>NC_140085.1:53002963-53644884 GCF_964237585.1 Gallinula chloropus | reverse complement strand
TCTGTGCATCTATGCAGCACAAACCGAGACTTACGCAGCAACGTGACAAAAATGTCAATTATGACCATACTGCTGCTACATAACTGGAAGGAAAGGCCTCCCCGGTTCTTAGGGGGTTTTGATATATAGCAATATATTGTGTGCACAGTGTCTTGATTTCAGTTATGTTACTGAGACTGAATTTAGGTAACGTCATCACTGTGAATATACTACAAAGAAAGAAAGATTAAAAGTTTATATGTGCTTTCAGACCTGTCTGACCATCAATATCTCACTTGACAGTTGAAAACAGAAAACACCACACAATTTTTAGGGTTTTTAATACCACATTCTTAGTGGGGTTTTGGTATATATAGTTAATGATACAATATGCACACAATATATATTAGCATCATTATTTTAAAATGCTTTTAAATCCTTTTTTAAAAAAATTTCCCTCATTATTAATATTGATTACAGATTATGTAAATTTTTCTTCCTCAATTATGTTTTAATTTCTTCTCCACCTAGTCACTGTATTAAGTGAGTAAGAACCTTCCTTTCTGAATTCTTCATGTCTAGGTGCTTTGCCTAAGAGGGCATGATGACAGAATTCAGAGCATCTTTTAAGAAAATGGTTACTATGTTAACTTCTTGAAATACACTAAATAGCAAAAAACATGTTTAAGCTCTCAGAATTCCATGGCGTTTATGTGATCTGCAATGGATTGGAGTGGGACAGTAGCAATAGATTGTTGTTAATATTCCTTAATTGCTTACACCATTTTAAAATAACAGATTCAGTTCTGATAAATTAAACTTTCTTTATTTCCTTAAATTTTTTCCTATTTCTGAAATGAACTAAAAATTATATATGAGTTGCAGATAACATAAAACTTGACATTGGGTATATTCAGAGAAGTATATTCTTGAGAAAACACATTATAGTCTTGCAGAGGCCTTATTTACATGGATATGTTGAACATCATGTTGACCATACTCATAGTTTCTCAGAGACAACTATCAAGTTAGAAATTTAGGGAAATATGCATTAGGTTTTCTGAATAACTCTTACTTTAAATTTTCCCCACACAGAAATCCTTTTAAAATTTAAATCTTCCTTCTACAAATTGGGTCATATCAAATTGTAGTCAATTTAAAATATTGTTGGTAAATTTCTTTTCTCTGAGGAGACAAAAGGTGGGTTTTTTTTACAGGTGAAGTAGTAAGTATATTCTTAACCAGGAAGGGCTTTTGCTGCCTAAGTAACATATTTCATAATCCATCAAGCCATTGCTTTGTCTTCTTTAGTCTCCTGTTTTGGCTGTACTATGCTATTCATAAGAAAATACAATATGTATTTTATTGTCTGACAATGAAGTAATTTGTTGAGAGAAATTCTGTCTGCCCAGTTAATGGATACCTACTTGACTCCTCTCTTGAAGGATACTCTTGATGGTCTGGGGAAAAAGAAAAGGCCCTCTGAAGTTCCTGTCTTCTATGATGTCCTGTGGCACTCCACTCTTTAAAGTAAATTTATATAATAAAGGCAAGTGTTGTTTTCTTTTTCAAGAGGGGAAAAATGCATTACTTTATTAAAAGTACTTTTAATTTATTTTTTTATGTGTGTGGTGAGAAGATTTAGCCACTCAGGTTTACTGCATGTGTGTGTTTGTGTGTATTTACTTAAGGAAGAGGCTCCTGACCAACTGTGAGGTCTCAAGTCGAGAGAGGGAAAGTTGTCATGTCCTGTATTCTGTATCATTTGCTTTTTGCACTCAGTCAGGGCAGCTCAGTTTGGTAATTACAGGGTGAAAAGTCATGGATGCTGAGTAAGACACAAGCAATGGGAATAAAGAAGAAACCAAAACCTGTTAGTATGCCTTTCAATATTAGTGGTAGGAATGGTGTTTGGAATGCCTGGTGCAATATTGTGTCAGGCTGTTTGGTGCAAAAATGTTGGAGAAAATACAGAAAAAATGTTTTTAAAAGGAAAAATCAAAAAAGGCTGAAGTTTCTTCTCTCCAAGAAGATGATTTTGATCTAGCCTGTGATGATTTAGCCTTTTTTCATAACAACAGCATGTTTGGTAAGAATGTCAGGTGATTAATTGCAAATGTTTGAAAAACTTCTTTTAGAGGGCTGCTGTGGTATAACACTGAAAATAAACAAATAAAATGCTATGTAGTGGGGAATAATTAACATAGCTTTGCAGCTTTTGAAAAAGGAAACAGTCCTCATTTTACTTTAAATTTTCAGACTGTTTTTTATCAAGTTCTTTGTCAAATGGTCTTAAGGAAAAAAAAGATAAAGTGATGAGTTTCTATATGAGGGCAGGCTGAACAAGCTGGAACTTTTAAACATGGGCAAGGTACGTATGTGGGAAGTGTTATGGTAGAGGAGAATACAAAGATGATTGCTTCAGTGGGGATAAGTACGAACTAGCTGTTCATCATCTTCCAGAAGAACCAGAGGAATCCAGTGTAATCATGACCTGGTAGGTTTGCGGGGGGGCAGGGGTGAGAACAGTGGTATTTTCTACCTCCAAACTGCACAATTTAAACTGTGAAATGTATCTCTACTGATTTTGGAAAGATAAAAGCACAAACTAATTTAAAAAGGGACTGGAAAACCAACAGAGAACTGGCTAATGCTTAACTATTAAAGACAATGGTGTGGATGCAACCTGTGACTTGGGAGGTATTATCCTCATTTATTTAATGACAGGTATTTTGCACCTTCCTTGATGGTAGCAGCTATGAAGATGGGCTACGTACTAGGTGGACTAATGTTCTGATCTGTGGTTGCATTTTCCAGATTCCTGGTTTGTATATGGCTACATATACAAAAAGCCTCTCTTCAATCTTTTTTTCCAGATCCTAACAAACATCCAAAATCCCTTGCTCTATCATGTCTCCATAAGACACTCTTCATAAAAAATAGGTTGCTGTGCAGTTCCTCAATGCCTGTTTTCCACTTGATAGAGGAATAGGCATTGCAGCATCAAGACCGAAGGTGATAGTGTTACTGGGTGGGTACAATAATATTAACAATTGTTCTTGCTCTGAAAAACACTTTAGGATGTGATGAGGAGGAATGTTCTGTCACGTCAGGTTGCTGTATCTTCTAGTGGCGATTACACTCCCGTTAACATTCTGCCTTGCTGCTGTTGATTGCATTACTGAGTGATGATTGAAGAGTTATAAAGTATATACCATTTCTGCATGACGTGCACCTTCTCTATCCTGGTTCAGGACTGAGGAAATAAATACACTGTGTGGTTTTGAGTAATTACTTGCACTCTATTCATGAATCTGTGTCGCTGCAATTTATTTATACATCAACAGCTCGCTGGTTCCTCCCAACACTTTGGCTTTTCTCTTCAAAAGTCTTTGGCTGAAGAATGTTTTCTCCTTTCTTGCAAGTGTTTAGCTGCTCGTCAACCCATCCAACCTGTCATTTTCTGAGAGCCCAGTTGGGCAGCAGTTAGAAGAGAAGTTGGTTGTTAGGGGGCCTTCTGCACATCGGGCTACGCATGAAAGAAAGGTCCAGTTTATATCCTTTATATTTTTGACTAATAATCTTTTGCCTCATTCGAAGAAAATATTTACTAAATTATTGTCAAGTGTACTTATTTAAATGTAAAATGTAAGATTGTTAACCAGGCAATTCATACATAGTTTCAAGTACAACAGTCTTTGAAAAAGTACCCATTATAAATCTTAAGTATTATGAAGTGTAGAAGCAATACTTAAGAAATAATTCCTAGGGTGTGGGTCTGACTTTTCAGAAAAACAGAACCAACTGGGAAATGTTGGTGAATTTATACTTCTAAAGAATCTAACAGGTTAAGGAGTCACTTGCTGGATACACGTAACAACACAGTTGTATGACTTCAGCTTACTAACAGAGCCGAAGATTATGAGTTTGCCCACCTGTATCAACAGAACACTTAGAGTTATGGTCAATTTTCAGCACATACTTACATTTCATTGGCTTCTGAACTCAAAGTGAAGCATGTGCCTATGCGGTTTGATGAATAGTGGTAGACCCCAGGACACTTGAATACTTTTGTGTGCTTAGGTCTAATCAAGAAGTGCATCTGGAGTGCAGGATGTTTCTAGCAGAGCCTAATATGTTACTGGTTTGACAGATCTCAAATTCAACTTGTTTTTAGCACAGCAGTGTGTTTTCACTGGAGCAGTCAGCTTTGAGTAGTAAAGGTTTTATGCCTGTGTAAGGACTCCCTTGTATGCCTTTCCTTTTAAAAAGAAAACCAACCAAATTATATATGTTAATAACCCCCCCCCAACCACACCCCAAAAACCAAAAGAGGAAGAACAACTCCTGTGTAACTCCTAAAGGAAGAGCTGTGCTTTGTTCCAAGGTTAAAAAGGAAAATTGAAACAAAAGAAGGACCAGTTAATAGAATGTAGGATGTTCGGGTAAAATGAAGTCAAATTTCATCTATGATGAAGATGATACCTACTGTCTAGCAAGCACAGCCTGGAGAAGACATAATGACTAACAACTTATATGTACCTGGGTTATTAGGATAAATCTGCAGATAAAGATACGTCTATAATGGAAGCTTCAAAAGCTGCAAATCTGATGTGATAAATGATTCCAAGTACAACACATTAGCTTAGATTTTAATGTTTGTAAAATGAATGAAACAATACATTTATATGCCAAAGCCATATTATCATAAACGAATTTGCCAAAATATAAGACATAAATTGCACTTAAATTTAGTAATCTGTGATGGTATGCTTGAATGTATCTTCGTGATTAAATGTGAACAATTGCTCCTTTAAGGTAAAGGTCTGTGTACGTGTGATTAATCAGATTGAAATGACAGGGCGGACAGCTCATGCCATGCCTAGTTATCAGAATGATTGATTTTAGTCGATGCTGCTGGGTGAAAAAATATCTGTTAATAACTACAGCTGCAAAACTCCTGATGTCACTGATAGCACAAATCACTTCTCACACTCTGTATTATCTGGCTCATTTGCAGATATGGAGCATACAAACCGATCCATCGGAACGCAAAATTATAACGTACAGATTTATGCAAGAGGGGTGACTGCAAAGTGCGTTGCATGAGCAGTGTAAGAAGCTGAAAATTGCTGCTGTTGTAGCTGTCATAGACACGTTATTTTCTTTGGTATGTGTGGAGTTTTTGCTGTCAGGCTTTTATCCTGCAGATTGTTTGTGCTGTACCTCTCTTCCTGCTTAAAATAGAAAATCAGTCACTGAACCTGGATGCTATTAAGTGTTCTTAGAATAGTTCTTAACTAACTTGGTTGATTTGCACTTTCTGATGAGAGAACATTTGGTTGTTTATTGCAGGTTCTGAACAAACATGTTGTTCCAAAATCAACAAATAAGATTACAAATTGCATCGCATCAACAGAATTGTTTACCATAGATATATTTCTTGCCATGTAATATTTATCTGCTTACTTGGTATGGTTTTATTTTGAAAGATCTGGAGTTTATCTTCATTAAACATTGTGTCTTATCTGCATTTTGCAGGGGTTAACAGGGGATGTGGGTACCTTATGGACCTCGGAGGAGGACAACAAAGAATCTTATGTGTTTCATAGAAGGCCTTGTTCTTGCATTCTCTCTAGATACTACTGCATCCAAGAGTCTGCACTGTCCTTTTGTACTACTTCCTTTTCTCCCTTTTCTGTCTGTTCAAGGTCCTTAACACCGGAAGGTGGAATAAGCTCCCCCCACTCCCCAGCCCATAAACTGCAGAATGAACACAGAGCTGAGAGAAGTGCAAATCCTTATGCCTCAGTGTTAACTGCTTCTCCTCCTTCCCCAGTAATTCACCCCTTGTTGTTCTAAATCCAGTCCTTTGCCCAGCTGTTCTGCACTTGCTTTTCATCTGCCATTCCCTGCATGACCCAAACCAACACATTTCGTATATCTCCGAACACAAGAATCTTAGCAGGTTCCTAGAGTTTCCTGCCCCCCTCCCTACCCCCCCTCCCCCTGCCCCCTCATTCTCAGGAAGCACATACAATGGTGGTCTGAAATGCTGGGGTTCTTGTTTTCTTGGATTGAAAATTTTGTCCTTTGCTCTTTTGAGCTTCTCCATCCTGCTTCATGGGTAAGTTCCACAACTTAGAAAATTTACATAAAAATGCCCGCCAGAATAATTGAAGAAGCGTAGTTGAATAAATATGCTGTTTCATCAAGCTGCTGTTTAATATGGCTGGTATTCTGCAGAAGACCAGGCTGTGGTTATAGTGACACCAGTAAGCCTCAACATTTTATGAATGTAAATGATAGGGAAAAAAACCTGTTAAGTTACAAGAAAGCAGAGATGATTCTTGCTTAGTAGGATATTAAAGCATTACTGTCATTATTATTTGTTCTTATTTCTCCAGAGGACCTTGGTCTTGATTATGATTCCGTTGCAGTAAGTGCCTCTATCAATCACAGGGAGATCAAGTCCTTGCCTAAAGATGTGCATATAAAGATACCCCATACAGCAGCATGCCCTGAAGGAGTTTGATGGTAATTTCGTAGGTGCCAAATATATTAATATGAGTTCAGGTAGACCGGCATGTTTCTAAAGTATGAAGTATTTAAAGATTAAAACTTTCATTTATTTATTTATTTTAATTATTCCCGTGATTCTCCCAGGAATAACTGTGATGCAGAAACAAAAGACTTGCCTGCCTTTCAGATCTGCAACCTTCTGAACTTTGAATGTGAGGATAACATGGCATATATGAATATGACTTTGTATAATAAATTTCATCATTGAAGAATTTTTTTATAAACACTAACAACATAACCCCTAACTACATCTCTGTGGATATTGCCCTTTTATTTGTTGGGAAGGGATGTGTGTAAATTCTGTGCTAGATGCTTTCATCAAAGGGATGGAAAACTGAGGATGAATCCTTGCCACTAGTGCCAATATACTCAAGAATTTACTGAGGAGTCGTACCTTAATCTAAAAGCCGTAACAAAGTTTTAATATTCAGGATGGACCCAGTTACCCTCTAAGCAGGTAATAATTTTGAAATGCTGTTGGCCACAGGCAGCCATAAATTACGTTCCCTCACTTCCCTTTCATACAAATAGCAAACACTGCACTGAGCTGCAAAGAAGCTTTTGTCTTTTTTTTCAAGCCAAAGAGTAAGAGTTGGCTCGTGTGTGTGGTGTTCCTGTGTTCACTGCTTGATTTGTTTGCAAATATGGCAGTGAGAACCGAGAAGATGTGTTTAAAATATTGCTCGTTGGTGTTTATGTGCAAGAATTATCCCAGCCGTGAAGGAATCTGAACTAGGAGGAGACAGGAGTTCTTGGCTGCATTCTTTTACTAACACGAGCAAGCCATTGCTTTTCTGTAAGATTGAGTGAAGATGCACCACCTAAGGAATTTTAGATAGAAGGTCACTGAGTACAGGACATACATACACACCCGCTCCATCTCCAGGCAGAGCTGCAGGACTCTTCATGTATAAATAAATAACCTGGTCTAAGACAGATTATGTTCCTTGGATATCAATCACTGGTAAATATCGTGTTTCTACTCACGATGTAAGAATACTAAATGGAAACTCATGAAGATTTCAGATTGCCATTATATTTACAGTCTGGGGACTTACTGCTGAGAATTATTGGATGTCTTTCCCTCTGAATATGGGCTGAAAGCTGCAGTGGGATGCTCATTCCCAGCTTGCCTCTTAGACTTTCAAATCAACATTAATCTTATTTCCTACAACCCTACCTCTGAATCACTGTAAATAATGCAGAAAGCTACCAGTCCTTCACCAGTTGGGCTGAGTGAGGAAATAAAACCCCAAAGTCAATCTTTCCTGATTCCATAGCTGGCAAATGTTTTGGACCAACGTGTTCTGTGTATCGTGTGATTAAGGGGACTGAATGCGGTGGGGGAGAAAGGGAGGAAATATGAGGGGTGTGTAGGGGGGGAAAGCTTGAAGTGTTGGAGTGCCTTCTAGTAGCTGCACAATGCAGGGGGGCTTTTTTCATTCCCCTTCCTTCTTACCTGCCCATCAGCTCTTTTTCTGTCAGCAGTCAGACATCCTCTGTTCCCAGCTGCAAATAATACATCCCTCCAGGTGCTGGCATCAAGAGACTGGGTTGGTTCAACCCTGAATTGTTGCCATCTTTCTGTGGCAATGACTCCAGTATCATTGTAGTCTGTTTGTATGCTTCCCTCACCAGCCCCTCTTTTCCACTGGTTGAGACAAAGGTGAGAGATTGTTTATAAAAAAAGTCAGAAATTCTGTGTTGGAGACTGTCAGTGTTTGAAAGAAGACACAGTTGGGTGTTCCCAGCCTAGACTCATGCTTTTCAATATGAATGCAGCTGCTGTTTCAGTCCTTATGAATTTTCACTTGCAGACATGCTGCTTCTTATTTTTAGTGGAGAAAATACAGTCAGAATAGATAGATATCTTTTTTTCCTTATTTATTATATCAACAGATTAGCCTGTGATCTTTTTAAATTAACTGTGAAGATAAGAACTCAACATTTGCTAAATACTCTTCTAATGATTGTTGGTAGCAGCGAATGCATAATGCTACATGGATATTTGTTATTCTTTTCCTTCTTGACGCACTTGCTCATATTTTAGGGTTGGATTATTTTTTTTTTTTTTAGTTCTGCAACATCCTTATTTAATAATGAAAGGACAATTGCAAACAAAAGAGTAGATCAGCCATGGAACAGCGTCAGCAGAGACAAAACCATCTCAGCTAAAATGGCAATTTAGAGGGATACAGGGCACTTCATTGACGTGGTTTTGTCCAGGTACCCTGGAAGTAGACCTCAGCAAATTACCTAGACAAGTCAGCCAAACTGCTAAAGGAATCATTGCGACTTGGTGTAGGCAGCTTTATTAACGTGGAACAGTAGAATTCAGGCTGATCAAAATTCAGATCCTTGTTGAGGGATGATTATTTTCAACCAGAGTATAATTTTATTTTTTTATAACCAAAGAATGGGGTTTTTTTTTTAAAGTTATCTTTTTCCTTTCCTTTTGAGTTACAGCCACAGAAAATGTTTTTGTGTGTCTCTTTGTGACAAGAAGTTGTGTTTTCTGCTGTGATGTTCTACTTCATACAACATCATGGTTAACACACCATGGGTTTCCTGGCAGCAGGCCTCCTAAATTTTCTGAGATGATTTCTTCACTGTGAGGGAAAGCTTGCTATTTTGCTACTAGTGTCTATTACAGAGTAAATAATTTCCAGATAAGAGGTGATTTGGCTTAGGACAAAAATGTACAGCGTTTTCAAAGGTAGAAAGCTGAGGCTTATCATTACTGCTTCTATAAAATGGTCACTTAGGAGAAAACCATTTATGAATTGAGAAAGGGAGGTAGAGCCTTTTGAGAGGTATATTTGACCAATTTTGGTTCCCTTAAATTATCTCAGGTATTTTCAAGCATTTTTTTTCAGTGGATTCATCTTTCAGAAAGCATTTCTGACAATCTATTTTATGCTTCATTGACCACAAGGTTTGAAATTCTAGTCCATATTGGCACAGTAGTGCCAAATTTGTAGTGATAAATGGATAACTTTTTTATTTTAAATAGATCTCTAGTGTTTAATTTGAGATCTGTATTTTTTTGGGTTTTTTGGTTCATTACTTCTGCTATTTTTCTGTCTAGGAAAACGTGATCAAAAGAGACAGAGGGATCAAGGTGGAATATTGCTTTAGACTTAGCCACACAGAGAAAAAGAAGAAGAAATGGATTGTCCAAGGAAGGGTAAATGTACTCATACCATATATTCATTTTGCTTTAAGAGAATCAATTTTATAATTTTCTGACTTTATTTTTGGAGTGACAAATGAAAGATCATATTTTTTCATGGTGATAGTTTTTTTCCATACCAACATCACTGCTCTTGTCAATCTATTTAAAATGTGTAATCCATGATTCATAATTGGCTATTATGCTTGCTAATGCTATTTTCCTAAGCAAAGATCTTCTATTTAGGTGCACCATGAATTCAATTTCTTGAACTTCAACAGAGTGATAGTGTTGCTAAATTATAACCTCCTATACTAAAAGCAATAATACCTCCTATCGTTATTTAAGTGTGTTGTACTATGCAATTATAAGGAGGAGGAAGCTGAAGCGGAGATTAAACACTGAACAAACGCTTCTATTTTAGCATGTTCTCTATTATTCTTTATCCAAAGCCACATCTCCTCATAAATGGGCCCTGAGTCCAAAGTTAGTTATGTTATTTGACTAATTCTATGGAAATTTATGTTACTCATGAGATTTTACTGTTCTGTCCTTAAATTTCTGTAGGGTTTTTTTTATAATTTCCTCACCATAAACCTCTTCTTGTATCCTCATTGCAAAACTGAAATAATTGGAAAAATTCTAAAAAAATCCCAAACAAAATCTTCTTATACTTGCCTGCATAAAATATTTCAGGCAGCTATTGAATAATCTCCGTAAATTGTATTAAAATTGATACTTAAAGTGTATACTAAATCTAAGAGAATATAATCTATGATGCAGTCTATATCTACAAAGTGGTGTTACTTCCTTGAATAGGAAGAAAATGAGTTTTAAAAAAATAATGATAATAAAAAAAGTTGATGAAGAACTTGTTAGCCAACTGTCTTTTCTTATAGCTGCTTCAGCTAACATAGCCTGGATTTAAAAAAATATTTATATTATTTTATTTATTCATATTAAAATATGAATCTAAATAAAACATATCTAAATAAAACACAGTTAGTTTTATTCTTTGTTTTTACATCAGATATCCTTATGTTTTCTTGTGCTGTAATACTGTGAAAGACACCTTTTGTAGAGACTACAAGTCTAAAGAGAGGACGCAGAATGAGATTACAGTATGTCAAGAAGGCAAAGAAAGGAGTTGCCTACCTGAGACCAAAGCATAGCTTGAGAGAGCTGAAAAGTGTTATGTTATAGCTAAAAGCATGGGCAGAAAAGTAACTGGTCCTTAAAATGGAAATGAAGTGCTTCCTTCTGACAGTGGTAAGTAACATTTCAGAGGCATAGTGTGGTGAGGAACAGGACAAATTTCACTCTCTCTCATTTATTTAGGTCTGTGGTTTGTACATGCTTATGTGTTTTACATTTCCCCGTGTATATTTTGTGTTGTGAGCTATCTGAGTTCCTGGGTTTTTGTGTGTATCACATCTGTGTGTGTTTACTTTCTCAAGGAAAATCCATTTGGTATCTGTTTTTGTTTTCAGTTTTGCCAGGAACCCATGATAGTGCTCTATTTCTTGTTAAATTTAAGCTCCCATTCACAGTCGTTTCAAAAAATGTGATTGTTTCTAGAAATTATGAACTTTTATATTGTAGTACAAAGAGAAAAATCTTTTGGTTAAGAAAAGGCGAAATATTTAGCAAATGTTTCAGACATATTAATTTGCATGTGTGTGTATATGTATATGTACACATACATATTAATATACATATACATAAAATACAGGTTTATGTATGTAATTCTTATATAATGAATAAATTATAAATATAATACTTACATCATGAACTGTGATAATAAAAATATGCTAAAACTTTAACAAAGATTCCAGAACACCCAGGTAAATTTTTGCCTTTAAAATTCCAGTGGAAATTTTACCATTTTCTTTATTACAATTTCAGTAAAGTTTTTTTCCATTTAAAGGGAAGAATAAGGGGAAAAAGAAGTAATTCAACACAAACCCTTTTGTTTGGAATTGTTGAATTTCAGTAGGTTGTGCATTTGAGGACAGTAAGCTATCAAAATCATAAAATATTTCTAATACTGTTTAGACTTGAGATCACTATCCCACTCCCAGACATGGTGGAACTTGGCCAAGAAGTTAAAAAAAATTACTGTACTTCGAAAAAACAGGATCTCATTAAGCATAATTTCTTTGGAAATCAGGCTAAAGCAGGGTTAAAAGAAGACAAATAGATGCAGTGCTCATAATAAGGACATGTAGAAATACATTGAGTACTTAGATCAGTATTTTAAAAGAGAACTAAAGATTTTCTTGGGGTGGGAGTGGGGATTGATACTCGTTGATCTCATCTATAATTCGTCAGTCTTCATTTATTTTGATACCTGTGAATTTGTAACATAGGCGATGACACTTTAAAACAAAACGCTTCTCCTCCTCTTCTTTTTCTCACTGATTTTGTTTAACTTAAACTGTGTTGACAGAAAGGAGTTGAAAAGAAAGGAGTTTGGACAAATTTAACTCTGTCATAAGAGAAGTTGCACTTGGGAAAGAGAAAAGGCAAGAAAGAGCTTCTAATGTTTTAACATGCATTAGAATATTAATAGACAATTATCACAATTAAATTTAAAAAAATCTGGTTTCTAAGTAAAGTACCAGGTTTGAGAAACAAAGAATTCCTTTTTGTCTCTTCCTTGAGAGATGTAAATCAAATTCTCTACTAGAACCAGGAAAGGCGGAAGCACATCTTTTATTTATCATGCCATGTCCATCTATTTGTCGCTTCTCTTATTGAAACTGTAGGTTAGTAGGAGATTTAAAATTGTTAATTTTCTACTCTCTCTCTCTTCACTTGGATGTCCTTTATTTTCATGTGCAGTCAAAGAAGCATGAGTATAAGCTTCCATGCTGTGCGTATAAATAACTCCTCTAGCAACTGGCAAGAATTAAAACATGGCATTAGCTACGATAGCTGCATTAGCTGGAATGGTTTACCCAGGGTACATTAACTAATAAACTTGTATCTATTGAAGAAAGATCTAATTAGGACACTTTTGTTACATAAACTGAACCACATTGTTTATTATAATAAAGCCTACATAAAATAATGAATAGAGCATCTTCTATTTTATAATTTCATTCAAATGAAATGACTTAAAGGTAATTTCTACGTTTTAAGCATTTAGTTTCATGGCATCCCGTAGCAATTCACTGACTATAATGCCTCAAATGTTTGCCATTATTAAGAAACATTTAATGTATGATTAGATCAGTCATAAATATTTTATAGGGAGAAAATATATCCTTTCAGGTGCTTTCCCACATCTTTATGCCTGTAATTCTGTGTATCTGCATACAAATAAAAAAGGATGCTCTATTAGCATATTGCACTCCTACCGCATCCTTCTGTTTTGGGTGAGTCAATTTCAAAACACTCTGAAGATGTTTCAATTTCGCTTCCAAAGTCAACTAGGTAAATTTTGTGGGCACTTGCCTTCTCTCTCCTTGTCACTGTCATCTCAGCAGCCTTTGGGGTCAAATTATTGCTTTTCCCAGGCACCTGAAGGGCTGTCCTCCACCCTTCATAACATGGTTTGTTCCCAGCACTGGGTGGGACAGGTTCTACAGCCTCCTTATTTTATCAGACAACAACCTGGAGACCACTATGACATATATGTTGTGTTGGTTTCATGTGTAACTAAGACTGAAGCGTAATGATACCTAAATGATGGTGCAGGGTTTTGAGGGGCTGTGGGTTGGAGGTGTTCAGTACCTTGAATCACCTTTTAAACTGTATCACTGCTGATGGATTTGGTTTTCCTTCCTTGGGAAGACAAGTTAGCCTTATGGTAGTTCCATATGAGTAAGGCACATCGATCTGCCCAAATCAGCCAGTGAAGGAGATAGTGGGCAGAAGAAACTGAATTTCATTTTTACAGACTGTTACAGCAGGATTGCTACAAACATAAATATTGTAATTTTTAGGGAGAAAAAAAATAAAAAGTATGTGTGGGGGGGAATCTTCTAAGGAAATGAGTGATATTCTACAGGGTTTTTTCCCCTTCATCTTCTTTGCCTTTTGTAGTCAAGGAACTGCATACCACCTGCTGCTGGCGTGTCAGGTCCACATCCCTCCTGACTACTACTCTCATTTTTATGACCAGAACAGCAGTTCCAAAAGTTTCCCTCTTAGGGGCTTGTGACACATGTCTGGGTTGTGATTCACTTGCAGAAGTCGAATATCCCGTGGGTAAGAGTCCCCATTTGTAAATACATCTTGTCTTACAGTTCATGAATCCAAACTGAAGAACTGCTGGTGTGAACCATGAGCAGGAGGAGCTGGATGTCAGCAGCAGCCTCCTGGCATGGAGCTTCCTGGAGAACGGTTGCAGTTTTACAAAGAAATACCACACCATGGAAATGACACTCGGTAAGATCAGTATGCTGTGTGCTTTAGGGTTGTTCTTCACTGTGGAAGTTTAATAAGCTCAGAGGAAGCAGAGTATCTGCTTTGCAGCCTGCCTGCTCCATTTTCTCTCGTTATCTGAAGACAAAACAGTGCTCTGTATATATTCTGTTGTGTTTGTACATTAAGCCTATGTCTTTCAATGGCTTAAAATAGAAATAATGCTAGTCACTAAAGAGAGGATAGTTTGTTACCTAATGCCTTTAAAACTGTTTAACCAAAGTGAATTAGCAACTTTTTTTTTAAAGGTTGTTTTCTAGTTAAGACTCTCCTCTGTTTTCTGCAAAGTTTTGTAATCTATAAATTCTGTTCAAGCCCTTTCTTGCTGACAGGCAATATTGTTCTTCATTTGGAAGTTTGGTTTGCTTCCTATGAGATTTCTTGATATACTGTACTTGTTCAATTGTAGCTTAAGCTTGGAAAATCCCACCCTCCAAGTCCATTTAAGTGAAGATGCTATAAATAATATTCCTATATGTATGGTGGGTTTTTTCTAGATTTGAAGGGGGGCTGTGCTGGTGGAAAGAATGTGAGAAGCTTCGTATTAGATTGGATCACCAAAAGCTTTCTTGGAATTTGCCATTTTTAATGTCCATAAAACTTAGGTGTAGAGATGTTCACTTTATTGAATGTGTCATTGCTACTGTGATAACCTTAAAAATCTGTGTGATCCACGTGCTACTGCATGGATGCTGGAGCAACAGCATTCCTTTTAGCAATTAGCATAATTGTTAAGAAAGACAAGGGACTAAAATTATAAAAATCTAAAAAATTTTCTCCTCTTATGTAGAACATGGGATTCTTATGCTTTTAAAAGAATTTCAGTTGCATGCTTTGAGACATTCTTTTTTTTTTATTTTTAATTTTGTTTTCATTTAGCTGTGGATTCCCCTTAGTCGTCTATACTAATGCAAACAGCAGTCTTCATTCAATGCATAGAAAGCTATTATTAAGCTGTATACGTATGAATGGTGCCTCTGCTTTTTTTTTATTCTGCTTTTTTTGGCAAACAGGAATTGGAAAGGAAGAAAGAATAGGCTGGCAATATCCTTTCTTGCTGTTTAATGAAAAACCATTTACAGAGTCAACAGTACGACAGAATTTATTTCCTTTCAGCACATACAAAAGAAATACAAAGTTGTTTACAATACCACCATTTTACTATTTGCTTCCCTTTTTTGCACTACATGATAAACACAGTATTTGTTATGCAAGAAGACCATTTCTCTTCTTCATACACCCTGCAAAAAATAATAAAAGCAATTAGCTTCTTGAGCACTGATACTAATGAAATCTCTTCTACTGATCTGATCTTGAGATTAATTTTATTTGGGAGCCTTAAAAAGGTACAGAGATTGGAACTTTTCATAGGCTTTGTGCCTGAACCCTTTTCTGTGGTGGTTTCTCTGGTCCGTGTGTTCGTGTGCCTCTTTAGAGGGGTGTGTGTTGGAGGTCTGTGGCCTTCACCAGAAGTCTCTTTTGACAATACCTGTGGGAACAGTGTGTTTAACTCCTTTGCCCCCAAGTTAAATATCAGCAAAACTAAGTGTTCAGAAAGTGATTAATGAGAGTAGTAAGCAGGCTGACAGTGCAGATAGCATTGACTGCATAAACCTGTTTAGCTAGGCAACCGGGTTAGAAAAAAAACCAAAACCAGCATAAAAAATAAGTGTAACCTCTAATGCTTCTGTCTCATTCGGTATAGGGAGTGAGAATCACTCACAGTAAGATATAGCTCCGAGGAAAATGCATGCCATTGTAAGTGTGATACAAATAGGTAGGTAGGCTGGCTTTCACTGCTGCCTATTGCGAAGTCATTGTAGTGCCCCAGATTGCCTGTATGCTGGTGATTCATGGAGAATTTATTGTAATGAATGAGGAAATCTCTGGTGGCATTTGGAGACCGATAGTATAGCTTGTTTTTAAATCACTTATTTATTTTAGAGATACAGTAAAAGCTGAAAATAAAGGAAGAGCAACAGTCTCCTCCCTTTGTCCTCCAGATTCTTCTGGAAAGAGCGCTCCCTTTGACTCTCGTGTTACAACGAGGTGGGTGTTTTCTCTCTGGTTGCAATCCCCATCTTATTTATTTAGAAAAACTGGGGAAATATCTGGGTTCATACATTGCTTGGGCCGGAAGTTGGGGGTTAGCGGCCTTATCTGTGGTGATGCCTGTCTGCATCATGGAAGAAAACCAAATAAAATTGGGAGAGCTCATAACTTCTGGATTAGTTTTTCTAATAAAAGTAAATTTTTTGTGACACTCTGAAGTCAGGAAATGAAAAAGTGGATGTTCTCATGGTAACACTGGCTCAACTGCTTTACACAAATAGATTTTTTAAAAAAAATTTTTTTTTTTTAGATTTCTAATGTTTATTATATCAGTATTTTTTTTCTCTGCATGGAAGAAATTGCCTTTCTTGCAAGGTATACATTGCCTTCTGTACGCTGTCAATAGATAAACAGTACTAATTGCAATGATTAAAGGGCAGGATGTACAGCCTGGCTGAGCTCAATTAGTAGAAGTAGGTTTTCATTTCCTGAGTCTTGATTGTCGATGATATCGACGTAGCCTTAATTTTAACTGTGTATACGTTTTGAAATGTAAATATAAACCAGCACATCCAAAAAATGTCATCAAGCATGAGTGAAATGTGCTAGATAAACTGTGTATCCCTCCAACGCGAAACAGAAAAGCAAGGAAAGGAGCAGCGAAGTCATTCGATACCCTGTGCTTGGCCCGGGTCTGCAGCTCAGCCTTGCCCTCCTCCCTTCCATCACACGCAGCTCACCTCTCTTTGCCACCCTGTGCAACAGCCTTTTTCTCTTCCGCGAGGAGGATTCTCCAACGCACTTAGTAGAAATTACAGAGCTGAAGTTTACGCATTAAACCTGCCGGCTGGCTCAGCTACACTCTGCGTGCTTCCCGCTCCGGAGCTGCGCGGGGCAGCGCGGCCGGAGAGCGGGATCACGGAGCAGGGGTTCTGTAAAGCGCCTCTCGGGATTTTTCTGCACTTTCCAGGCCCGAAGAGGTGTCCTCAGCATTGAGTGTGCTGCCCTCTGCTGCTGCGTCTCCTTGCAGCCTCCGCTCACGGGCAGCATCCCTCACCCAGGCCAGGAACCTCACTGCCGGGCTGGGGCTGGGGCAGGTGAGGTCAAGCCAGGACTGGCGGGTGAGGGCCAGCGAGGCGCAGGTACCTGCAGCGTCCTGCACTTGGGACGTAACAACCCCGTGCAGCGCTGCGGGCTTGGAGAAGAGTGGCTGGACAGCTGCCTGGCAGGGAAGGACCTGGGGGTGTTGGTCGACCGCTGGCTATGAGCCAGCAGTGTGCCCAGGTGGCCAAGAAGACTAATGGCATCCTGGCTTGCATCAGAAACAGTGTGGCCAGCAGGTCCAGGGAAGTGACTGTGCCCCTCTGCTGAGCACTGGTGAGGCCACACCTCGAGTGCTGTGTTCAGCTTTGGGCCCCTCACTACATTGAGGACCTGGAGTGTGTCCGGAGAAGGGCAGCCAGGCTGGTGAAGGGGCCAGAGAGGAAACCTTATGAGGAGTGGCTGAGGGAGCTGGAGATGTTTAGTCTTGAGAAGAGGAGGCTGAGGGGAGACCTTATCAGCGCCTGCCTACCTGAAAGGAGGTTGTAGTGCTGATCTTACCCAAGCAACAGGAGATTGGATGAGGGGGAATGGCCTCAAGTTGTGCCGGGACAGGTTCAGATTAGACATTAGGAAAAAGTTCTTCACCGAAAGGGTTGTCGGACATTGGAACAGGCTGCCCAGGGACGTGGTTGAGTCACTGACCCTGGATGTATCTGAAAGATGGATGAGGTACTTAGGGATACGGTTAAGCGGAGGAAAGGTGCAGTTGAGCTTGATGATCTCAAAGGTCTTTTCCAAGCTAGTGATTCTGTGATTCTTTTCCCAGCTGCTGATGCAAGGTTATCCAGCAGCACCGATATTATTAGAGCTGGCCTTGAGCACAGGCAGCTAAAGCCCAGGGGATGGGGAGAAGAGGCTGTGGGTTGCCTCTGTACCTCACTAGGGGCTCTGAAACAACCTATGTCTATGGAGAGAGTGTATCTATGTAAACAAAGTTCAATGGCTGTCTCTACCCTCCCTGTTGATAAACGGTGTGAGAACAGGACCATGACATGTGGAATTGGCACAAGTGGGAAATTCTTCCAAAGAGCATTTGACTTTACTGGCCACCTTTGAAATCCATACAGTGAGACTTCTTATCATCAGCAGAGCCACTGTGGATCTGAGGATTGCAGATGTGATGACACTTCCAATCTTGGTTACTAATGCTGTCAAGGGAGAGAGATGACCTGGTGTCTTATGTGGAATACTGGAAACTAGAGGTAAAAGACTGATCTGGAGAAAAGTCAACTTCTGAGAATGCCATAAAATTCTCAAGTATTGTAATAGACTTATCATAACTCTCAAGCTTCTGTTTGAATTTCAGAAGGAAACCTCCCATCCAATATTTGACAGTTTTGCTGCTCCCTGAAATAGTAAATTTTGTCTTCTTGTCTTAAGCTTCACAAACTGCCATAAACAGAATAAATGTTTCACCTTTCTTTTGTCACTTTTTTTCTGTAGGATTTGGGAAGCTGTGTTGTTTAACAGATGAAGAGTGTATAATTGAGACACCCTTCAGCCTTCCGTCATGGCTGTGAAAGCCAACAGTAGCAAATCGATGAGGAGGAGATCTGCATTTGATGATTTTTGTTAAGAAGGGCAAGCAAGGTAAGAGAGAAATATTTTTCACCTTTGTTTCCATTGGAAAGAGACTAGCAAATAGACGGTGATGTAACATTTTTAATACTGCTCATGGAAGAAGATGTATTTCAATAAAGTAATTCCAGAGGATCAAAGTCGATTGGCTAATTGAATGTCAGGCAGTCAGAAATGTGCCCGTGAGACTTTTTTTGTCCCTCAAGTTCATCAGGCAGGATGGTTACTTTTGGTCTTTTCAATATTATTAAGGTAGTTCATTTTATTTCCTAAAACTGAGTTAAAGATGGTGAATTTCTCTCTTTAAAGAGGATACCTTTTTTTAAGAAGAAAACAGACAAAATATTAGAGAAAGACAGGTCTAGAACTGTTATTTGGCTTTCAGTCTGTGAGAAGGACCCCTGCGGTGTTATATTCAGAGACATTTATTCACTGTCTCTTTATTCTTTTCTCGAAGATCTAAATTTCAGTTGTCAAAACTTTCTCCTTTCAGATGTAGAAATGGAAATCTTTATAGTCAAGGGAATAACCTTTGACTTGAATTTAAATGCATGTCTCGAGGGATTATAAACTCAAATCAGACTACTTTCTACCCAACAGATTCTGCAGGTAATACAATATAATTTAGAAATGCCTTTCAGAGTCAGCCTTGCCCAATCTCCTACCTCATACGTGATGAGAAATGGGAAAGAAAAAACCCCTGGTACCATAGACAGAAAGTTACAGCTCCTTGTGTTGAGATTCCTTTGCATTAATCCTTCTTTTACACCCTACATCAGCTTGCATGTCTTTGGCAGCTGGGTCTTGTTTCCATCTTTGTTGTACTTTGAGTTACTTATAACTGTCTTGGTTTCATGGTAAATGCTTTAACTACACCTTTCCTTCTTTTGCTTTGGCTGGTGTGGTTCAGAATTCTTTCCTTTTGAGAAGAGGATATGTCAATGAAAACATAGACAACTCATCCCAAACTGATGCCACTTGAGTATTTTGTTGGCTGCGAATACTCTGAGGAGCTGTGACACGTGGGGTGTATGTGTGTGTATAGCTCTGTGTGATACAGATGTATGTATAAAGTCCTGTTTGACCTGCACATGTGTGTGCACACACATGAACACATGGTCTTCTCTGTGGGGGCCTTCTTAAATTCATAAGGTGCAACTTTTCTCCCACACAAGAGGTTTCTGGAACCATGGATGCTTATAAAAAACATTAAACATTAAGGAATGCAGAGGCCAATGTCCTCATATGCATTTATAGTCATTTTTTCAACAGTGTTGTGCAGACGTTGCGTTCGTTGGCTGGTGTCGGATATCAGACAGAAGGTAACTTTCACAAGTGATGTTCTCCTGTTCCTCAGAAAGCTATTGTTCTGGAAGAAGCTTTGCTCAGCCTTCCAGCTGCAGTGCCAGAGCAGCCACACAATACTTCTAAGGACTGGACTCCTGTGTGAAGCTTGTGTTAAAATGCTTATGGGAATGACATATAAATGTCACTTACTGAAAGCAATGAATCAGTTCTTTTTACGTGTGCTGTAAAGGAGCAGGGTAAGCTGGCAATTCAGCCCATCATGGACAACATAAACATGATACCATATTTTAACAAACCAGAGAACTCACCCTACCCAAGTCTTCCCCTGCGTCACAGTGTGCAGATTTTTTTTTTAAATCCAACATGTGCATTAAAAAGGAACAGAAACAAAACAAAAAATGCAAACCCTCAAGGTCAGTCAGTCCAAATGAAGACAGGCAATACAAATGCATTTTTATATGTAAACAGAAAAGGAGTGGGCAAGCTCTTTCTCATTATGCCAAATAGCAGTCTGGCTATGATTTAATGCATTTGAAATTAAGTCTGTCTCTTCAGCTGTACATTTTTACTAAGTCTGCAGAACAGACTGGCAGACAGTGTGAGCAGATGCTTATGGTTGGATCAGGCATAGGAGATGAAGGATAAGTTTCTTTGTGGTGGCTTTTCGGTCTAGTATCATCCTTTGAATCTCTGGGCAGGACAATAGCAGCAGCGAGCTGTAGGAGTTTTTCCACATGAAGTGTTTGACCAAATGAGTCTACTGGTGTGTCATAGTAGAAAGACTGTAAAGGCAACTTCTGTTTAAAGATCTCTGCTTACTGCATAGATAAAGAAGAACTATGACTCCATGTGTCCTGAATCTCTTTCTCCTTATTCCCATCTCCTTGTGGTCCCTTTAAAAATATTTAGAGAATTCTTGTCATTTTTTCAGCCAGTCTGTAAAGCACCTGATCTTTTTTGGATTTATGGTATGTGAAGTCAGCACCTTATTTCATAACTTACCCAAAGGAAAGGAGATTGTGACATTCCCTTTTTTCCCTTTTTCCTTTCCCCTTTCCCCTTCCCCTTTCCCCTCTCCCCTTCCCATTTTTCTTTCCTTTTCCCTTCGGCAATAGCAGCAGTAGTAACCTACTTTTCCCTCCTGCTTCACTACGTGTATGGGTGTTCCTGAACCATTGTAGTGATAAGATGTTAATCAGTGATCAAACTCATAAAGTCCCAGATCCCTATTCCTGTCCCACAAGCAGGCCCTGACTCTCATGATCTTTTTCTGAAGAGTATGGAAAGCATAGCTTGCACTCAGCCGTTATGAACCAGCATTTATCTTACTATAATATATACCGATAAACAAACGCCTCCAGAATGGCAGAAGTTACAGTATAAAGCAAAGCATGTTTGGAATTATGGCTGAGTGTCGTTGACTGAAAATATTGGAGGTGCGATTTATCATTGTTGATGTGTATAGCTCGATAGCTTAAATTTTTGCTTTTAAACAGAAAATAATCTACACTCTCTGAGAAGTGACTATGCTTGCTTAAAAATGAAAATAAATTGCATTTGATGGAAAGGAGCAAGGAGTTAAAGAAAAAAAGAAAAGAACAGTTAAAAAATGTCCTTCTTGATAGTTAGCTATATGCGTGATTTTTCTTTGTTCTTCTTTTTTGTTCTTTTTTCTTTTTTTTTTTTTCCCTTAGCAGCTTTGTTATCTGGATCTTTAGTTCTTCCTGCTTCTTTCAGATCTTAGCTGCTCTTTCAGCAAGAGTTTATGGCCTGAAAGCCAATTGCCTTTTTCTTCTTTAATTATGGAAGCTGAAGGCCACTTTGTCTGCCCTGAGTGCTTAATTGAAGGAGGACCATGCATGCTTTTTTGTTCCTGCCTAGCTTGCCAAGAGTATGGTGCACTGCACAGAAGGGACAACAGCTTCTTTGGTGATTTCTTTTTAACTGGCATCCTGGAGCAAGGGGGCAGCCAATAAGGAGATTATAGTACTCATTCCCTTATTTAGGATGGATTGTCTAGGAAGACCTAGTCTAGATTAAGTATATGTGGAATGGTCTTCAGTTTTTCTTTTACGCTCGCAAAACATATGCAAAGTTCTTTTGACTTTTGTTTTTTAAAGAAGGGCATTTAACATCTGCATCTCTCTTTCTTTTCCTTACCAAAAGGGGAAAAGGGTTTTATTCACAAAGAATTCCTTCACTTTTTGCCCTTTCATCACTAAGTAATATTTTTCTCATAAATTTATTTAAAAATAAATGTATGTATGGTCACTGCAAGCTGGTTGCTTGACCTCTTACATGCCATCTCTATGAACCAACCAGAGTGTGACTTTGAACGACAATTATCTCTACTCAAGTTTCCAGTTTTTATTTGTCCTTGTTTAATGTATTTGCCTTATTTGATATCTGAATCACTGTTTTATAAACGGTATGTCTTTAAATAAAAACATTAAATACAGTGATAAGATTTCTAAGCAGCGAAACATGTTTGAATTGCTCCTGTACTATTTATGCTAAAATGTCAATCAGACACCCCAGTTCTACCCTGAGATACTTGCTAAAATGGTAGTGGGATTGAGCTTGGCTCTGACTTTTCAGAATATGAAGATCTTATGAATGAGTCATGAAGGGCAAACTGTCGTATATCAAACTTAATTATTGCATAAGTTTATCCTTCAGCTGTTCTCCTCTGGTCTCCTCATACCAAAAGCCAGATATTTCCTGTTGTGATGTATTTTATTTTCCCAGGAACAAATCCAAGGATGCCAAAGAAGCTGTAGTTGCACTGTAGTGGCACGATACAAAACCGAATGTGATAATTAAGTTATGTTATGAATATTGGTTATAAATTATGTTGTCTCATGTAAGCACTTGGGCTTCTGTTGTCTTTTTCTTTCTGCTGCATCATTTTTCCACAATATTGGAAGCTTGGCCGTGTGCAGAGATTTTCTTATCTAAGGATACCAGCTGTTTACTGGAGGTTGAAACTAGTTGTTCCTTTCTCAATCAATGTCTGTCACAGGGAGACAAAAATGTGTGTACGACTTACATGATTTGTTTTCATAATGATGAATGTAGTTTAGTTAGGAAATTGATTATAAAAATAGAAACCACGCTTTGAAAAGCAATTTGAAGATACGGTGTAGATCTGTTATAATCATTTTAAGGCTAATGAGTATATTTCACTTACGTAGTTAATCTTTTCAGTGTCTAGCAACAATGTTAATGTGAGAAGCCAATGTTGAGAGTAGGATGCACGCTTTGCTGATAGGCACCCAAATTATATGCTAACTATTTAATGCATTATTTCCATGGAATGAGTACATAGAATGCAAATGTAATATAAAGCTGAGGCATTAATCTTCTTCACAATATACAAGTATCAGCGTAGAAATGCAGTAATCTCATTATATCTTTGTATAATGCTGAGAGAAGATTTTGAGTCATTACTGGTTTAGAGGAGTGAGCAACAGTTTGAGAGGCAGGTTCTATCAGATTCAGACTACCCTTGAACCAAATTTCAACTCCCAGTCTTGCAATATCACAAAGTCTGGGCCAAAAGAAATCCTCCTTTTATCAAGGAAATACTGTCCCGGCATGACCCAGACAGGGACTGGGTTCTGTGTCATAATATTCCCTCACTTCTGCCAGTGGTCATTGTTGTTCCCTGTTATTCTGTGTTAACTCTGACCAAAATAAGGGGACATCCTCTGTGGAGCTATGGAAGAACCCTGTGCCTCCTGATATCAACACACTACGTGGTGTTTATTTTGCACACTCTATGAATGTTGCCTAGGCAGGCCAGTTATTTCAAATACCCTCAAGGCTTTGATTATGCTTTCAGTACCCTGCTGCAAATGAGGGAGCAAAACAGGTATCATTTAAATTTTTTTTAAAAAAAAAAGGTATATGAGAAAAGTAAAACTATCTTGGTCTTAAATTATGTTAATTTGCCTTTTAGCATGCTAGAATTGTGAACTTTCAAGTTCTCTTGGTTCAATATGGCCTTTACACAAGATCATCTGTGGTTATTCTGCTCCCCTGACAAATGTAAGAGGGGGAGGCAAGAGAGACAGTGACAGCAGCCCTCAGGAAATAGCAAGTAGATTTTAGCATGATGCTTCCTTTCTATGATTTGGTTTAATCAAAACCAGTATGGAAATACCTATGTTTCCACTTTGAGCTTTATTAGCCCATGCAAAACTTTGCCATTTCATCTCTTTACTTCGCCTGACATATTTAATAAATGTGACAGCAACTCAATGAAGAAGGCATAATAAATGAGTCCTTCCATATCTTTAGCAGAGGAAAGTGTAGATTATTAAAAGACCCATTTCTTTTTAGAAAAAAACCCACAGACTATACCTTCTTGATTCTAAATCCTAAGTATGTGTGAATAAAAGTAAAGAAATACCACTTTAGCTGAGAAGACCAACAGAATGTCTATAGATTCTTTGCAGGTTAAGTCTCTCATTTTTAAGAAGACTCTAAGACTTACTCTGCACTTCTCAGATAATGCAATGTCAACTGCCAAGGGATTGTTTTGAGATATTTGGATACGCACTGTGTAACCTGGATGTGTAAAACTTGAGATAGCTTGTGGGGGGGTTCTTTTGTTTGTTTCCCATTCTTGTGGTCCTGTTTTGCCAGGTTCAGTATGTATATCACTGCTTTCGGCGGTGGGAGAATGAGAGTGGCTGAAGGCCAAGTTAGAGGTGATTGTTCTTCTTTCCTTAAGCACCGATTCTTTCAATTCTTATACCTAATGATGCCTTCAAAACACATTGGAGAATTTAGCTAATCTTACTATGTTTAGCTTTGCATGCAAGTGGAGATCTGGTTATGTGTAAAAGAGCTTAAACAGAGTTGTCATGCTAGCATTTAAATCTTCTCTTTCCAGCACAGCACCACTGTGGGTGTGTTACATAAATTGCCACAATGGAGTGTATTTCAGATCCTTCAGCTCAGAGGCCATCTGTCATTCAAAGTAGCACGTTCACCTGCTCATCACTTCTGCAGCAGTGTGTGCGCTAGACAGGGTACATCCGGATGAAGTTAACAACAGGAGCAGCTCTTCATACAGCTGAGTTTGGAAAGACTTAGTAACCAAGTCACTCTTTCAGATGTGAGCAAACACCACAAATAGATCGCTCTTTCTATCCAAGAGAACACCAAGTGCTTTCCGCTTTGCTTCAGAAAAGAGCAAACTAGTTCCCTGAGAGATGTTTTTCTACTCAGTAGAATCCAGCATCGCCTCTGTGGGTACTTCTCCACCGTGCCTGAGCCACAGGTAATCACGGAACTCTAATAAGAAAATTGCCATCAAGTCCTTGGATAGATCTAGATGAGAATCAGCTTTTTAATAATTATCAATACTTTTTTATATCTCCCCATTTCCCTTCCACCTTTGTATTTCCTTGAACTCCGAGGAAGTGGAAGTAAGCCACTTCCCCTAATATTGTTTGTCGGGAGTGTATTTTGGCTTGAGAATGTGTTCACATTTTTGTATTTGTCTAACTTTTCCTTGTTCCATGTTTCATGCAAACTGCATGAGTTGTTGAAGGAGGAACTTGACAGCGTGGATGTGTGCTGACAATTTGCTCAAAGAATTCCAACTATGGGTCAGAGATTTCTCTTTCTAATCAGTGACAATGTACATAACCTTTCTGTCTACTCTAAATGTTCTTGTCTGTAAAATGAGGTTTTACTTGCCTTCCTCACAGGCATGTTGAAGCTTAATTAGTGTAGGTAATAAATGCTAAGTATTATTTTAAAAGATCTATTGCATTCTAAAATGATCAAGTTTGGATCTTAATTTGCAGCTTTATGGGATAAGGTTCAGTATTGATTACCTTAGATTTTCACAAAGCCTGTCCTGAATTTAATAAGGGATTTAACAAACTAAGTCTTGAAAACACTTATGATTCATCTTAATAAAAAGCTAACTTGTACTTTCATAAAACTAGTAGAGCTTTGCACATAATCATAGTTTTCTTGAATGACATAGGCTTTGAAATGATAATGTTGCACCGGTCTTACCCTTCTGAAGAATATATATAATTGTTATTGTATTAAGATATGCAACATTTTTTTCTGCAGATATTTTCTTACATGATTTTGTTCAGGGTCCAGTAAAAAGGGAGAACATTTAAAGTCATACTCATTTGCCATTCTTTCAAGATTTCATAAATAAAAACGAATTATACAGTAAAAATGGATTACATTCTTCTAGTGTGGGGATGCAAAGAGTAAAATGTTGGGGGTTTGGGGTGCCTGGCTTTGTGCCTCATCCTGTTTGATCAGATTGGCATCAATCATGAAAGACTGCGGATGCGAGGTCCCTGCGTCAGCTTCCCTTGGAAGATGTGCATTGCAGTTCTTGGTTTTCTCTTCTTGTTCCAGACTCACTGCAAAGAGATCACATTAAAAAAAAAACAACAAACAGATGCATTGATTGAAAATTCTATCAACAGGATTAAAAGATGTAGTATAGAAACAACGAACAATATGTGTTCTGAAAAGTTAGAGGAGTCTGGAGGAGGCTTTCTTGACACCAAAAACTACAAATACTTTGTCTGTTGTAAACTTAGCCATCTGTGTATGTGTACTTTAGTAGGGGATTCCAAGCAAGTTCCTACCATGGATTCTCCCAGTCTTGCTTAAAGCTCCAAGATGAAGTTGTGGTAGAAGGTGTCATTCTTTTGCTACAATCTAAGCTGCTTTGGTTGCATGAAAAGTCATCTCTGTAGGACATAGATGATTCTTGGCGATCATGTCAAGACTCTGGGATTCTCCCAGGAGCTCAGAATCATCATAAATCTTGTTTTAATTGCTGCTTCCATCAGTAAGAAGATTTTGAACCTTGCCTGTGTAAATACACAACAATATGTAGAAAACAATAAAATTAAAAAAAAAAAAAACCAAACAAACCATCAGAAAGAGATCCCTTCATCTTAATCCCTCAAAGGTTCTTCTCTGCCATGATACAGGGCAGAGGAACAAAAACCTATGAGAGATATGAATCATAGTGCTGGATACCCTTTTAGAAAATGCTCAAGTGTTCTTGAAGCAAGGCTTTAATGCGTGTATTGTTGCTGACGTGCCCAAATCAGTGGTGGTTGTTTTTAATGCATGTATTGTAGAAACTAGAGAGAGTTGCATTCACAGCTGTGAAAGATGCAGGTAAAGAAGTAGTAATGCCTAAGCACACTCCTGCATACGGTACAAATAGATATGGCTTTAAAAGGGTTATCTCTTGGTATTAGTTGTAGATTTCCAGCAATGAGCAGACGCCCTTGTGTCCTTGTGCAGTTTTTAGATACTCTAGTAATGGAATTTGCAATCTCTGAAAAGAGTCTTTTTGCAGTGAATGGGTAAAATATGTTTGAGGATATTCTGTGTATCACAGTTGTGTCTCTCCATCTATTTGGAAGGAAAAATCTGTGTGCAAATTTTCTACTGAACTGGCGTAGGCAGTTAGTTATGTCCTTGATTCTGAGCTGGCACTCTTCTAGATGCATCTGACGCTTTCATTCATTAAGGAAGATTTCCAGCAGACAGTTTTATATCTACGTATTTTAGCAATCTTGAGATGTCACTGAAAACAAAGCAGTGAAGAACTTCTGTATTCTCTAACACTGGGCCAAGTGTTTAACCATCCTTTAGGAGCTTACAGCCAGCTCCTTGTGACCAGCCTGATGCTCCAGGCTGTGCATCCTGTACTTTGGTAATTTCTTTTCCTGTTAGAAAGCAAGTGGCTTCTTAGATTCCACTTACTGTACAAGCAAAACATCTGTGTGATCTTAAGGATAGTCTAAAAAGACTGCCTTTTTCCTCCCAGATATATATTTCAAGATCTTGGTGATGAGCTTTGGTTGTTCTGTCTCAGGAAATTACTGATACCTTAGATAGGGAATTCCTGATGCTATGTAAGTCACTGGCTTCAAGGCTGGCTGGTAGAAAAAAGAGTACTGACTTCTAGAGCTAGCAGGTCACTTTGGACATGAGGAAATTGAATGAAGGATGCCTCAGGGGAACTTCAGGTTGGACATTAGGAAAAGGTTCTTCACTGGTGTTTGGTGACTGGAACTGACTCCCCAGGGAAGCGGTCTCGGCATGAAGCCACTCAGAGTTCAAGGAATATCTGAACAATGCTCTTAGTCATATGGTTTACTTTTAGGTAGTTCCGTGAGGAGCAGGGAGTTGGACTCAATGTTCCTTATGGGTCCCTTCCAGCTAGAGGTATTCTGTGATTTAAGACTGCAGAGTTCTTGGCTGATTGAACTAGGACTGTAAATTTTAAAACAATTTGTAGTTCGTGCCTTGTGGTATGTTGCAGATTTTCAGTCTTTGAACAAATGCACTTGGTCTAGGGGAGGATCTTGGGAAATCTGAGACAGCAGCAATTCTTTTTTCTCCAAAAGGAAAAATTAAGGAAACGCCACGGGAGTGAAACAAAGGGTGATTCTTTAATCTTTTAAAGGAGAATATGGTCCCTCACCATGTGTCCAGGAATGACACTGGAAGTGTAATTTTCATCTCTTTTATGTGGCTGTTTGCAGGGTGATATTGGGGAACCAAATAACGATGTGGTCTGTTTCTTTGTCAACCTAGTCTGTTCCCTTCACCCCTTTTCCTGTAGTCTGGACGGTGAGGAGAAGGGTGTCCTTGCTGAAGAACAGTCAAGGAAGGAGAATTCTCTTTAGATTATATGTATTATTTTATAATGTATTTTACTGAATGTCTGTGAGATCTAAAAGCATAAGCCTCTACTGTCTAAGCCAAAAGACAAACAGTGTCTGCGTGAGGTCTACCTGTGGAGCATGAGGGGGAAGGACTGTCACACTCTGAGCTTGACCTATTTTTCTTATTTGATGAAGAGAATGAGTTGAATATCCTGAACGCTTGTCAGCTGCATTACTGAAGAATCATTTATGCTAAAAGAGATTTAACTAAAAGCTTATAGCCACAAATATTTACTTCCTTTAGTTAGCACATTCCTGCTGTATTTAAGAGTTTTCTCCAAGGAGAATATGCAGAGCTGTGTGTAAAGGAGCATGAAATTCTGTTTTAACTTAGACTGTTAGTCAACTCTTCATTTCGAATGCCCTGTTTAGTCCCTAATGGTTAAAAATAAAAATAGTTAGTTTGTGTTTTCCTCTTATAAAGATAATTTCCTGAGGGTTCGCTGGTTTAGAGAAAGACGGTGGATAAATTCAGCAGTTTTATACAATCCCCAGAAAAATCAATTGCCTTGTGAATTTGCAGGAACTGTTTGAACGTCTTATATATGTAAAGTTTGGAAAGAAAGTCCTGTGAGAACGTGATTTAGTGTTTCTAGGTAGGATGAAACTGGCTTCAATGATTTTTGTATTGTTAAAGACAGATTTCTCATCCTTACTCTTCTAGGACAAAACCTTTTCATATTTTTCTATCGATGAGTTATTTTTAAACAACAGAGTTTTCCCCTTGTTGCATTGAAATTCTCCTGGAGTGATTCATGTTTGTGTCGAGGTTTGTTTGCATGCAGGTTTTTAAAATAGCTCTAACATTTGAGAAAGGGAGTGTGAGAAGTTGTAATCCTCCTGGAAAGTCAGAGTTTAATGTTTTAAACTAATGTTTACCGTGCTTTGTTGTTGTTTTGATTTTTCTTATGAGTGCATGAAAAATCTGGGCAAAGACAATATTTATCATCATAAGTCAGATGACATTGATTACTCAAATACAGTGCTTAATTGGCTCATTAAATGACCCTTGAGATGGTTACAGTGGAAAAATAGGTATGAAGAGTAGGTCTGGATTCTGTTGTGTGTGCTACGAGTGACAGTTTGGCGACTACTTACTGAGAGGGGTAACGGGACCTTCGGGAGCTCAGCTAGCCCACCCTCTTGTCCCACGGTAGCATCAGCTGTGCCCACATCTTTCCCAAAAATGCCACATTTGTCTGTATTGATTTTGGCCAGGACCACTTGAGAAGTATGTCAGTAATCAACGTAATCTTAATAACCGTCCGCTTTTGATTCTAAATCTCTATTGGTAATCAATTTACTTTTAGTCCTTCACTTACACCATGCTGCAAACTCTTTCTTCCAATAAAGTTTATTGACAGTAAGTTATTGGCATACTTTATGCTCGCAGTTACTGCCTGTTTAGTGGATGTGAATGCCTAATAGATGATTTTTAATATCCCAACAGCAAAAGACAGTTGTATAATACCCCTCATAACTAGATGACAGCAAAATAGGGAGTTTGATAGTGTTCCATAGATAACCAGCATGGAAATAAATAATTCATTTTCATAAATATATCCAAAAGAAAGTTGCCTGATTATTTTTTCCCTAAATTAAAATGTTTGACTGTACTTTCTTCTGTAGCTTGTAAAAATATTTGTCCCTGTGAATTTTGCATTAACGTTGCCAATTTTATATGTAAATAAGGAATCTAATTATTTTTATATTCACCTGGAAAATTTCCAGCTGTAGGAGTTTTTGTAATATATTTATCACTATATGACATGAATTCAGGATTTTTAGTAAGTTGGAGCACCTCTGACTTAACAGAGTGGAAACTGTGATGAGACTGGAGTAACTGGCCCGGGTTAACCATGCACCCTCTTTCTATTAAGCTTGGTTGAAAGCAGGGTAGTGAAATACTGTGCTTGCATCCTGCAATCTAAAGGCTACATCTTTAAAGGCATGATAACTGAATAGAAAAAAAGTGTTTACTTAGCTGAGTTCTGTTTTATTGAGGAGACAACGGGGCTCATTTGTTTAGCAAGGGGTGAAACAGAAACTAATCCTTTAGGCTTACTTTGAAAGGTGGTTATCTTTCCAGCAAGAGGGAGCATTGTTTGCTTTGCCAGAAACAGTGTAATTGTTCCTTAAACCATTATGCTCTCTAAAAGAATCAACTTCTTAGAGGAGGAATTTCATTGGCATAAGCATTGTCTTTAAAAGAGTCAAAAAATTAATGAAAGTGCTTTCATTTATGTGTAACGAGCACGGGCATTTTGCATGATGTAAGCTGCATTAAAGCTTTTTGTGAAGAGATTATTTTTTTGTACGACAAGTGCTCTAATAGAAGTATCACAGGTTATGGGAAACGGAACAGTAGTACTGTTGGCCTAAGTTAATTACATTTATTCAGATGAAATACTATTCTACTGTACTCTTCAGGACAAGCAGAGAAAATACCAAAACCTTTTTTAGCTGGCATTTATCTATTTCAATTATTTTTGACAGTGTGTGTTGCATGTGTGCTTTAGCTCCAGTGCCTTTATATCGACAGTTGGTAGCACAAGCCTTTTAAAGCACAAAGGGTAGCAGTACTTCAGCCAATCTGTGATAAAAGAGAAAAAATGAAATCACTATGGAAACTGCAGGAAGAATCTAAAAGCTTTCTTTATAAAGTAAACGTCTGATGTTTGTGACTGCGGGGGCAAAAAATTCATAAATCTGTACGATGCTATCATTTCTGATTTGTTATCGCAGCAAATGCCAAGTCTAAGCAGTCTGACCTTAGCCTTATTAAGTGCTTTCTTTTCAGATACAGTTATTATTTGACAATAGAGAGACTGCAGTGCTGCGAGGGGGAAAACTAATATGTTTAAAATGTGTGTGCGTGTTTGTGTGCGCCTGTGTGCCTCTGTATATATAACTATCCATCTTTTTTTTCCCCCGTGAAGCTCATGGAGTTGGGAACGCTGTATGTGGGAACTCGGGGACTACTATTCTGAGCACAATTGAGAAAACTATGTTTCGTCCCATTGCATGCGCCTGTCTTTGATCTCAAATTGAAAATCTCTGAGCCTCTTCCTCCAATCCAAAAGCAAATAAATACCGAGAGGAAGAAAAGTCTCTCCTCTCAGCACGTAGGGCCTCCTCGACTGAAAAATGAAGGTGGCTGTAAGAGCTCTGATGAACCTGTTTGGACAACAGACAGCAACAAATACCTGTCTCGGTGGAGGAGTTTAAGAGCACCGCAGAGATCCTCAGGCAGTACAGAATATCTTGGCTCACACAGGCCACTCTCTTTATCTCAAAACAATACCAGCCAAGCTCCTCCGTACCTACAACTGAAGAGCTGCAGGAACAGGAGGACAGTAACTACTAACACAGCTCTTTAAATTTGAATCTCCTTGTCTTACTAAAAAAAAAAAGAAAAAAAAAGGAAAAAAAAGGAAAAAGAAAAAAGAAAAAGACATGAATTCTAAGCAAGAGGAGGTATCTGGTAAGTATTTTTATTGCATTTTGGTGCTTTAGCTTAAAGATTATTTTTAGTCATATATATCTGTTATAAACAGGATTTGGGCTTGCGTGAGTGTGGGGCTTTTTGTTAAGTAATTATGGAAAAATTTAATGCCTGTTTTTGCATTTCCGACTTTGATAGCTTTTGGATTTCTTTGTTTTGTTGCTCTGCTGTAAGCTTTTGCAAGTTTGATGTTTCAAGACGCTGGAAAGAGCATTATTATTCCTAGGTTCTTTGAATATAAACATGCCCAGTGGTAATACATACTATTGTATATTATATATATACACACACAATAACAAGCTCTACTACTCGGTTTCGTGTGGCAGTTTTAAAATATACTGATAATGACCCAAGCCAGGCAAGTACTTCCCAACTAAGTGTTTCAAGCTCTCAAAACAGTGTGAATGTTTTAACTCTTACTGAACAAGTTTATGTACGGAGATTTAATCTATGATAGATGACAGCATGAAATTATTTGGCCATAAATGTGAGATGCCAGAAGAATTCCTGATTATACTTAGGTTTCATGATACATTGGTGAATGCTACTATGGTGTGTGTGCTTATGTTATTAACACTAGAGATTTCAGTAGCAAAACAAAGAAAACACAATTCTTGCAAAAGCAGGTCAGTCTTTCAGTTATAAATATAAATCCTGAAAAAGATATAGTTTGACATATTGGCTTCATTGCAGCTTTTTATATGTATAATGAAAACCAATTATCTGTGGAGAAAATTTGACTTTGTGGAATGGAATTAAATTGCTTTTTAAAGGCTTCCTTAAACAGCACTGGCTGGAGGGAAGTCCAATAACATTTTTAGCTCTGAATTGTAATGACTTTGCTACATTAATAAATCACGTTGTATTCTGACTTTTATCAAAAGATCCCAAAGAAGAAAACTATGCACGGCAGGTTGAAGCTGTAGGGGCAGTCCTGACTGGTTGTCTCCATCCAGCTACTTTTCTTATGGCCCTTCAAAACCAGGAGTTCCCGTGGATCAGCGCTTAATGTGGTAGGTCCAAATCCATCTAAGCTGATGAAAACAATTGATAGATACAAATTCCTGCTAACAAGTAAATTGTCAAGCTGTAGGCTAGTCTGGTTATTTAAACCTCTGCTATTTAGGGACCCCAGTGAAAAATTCTATTCATGCTCATCACATTTGGGAGGGGTGTGTATTTTGGGGGCTTGGGGAGTTTTTAGTGGGATTTTGTTGGTTTATTTTTTCTATAAGGAAACATCTTGTTCTGTTTATTCTATTTATGTCTTGTCTTGATATGGAACTGGGTACAGGACTGATTTAAAAAGTAAACTTTTTGAAAAGAGATGGTTTAATTTACTCAACAGTATGTGAATGTGCCCTATTGATGAATTCATGTGCTACCAGTTAGCTGGATAAGTGTTTGGGCTCAGTGTTGAACGGAGGGAGGTTCTGTGAAGTATGTATCTGGGATTCAGAGTCCAAATCCTTGCAAAAAAGAAAAGCATTTATTTGAACAGTGGTTTGGTCTGCTGATGTTAGCTCTAAAGTAACTGAAGGAGGGGAAAACAAAAAAGATACTGTCAACTTCTACTCATTTTTCCCAACAGATCACGTATCAAAAGTGTAATCTGTAAGAGGAACATGAACTGGTGAAATATACCTCTGATGTTGGTTTCCTATGTTATTATGTAGAATGTTTGTAATTATCTTGCTGAGTCGTAATCCCTGACATTTGCTTTCACAAAGCATCTAGAGGAGAATGCAATACCCTAATTATGTTTCTGTGAAAGAGTTGAGGGGGAAAAAAAGTTGTGCTCTTTAGCACAGCATTTTAAAGAAAAGCTATTTCGTTAATAATATATATATACCTATCAAATTTTGGGAAGGGTAAGGGTACCTTATAGACTGCAATTCCTGTTTGGTTTATATCACACTGTACAAACACAGTTAAGCATATGTTAATTTTAAGTTCTTTTCTAAACTAGAGGCTTTACTTGACTGTATCCTAAGCAAAACAGGCACTGGCTCCAGTCTAAATATTGTTATATCTTTGTTTGCTATCTTATGTTTCTTTAAAGTATTTTCTGCAATGAAGTTTAGTTACCACATTTTTAATAAACTTATTTTGTTTAAAAATAAAATCTGTGCTTTCTCATATGATGTTTTACAATAACTTTTATATTAAGGAAGTGAAGATCAAGAATAATAGTGAGTTTAATTTGGATTCCAGCTCACAAAGATCCCCTCATGTTATGTTCCTTTATATAGGGAGCTAACCACAAACAGCGTGAAGTTGTAAAACTGATTTTTGATCGTGGGGAGAGCTCACTTTTTATAGATAGGTTTGTCTACAGACTGAGGCAAAAGGTTAATTGAGGTTACATCCTCGCATACATTATGTGCATTTCACCTCTGTAACGCAGTTAGTTACTGAAACACTGTGCTCTTTTATATCTGGTAGGAATAATTTCTAAGTACAAAGCTATTTACTAAAGAATCATTAAAATGGAATCTCCGAAGGAAAATGGATACGTGATACCAGTATGTGGCTTTGTTCACCAAAGTGGGGCCGTGTGGGTTAGCTGAAAGAAATGACTCCAGCAGTCTGTTCTCCAGCAAAATGCTCAGGCAATGGATTGTTGTACAGGACATACCTGGCTTTCTTTATGCTCTCCTCCTGGGAAAGCAGTTCAAACCGTTCAAATACCCTACAGTATGTGAGACGAGATATCCAATGCTGTGCCCATCATCCCTGCTTTTACTAAATGACCTGTACAATTAAAAAAAAACTAAAAAAAAAAAGGAACAAGAAAATGGAAAGAAAGCCTTGCTTTTCCTCCCTGTTAAGCAGCCCCCTTTTCCTCCCTCCCTCTGTGCTTGTGTGTTTTTTTCTTATTATAAATAAATAAATAAATAGCACCAATAATCATTAAATCACCCTTTATATAAATCCCATAATTTGTCCTTTACAGCAAGCAAGACATCTGTTACCGGTGACTTGTAGTAGGCTTGACCGGGAAGAACAGCCATCTTCCTGCTCAAAGGTGACCTCCGAATAGTGCAGGAGGTCTTTGGGCAGAATTCTTCTCTCCACTCTTGTCTCAAAACCTGAAGAAAGTTCTTTCTCCTCGTGGACACAGGCTGGGGATTGCTCCAGTAAAAGCATGGAGGATGTCTGAGGAGGAGGTCATGCCTTCGTAGTGTTGATCTCTCTGTCTTCCCACGAGGTGCCCAGTTCTGACACGAGCTTGCTGCAGAAAGTTTTCCTTTTCATTCTCCCATAGACTCGTGTTTTTTGATGCTGTGTTGTTTTTTGAATGCCACGTGCATTCCTGTAGATACCAAGCCAGCAGTTGATGAGGACGCACTAGGATACCTCAGAGTGGGGAGACGTGTGGGAGGCTTAATTCAGGGTGAAATATCCCAGAATATTACACTGAGCGAGGCCTAACCAGAGGTTGAAATCAAACATGACCATGCTCAGGAGCTTGTCACGTGGCTCTCGGCTGGGCTTCAGATCTCTTTTTCCCAGCACAGTATCACTTCTCTCTGTACAGCAGTTGTATATGTGTGCTGAGTAGGGTCGATGTTTCCAGGCAGTAATGGGTATCCTGCCCCTTGGTGTTAGGGCTTCACAGCAGATTCTCACCTGTAAGGGGCTGGCACAGCTCTGCCACACTCTGCACCAGCATCAGAAGATCTGCCTGGCATATACTTCCCCAGCATATATTAATTTCATTTTTGGTTTTAGTGGTAGCAGCAGTTTGTTACCAGTTTGCTCCAAACACAAAGGAAAACAGTGCAGAATGCTTCAGAATCCCCAATAAATTAATCTTTTCGTCTAAGAACACTGGTAATTCATCCATATATTCAGAATGGAAAGCTTTTTTCCTACCCAAACCCAGGCATTTACCCAAGCTGATGATAAAAAATACAGTCCAATGGATGTCTCTGTCTGCAAGGACGGATAATTCAGTCGATAGGAATGAAATACTCTGGAATTAAACAACAACGGGGTTTGTGAATGCAGAGCTCTGGTTCTTTAAAGCACATTGGGTAGGCTGGAAGTATTCTGCCACGCAGGGTGCGTTGCACTGAGTGCCACTGATTTGCTTTCCCGTTCACTCGTTTCCTTGCTGCACTGCAAGAATGTTGACCGGCACTGGACGCCTGGCATTTTTGTAAGAGTGTAATAAGATTCTCAAACATGCAGAAAAGGTTGCTCTGAAGCTCTATGAAGTGGGGACTGGCAACTTTCAAAATAGATTACATGCTGTTTTTTGAACATGCTGTGTTGAAGTTACTGATAAAATGATTATTTGTGGACTGAGTAGGGAGGCTTCCCTCAGTTGATAGGTTCTGTCAGGTTAAAATATTGGTTTTTGTCGTCATGTCTCTGATTTGCATTTGTGTTAGCAGTCTGAATATTTAAAAAAACCCAAAACCCTGCTTTTTATAAATCTGATTTTATTGCCATATGAAAAGTTGTCTCATAATCTTCAACTACACCTTAAAACTGGCTTAATGCAATCCAGGCAACCCACCCACCCAGCCAAAAGCAGGTATACCCCCCCACACGCACATCTTCCTACAACCTGCTTGAAATGAAGTTAAGACTGCCTTAAGGAGAAGGGAAAAAAAAGGCTTTAAAGCTTAAGTGTGCACCTGGGCTGAACTTATACAATATTTATACAGAATGCAGAATCATTAGCTTTTCATATAATAATGCATTACTTCCTAAAAGTCAAACACAGAGTGTAAATGTCAGGATATTTTCTCTAACAGCTTCATTCACCCTGTCTTTGTGAACAAATTCTTAAGCTCCAAGTTATATAAAATAAAAAGCCCACCTTTTTGTGCAAGTAGAAAAAATCTCCTCAGTGAAATATAAAACTGCTGCAAGACTGAAATAAAGATCTGCTGCTTTTATGCCAACTAATTAGGTAACAATCTACTTGCTCTAGCCCAGTTTTCTGTCAGAGAGGCTAACTTCTTTTCTAGCCAATGCTGAAACCTGATTTCTGGTGAAAAAACTGCTGAAGCCCCTTGTACTAAATTGTTCTCTTTCATAATAACCAGAAAATTTGAGCAAAGATATGAGTTCTCTATTCAAGCTGTTTTATTTCCCCTTGAATCATGAGAATTCAGTGGAAGGAAGAGCAGGACTCCTGCTCTGTAAGGTGAACAACTCCTGTTTTACAGCTGAAGTGTGTTGCTGCTGTGCAGTCCAACACCAGGCTGGCTGAGATTTCAAAATTAAAATCAATACTCCTAAATTTGCATAAAACTACTGCCTATGTATGTGAAACCTGAAACATTTTTCTTAACAAAACCAGAGCAATTTGCTAATCTGTTTTGGTGTTCGTTTTGTGGGGGTGGGGGGGTGAGTGGTGGGGTGTTGGGGTTATTTTTGTGGTTTGGGTTGTTTTTTTCTTTCTCCTTCCATGCCCCTCCCTCTCCGGAGCAAAAGGAGATCTTTGTAAAAAGTAAAGCGCTAGTAAATAAAGAGTTAAACTGAAGGCAGGCTCACTGGTTTGTTGAGATCTGTCAGAGTCTGAGTGGCTGGCTACATATCTGTCTCAGGAACAATAGCTACCTGTATTCTGCACGGACTGCTGGGCAGGCACTAGCAATCTGGAGAAGGTCTGCCTCTGTTAGAGGCTTTTTAGAGGGAATCCCTAATGACAGCCCTACTTCTCATTGGGGAGGGAAGGAAAGTCGGGGAGGGGGAGAGAAATCTTGTCTACCCAGTTGATGAGGGACAGAGCTTTGATCATTTTCATTCAGCCTTGACTTGGCCTGAGGTTTAGGTTCCCAGTCCTGAAGTCAGCGGGCTCTCTTTTCTCACACGGGCACGCACACCCGCTCTGTCTCTCTCTCACACACACACACACATGCACACCCCTTCGCTGGTCTGTGCAGGCAGATTAGTGTCACGGCTGTAACTGAGGCACAGAGCAATAAACATAGCAGAACCAATCTCCATGGTGGCAAGAGGGGGCACTGGAGGTGACAACAATGGAGAAGGATCTTTCTTCTGACAAGTTTTAGGTAAGAGAGAATATTTATACCCTCGGCCAAGTATTTTATAGCCTTCTAAATAAGTTGGAAATTGTTAGGTTGCAAACGTGCCTTGTTACAGAGATATTTTAGTTTACTGCCGTATCCAGGCTGTTACTAGCTTTTAAACCTGTAATTGCTGTGCTTTGTGTTACCAGAATGTTTGCAGAGAGCAGGCAGGGTTTTTCTGTGGAAGTGGTGGCTACTATAGTTACGTTCCTGAAAATATAACATTTCTAACGCCTGGATTTTCTTTTAAATTAACCAGCGAGCTTCGTTTTGGCTATGGTAAAATTAATGCTTAGCTATAATAAATATCCATATCCGATAAAATGTTGTGTAGCTGGGAGCACATGCAATATTAAAACAGTGCTCCCTCAACCCTAATTTGTAATTATTTTTACACCCTTAACTGCACCGGGGTCAGAGAGTTTTAAAAATTAATGAGGTTCCCTGCTGGGTTCAGATAGTATAATCTACATGAGTTGTTGCTGCAGAGGGCTGAAATTATTTCTGCCTATTTTTAATTAGGTGCAGAATTTTTGTTTTAATAGATTGCTTTCAAACATGTTCCTTTTCGATGTCCGTTTATGTGACCTGCAGTAAGACGGGAGCGACGATTCATTTTTTTAATCGTGACAGATTGAGTGCGGGGAATGCAGGGCACAGGGTGACAATACAGCCCAAACATTTGCTGGGGACGTTCTCCGATTTCCCGTGTTAGGTCTGTGTCAGATTCCCGTGGCTGTGATCAGATTCACCTATTTACAAACAACCACTGCTTCTAGGGGAGAAGGAAAGCCAGCAATACCTAATGCTTTGTGTGAGGTTGGAGTAATGGGTTACGGATGCGCTTGGAATGTTAAAAAGAATTGTAGGAGTACTTGAAAATGTATGTGAGAGAGAATAGCAAGCGTGTGAAAAGAAGGTAGTAAAAGGGAAATAAGGTCCCATCCCTTTTCCTGGAAACGCTAGGCAGACGGTATCATCAGCGCTCCTGGAAAGTCGAATTTGCTGAATATCCGCAAATGGAAGCACTGGAAGGGAAAGGGGGAGGGAGCTGTTTACTATGAAATTTCCATATTGAAATAACGACAAAGTTTCATACCGCAAGATCCGAGGCATTGTGTGCTATAAACTGCTGCGCCTTAGGTTTGAACGGTAAGCGTTTTACAGCTGAATATAGCGTAATCAGCCCTAAAGACGGTTATACCCGGTCTTCCATTTGCAAGACCCACTCTGAGCTTCCTGTGATATATTGTTATGTAAATACAGTGCAGCAAGGGAGAGCAGCACTATGGAGATTCAATTTACTTTGAAAGTTGTTCATTATGGAAGGGATGAATGTTATTTATTTGATGTGAATCAAAGGCTAGAAATGACTTTTTCACTGTGAAGTCTATTGTGATGGGTGCAGCGTGATCTAATCTTTTTAATTTTGGCTTTCACACCAGTGGAGATGAAAAGAGATCTGAGCTCATTTATTGGTTGCTAAGTCTTACTGGAGGCCTAAGTACCATTCTTGGTTGCTATGGCCAATCTGACCTCAATCTATGCAGTTTTAGGGACTTAAGCAATCCCTTTTTTATTTAGGAGCATGTACCTTGATTTATGTCCAAAATTGTGCCTGAATGTCTTTGTCTACAAGTGATAAATGGTGGTGTACAATTCATCAGTTCTTACAAGTAAACACTGCTGTCCCACTAAAAATATGTTTTGTTCTGAGTTAATGGTATGGAACAAGCCAGTCTCCACAAACAGCTATCTTTTATTGTAGAGAGCCACTGAAACTTGGAGCAAAGTGAAGGAAATTGGCATTCGTCTTCTCTGCCATTAGCATTTCGTTTGTGCTCTCTGGTGATGAGACTGTATGCCGATCCACAATGAAAGGCTAGCGTTGTGCTGCCCGGCTTGCATGTATAATTGATCGATTATGAATTTATTCGGTACGAATATTAAAAAAGTCAGGGATACGATTTCCTGGGCTGTAAGCCCGCCACTTCGTGCTTACTGACCGTAAAAGTGTTTGCAGTCAAATAAATTGTGGCTTGGCTGTAGGAAATTCCCAGTTTCTTTGGCAAGTTCCTTGTATTCTAGTAATACCAGGCGTTCGTTACTACCAGGCGTGTACTACTTGTGTGGTTCTTAGTGGCGCTTAGGCTTTCATGTATATTAGAATTTCTTTCAGTAGGAGCTGTGCTAAGAGGTAACTGTGAACATGAAGTGTTTTTTGTAACGCAAGCAGCACTAATTTTGTTGCATTCAGATTGCTTGGTAGTGATTCAGGTTGTCCTTACACCAAGCAAATGTGGTGCTGAATTACACAAGGGCAGAAGCAAAATCCTTTGCTGGCTTGTTTGGTGGGTTTTTGCCTGGTCTGGTTTAAGATAAAGTAATAATATATGAATAAAACTACATGGAGCTGGAGGGCTTCTACTAAACTGGCTACCACAGATTTACTAGTCTGTAGAGGGAAAAGTCAGATCAATTGTTGATCTTAGTACTTGACAGTATTGTAAATGTATTGCTTAAAAAATACCCCCAAACTTCCTCTTTTAAAATATAAGGAATAGTTTGCTGTAATAGAGTTCAGTATAGCTAAGCACATGCGGAGCAAAAATAATTCTTCAATTATATGTATGTTTAAGCTAGTGTACTTGATGTAAAAGTGGCATTTCCTGAAACCCGATTTTTTTCATAGCTTATTTTCAATAATAGGCTACAGTGAGCCTGAGTATTTTAATTGAGCCCATTGAGCCAATTTTTAGTCTTCCTGGGTGAGTTTTAAAAATTTGAATCTACAATGGTGACAGATTTTCCCCGTATACTCTGTAGATGATAATTGCTACCAGAATAAATTCTCAAAGAGGTGGAATTTACAAAGGTTTCTGGAACCACTGAGCTGCTTTTCAGTGTCAGATTGATGGCAGAATTTGCAGAGGCAGTTCCTTGGGGTTACTTCACAATAGTGCTACTGCTTCAGGGCTTTTAAGAGTAACAGTTATTAGTAGCTATTGCTAAAAATGGTCTGAGATGCTAGTTACAGAACTAGCCTGGATGTTCTTCTTCTAAAGGTGCTTTGTAATAGTCCAATGTTCATATACTGGCTGCTTTATACAATAAACTGTTACACCAGTCATGCACACTTGGAAGTAGACCTTTTGACGTGTGTGTCTATATATTTGTGTGTGTATGATGTAAGCACTAGCAAGGAAAAAGACCCTGCTTTTTAAAATGTTTTTGAAGGAGAAACATCTTAGAAAAACGTGTAAAAATGCGAGTTCGAAGTAATTTATTTTGACTCTTGACAGGATTTCAGTGTTTGCTATTTGTTTCTACAGATGTAGGGAAAAAAATAGCTAGTTCTTTAATCTTCCAAGAAAATTTCATTTGCTAGCACAACGATTAAAGAAGTTGTGTTGAAGGGTGTGTATATCTTTGATCTTTATCACACCTGTGTTTAAGTTCACAGGTTTCTGTATACACAGGCAGAAACTGCTTTTGGACTAAGGGTTTGTAGGATCAGGACACACAGTGTGTCCTTGTTCTTGTTATGCTTTGTTCTTCTAAAATGTAAAATGTAATAACTGAAATACTTGGTTTAGAGCTCTAGAATTCCACTTAAAGAAGAGAATACAGACATTATGTCTTTGTGTTCCAATAGTGCACAATACAAGAGCATGGATTAACTGGCAAAAATGTCACCACCACCTCAGTGGAGCACAAAAGTGAGAGGGGAAAAAAACCATCATTGGAATTTTTTTTTTTTTTTTGGGGGGGGGGTGTGCTTCTTTCAGCTTAAGAAACAAGTTTCCTTTATGCTTATTGCAGCTTTAATTTCTACAGCAGACTTTCTATTTGGGAAACTTAAGTAAGATTCATCAAATTGCAAAATCTTGCAGGAAAATAGGAAGTATTTATAAACTTATGTTAATCAATGGTCAGCTGTGAATAGAGTTAATTATTTAATTTTTTTTTTGGTCAACAGCTGCCTTATTGCCTAATTTGCAGTCCAGGTTTTGAAAGAAAGGTATAACAATGGAGAAACCTGTATTTTTGCTCTTTAAGATATGTGATTTTGCATGTAATCTTGCCGATAATGTACATATTTTAGATGTATCCACTGAATAATACATCTAAAAGTAGAAGAATAGATCTTAGTGTAATGTATAAATCAGCATATAATTATAAATCTTGGTGGTTTTTTCTCTCCCTTGTATTTTTCATGAGAGGTATGCATGTTCTCATGTGTCCCAGAGTGATCAAGCTATGACATGTAAAACCCATTCCTATAACTGTTTGAATATTGTGTGAATGGGTTTCTGGAAGGTACATAGTTTTGGCTAAGGTTTTTTACACCATACCAGGTTACAGCAGGTCACGCACAGGTAAAACACTGTGGAGTGGTAATGGATTAAAGACTCTTCTTTTGCCTTTGAATTCTCTAGCAGTTTTGGCATGGGTCACGTGTCGAGGACACCGAATGAGGTAGCTCCCAGAAGAGGTCTGCATTACCCAGCCTGCTCTTGTGCCTGGCTGCAGGTGGTGAGCCAGGTATCAGTGGTTTGCTGGGGAAAAGGCCCTTGACTCCTCTTCCCTTCACCAGGGACAACCGAGTCACCCACCTGAGGGGAAAATCCTGTCTCACAAGCGAACACCATGGTATTTGTCTCTGTCACTGTTTGTCCTCAGACTTGCATTTATATTTACCTAATTGATCCAAGGCTACTAATGTATTCTTATTCTTAATTTCCTGCTGTCATTTGCCATACCTCAGTGTCTGAGGGACTGTCTGTGGGACTTTGTGTTCTTGTCTCTCTCTTGAGATATCTTATTAACTAAAGTCTGATGGAGGGTGGAAGCGAGGTCTGAGTGACTCAGGTAGTTCTTATTTTATCTGCAGGGGAGGACTTTTAAGTTTGATGCTGAATAGTAATAGCACAAGGCCTTTTAATAGCTGATGATTGACCCAGGTATCATCATCACTGTGTCAACCCTCTTCTCCACTGGACGTCTTTCCCACCTTTCCTATTGTCTGTGTATCTCTTCACAGGCTGAAGGTGCTTGAGAACAGAATAATTTAGATGAAGCAATCCATTACTCCGTAACAGTCTTCCTGTACACTTAAGCACAGCACTATGAGGTCCAATTCTGAATTCGTGATCGGCCTTAATTTTGGTACATCTATTGTTTGTTTGATAAATTTGCACCCTCTATCATAATCATCAAGATTAATTTCTGCGTGTTTATATATGCATATTGTGCATGAGGTCAATTTACAGTTTGTGAGAATTATAGCTTTGAATAGGATCCATTTTGTTGAAATAAAGTGGCAACCAGCACCAACCCTCAAGGCTGCCTGAACATTGTTTCCCAAATTGTTGTGTTTGCCGTGAATCAATAGGTTCTGCCAGAGCCTGGCTGAGCGAGAGCAGTTCGCTTTGTCTGTCTCTATCAATTTCATCTTCAATCATCCTGATGATGCTATTGACTAATTGTATAAAATATTTTCAGGCCCCAGGTACAGGGTGACGTTCTCTTCTGTCTGCAAAGTGCAAGGAAGAAGTGGTTCCCACCTCTTTGGCCTGATACCTTTGGGGGCAGCTGCTGGGTAATTTGACTGTGCCCTCTGCTAAACTAAATACATCTCTAAAGGGTGCATATGCAGATGGTTAGGGTGCATCACCTGACTCAGGGCAGCCTGCTTAGCAGCATGCTGGCTTGGTGGCTGCATGCACGAAGGATCGAGCAAGAGCCTTTGAAGCAGCTCAGTTGTCCCGGGCAAGCAATGCCGCCAAAAAGCACCGGTCCTGCCTCCTCTTTGTTGTAGAAATGACTTCTAAAGCTTGCTGATCAACTGAAAACTAATCTTTCTTTTCTTTTCCTGGTAGGGTTAGTTTTCAGACAGATCAATCACCTGATCCAGCTGACTGCATGGCTGCTCACGCCCCAGCATCAGCAACCGGGGAGGCAGCTGCCAGGCAGGACCTGGCTGGAGAGGGCAGCTCAGCCCTTTCGGGAGGGGCCGCCATGGGGCTCTTGTAGAATCTGTGGAAAATCAGCTCTGGCACACTACACCGTCCCTCTTGCTCTGGTGCTTTCTGCAGCAAAAACTGCCTGCCTTGGTGATTTCTAGTCTCAAACAAACAGCTTTGTTATCAGGGTGCTTTTCTTTACACTTACAGCTTGAAAAGGATCTGGTACAGTGTTTCTTGCTCTGGACTGGTAACATCTTTTGTTGCAAAAATACCCAACAAACCCACTTGGATCAGTCTGTAGGTCAGTTTCATGGACTGAAATTTTATTCCCTTAAACGTGAATGCAAATGGAAGACCCCCTTGAATTCCAGATTCAGGTCTCGATGCCCTCGGTATGCTATCCTGTGATTGAATCGCCAGAGTGCTACTAAAATTGATAGCTTCTGTTTTCCAGAGGCGCCTCCTACCTCTGCGGGTTTTTGTCTAGCTCGTCAAGGTATTTCCTTTAGCTTCTTTTGCTTTTGTTCAGTCTGCTGTTATTGATTACATGGGTTCCAGCCCTCTCTTTTAAAGATGTAGAAGTTTGCTCTTTCATTTCTTGCTAGTAATTCCTCAAGCACTTCTACGAAACCATCTTTATCTTCAATAGCAGCTGTCATCTTCCTCTGGGCCTGCGGCATCAGAAAATGGTGGCAGTGTATTCGTTGCTTATGGCATTGTCTTGAATCTGAAGAAAGGCATTTTTCTAGCATTGTTCTCAGCTTTTGGCTTTAAATTTTTAAATTTTGCTACATCAGCTGTGCTATATAGGCAGCAATTTGGTATCTGCAAATAGCTCATGTGGCAATCATTTTCATTGCTGATTAATACCTTCTCAAAAAATCCTAATTCCTGTTACTTTGACAGGGCCTTTGCGTCTGAGAATGGAGAACTGTGGCCCCAAAGACTTTTACTGGGCTGTCAGCTGGAAGCTGTAGATTTGAAAAGTGAACTAATTGTTGGAAACTGAACCAGCCTTCATTTAGCTGTTTAAGCGTTGCACTAACCTTGCTTTCTATCAATGATAGAATACGGCAAATTGAGAGTGAAAGTGAATAGGGCACCAAACGTTGCTTTCTCCATCATATGAAATGATACACCTGATATGCCTCTGTCTGTTGCACTGACTCGGACAGGAACTTGTACTGTCCCATACCAGGAACGCTGCTTTGAGCAGACTGTGCTCTTCCTTCTGTGATGAGAACCCAAAGTCACACTTAACATTTAGTTAAATGCAACAGACATTACGAAAAAAAAATAATAAAAAGAATCCATAATATTGAGTATTGTTGCCCCGTAAATTATACCTTTGAAAAGTTTTATTGGAAAACAAATTATTTACTAGTAGGCTGAAATATGCGATTTTAGAAAATTGCTTTCTGGAAGAAGGAACTATTAAGTGGCTTTGGAGACAAAATTTTGCCAACGTAAATGAATGTGTACTGATATTGTGGAAAATAACAGTCTTCCTGAGAAGTAACTGGCAATCGCTGCTGTGTTCAGCATGCTGGTTCAAAACTGTTATTGCACAAACCTGATATTTCTCCTTTTGGTTCATCACTTTCCATGTCTGTAAAAATCATTTACAAACTAGTATTTGTACTTACCTGTTCTTTATAGCTAGAAATCCTTCACTTATATGTAATAAAAGCCAATTATAAAAATACATTCTTGCGCCACGGTTCAAGTTTGGATTGTCAGTTTGCTTCAGCATTTTGTTAAAAATGATAGATAAGGAATATCTATAACTTACACACTGTGGCTGTATACTCATACAGATTCACATATTAATTGTGTTCATTGTATAACCTCCAGGCTGATCCACCAAAACTTAAAATCTGTTCTGTAATGCATGGTTTGATGTTTCAGTAAGTGCATGTTTCCTATAGAGGTTGAGGTTTTAACACATTGGGAAAATGAAAAAAAATACCCCACAAAACAAAACTATCCGACTGCTTCTGGATTTTCGGGAGATCTGTCACACTCTGGGAATCTCTCTTGAACAGAAGCTGTCTGCAGAACCAAATAGGATGCTCCATCCTACAAGGAGGAATTGTGTTCAGGTATTATTGCAGGAGTTCTCAGGTACGTAAGGACAGTCTCTCCTTTTTCTGAATTTCAGCAGGATAGATTTTGCCACTTCTTAGTCAGCATTGAGCCTATTGGTAGGCTCCCTTGGTATTAGCCAGTTGGTACCAGTCTTTATTGTGTTTTTGTTCCCATGACCTACTTCTCCCTCTCAGGGTTGTGCCTGAGAGAAGGCGAGATTTGTTTTAAGGATGGTTTACACAAACTGAAAGGAGACTAGCTGGGGTGGACAGGGGAAGCCGTACTGCTGAGTGACTGTCTCACTGAATGCACCTGTTCCTTTTGATCAGAGGAACCCACCATCTCGGGTTTTTTGGTAGCCCCCTTGGGCCATCTGCAGGGAATATGACCTTCTCTTCATAGAATCATGGAATCGCCTAGGGTGGAAGAGACGCTTCAGATCATGGAGTCCAACCATAGCTTAACCCTGCCTAGTCCACCTCTATATCATGTCCTTAAGGACTTCTTCTATACGCCTTTTAAATACCTCTGGGGATGGTGACTCCACCACCTCCCTGGGCAGCCTATTCCAATGCCTGACAACCCTTTCAGTAAAGAAATTCTTCCTGATATCTAATCTAAATCTCCCCTGGTACAATTTCAAGCCATTCCCTCTCGTCCTATCTCTTGTCACTAGAGAGAAGAGACCAACCCTGACATTGCTGCAACCACCTTGCAGATGGTTGCAAACAGCAATAAGTTCTCCCCTCAGCCTCCTTTTCTCAAGACTAAAAAGCCCCAGCTCCCTCAGCCACTCCTCATAGGAATGGCCTCAGGTTACCAGTCACTTTTGGTTACCTGGTTGACCAACAGCAGCCGGCTGACTTTTTTTATGCTGATTATGTTGATCACTATCCTTCCAATTAACTGGTTTTCCAAACTTTGTGGGTTTAGTTTATGAGGTCTGAGGTGTGTCCTTCATCCCAGTCCACCCTGTTTGGGGGTGATGCTGGAATACAGGTCAGCCTTCTGTCCCGGTCTGTGCAATGTGGTAGAGGCAACTTCTCGGTTTTATACACGTGGTCTCCACGTGATGGGAGGCTGGCAATGCGGACCTCAGTACTGAAGCAGTGCTGCCATTATCCTCTGCCTGCTTGCCCAGCCAGGTTTGGCATTGACTGCATTTGAAGACTTCAGGATAGTGAGGCAGCCGATGCTGCTGCGAGGTTTCTATGGAAACAGAAGTGGGAGATGAGAGGCGACTAATAAGAGCTCAACTCACCCAGCTCCTGGATGGTGATTTAAAAATACGGACTTTTAAAAATAACCCTTTACCTTATTTCCCCCCACCTAATCTTTGTTTCTGAAGAAAGGGATCAGAAAGGCAGTGGGTTGCTAGCAGCAATGAATGAGAGCTCTCACTCACCGCTTTCATCTGTTGGCTGTCATGCAAGAGCTGTAAGTAGCAGTTTACTAAAACTGGCTGCAGGCTTATAAAGTGTGTAGTAATTGTAATTTCGGACTAGAAGAAAACGTGAAAGGCATTTTAAAGGTGTTCTTCCACTCCTGTTTTCATCCTTTTGAATGCTGTGTCTTCAAGGATGGCACAAAGGAGCTTTCTAGACCACAAAGTTACACTAGGTATTAACTCTTGCAGCATGTGTGTGCATTTTAGTGCATGCAAAATACTGTTTGGTATGTTGAACTCCTATCACTAACAGGTCTGTTATTCTGTTTAATCCACCTTGTTCCTCTTCATGCTTCCCAGCATTGTTTCTACACTGGTGATTTTGTGGACCCTCAATGCTTCAAGAAAATCTTTGTGAAGTTTATTTCCAAAAAATAATCATAGAAAAGGTTGTTGTTATGTTGTTATGTGTCAGGTAAAACCCCAAAGTTTAGCTCAGTAGCAGGAAATAAACTGCACTTTGTGCCCCAGTTAAGAGGCACTTCTGAAATTTAAAAATAGGAGTAAAAAAATAAAATTAAAGAATCCACTTGTGTTGATAAACGGGGGCAGAGAACAAAGTGGCTGGATAAGCAGAGGAAGAAAAGTTACTTTGCTGGAAAAGGCCATATGTAAAGGGGGGTATTTAAATTATTTTCTCTGTGCATTTAGTAAACATTTTTCTTAAAAGTGCATATGAAAGATTCAGTTATCTTTAGAAAAAGGTTGCCAAAACTGAAGCTCCACTATAGTGTAAACCAGAGGCATTTTAATTCACCTCTAAATGCAAATCGCTGGAAGTCGGGTAAGTTTTGACATTTTAAAGGTATTTCAATTTTTCTCAGTCTTTTTGGGGGAGCAGGGGAAGCAGTAGCTAAAGCTTATTTTAATTAATAGTGATTTAAGTATGAGCAATTTTCAGCATCTCAGTATCTTTTCCGGAAAGGAAGAAATTGGTTACTATGTGCAATGAGTTTTATTTTTCCCTTTGATGTACTCTGCATTCCTCCTGTTGATTATAATATACTTAACAGTTGTGCTTGCAGACTTGCAGATGTAACACATGCTGACTTGTCCTCCCAGAGGCACGGTAGATTTGACATGCGGTTTTTGAAATACTGTATTTGTCGCTGTTGAAAAGCTTCTAAGACTATAAACATCATTAGTTCATTAAAAAAAAACCCAACCCAAACCTAAACCACATCGATTGCTATAGCATGCTGTGCTTGCACATATATACACAGGTATAAGCATAGAATACTCATTAAAAATAAAATAAGTTTTGCAATGGTGTAGATAGCATAAGATGTAAAAACACTTTTCAGGAGGATTTTGCAGCTGTAAAATAATCACTCTGCTCATAATCGCTGTCTTCCTCAGCACTGTGCTGACAAGGGCTTGTTATTTCAACTTTCTCTTAGAGATGCCAGGATAAGAGTAGGGTTATACTGCTGACAGTATGGAAAGTGGGTCCCTTTCCAGGGACAGCCAGTGAAATTTAGGCTTGTAAATCTGAAAGTTCCCCTTGGAATGTGATCAAGGCACTTAAGCACTTCCTAATTTTTATAGCAAATCATAGACTTCCCTGGATTGCCTTTTAAATCTTCTGCCAAGTGACAGCAGTGGAAATGCTGCCAGAAGGATTGGTAGACATACCTACCCATTGGTGGGAAAGAACTGAGGCTCTATGGATGTCTCGCTGGTTTTCAGGTAGCACCAGTCGCCACAGCCTCTAAACATTATTTGTTAAAATATTACTTATTCTTTTCTTGCTAACCAGCCCTGCTGGCACGAGTTAAGCTTAAATATAATATATTTAATGATGTTTAATAATATTTAGACTAGTCCAGCTGGCATGAGTCACACTAAGGGAAAAAAAGATAACAGTTTTGATATAATTTGCTGAGATACTAGTGTGATAGGTCCTAACACATGTCTCCAGAAACAGAACAGTGTTAGCTTATGATAGTACTATTGCAGGGCACTTTCAGGGTGTGGGGAGCAAATATTAGCATTTTGTCTGAATGTTTGTTTTGGAAGAAAGCGCTGGAAAGCAATTTTACAGCCTTGGTTCTGCTTCTGTGCAGGATTTTTTTTAATCCATCCTGAGGAGGTTTCCCTCTATCACTTTACCAATTTCATTGTTCTTCTGGAATGTTGTTTTCATGCAAGATAGGGCCCGTGGAGGGAGAGAAAGAGTGAAAAGGGGGCTTTTTAGTACCCTGAGCTAATCTCATTCAACCCTCAAGTTATCCCTGTTCCTCTGTGGTCATCTGCACCACGAGTGTTTGATACCTCTCCGTCAGCATTTCCCATTCTCTGGAAGTTGTTTCAGGATGAGGTCATATTTAGACAGCTTTTATTGAAGAATCACTTGACACTACAGATGGAAGTCTACCTGTTAGGTCTGGTTAATTTTTTTTTCCTTATTATCTCTTTAATGTCTTTTTCTATCCTTTACCTTTAAATGTTCTCAGAAATGCAACTTGCAGCAACAGAGAGAACTGTTGCCTATCTTAAAAAAAAATCTCACTAGCTGATGGGTTTTCCTACTATTGAGTCTTACTTTTTTTCCATTCTTAATGTCATCATAAAGCTATGATATCTTTCTCATCATGCTAAATGTTTTACTGAATCTGGTGAAATGCGGACAAATGCATTCACTTGACTACTGGTTCAGGCAAAGCAGCTCAGTTAGCATCCTTTCCACTTTGGGGCAAGTCTCTGAGCCCACAAGTTCCTTGGGACTGTACATGAAGTGTCTGGTTTGGACAGGGTAAATAAACGTTAACATAAAGAAATCAGCTGGCAGGTCAGAGGGTTTTCCTGACGAGTTGTTTTAATGCTTATAAATAATATGGCTGATTTAGATACAGCCATAACTAGATATAGCAATCAGTTCAGGATAAAGAGGTACTGAAAGACTCACACACCAAAATGACATATCAGAGTTGACTGCTGGAGCGGTCATGAGTCTCCTGGCAGGAGTATGCTGGGAGAAGAGTGGGAGTTTCTTTGAGCAGTAAATTTACTGCTATGTTCATGACAGGCTGAAATAAAATTTGGGGGAAAAAGAAAAATCTCTGTCTTTTATGGGACAATTAGTTCAGAGTTGGCTTTCCTTTCACCAGGATGCATGAAGAGAAGGCAACCAGAGAATAGCTAGTTAATGTTTCTTCTGACTGCCCAGGAAAAGCGAGTTTTTGAACTCTTCCTGGCAGTGTGAAGCTGGATTGTGGAGCTCAGTGCCAGAGGAAATTAAGGACGACAAAGGTATAAATGAGTTAAAAATGAAATTAAAGAGGTTCATGGAGAGTAGTTTCCATGGTGTCTATAAAGCATAGCTGTCCAGATGTAGTCTGCTCACTTATATTCTTTTTAAATCTCCAATTTAACAGAAAATAGGAGGAATATATCCTGGTGCTACACTCTTCCTTAACTGCCTGCTCTGAGCTTTGGTCAAGGACAGCATTCAGGGTACTGGCACGACTACTCTGGCAGGTTAGAGGCCTTGGATTTTTTTCTCCAGAAATAGGAGATACTGATTTCAGTGCATATTTCTGTTTGGTTGGGTTTGTTTTTAAAGAAAATAGATACTCAAATTATATTATTCAGGCACTGCTTTGAATTGCTGAAGGAGATGACGCACTCATTTGGAACCTGTATTGATCAGTGAGGTCAGATCTTATACTAGAGTCTTCCTCTCTTTGAGCAGCTCTGCAACTCTTGGGTAGGAATTGAATTATGTATTTGTCTTGGACCCTCAGCTTACAGAATGTATCCACCTGGCATTTTAATTTCACACTTTAAAAAATACTACTTTCGTGATGGTTTGTGTCCTTTAAAATTGTATCATAAGCAGCTTCGTTGTGAATTTGTTTACATAATGGTGTATAAAACAAGATGGATTTAATAGATTCCGACTCTCCTCCTCTCCCTGATAAGGATGATAGTTATTTCTTTTCTTTTTAATTTCACACTGGTACAGATAGAAGACTGGTTAGATATAATCTATTGAGATTTTGATTTCAGATAATCAGGGAAGAAACAAGTACCCAAAATGACTTCTTAACACAAATTCTTTTTTTGAGGGTTTTTTTTTCTTTTTTTTTTTCTGTAGCTTCTTGATAGATGGCAATCCTGGACAGTTTTTTTTAATCACTCCATTAAAGTATATTTGAGGCTTACATTTTAGTTTATGGTCGTATGCTGATTATTTCTGAAAAAATGTGGCCAGCACATAATGAATTATACTGTTAAGTTATTCAGGATTGAAAAAAAAAATGCTTATAAGTGCATCTCCGTCCATTCTCTATTGGTCTTTGATTTTCTTTTTTCTGTTCTCTTCTCCTGGAAGGAGAAGTAAAATGATGAGAATGGGATGAATTGAGCAGGAGATAGTACTGAAGGCTGATAACCATTTGACTTTACTTTAGATGTTTAAAATTCCTACTTGGGTTTTGAAGTCTAGTATATTTATTAAAGAAAAAAATGCTAATACCATTAGCATTTTCACTTATGGATAATTCTGTTTTAAGTTGTCCTTTCCCAAGAGTAATTTTAATATTGGTGCTATCTATTCCAGGAGAAGAGAAAGCAAAGATTGCTTTTAGATTCAGGGTTGGGAATTTACTTAAACATGAATCCCTTGAGAGCAGAGCCACTTGAGTTCTGTTTAGCTCTACCTTAATTGTGTTGAAATGTTTCAGGAGATAGTTATTATATGAAATATCATCCATCACTTAGAAATTTATGTGAAATTATTTTAGACTATGACTCACAAGAGTTACTTGAGTTACTGGTTCATAATTTTGAGTTGTTAAAAAAAATCCATAAATTTTTGAATGAACCTTAGTTCTCTTGTTAACTAGCTGTATTAGATTTATACATACATACATACATACATATATATATATATATATATATATATATATATATATAATTACTACTATATCTATACAGAATAACAACTTCTTGGTGGAATTGCCAGGGCGTATACCTCTTTTGCAGGATACATGCCTCAATCCTGACCTCCTAAAAAATATTTTCTGATTATATTAAAGACTATAGAGATATAGAGTGTTAAAGCCCAGGGAAGCTTATGTGTTCTCTTTATTGCGAATCTTTTTGGCACACGAGTGCACATGATGGCATGTACGTCCTTTGTCTTCTAGAATTCCAGAAACCAATGAACACTGCTGTGAAATTTTGCTGCCACAATCTCCATTTTATATCTGTTTGCACAGCAAAACTTAAATGATTGAAGGCTACAGATTCATAAAGTGTAAGCTTATATTTCAGATTTGGTTCCTGAATATATGTCCTTTGCCTGGAAGAAGATCTGAAAGGACGTTCATTGGTCAGAAACAGGCACGGGTTCTCAAGCACCAAAGATCTTAGTATTTTATAGATCTTCCCAGCTGGATTTCAGCCTAATTTGACACATATATTGTAGTTGACCTCAGACAGAATAATTCAGATGTTTGAACCTCTTAGATGTGTAGCCAAAAGCGAGTTGTCTTGTTGCATGTATTTTTAAACATCTGCAAGCTGAGCTGGGAAGCAGAATGCAAATTCTAGGACTCGAAGATACCTATGAGGTTATGAAATTCCCTTTGGGACTGTGGGGAATCCTGGAGCCTACGAACATATGTTTTTTTCTAGGCATGCTGTATATAGAGGTTTAGGATTTGCTTTAATTTCTAGTAACTCAAGTGCAAATGACAATAGAAGTGGATCATCAATAATTTAACAGTAAATGTACAACCTGAGACAATATGAGAAAAGCTTTTCTTGAAGTTTTTAATGCATATGCCATGAGGACTGGAGGAATTGTTTCCTGCAGTTTGTATTTCTGCTGTATTTGGATATTGGAATAATTTGTTGTCCATGTATGCAAAGTAGTTTCATGTTGCAGCCAGTTAACACTAGTGGAATTGTTTCTTTCAGTAGCTCTCTTTTATTCAGGTAGGTACCAGTACGTGGACAAATCAGATTTCTGGTAGACTGCAGAGGAATTCCTATGCCTCCCAGGAAAAGGAAGGGGCCAGCTTCTCAGCTTATGATCATGTGGGGTTTAGGTGGGGAGTTTTGAGTTAGCACTTCAAAACTATTGGCTAATATAAAGATGTGCTCATTGCTTTAGTTTGATTAAATGTTGCATATATATGTATATATGCCCCATTCTCATTATACCCCGTTTTTTGCTTGAGATATTCCATTCTTTGACCATGTTTCTTTAAAAGCAGTATGGGGAAGCCTGCCATTCAGCAGGGTGTCCTACATTCACCACTTGACCTTTGAAGAAGAATTATATCTGGGCATTGATTTTTTAAATACTTACATTGTCTGCAACCATGGGGTTGATTCCATGAAGCGATCATTTGGTCCTTCACCATTATAAAGCCTATAGCATGAGCTCCCTTCATATTTTTTTTTTTCTGTGGGGGTTGTTCTCATAAACACCTATAACCCAAGATTCTCTCAGCTACAAAAACACATCGTTGCTCTTCTTGTGATGATAAGATCTTACTTTTGGCCAAACTCCTGTTTAGCCATAGGCCCATAACTTACACCCACCCTTTTCTACCAACCATCTGAACAAAGCTGCGTTTCAGTGGCTGGGGAAGTGACTTGTGTGTGCAGCCATTCAGAAGGTGCTCTCAGAAGTCTTTGAAAAGCCACAGTATGTTTTCAGGAACATTGCGAGCATCGATTAAGCGAGACAAGATTCCTTGCAGCAAGGAAATGGGCGTGTGCCATCATGTTTCAGATGAGTTTGTGTCCTCTGCGAACAGCAAAAATTCAGTAGGTTCAAAACTTCCCATAGGCTCGCTTACTTCCGGCCTGTGAGGTCCCTTGTTGTAGAAGCTGTTGTTTTATCAAAGTGAAGGCAACGAGCTACGCAGGCTGCCGCAAGTTTGTGAGTCCATTTGGCATCCTTGTACATGATCTGCTGCCAATGTGCATCTACAGATGAGACCAAACATGCTGCCATCTCTCTGCAGCCATCCCTTTTCTTCTGGAAATCTTGCTTTTTAAAAAAGAGACAAATAGGTTAAGCTGGGAAAATAAGTTTTCTCAGCTTTGAGTTTTAGCAGGAGAGTGGAATGGGTTGCTTGAGGAAGCGGTAGAACTTGCCACATGTTTCATACAATATTTGGGTCATATTTGCCTCCTCATCTTCTGTAATGAGGCATGCAGAAGCTGCTTCTCTGAATAGTACCCTCACTGATCTTATTTCACTAAACATCTAATATTCTGGCAGTGATAAGTGACCAGATATCTTTTGCAGTCAGTGAAGGGGAGGAGCTGTGTTTACAATCTTTATCTCATCTGTGCCCTGGAAATTACCTGTCTTTTCCTCCTGTGTGCTTTGGTAAAGTGTTGGCCTTCAGCTGTGGAAGCTTGAGGAGAAGAAAACAGAAGTAATGGAATTCCATTCCATAAAGCAAAATACCCAGGAACAAAATCCCTATGGGAATTCAAGTGTATTTCTAAGCACTACAATCATTGTATTTAGGTGTGAAGATTTGATACATCAGCAAGCAGCAGTGGCAAATGGATTTAGCGGGTGTAATTTCAATTGAGGGTGATGGATGGAAAGAATTTATTGATTGTATACATTATAACAGCCTGGTATGCAAATACCTGATCCAGAAGAGATGTTTTAGAACCACACCCTTACATTCTCAAATAGTAGCAGTCTTTTCACATCTTGGTTTGAAAGGTGCCAGTGACTTACAGAGGGAGGCACATTGTTTGGGAAGACGAAGCTCCTCTGAGACTGGCAGTTTTGCAATGTTTTTCTAAGAAAAAGCTGCCTGAGCAGTGTTTCAGGAGAATGGAAACAAGGAGGGAGATCTGCTACCGCGTTTTTGCAGAGAACAATAGCGCATTGTAGTTTTCCTGGGGTTTTCTTCCTCGTAATTGTGATGCTTCTGATTAACTCTGAAGTTTTCGGTGGTGTCTCATCATGAGATAAACTGGAGTGTAGAGCCTGTTAAAGACCGAGTTCAGCTATGAAGTGAAGAAAAGCTTATTTTATAATGAGCTGGAAAGGAAGAGATGTTCTTGGGGGGAAAGAAATAAAATTAATCGGGGGCTATCAAGTCAAGCTTTTATTTGAGTCTAAGTGTATCTGTCAGGATGGTTGTTCTTGTGGGTTTATTTCTGTCATGTCTTAACACCAGGCTTGTCACAAAACAATTCCAACTGTGTCATTTCAATCTAGGTTGTTACCTGCATTGTGGCAAACAACCTTTATACTTTCTGTTTCTCAGGATTTGCTGATAGAGCAGCAAAGGTACCAGAAATCATCTTTGTCTCACCTTGTGCTTTTTGCTCTACAGATGCTGAGCCATTGCCGACCCTCGGCAGAGAGGCTGCGCCAAGCAGGAGGGATGCAGCGAGCCTCCTCCCGCATCCCCAGGGAGCCCGGCACTGAGCATGGCAAAACCCTCCGTGGGGTAACAGAGGTGCGTGAAAAATGTTGGGAACATGGCTCCTTATTGATTTTACATTAGTGTTTGACACGTAGAGTGGGGATTATATTCCAGTGGCAATTACCCTCAAGACACGCACCATTATACAAAATAAATGTCAGTGCTTGCCCTCCATAGCACACACTGCCTTCTAACTCACCCATTTAATTTGAAGATTTTGAAATTTTAGGTTGCCCACTCCTCTCTTCTGGCAGAACACAATTATGTCCTGAAATAATTATTAAAAAAAATATAGTCAGGGATTTTTTTTCCTGCTCCTTGTTGCTGTTTGTGGGAGCCTTAGAGCAAGAATAAGTGTTCAGGCTATACAAGAAGGATGAATGTTTAGGTCTGATCCATCCTGCTCTTTCCTGCTCTCCTTAGCACCTCCCTTAGTCTTTCTGATGGCTTCTTAGTGTAAGGTCCAGTTGCAGATAGTCAGTACTGGAGAGGATACAGAGAGAATGTTGATGTTGACCACAGACTCATAATTTATAATAAATCATTAGCAATCGGTAAAAGTTGAGTAATGATAAAAAAGAATCAGGTTCTGATAAATTAAGAGATTCTGATAAAACACGAGTCAGGCCTCATATTTGGAGATACATAGGATTTTATATTTTTTCAAGAATTCTGATTTTTTTCTTGAATTTTGTTTTCAGAGCTATCATGATTGTGTTCAGATACAAACTACAGCTTTTCCAGTTCTATTGTCAGTGAAAGGTGCATGCTTCATAGCTAGGGTCTGAAATCCACTACACTTTTAGTCAAAGATAGATGCATGTAAAAGGAAAAAACCCCAAGGCTTCCACACTCTACTCTGTTCATGGTGTGAGAACATGCCGAGATTTGCAGATAAAAGTTCTGCTCATTTTTAGTTCTCTGCTGAGAATGACAAGTGTAGACATCACTGTGAAGAACACTGTCCACTGACGTGGGGAGAAAACCCATCAAATTAATGTATTCTGTTGCTTGAGAAATAGTTTGAATAATGAGGAATAATTTGATTGTCATTTTTCTGAAGACAGCACTGGAAAAGTCCAGGGTATGAGCTTTCCATGGTGACTGAATTCACCCAGAGTGGCGGGAGCTGTGCAGCTCCTGCATGTAGCTGGTACCTTCGGGGATGAGAACTTGATTTTCACCGTAAATTTCCTGGACCTGTCTTATAAACCCAAAAAACCCCCACCAAAACCACAAAAATGTCTAAATTATTGTGTTGGTAGGTTTTAGGAAAGGAAATATAATGTTTTCACAAACAAATATGTTTTTAGAAGAAATTCCTTTCCTTTGGTTGGAGAAATTATTGTATACTTCTCACTTTGTTTCCTCTGTGGAAATAGAACATAAAATAGCCTCATGGTGTATTGCCTTTTTTAAAAGAAAATGAGTTAATCTAGTCATTCCAAAGTAAAAAAGTAGTAGAGATACCAAATTAGCAGCTTAAAATAAGTGAATTATTTTTAGACAACACAGAAACACTGAGTGCTTTGCTTAAACCTTCACAGGACTTCCCTTATGGTGTCTTTCCCAAGTTTTGGGCAGGTAATACATTCAAGGCTTAAAGAACAAAGAAGAATAAAGCTCCAAACCTCTCCTCTCCTTATATTCTTTTTAATTACTATAAATGGCTTCTGTTGTGCCTTTAATGACTACCTACTTTTCTTGCTATGTTTTCTTGCATAGGATCACAGGATGGCTACACAGCTACTTCAGTGCTATCTGTAGTAAACCAGATAGTGTTGGTTTTCTATACTGAAATATCTGTGCAGTATGTTAAAAAAAAAGAAAGATTACATTTTTCACACTTGAAGAAATATAACACTGATTAGTAACTCAGTTGTTAAGATTAAGGTGGTTGAGTTATTACTTGAAACAGTGCTAGCTTTTCATATCAGTTTTAAAATGGTACCACAATGCATTTCACAAAAAAATGAATAAAAATATGACACTTGACTGTGTACCATTTTCAGTGTTCATTAATTCACAAATATTTTCATTTCTTCCCTAGTAAACTGCCAAGTCTAGAAAAATAAATTTTATTATTCAGAGTAAGTTAATATGCATGCTTTTAACTGGATATTACGCTAAAAGTATTATTTCTTTTCTTACTGGCAATATGCTTTCCAAGCAGAAGTGTAAATGGTGTACCAAGTTAATTGAACAATATTTTTATATTACTTACCCTGTCGAGCACATAAGCTCTTTTCAAAGGGATAGAAAATGTGTTTCAACTTTGAGTTATTCAGAAAGAGTCTTATCCAATTTTTATTTAATGACACTCTTTAATTCAAATGTTTTCTAGGGAAAAATACCGAGGGATATTTAATGTTTTTTTTCACCAAGGAAAACAATACTGAGAACAGCAGAAACTGTTTATCTGGAGTATAAAACATTTCTCTGCTCTCAGGAGATGCAAACACCATTTGTTTCATGACATCAACAAACTTCTCTTCTCATGTAGTGGATTATAATTTGCTTGTAACTTCCGGTACGGAAAATTGAGATGCAGTTTAGGCAGTAAGCCTGTAATAGTTTATGATGTTGAGTTTCGGTCGCTCAGTCCTATTGTGCAGGTAATGACTTTGGGGGCGGAGAGTGAAATGAAATTCCCCATTGAGTCGATAAACACCTATTTATTACTGCTTCTCCGGGTGCCAAATTATAGACTAGTTGATAGTGAGAACCTCTATCAGTTTTTAGCCTTTGACTCTACATGAGTGAGGTAATCACATGACTCATATCGCCTCCAAAGAAAAGCTCCTCTTCAGAAAGAGTGCTTGAAAGCCTGTTGCTGCATTATTAATAAAAAAACCAGAGGCAAACAGAATCCCTGATGTCTCAGGATGATGAGGTGAGACTTTGAATTGTCCCATAGGAAGCAGCTTCATTTTATTTATTTTCTTCCAACAAGTTTTGCATTTCCTTTGTTGCCACAGGCAGCTGTAATGCTTTCAGGTATGGAGTACAAAATGCAAATAGCAACTCCACAGTTGATAAGTGGTTGGAAATGTTTCGTGCCGCAGAATGGCAATGCCTTATCTCATACATACGTTTCTGTTGTGTAGCACATCTGCTTAGGCTTCCTGGGTAGCTTTGACTAGTAAGGAACAATGCACAGGGATGCTCACACTCTGCTAATGTCACGGCGCTGTCAATACGGGGTGGGAAAATACTTTGGGTGAGCGTCAAAGGAGGATAGGACTGCTGCAGTGAAGAAAAATAACTGTTGCTAATGGCTAATGATAGACGTTGAGTTGGTGAAGGGTATGTAGTCAAACTCTCATTGTTTCATTAACAACAGATGACATCATTCCATGATGTCATTTGGAATGAACACATCATCTATGCCTAACGTGTAATATCATCACTTACATTTTGATGATTTTGATTCAGTGCTCCAGCAGCCCTGCCTTAGGGACACTGGCTAGCTGGTAAAGTTTAACGAGAGCCAGGGGAGCGATGATTCCTAACCTGTGTGAGATAGGAGGAGCAAGGAAATCCCTCTGGTCTAGCACCTCCCTGTTGCTTAAAGCTCACTGGCACAGGCACCTCCTTCGAAAGGAACAAGTTATCTTCGTCATACATTGCACTTCCTTATATTTCTTGCTTTCTGGAAGTAACTTTGTTCAAGTTTATGAATGCATGGTTTGGTTTTGTGCTGCCTGTTTTTGAACAGCGACTCAGAATGGGTGTACGTGAATTGTCTGTCAACCTACTATGTACTTAGCTAACGAAACAATACACTTTAGAAGCAATATGCTTTGGATAGGTGATCTAGCAATACAAACTAAGTTGTACCTCAAAGAGAACAGAGGCTAAAATTGAACTTGATGAGGTTTGGGTTTTGTTAGCAAAAACTACTGAGGGACAGTTTTAGGTTAAAACCAGCAGCGCTCAGCAAGTGTTAAGTGCAGTAGGCAAGTGCCATTTGTGTATGTTGGCAGTGAAGAGGATAACACTGTGGAAGTTAGAGTTGTGTATTCTACTCTAGTTCATCCATGACGTTCCTCCAAGTCCAAAGGAACTCAAGCAGGAGGATCACCATTCTAGAAAACTTTCACAAAAATACACGATTTGAAAGAATTAGTCTCTTGAAGAAAAGATTTAAGATTTAGATTCAAATACGTGAAAGGTTTCTGCAAAGAGGCAAGTAATATAATTTCCTCTTTGTCTATGGGGAACAGGACAAGAATAATAATGCACTTAAATTGTAGTGAGGGAGATTTAAATGAGACATTAGGGGAACCTTTGTAAATGTAAGGTTAGTGAAGGACAGCAGCTGATTGATCGGAGGTGCTGCAGAATCTCTAATAGAGATTTTGGGAAGGAGTTAGACAAACATCTGTCAGAGGCATGTCAGTGGTACTGTTTGGGAGCAGAGTGGTGGGCGAGGTGGCCATCTAATGTCCCTACCCAGGCCAGCTTCTGTGCCATGCTTGGGACCTGGGGAGGTTAGAAACTCTGAAGTCAGACAGCTTCTTTACACTAAACTGTTTTACGATTGTGTGTCTGATTTTACTCTTGTTAGGGCAGAAGATAAAGGTTTAATACACTTTTCACCAGCAAGTTTCCATAGCTTTCTTTTCCCAAGAAAGGTGTTAAGAGAATAGTCAAATCCAAACAAGATTTGGGTTTGACTTGTGAAAACGCAGTGTGTCTGACTAATACTATTTAGATCCTGGTATCTGTATTATCCAGCAGCGTTCTTTGTTCATATGTTGTGAATTAAGTCTTTTTCTAATAATTTGTCACAAAATTTGCATATTGTCATTGGGTAAAACTGAACCTCAGAAACTTATGCCTTAAATTCCATTTTTATTTAAGGAAGATGTGATGGAATGAATTGAAATCGGGGTTGCAAAATGCACTTCTGGGTTTTTGGGCGTAGAAGAATAAAAATAAAGTACCTTTTATTCTGAGCCTACGTGGCATTACGTCATTTCCCACATCAATTTAAACATTTGTTCCCTAGAGAAGGTGCTATTTACAGTAAAATCCTGTGGTATTCAAAGTAATATGATGTGTCTGGTCGCAGCTGATGAAGACATTGTTTTCTGGAACGGATGGTAAAGTTCATCGGAGCATTAAAGAGTGTATTCTCGGTATCTCATATGTAGATAAAGTCTAGACACTTGAATAATCAGCAGAGTCATTAGAATGTCTGTCTGTAAGCTTACCAGTGTTGGTGGTGAGAAAATAGAAATATTTCATGCTAATCATTGTCTTTCTTCCCCATTTCTCCTAGCATCTGACCTTTCATGCTTAGATACGAATTCGCCTTATTTGCAGTTTGTCTTCCCATTTCTTCTTTTTGTTTCGGTTGCGACAGCTGGAATGAGAAAGTAATATCAGGAGCCCATTGTTGTATTTTCATTGAATGATAACAGAATTTAACCAACTGATATTATGCAGCCCTGATTAATTTTATTTACAGCATTGGCGATTAGAAAAGCAGTTTCTAACAGAAATCAAACCATTGATTTTCACAAATGCTTGTTCCAACGTGCTGTTAGATTTGGAAAAAAAAAAGATCAATGCAACCTTCTATCAATATTTTTTTAATTAGGAACAATTTTAATTGTGATCTCAGACTTCAAATGGACCCGTGGTCTTTCTGAATCCTAAAACGGTGGCATATGTCGCTCCCGCTTCTCTTGAATCTCTTCTTTGAAAAGCACAATTAAAAGTGTATTGTTGCCTCTGCTGTCATCGCCTGTTAGTCCTACAGCAGTTTTAAAGGGGGAATTTGCTTTGAGTCCAACAAGATGGGGCTGAAGCGCTACACATGAGAGAGAATATATTCTAGTGGGTTTTTAATAGATTTAGAAAAAAACCACTGTTTGTCTTACAGAAACAAGTAAAGGGCCTCCCGTGACACATAAGATTTTGTAAGCACACTGAACTGGCAATCAGCTAATCTCTAGTGTCAGAATGATATCAGTAATTGGATCCCCTATGAAACAGCAGGAGTCAGTGGTGGGTGGATTGTTTCTTCGCTGCTGGTGCAGGCAGCCGAGTTCTCTGTGCTCAGCTGTGAGGTTGTGGGAGCGTGATTGCCACAGTACCGGGAGAATTGAGGCAGGTTTTTAATTACTGCTTTATTGAATTATTTGGTATTATTTCTTGCAAGTGCGCAGTGAAGCACCACGTGAGAATACTAATTTCTACTCGGTTAATCGTGGGTGGCGGCACTTCCGCTTGCATGCTTGTAGCCTGCTTGTGTTTTTTGGTTCTGTGTAGATCATGAGAGGTACCACTTTTACATTTCTGTCATTAACTCAGGTAGTTTTTTGAGCCGGAAAACACAGTATTAATGTGCTCCTGATGTTAGGATTGAAAGTTGCAGGAGAGATTTCAGCTTTGCAGGGACACCACCATGGGAATGCCTTGTGGTTTGGAAACAAAACCAGCCCAAAAGCGTTGAATGCAGAAGTAAGAAAGGGGTTTATTTTCTGTTGTTTGTAATACACAGGACTTTTTTGACTCTGCTAATTATCTGTCCCTGTTCTGCTGTGTTTTCACCAAGAGCAATAACTCCTACAAGACAGATGTTCTGATATTTTGAAAGAGTGGTTTAAATATGCATGTATATGGGTTTTTTGCATCTATTTGATGTTTAAATTAATTTTAGAGACAGCCATGGATGTAAGATGCTCTTTCTCTTTTAACTGCCTCAGTCCATACTTCAGTGAAATAGTATAGCACTTTTTTCAGTCCATTTAGGGCCCTAAAAGACTAACTTCTTAATCATGAAAGTGCCAAATAAAGCCAAGCCTTTGAAAATGTATTAAAAAAATGGTTACTACCGCATAATATATTTAGCATGACTTGAATAACAGCTTCAAGCTTTTGAAGTTAGTTGGGTGTTTTTTCTGGCTTTGACATAATTTCCCCTCCCCTCACACCTGCAACTGTTACTGATGCTTGAATTAGTCGAAATACTTGGAACCTGTTTTCCTATCTTACACTAAATCCGAAAGTCCTCAAAGTCAGTCCCTATTCAAATGATTTCCATTGAGCAGAATTAGAAATGGAGAATGTCACTGTGGGGAATATATATAGGTGGGGAATAGGGAGTGTGTAGGCTGGGGAATATATACATAGAGGGACATTTGAATATGGGTTTTATTGATAACTGTTGTTTGTGTGTTCTGCATTTATACTCTATTTTAATAACTTCTAAGAAATGAGCTTCGCTTCAGTGTTTATCCTCCATCCACACCCGTCACTTTATTTGTTACTTTGCAGATCAGAACTGGACAAATAGAGGGAGAGCAGTGCCGTGCCGTCTCAGTCATGCGCCATTGCTCTGTGCGCTGTGACAACAGTAAACTGCTGTCTCATGCAGCTAAAGCAGGATTAAAACTGGCTTTGTAAAGAGATCAAGGAAGGATGGTTTAAGTCCAGTAAGGTTTAATAACTTTTCAGAGAAAGAAAACTTTTGATCTGACTGGGCATAGAAAAGCAGGGAGTTTCTTCAAGATGTCATTGCAAAGAGGAATCACCACTTGTTCTCGAAGAAACTCAACCCCATTATTTGTCCTTTAAGTTTGTAAAATATTTATTTTTTTCCTTTGAAATCAATTATTTCTCTTCAAGGAACTGTTTCATAGAAGTTAATTCTTCAAATGAAAGCATTTACTTCTGGTGAGCTCAAACCAGTTTATTCTGCCTTCAGTGGTTAAATAAAATTAGCAAAAAGGCATATTGGCCTCATATTATTGTTTGCTTAATTAATTTTTCACACAGAAGTAAAGTCTTCTCTTGCACAGTTCTTAAATATCTGAGTGTGTCTTTACCCTAGCTTTACTGGAGTGCTAGCCCTGGAGCACTGGCTCCAGGGGGCTTGGGAGATTTCCTCTTCCTTTTCTAATCTGCTTCTGTGGTAGACACACACACACACTGTTATGATTGGGTTTTTTTTTTTAACATTGTTTCCCAACTACCACCTCCTGACATAATTTCCTTGGTCTTAAATTTTATGTCTGCCCTATTTTAAGCAAGTTTCCTTCGAGAAGGCATTATGTTAAGGATTTTGCCTCAGCCACTTTTTCACATTTAGAGTACAGCTTTTCCAGCTTATTTTGGCAGATAGAGCAAAGTGATAAGATCGCTATGTAGGAAAGTTGGACAAATACAACAGTGATGTACTTGGTGCTGATCTTTTTTCCAAATTCCCCATTTTCTTAGTTGTCTTTTTTTCATATTCCACATAATCCCAGTAACACAGTTTCAGGGTCTTAATCCGATCTCAACTTGGTGGTTACTCCTTCTCTTTTGATATGTTTTTCTCAACAATATTATACAAAAGGTAGTTTCCTTTCCTTTATTTTCTTTATGTGAGAGATGCCATTTAGGTTTTACTTTGCTTTGACCAAATATACTTCTTTTTTTTTTCCACCTGCTGTTTCCGTGGCTCAATGCGTGGTGAGGTAGCTTCATGGTTCTCAATGCTGGGTTGCTCTAGCAGGCAGCATTAACTAATTGGTCTTTGCCAATTTCTTGATCTTTATCTCCTTTCTCTCACTTTCCCAGTCAGAGCAGAACCTCACTGAGAATGGCCCACAGGAAAGCGCTCTCCTTGAGCTTCTGCCAACCACCTCATCTCTTACCTGGTGCTATTATTAATGAAACAAAAGCAAAAGTCCTCATGTGAGCTTCTTGCAAGTAGTGAGGAGTCAAACTGTGAATTAAACATCTTTTGCCTACATTGCAGCTGAGAATGAAACAGCTGAGTGGTGTTTCTGAGGCACAGATTGATAGGCTTTTTAAGAACACCAAAGTGACTGACCACTATGTTTTTGATATTACATTCAAGTTTCTTTCTTAAAAATAAATAAAATAATAGTATAATGTCACATATAGTAGGGTAATAGTATTAAGAACTGACTCACGAGGTAGGTATCATATAATTCTCCGTTCTCACACACTATATGTGACACTATATACAACTTTTAGCATCCTTCTGCTCTTCAAATTGAGTAAGTCTGCATAGAAATGGATAATATTACCAGTGTTCATAAAAATGAAGGAAATTAATGTTGTGAGTTAACCTTGTGTTTACCTGCTTCACAAGAATCTTAATTCAGTTTGAAAATTACAGAGAAGCTTTCTATTCACAGTATTTCATGATGTTATTTTAAAAACATTTTCTCATGAATCGATGCCATTGTAGAACAGAACAGTCAACTTTTTAATGTGAAATTCAAGTTGACAATTTTCAAATGAGGCACAGAACATTTGATGCATTGAGATTTAAAGTTCCACTTCAAAAAAAGTGTACTCAGAAGAATACAGGAATTTTAAAATTACAGCATTGAGACGCTCTTGATTCTTTCCAATCAAAGTGGTCTGTAAGTATAATATGATTGTGTTTAAAAAGTTTCAGCATTCATGATTGTCAAGAAATGAATAGCAATTTAACTCTGCTTTTCCACACATTTTCTTTTTCCTTAAGACAGACAAATAGTCCAAAGTTAAATCTTTTTAGGCATCTTACTTCTGTGTTTCCCTGCTTTACTGGCTCAAGGCTTTTCTGTTTGCCTGGCTTCATAAATCATCAGTTCTGGACTAAATACTAGTCTGCTTAAAACCTATGTATATATTTTTGTTTTCTGATATAAATTCCATGCCTTACTTCCATTGCGAGGTATTTTGACCACAAGCAGGCTTAGAAGTTGATTGTTCTGCCATATTCCTGATGGTCTGAAGACATGTACTATTGTTAAATTTTATATGAACTATAACTTTCTATCTTAATTTAACTCAAGCTTTAATTTACACGAGGGTAACACCCATAACATCTAAAACATCTCGGAGTTAGGCAGGAGGTAGTCCTGCTTTTAGAGCAGCACAGTTGTCCAAGCACAGTACAAACTAGCTTTGAGGTCCCACAAGATATTCTGCCATTGAATTGTTGAGTGAATTGCTTAGTGGAATCAGTGTTGCTATGTCTGGATGCTAAAGGGTTTTCCTTGTATATGAGCTTCTTTGATAGCCACAGAAGGTAGTCAAACCAATGCAGCTGGACGGTGTGTCACACATCAAACGCTACAATGGCAGATGGCCACCAAAGTTCATAGGATCACAGACTGGTTTGTGTTGCCCATCTAGCCCAAACCCCCCTTGCCATGGGCAGGGACACTCTCCACTAGCCCAGGTTGCCCAAAGCCCCATCCAGCCTGGCCTTGAACACTGCCAGGGAGGGGGCAGCCACAGCTTCTCTGGGCAGCCTGTGCCAGGGCCTTGCCACCCTCACAGGGAAGAATTTCTTCCTAATGTCTAATCTAGATCTACCCTCAGGTTTAGTTGAATTTTTTGGTGGTTTTTTTTTTTTTTTTTTGGGGGGGGGGGGTTTAGTTTAAAACCATTACCCCTTGTCCTATCAGTACAAAGTTTTTGGCCTTTGTGATAAATAGCTTTCAGTTTTGACTCTGGGATCCATTCTCCCTTATCCTCCAGACTTATGAAACTCAATACAATTGTTTCAATGGAAATCATAAATAAAGAAGTTTCATTTACTTCTTTTTGACCTGACTTCAGGTAAACTGTATGTATATGTATACATACACTTAAAAAATTTGTCAAGGTACGTAGATTAAAGTTCATTGATAACTTGCAGCTTGTTTGTGGTTTGGGTTTTTTTTTATTATTGCAGAAAATTTAGGTTGAAAAATATTGAAAGTTTGAATAATTGAATTTTCAATATGATTACTGAGGATTATAAATATAGGTTCTAAATTCCTCAACTAGTTAAACCCACTCTTTCTTACTAAATATACCTATACAAAACTGTTTGTTTAATGAACACCATTCTGTCACCCAAGGATATGATGTATTTTTCATACCTTTCAGTAAACTAAATGGTTTATAACAGCTTGTATTGGGGTACAGTTCCGAAAATAAGTTCAACATTTTGCAAAGCAGAAGTTTTATGAAAGAATTTTACTAAGCTGTGGTTTTACCTGTCAATCCCAGTGTTTAAGGAGAAAGCTAAGGTCTGAAATCACGTTTTTGGGGAAGTGAAAGATCTCTTATCTCTCACAGTCTATTGCTTCACTTTTGTTTGCCCTGTGCCTTAGTCTCATAGCTGCCAGGGACCAGTCTTTAACACTGTGTATAAAAGGGCTGATACTGCTGCTCCATCCCCTCTTTCCCAAGTGAGACTGCAAGCAGTTTATGCACTCCCCAACTCATTGAAAGTTCTGACAGGGACCTGTGGGAATTGAAGGTCAAGTGGGGAGTTCCAAGAGGACCAGTGGCTATATGGTTCACATACCTGTGCTCTGGGAGGAGCTGAGGTCCTATCAACGGATCCCATCCTGCCTGGTGGGCACAAGGAGGCAGCAGATGAACTCTCAGAAGTTTGCCCCTTTTGCTCAGTGGTGGTCTCTTTCTGTTGGTGTCTGTGGAGACAGGCCCTTTCCTTGACTTGCCTTTGAGCTAGGAGGAGCAGAACAGTACCAAGCTTGACAAAAAGGCAGGCCTGGACTTAGCAACAAACACCCTTTGAAGTCGTTAAGTGAAGAAAAGATGAGAGTCTTAGGGAGCAGTTGGGAGTGTTGCCCAGCCAGTTTTGGTCCCTGTCAGGTGCCTTTCTGTATTTCTAATTAGTCAGTACTGGCATTTTCCTTACAAGTTAAAATGGGTAAAACTCTGGTGTATGTCATCATATGTGCAGCAGAGACAGACAGCTTTAAGGACACTTTGACTTCAAATCTCTTACCTGAGTAGACAACACAAACTGAGAAGGTTTAGGACACTTAGGACAACTTACTTTTTGCTACAGCTCATCACTGCTGCCTTGTATTACTCATAGCTGTGAGTCCATGTGACCACCTTGTCTTTGCTGTTATTCTGTAAGCAGCTTTAAGGTACTGTCCCTGACAAAAAACAGAGCAGAAATAGACACTAAATGAGGAAAGACTTTCAAAAACTTTGTCAAAACTCAATGATCTTGTTTTTAAAGGCTGTGTTGTGTAAAGTACCATCATAGCCATGCTTGGAAATGCAGGTAAGGTTTTGAGAGAGAATTAGAAGATTGTTTATATTGGTTGTGGGTTTTTATTCAATACTATATGAGCCCTTATCTGCTCACCAGCTAGGCTGATTTGCAGATATGAGGGGCTGTATGGTAAACAAACTTCTATTATGTAAAAGTTCAGTAATTAGCAGTTAACAATTATTATTTGGTCAACAGAACAATGAAAGATTAAGGTGATACCTGCTTGGTATTTTTGAAAAACTCTTTTCCATCTGAAGCAAAATGTATTTTCTGATGCTAATGGACATTATAGCTGCACAAGGCATGAACCTGGAGGCATTTTGTAAGTTGTCCTTTATTTAATGGCCATGACTGGCATTTGAGGTAAATGAGGCCAGATGTTAGATGGAAAGTCTTCTCTTTTGGTTGCCTTTTTTTTTGGTTTTGGGCCTGTTTTCCCATGCTGTTTGTGCTGGTGTGCACTCTTTATTAACTTCAGTGGATATAGAATTGTGCTCTTACATCATAATTTTATTGAGTCTTACTGGAAAAAATGCTCACATAGACCGTGAAAATGTTTATTTCAGAGAAAACAGACTACATTCAGATTGTGTTTAGAGAACAAGGGAGAAAACTTTAAATGAGTGCTAGAAATGTTTTCATGGTTTAGTTCTCACTTGATGACTGGGAAGAATACAAAGAAGGAAAGTGTTTCTTTGCCCATGCTTTTACACATTGGTCTGCTCTATGAGTGCAGCTGACCTTCTGACTGGGATGTCACTGAAAAATGTCTGTGAAGCTAAGAAAAATCACCTGAAAATGTACCATATTCAGTAAAAGCTCATCTAATTTTAATATATGCCGTGAGTTCAAATTTATATCCCTTTGTCAGTAAGCTAATATGAAAGAGTTTAATTGGGAAATACCTTTTACCCTTTTCCTCAGTGGGATTGTGCTTTCAAAACTATTCAAATTCATCATCAGTCTTGTACAAATTATCTTAGAAAGCCCAAAGAAAAATCAATGGGAATATTTCCCTCAGGGTCCACCATACCGATCACAAAAATATCCATACTTAATACTGATTTTATGCTTATAACCTCACAACTGATTATGAAACAGATTTTGTGTATACATTTGTATGGAACAAATGATGTTGCAAGTGCTTCCAGTGCTGGTAAATTTGTAAAGACTTGCATTCACAGCAAACTGAGCCCTGCACTTCAGACAAAAATACACATTTAACTTCCAGGACATAACAAGTGTGCTCATTTTCTCACCACATGTGAGAGGCTCCAGGGAGACCTTATTGCAGCTTTTCAGTACTCAAAAGGGAGTTATCAGAAAGATGAGGATGGGCTTTTTAGGAAGGCCAATTGGGATAAGAAAAGGGGTAATGGTTTTAAAGTAAAAGAGGGTACATTTAGACTAGATGTAAGAAATTTCTTACAATGAGGGTGATGAAGCACTGGAACAGGTCCCCCAAGAAGTGATAGATGCCCCATCCCCAGAAACATTCAAGTTCAAGTTAGATGGGACTGAGCAACCCAATCTGGTTGAAGATGTCTGCTTATTGCATGTGGGGCAGGATGGGTGGGTGGGTGGGTGGATGGATGGATGGATGGATGGATGGATGGATGGATGGATGGATGGATGGATGGATGGATGACAGGGGGCACGATGATTTTTCAAGGTCCCTTCCAACACCAAGTATTCTATGATTCTGTGTGCAAATATGGTGCATCAGGCTTGACAGTGTATGTCGAAACATCTCCCATTTTGAACTAGCTCTAATGCTCTGTTATCTCCTGTAATGACCCTTTAGCTTTCATAGGGTGAATTGCAAATGTCTGCACTCATGCAAAGAGTAAGTATAAATGTTGAAAGTGTCATGCAACAGTGCCTTCTTGTCATTCCCACCAGCTGTGTGATCCTAGAATATACAATAGCAGCTGCAACTCAGTTGTGAAATAGAAAACATACAGTTGGCTTTTGGGGATCCCATGTTAGTCTTGCCAAATAATTCCTATGAAGTATGATTATTATGGGGTTTTAGTATTTTTTTTTAAGAATGCCAAACTTTTGCAAATAGTGGTGCTGTTTGCTTTCTACTAGGCTTGCAAAACTGTCAGCTATAATGTTTCAATAGAAGTTTATTTTCCTTTTATTGTTTAGCTTATATTTTGCTGTGGCAGAAACTCGGCCTGAATTTTGTCAGGCTGAAGGTCAAATTCTTTTACAAATGAAGACAAAATTAGATTAAGTTCCTTATTTTTAGGAGAACCTCAGTAATATTAACAGTCTTCCACTTCTTACAGCAAATTTCTGGTGGCTTTGAAGTGGTTCAGTGTTTGCATCAGCACCGTCAGGAAGGAGTGCATTAGTGGCAGGACAGACTTCTGATTTACATGGGTATTTTTAGATACATGACAGAATGGGGAAGGCAGTAGGAGATACAGATTCTTCCACAATGTCCACCTTGTTACAGACTTCTGTTGCCTGGTCTTATTTCAGTTTTACAGGCAAGGAGGTGTTAAATTTTTCCCCTTCTGTTCTCCTACGTTTGAACATAGCTGTTTGACTGCTCAGAAGCTATGTAATGTTATCGGCATCTTTAGCATCCCTTCCTTTTGCCCAAGATTGCTGTTTTGCAGATGATGAAAGAAATCTTTCCTCTTCCCCAAAGAGCACTCATACACCAGGCTGATTTGCTCAGTCTCTGAAATTAGATCATGATTGTGTTTCACCACAAGCAATTGGCTGGTTGCTGCCTTGGGTGTTGAGAGCCACGTTTGCTGCTCAGTGACCTGATGGGTACCTTAGGTTTTAAAATTCCTGTTCCTAGATCTTGCTGGGGATCACAGGTCCCTGAAGAGGGTGTCCCACTGTTATCCAACCCAGAATGAGGGGGATTTCATTGGAAGAGTGGATTTCAGAGAATGGCGGCCTTGCAATGGAAGTACACAACCGGTACCCTGTGTTTCCTCCTGCTGTGACGAGCGTAACATCTCTGTGGTCACTGGTGCTCTCCTGGAGAGCTGGATAACTGCAACTTGCTTGTTGTGGATGCTGGGTTTGTTGAGCCCTGCGACTTAAAAGCATTGTTTATTAAACCAACCAAACAAGGGAATTAAACAGATTATAGGCTTATCATAGAGCAAGTGAAAGACAGAAAGCACGTAATTGGAAGGAGGAGTGTTTTGACAGCTTCTGCAGATGGCAGGAGACGGAAGGGAGGTTTGCATTCCTAAAGTATAACTTTTTATTAATAAGGTTTGAATAATTCTAGCAGCTCTTTTGAGGATATTGTAGTTGCTATGAAAAGCATGACTGGATTTCTTTCTAGATATTGGTTATGACAGATTTAGTTCCCCCCCCCCACCCTCCCACCCCCTGATTCAGAACACTTTCTGATCGATGCCATTGTGCAGATTATGTACTAATTTTTGAATCACCACTCTGATTTGGTTTTGTAATGCTGTGTCCTCCTGAAGGATCAGGAGTTTGGTATTGCCTCAGAGAATTTGCACTATTTTATCACTCAGTGTTTTTTTCATATTCAGCATCATGTCTGAAGCAAAACATTTCAATGCAAGATTGTTTCAGAATATTTGTTTTTTGGAAACATATATAAACATGAAAATAATACAGTGAAGGATTTATTTCTTTTACATGCTTTTGCCTTTTAAAAACCCACAGGATTTCCGTAGGGATTTGCTTGTCTAAATCCATTTTCTCTCCAGCATATGAAATGACAGGCTATACAAAATGCCCAAATATTAATTTTTGTGGCATGCCTGTATATTCATCTGTCAACCTTCAGTGAATTTTCTGGTTTTCTATTAGCTTGTCCCAAACTGCTGGCAAGCTAAATTTCTCTAACAGGCATCAATTCACTGCATTAAATGCCTGTTCTGCCCTGCAAGACGTATTGATTATTTTTTTCTCAGCAAAGTGACAAATACCATTTTCATGACAATAATAGAGATTGATTACGATTTTATGGAACAGAGAAGGAGCCGATATTGCTGAGAGAACCTTGGGGCTTATAAAAAATTGAAAAAAAATAGTTTGAATTAATAAGGAAATTAATGAATTCATCTGTTGCTGATGAAGCTGAAGCCTTTTTGATATAATGAAAACTACAGTAAATGCATGATCATTGCTGAAGTGAGGCAAGTTTAAATGCATTTATAGCATCTGAAGTCTGAAATTACTTGGAGAAATGCTACTAATCCATTTTGAAGAGCTCAAACTCTGAACTCTTTAAGACTTCAAGATAAATTTCTCTACAGATTTAGGTAGTATGAGTGAAAACCACAGTGCTATTTTGATCAGTAGAAGCTGAACCTGACTACACTAGTAGATTTTCTGATCTTCTTCATCAAGATACATGATGTTTTAGTTTAGAAAATCAAATCTAGTGAACCAACTTTACAAAGACAAACCAACATAGTATGCAAAACTAATTAGTTGAGTGTCTCTTGTACATGTGATGTGTCAGTATGACTGAAAATTTTAGTCCCCACTCCCTAAAAAACATCATAATCAGTCACAGTTATGATTTTCTGTTGAGCCAAAACCAAGTCTGATTTGAGGCCAAACACAAAAAATGTATGTTTCAGAATGAAGTGCAAGGGCATTCTTTTTTATTAACATGCTTAAAAATATGTTTGGGTGATTTTTTTTCCCCCTAAAATCCTAGGTGAACTAAAAAGGAATATTTTTGGTTTTTAACTTGAAAGAAACAGATAATATATCGTTTCCCTTCTCCTGAGTCTGTCTTCATATATGTTGGAAAAAAATATTATTGTAGAACAGATAGTGAGATCTATCTACCAGTGATAAAACCTGAGGGAAGAGCATGAAGCTGCGACGGGAGAGGTTTAGGCTGGATATTAGGAAGAGCTGCTTTACTAAGAGGGTGGTTGGACACTGGGAAAGGTTCCCTAGGGAAGTGGTCACAGCACTGAGCTTGACTGAGTTCAAGAAGTATCTGGACGATGCACTCAGTCCCATGCTCTGACATGGCTGGCCCTGTGTGGAGCCAGGAGCTGGACTCAGTGATCCTTATGGGTCCCTTCCAACTCAGATATTCTATGATTCTATGAGCTGATGATGTAGTATTCATATAAAAGGTGAAATAAATAAACAAGTACACACATCCCACTGTGGAACTTGCATAGACCTTATTGGTTAAAATAACAATAGAGCAAAATTCTGCATTTGACTTACGAGCACTGTTCACACACCACTCTTAAAATTTTCTAGTGTATACTTTCAGTGTAAAAGTTATTTCAAGACTGTATCTAAAACTGTCCAGCAGTATTTAAAGGAAGAAAAACCAAAGTAATGTCTTCATTATAAAAAAAAATGGCTATGACCTTTTAAATGACAGCTGTAGTACCAAAACAGCTGGGCAAACAGGTTGAAATTTGTCAAGGTGGCAGGTCTCTCTCTAGAGAAATGTCTTTGAGACGTCTCTATGAAAATAGTTGTGACTTGGTCTGAAGGTTTTGCGATTTTGCCATGGGTGGTAAAATTTCACTAACAGTGTATCCAGCAAGTTAACTTGGAAGGGCAGTTGGCTGACTCTCCACTCACATATCTTACAGGACATGCACCTGGGATTTGCAGGAGTCCTAGTGTCATTCACCAATTGTAAAATGATGGGCTTGCAGTTGACTGATTTACAATGTACTAACAAGCATCCTTATGCCCTGAGAGGTCAGGCAGTTGGCATTATTAAAGATTTAGGTGCAGTCAGGTTCCTTAAGTTTTCTTCTTGAGAAGAGAGAACTCTTTCCAAGCTGGCCTGGAAGGCTGCAGTTAACCTTGTGTGGAGTGAAGAGGATCCAGTGAGTCCTTAGACCAGCCAGAGTGTGTGGCTCTGCCGCTAGTGTCTCCTTTGGTCCACAAGCAGGTAGAACCACACTTGGGGGACGACGTCACCATCCAGACATCTAGGACCCAGATTAGTTTTACACAGAAGCAGTGGAGGAGTCTTGGTGTAGCACTCGCTGAAGCAGCCACAGTGGCAGAGGAGGGCCGGGAACACCCCGTGTACTCCTGAATAACATGACATTGCACCTGACACCATGGTGAGCATGGGCTCTGTGGTGTGTGTGGGCATAGTGAACTCCCTGCTGTACTTACTGAGTGCCCTTCTGCCCTTCGCTTTAGCACCTGAAATGTGTGTTATCTTCTGTGATGTATTTCATTACTGTTTTCCAGTAGAAAATACTGAGTTCAGAGAAGTTCCTTCAGCAGGCAGCGTGTTCCTAGCAGCACTGTGCTTTCCACACCATTTTGTGAAGCAGTAAAGTTCAGTGGCCATAAAATGGCGTCAGAAAATAAAAGTTAAAATGCGCTCTGTGACTTTTTGCTGAAACAGAGAATTAGCCTGATTTGTTTATAGCAAAGTAATTTTATTTGACTGCTTAGGGCTAGGCAAATGTTTCAAAAAGTTATTTTGAATATTATCCACAGCTTGAACATATGCAATCAGGAAGTAATGTATTACCAATGAAACAACACATAACATTCCTCGTAGGAATACTTGCTGAATTTTGTTTTACTGTTCTCATTTTGGCTTGGTGTGCTGAAAGAAGCACTGTAGAAATTCTGCTTTAAACTCTGCGATACAAATTCACATTTGCAACTAATTTCAGAAATGTAATGAGAGATTTGAAGATGCTGGTTTCTTGTTTTGTTGTCCATTTTGAAATATAAATTAATTTTAAATCATTAAAACTGAATATAATGCTTGCATGTGATTGATGGTTTAAATTGTCATTGCATCTGCTAATTTTTTAATATCCTGTTTGTAGTGAAGTCTTTAAGAATTTAGCCAGATTAGGGGCTGTGGAATGAAGCCCTACTTTGATGCAGTAGGTGAAGGACTCTTAAATCAGTCCCTGGAGTTATTTAACGGTTACCAATTACTCCTGCATTGTAAACAATCAAAGTGCTTGTATCTGCAGGCAGTAGATAACCTCAAAATCAAATATATCAGCTCTGCCAAGATCCTTGAAGAGATTGTCCTGTCAACTAAAACAAGAATAAAAGATGTGATTGTAAATAACGCTGGTGGGACAAGCAGGTTAGTAACATTCATTTAAAAAAATAAATAAAGAGCCACCTGTAGCAGGCAGTTGACATTAATTGAACATCCAGTAGAAAGCAAAGCCTTAAGAAACTTGCAACCATGTGTACACACTTGAGTGGCTTGGCTCCCCGATTTAAGTTATGGTTTGGTATCTTCAGATGCAAGGATTTCCTTTAGCTGTTCCTTGCAAGAAGGTACAGTATGTAGCAGAGATCCTTCTGGAGGTTTTAGAAACTTCTGCAGTTTGGCCCCTTTGAGAAACAGAGTGAGTTGTAGCGCTGCATTTTTTACCTTCCGTAAAGCTTGTCTTTATGGCTAAATGCAGACCGCTGGCATTTCACTTTAATATGAGTATTAATCAAGTTAATTGATCTGGTTGAATAGTGTTTCTTACCTGTTTTTTCAAGTTTTCTTTCTCATTACCAATGATAATGAGAGAAAAGGAAGTAATCACTACCTATAATTTTTGACTCCTGAAATATTTCCATCCCTATCTAATGACTAGGCAAGAGAAGTGAAGAATTATTATGTAACATTATTTAGAATGTCATCAGTATGAGGAATAATACCAGGTTTAGTGACCGTCAGACTGTCTTAATCCCACAGAACTGAAGTTGTTAGAGCTTTGGCCATTTGACGTGATTCCTGGAGCACAAAAAGAGATTCCAAGCCAGCGATATTGCAACAGATATTTTCATCGAGAATCCTTGGTTGACCCTGAAATATATGGGTGGTTGTGTTCATAGTTTAAGTACCGACTAAGCTTTTTTTCTTTTATTTCAAGGGAACAAGTAATTTTGGATGGAAATATTTGGTAAACAAACTTAAATGGAGGGGAAAGAGCAAATCTGTTAAATGCCGTTTTCTTGTATCGACTCTTTTCTTTTTTCTCTTAAAGATAGCTATTTAGTCCATTAGTGGATTTCTTTCCCCTTCCAGGCTGGCTTCCTGTAGGTTTCACTGTGGAGTAGCAGGTGTACAATTCCAAAGTGTCTTTACAAGTAGCTCAGCAGGGCTTCCTGTGCCGTACATTCACTGGAGACAGCTCATCTGTTTAATCCTTATGTTTTAGTCAACCTTTCTTATTATGCGGACAGGGCTCCCATGCTCAGCTGGATTTTGACTCTCAGAATGAATTGATGGAGCTCTTTGATCTTTGCTGTGTATTGCATCTGTTTCATCTTTCATCTTAATGCATGATCTTCCTAACTCCACGCTAGTGCTTTATTTTATTTATTTCCCCCCCCCCTTCCCCCGCTTGAATCCATCAGTTTTACTTTGTTCTTTTTGGCATGCCCTTTTATGTGCAATGAACTTTATTGCACAACTTTAACATAATGATAATTAAGTTGGTATGGGTGTTTAAAAACACAGGCGAAGCCCCAGCCAGCCATGATTATTTAGGGTTGACACTTAACGATTTAGAGCATTGATCAGAATCTTTAAATGGGATCCATGCATTTCTTTACAAACTTGCAGGTTATTGCACCTGGTATTTGTGTTAAATAGGGGGCATACCAAAGAATCTTAGGATGTAGCAGTGTGTATGTCTGGAGTAGCTTGCTACTGGGTACTGTCACCTGAACTACAGCCGCATTGATCAGCAATGTGTAGAACCAGTTTAATGCAGTACTTCCATGAGGTATAGCACCTCAACAGTGTAATTTATGAGCATATATTTAAGTTCATTCCTTCTAGGGCACTGTTTAAATTCCTGTTCAAAACTAAGCAGCTCTTCAGGTATTGTTAAGCAGGAGAGTTTTCTTTAACTGTGGGTTTAATCTGCTCTAGGTGGTTTTAATTAAAGATAGTTGAATTTCCATGTTCTCAGCTAAACAGGGAGTTGCAGTTATGTTTTGGGTTTTCTTATCTTTTTTTTTTTCCTTCTAAATTTCGATGTGGAAACCAGCAAGGAATTCCTCTTTTTCAAATGAAACCAGCAAAAGAACAATTTTGATTTTACTTTTTAGTCAACACTATCAACAGACCATTGTATAATAGCATGTTTGATTCCTGCACTTATACAATAGAGTTTTCCTTCTCAAAAAGATTTAAATCAATGTTCAGTTTTATGTGAGAGTAGCAATTTAATTTTTCTAGTGATCATTAATGCCAGAGTGGTAAGAGCAGTTTTCAAGTGAGCAAAGAGCTTTTGGTCTGCAATAGCTAAAATCTTAAGGAATCTTTGCTCATAAGAGGTTTGATATATTTCACTGCAGTCTAGCATCTTACACACATAGCATGTTCAGAGCTATTTCCTAGTTTGCTCCATATCCTGGTCATATTTTTCTCTTCAAAACCCCTTGGGAATAGGCAACATCTGGGCATTGAAGTTTTTTGGGTTTTTTTTTTCATTTGTTCTTCCTCAGGAGGGGGCTCTATGCAGAACTTGATGTCCCTGTTTGGTGGGGTGAAGTCTGAGGCACTTAAATGTTACATGATGGGGAGCACTCCATTTACAACCAGAGAGGCATCCTTCAGTGATGCTTTGGTCAATTCCATATGGCCCATTTAGTCATAGTACATGGGACTCTGTTAATATCTTGATGCAAATACCATCTTTATAAAGTGAAAACAATCCCATAATCCATTAATTTTGGGGAAACAACAGAAACGGTCGTTTTGAATTTGTCAGGCTTTACTTAAAAGGAACACAGCACCATGCAGAAGGGACTTGAACATCTGAAAGGTTTGGGTATCCATGTTCTTTTGGTAGCTTTGAAAACTTCAGTGACATGTAATACAATCATTCCTTATTGCAAGACTGTGTAACGTGTTCTGAAAACTGGCCTCGCAAAATGACTGGTAGGCCCTATTTCACTGAGGCACAGGTAGACACCATTTGTTCCTAACAACAATTTCTATAATCAAAGTGTAAGAGAGAGGACCTGATCTGACCCAATACAATTATGTCTGCTGAAAAAAAAAGATAATCTGATCATATCTGATCATATCTCTCCCTCCCAAACAACTATGCTCCAACTCAAAACAATGCTTCATTTATTTTTAGACCTTCTTCTTTTAGGTACTGCTTGGTGTAAGATTCTATAATACCTTCCTGTCCTCCAATACTGAAAATAATAGATAATAGGCATTGATGTATGGTCCAGTTTTAGAGAGTATAAGAAAGAAATTAAGATTTGGAGAAAAAAAGTATTACTGACTTGGGCTCTTTTTTTTTTTTTTTTTTTTTAATTTGCCTTTGGAGCTATTACCTTTTAACTGCTCTGAAATTAATCAGGTGTAAAGTATTATCTGTCAGGAAATTAATTGTATTGAAAGAAGCCCACTAAGTCAATTTGGAAAATTATTAAAATCCCAAATGCCTGTGTTGGGCATTTTCACAATTTGACACCTATTTTTGGAGAATTGAGACCCAAAATTTTTCTACATTAGTCCTTTTTATTTAAAGAATGAATTATATACAATTTCAGTGGTTTCAGTTGTTGGTATTTTGTTTGTTTTTTTTTTTTTTAAATTTCCTGTTATTTAGGTGTTTTAGTTTATGTCACTTTGATTGGATTATTGCAGGTACAACCTTTCTAATGGGTCATGTACCAGAGTTTGTTTCTGCCACATTATTAGTGTTTTACATGCTTCAATTTTATACAGACAAAATGGATTCTTTTAGGAGGCCACTTCAGCTCTAAGTGCATTTTTCATTAGGGGAGGGGGGTGCGGGGTGGGAATATGAAATGACACATTAAAAACAAGAACCTTATAAACTAAAGAGATTATGTTGCTGTGGCATGGAAGTGTGTTTTCCCCAAAATATTTTGTGTTTGTTGTCCCCAGAACAAGCATTTGTTTAATGCAGTTGTCATTTCAGTCTGTCTGTCTACCACTACTGTTCCAGTTTACTGTGGGTGAGAACTTTTGCGTAGGAGAAGCTTCCAGGCTTTTTAACCACTAAATTAGGAATGAATTTCAGCCCACGTTTCTTCCCAACGGGTGCAAACCCTGCCTCCAGAAGCTATTGCCACGGAGCTCAGATGTCTGGCTTGACGTGGCAAAGGCCTCTTGAAGAAGGTGCTTTAGATATGAAAAAAACCTTTCCATTGAGACAATGCAAGCTTTATGTTGTGTCATCTTTACAGAACAATACAAACAAAACTGTCTAATTTGGAATTGTTAGCTGTCTGAGGGTGAATGGATGACTCCCCCCCATTCTTTTGTTCTCTTGTCTAATATGTTGCATGCTGCTCTTCCATGTACGAAGTGAACCTCAGTGCCACATGTGGGCAGAGGTTGGCTGAGTGCACCAGGAGAAGATTGCTCTGTGCTTGCCCTTGGGCTTTTTCCTGCTACTGGACATTGTCAAAGGCAGGGTACTGGTATCTGAGCCCACGTGTATATTCTTGCCGATCAGTTTAAAAGGGCATAAGGTCTGTAGGTAACAGAACATTGGTGCATGAAAAAGGGAGTTGCAAGGAAAAAGGCCCTCAGTTTTCAGGCTCACTTGCTGCTGGTCACAGCAGAACGGAACGCAAGTCCTTTAATTCACACATACTGACAAATTCATAGCCGGATAAAACCGGACTTATTGTGCTTATGCTTATTGTGATGCAGGTGGAGAGATGTTCTGTTTTCGCCTTTTACTTTCTTTGTCAGGCCCTAGAATGTAAGCAAGGTTGTTTTTCTCACGGCGCATTAATATTTCACCTCTGTTCATTCTGAGCGAAGGACTGAAGCAACATGTGGCCTCTTCACATCTGCCTCGTGGTATGTTCTCCCTGAGAAGTTACGCGTGACCTTTCCAGTCATCGTTCTGCGCTGTGAAACTTTATATATGGCTTCGTTCTTGTCAGTGGAATATGCATGCAGTCTGTGATTCAGGCTAACTCTGGATTTGCACTGCTGAAAATAAAACTAAAAAAAAAAAAGGAAAGAAATCCGTGACTATTTTTGACGTGTATGATGTGCCAAAAGCGCAAAGCTATACCATAAGCTCTCTGTCTGTAGCTACATATGCTCTTTCTTGGAATGAGGGGGAAAATGGGTGCGTGAGAGGGTCAGTGTGCCACTGAGCCTTTGAAGCTCCTGATTTCAGGATGACGTTTGCCGCAGAGGGATTGTTGCTTCTCAGACCTGGGTTCTGCCACATGTGCTCCCCTAAACCTGCTGACCGGCATCTGTGCACCATCCTGCATTGGCTTCATGCCCTTGTGTCACTCTTTTCCTTTTCCGAGTTTGTGTGTTGTAGCACAGTCAAACGTGTAGGCTCCTTATTAGTTGGCAGCCGCTGAACATTAAAAGTTAATTTAAAAGCCCACTGGATTACAATGTGAAGAGTATTCCTTTCATTACATTGCCCATTATTTTAAATGTATAATTTACATATATTATCGCTTAATTTCACTTAATTTTTTGTAATGAGGTACTGAATGGAAGATTTACAGGATTTAATAGAGTACAAGTGGAAGGTTTATTAGGCACTTTTAAGGTTAAGCTTATGAATAGGTATACATAACTTTAAAATTAATTGCATTTAGATCATTCTTGGGCTGTGAAATACAATTGTGACTATTGATCAAAATATTTTAGAACATTCTTTCCCCGTTTTTTTCTTTTTATTACTTTATGTCACGTATAACACTCTCTTCTATGATTCCTTCTAGGCTGGCTTTTTTTTTTTTTTTCTGTGGCAGCAAATATTGGGGAAATCCTGGAGTAATCTTGTCTTTACCAGGATAAGCCTGCCCTTTGAGCCTGGACCATTATTTTGATCATGGCTTGTTCTTTTTTTTTTTAACTGGATGTGCTTTAGCTTAACCTTAACTTATCTTTTGCCTTGTATTTCTCCCTGACCATGAGTTTACTTTTCCTTTACCACTCACTTTCCTTTTCTCCTCCTACACCAGGTAAGCTGTTTAGTTGCCTCCTCTAAGGTCTTTCTTTACTTTCTTCTTTGTGTAGTCCATTTGATATGTTTATTTTTCTCTGAACCACTTGTTGTATAGATGGTTTGGTAATTCTCACCTTCTTGTCTCAGTGGACAGGGAAAGAAGCAAAAAATTTCTGCTTTTTCAAAAGGTTTATCGAAGGTGAGGGCCAAAGCACCCAGAGGAGCTGCCCTGCCCTTCTGAAAGAATTACACATGTAATTCGTATAGTTGAGTTCATCTCATAACATTTTCTATTTATGTTGCTTTTTCCTTATCCAGTTCATAGATTAATGGAATAATTCAGGTTGAAGAGACCTCAGGAGGTCAACTAGTCTAATCTTCTGCTCCAAAGAGGGTTAAAACTGAATTCAGACCACTTTTGTAGTCTCCATGACAGCCGATAGAGAGAGCAGTACATCCACTGAAGGAGTAATTCCGCCAGTTTCTAACAGTGGAAATGGGTATAGTGGTTCATGCTCAGCAGATCCCCGTCATATTCTCCTCCATCCTAGTGATGACAGTTGCCCTTTTTATAATAGATGAGGGTAGGTGAGATTCATTCCAAATTTTTCAACAGTGAATTATCAAGTTAAAAAAGAGAGAAAAAGAAAAAAGGAAAACGTGTGAGTGAGAGAAAAACCTGATGTATTTATTGAAAATGGATAAATACTACAAGTGCTGCTAGGGTATCAAGTTTGCTCTTCCTTTCATGTTACTGTTAAATAACTTTCAATCTGGATCTGTCAAAGACCATCCTGCTTGTTTTCCTGTTCTGCCGGCTCAGATCTGTTCTGATAGCTTAGAAACCTGGTCAAGTCTATGCTGGTGGCTGACCGGAGATACTGCTATGGACAGTATCAGATGTGTTTGGTTCACCTTCTAGAAAAATGAACCAGTTGTTAGGGACGCCTCCTTTTTGTGTGTCCTCAAGTCCCTTGTTCATTTCCTGCATTCGGTTATTTCCTCTTGCCTTAAAGGTCTGTGCTTGGATCAAGACTGCTTGTTCATATTTAAATGCTGTCTAAAAAAAAGCAAGATGTGATTCCGGCACAGCAATAGAAATGAGAAGGAATAATGCACGAAGGGCTTCCTTAACTTCTGAGCGAAACCCTCTTAGCGGCAGATGTTCTAATGAAGTGAATTAGTCATTTTAGTTGGGCGACGGCTGAGATTTCTAACAGCGTGTCTGCCATTGCCTTAGTGACAATATGGTGTGGACGTACTTGAGCTTGACCTCAGCTTGTTAACAACTTGGGTATAGGTTGCAGTGCAGAGCTGGTGCAGTCTTCGATATTTGCCTGGGAAGCTGGGTGAATAATCAGTCATCCAAAATGACTGGAGTGATGACATTACATTTGAGGATGTAATTTATTTTCCTGTCTTCTTCCTTTCCAACAAATATCTGAAAGCAATCAGTTGCGTTTTGACCAATAAACGGACACCGTAACGATTCCTGTACTTGGCCTTCTAAACTTTCCAAATCAGACAGTTGCATAAAAAGAAACATTTGACTTCTGAAAGGTAAAGCAGGTTCTAGCAACACTGTAATTTCAAGGGAGTGAGGTCAGGGTATAATTATTACTCCCACAAGCTTCTGTTTTCCAACTGTTGCTATTTTCTGTTGAGATATCAAGAAAGTGAGAAAATTTTATCTTAATTATATGTGAAAACTTTGAAGAAAACCTGATTGTTTTTAATGGATTTACTAAAAAGAGGGCTAATTTTATTCTGCAAAATCCAGACCACATTCTTGTTTGTTAAAATATTGCTGGATACCAACTTTAATATTAAGCTACCTTAAATTAAGGTGAAGTAAACGTAAGACCATGTTGTCTTAAAAGGTACTGTTTTGGAAAAGCAGTCTTTGGTCAAAGTGCCAGTTGCAGCCAGTGTTCCGTGAATCCAAAATTGGTCATAAAAATTTTTGCATGTCCTTATAAATTTGTATTAATTAACTCACCTAGTCTGCTTTAATTGGTTAAATGGAATTGTCGACAGGCATTTTGAAACATACTAAGTTGGGGTTGTTTTGTACCAGAGTGCATTATTGTGATGGCTTTCATTCTGTTGTCTCCTTTATATGAACTACCTTCCAGTTCTTTGCAGAATATTGGTTTGTTAAAAAAAAAAGAGAAAGAAAGAAAAAAAGTCTTACCACATGAGCGCAAGACTGTCCAGTGCTGCCGTAAATGAAAAGCCAAAAAAAGATCCTGTGTTCTAGGGTGATGCTGAAATTCACTGTCAGCTCAGATTTTGTTAGGATGCTTTTATATTTTGGTCTCGTAACATATTTGCATGTCTAACCATCTCAAACCATAAGCTTCACTAGTTGGAATTTATAGGCGATCAGACTAGTTGAGAGGAAGATGTATACAGAGGAGCCTTTAATGGTAGCTAACTGCTTCTGTGGGCCCAATTAAGACTATCCAACTGTGAAACATAGTCCCCTGAGTAACGGTGCAGTCAGCTTGCCTGCTTTTTTTGAGGTGGGGGGAAGGAGGCCTGGAATAAGAGAATATCCACTGTAGCTGCAAAGAAAAAAACATTAAAAAATTAAGAGTTCTCTTAAAGGAAAAAAAGGCAAAAAATCCCAAACCCAAACCAAACCGACCAAAGGAAAAGAAGCAACCCTCAAACTTTTGGTATTCAGTATTAATGAAGGTTGAGGTCAGCTTTACGTATGCATCACATTCTAGACTTGACACCGTAGTAGCGATGCCTGAGATCTGGACGTGTTGTTGGTCCAAAATCAATCTCGTCTCTCCTCAGAAGGCAATGAGAGATAATAAGTACTATTCACCTGATTGCCTTCCTGTTCTGAGACAGCTGGTGACGCTTGTCTTCCTGATAACCAGGAGTTTCAGATCTAAGGCAGGGATAAAGGAAAGCTGGGAGCTTGCTGAATCTAAATTTGACAGTCGATGGCTGTGTAGAGGGTCAGGAGGGATAGAATCTGTGACACGTATAAGAAAGGAACAAAATTTATCTGCTCTGGTTGCAATGATTAGATGTCTCTTTGTCTGGCTTTCTTACAGTGGATGATTGATTGTACCCGCCAGCTGGCTAATATCATAATTAACAAAGTTGCTACCATGTCTGAGAAGTTTAATCGAAAAAATTGCCGGCAGTATGATGCCATTGTCACAGAGATCACAAGCGCTGCAGTGTCGACTTTTGTACTGGTGGAGCCACAGGACTATGTAGATGTGCTGAGAAGTCGTTCGCGAGGATAACTGAAGGTATGTTGCTTTCCCCATATGTTTCTCCCCTTTTTGTTCTTTTGAAAAAGGAAGTAGATGGTCCTTTGATGGCATCTTTCATTTCAGGGTGCCACACGAAGCTATTCTGTCATATTTTAAAGCAGTTGCAACAGCAATCTAGAATGTGTTTTATCAGTGCATCAAAAGGTGAATAATCAAAACCGTAGTTCAGTGCTACTCACCCTTTCTAAGTGGTCTTCGCTGTCTTGCCAGATGCTTTTCGTGAAACGTACGGATGTGGTTGTTTCTGTAGGTAAATTTCTCAGTCGGAGGAACTATAAATGCTTTTTACAGTCTATAATCTAGGAACTCATAGTTCACTTCAGGTTTCTGTTTTGTAATATTTCTTTTCATTCATTTCTTCAAGTTAGAATAGGATTTGAAAGATAAAAATACCCACCCCCCCAAAAAAACAAAACAGGGAAACTCCCGCGTTCCGGCGTTCGTAACGCAGCGTTAAAATATATTGCTAAAATATTTGCTTTTGTGTAAGCCTGTTTGCATGCCGGTGTGTTTGTGTGTGTGAGAAGTGAGAGCAGCATCGCTGCCGTTAGCTGGAGAGCCACTCTGCATCACCTTTGTAATATATTGCCTGAGAATGTCACTTATTCCTTTTGCACCTTTTACCGAGTTCTCCAAGTTAAAAAATCCACGATTCTGCGGAGCTTTTCTTCGCTGCAATTGTATTTTTACATGTGTATGTGTGTGTGTGTGTGTGTGTGTGTGTGTGTGTGCTGCGTGGTAGTTCAGTTATGCTCTGGAGTATGTGTTGAAAATGCCAGCCTGACATATTGCTAATGAGTGTGCATATTGACAGTGACGGGGGCGTGTGTCTGTCTGTGTGCCATATATTAAAACAAAAAGAGGAGAGAGACGGAGACAGAGAGAGACAGAGAGACAGAGAAGGAAATATTGGGATGGGAAAGAACAGTTTATTTACATTACGGTATGTCAAAATGTTATTATGGCTAAAAAAAATCCATTTTAAATAGATGTGAGATGGCATATGATGGTTCCTTCTCCTTTCTCATAGGAGCTAATATGACTGTGGTAGGAGAATAAGGGAGACCAATTTGTTTCGGTGGTATTAGTATTTTTCAGCCCAAGTAATTTTGACTTTTTAGCACCAGTTTTTGAAATTTGGGAAATGAGTCCTTTGCATTGTGCTTCGGTTCTTTAATGAGCTCTCCCTGAGTTTTCTGTTGCTCTTCTTTTTGTGTCTTTACAGGTAAACTAGTTCTGAGCATTCAGAGGAATTTGTTACAGTAGACTTTTGAAGGAATGTAGTGCTGTGTAGCTAACGTGGCTGATCTTTATTTAAAACCAGCATATTTTGGGGATGCGTTCTTTTCTATTTTACAATTTTCTGTTTAGAGTTAAGTATTTTCTCTGGTTTTGAGCTGATGTTATTGCAATGGTAATTTAAAACTAATCCTGACTTGAATTTTTCAGAAAGATTGTGCAGATGTCAGTCAGTTTAACAGCAGAGAAATTATTTTAAAATCGTAGACCAAACTGGAAATACCAACTAAAATATTTTTTTAATTCTTTATTTGTTAATGGACTATGCATCAAGAGGCATCGGTTTTCTTAGGAAGCACTTTTTTCCAGGCCAGAAAAATATTCCTATCATCATGATTGTTCCTATTGTCAGTAACGGATTCTAGGTTCTAAGTTATCCTCATAAATCTACTGCTTTTCAAGAGCTGCTAAGCAAAATTAAAAATCTATATTTTGTTTTGAATAGAAAATGCTGTGAACAGTGGCAAAATAGATTAGTATTGTGATTGCAGACTATGGGGAAGATTAAGTTACTAAAACAGTATATTGTTGTTCTAAACTAAACCCTGTAATATTTTGTGTAATTGAGACTTTGTGCATTGTTGCAACTCGGTTGGAGTATCAAACGGTTGTGAGGATTAGAGCAGACAACTAAAGCAGTGTCACAGTAGATGTGGCTGGTTTTTAACAGGATTATCTTCTGAGATGCGTAGAAATGAGCTCTTGTAATAGTTTCGGAGGAATTAGGAATTTTAGTAAAATGTTAATGGCAAATGTGCTAATGTAAAGAGTTAGAAGATTAGCGATGCATTCTTTTGCATGGAAATAAGAATATAATAAATGTCCTGCAGGTGACTGAAGCTACTGCAATTTTATTGGAGATTAAAGTTTGATTGACCTTTGCTGAGGTGATTAACCCTTCTGAAATTAAAAGCCAGTGATAAATTATTCTGTCCAATTTAAATGCAAACACAGAAGACGATGCTGTGTCATTCAAGTGTAAGAGAAAAAAATGTTTTAATTTTCCTTTTGCGCTCAGTGAGATGTGATTGCAGACGGCGCGCGACCGGGCTCTGGAAGAACTGGCCAGTGGCAACCTGCCATAGCTCTGCTCGTCACCACCGGAGCAGCCGCGCCACGGGACCGCCGAACTCGAGAGCAGCCACCTGCAACAAACCCTCACATGCAGGAACGTCAGCAGGGACGCATGGAGGCACGTCGGCGAGGTAAGCAGTGAAAATCACGATGGATGTGCTTTACCTGCTACTGTAGACCTTGGGCCAGCTGCTGCGTGCGTGAGCAGGCAGCCTAACACGGGTGAGGATTCCTGTCCGGCATTGCGAGGCAGCTCCGCTGGAGCTGGGTTGCTGACCTGTGCGAGCCATTGCAGAATTAGCAACGTGTGCTGTTCTTTGCATTGGGGTTTTCGTTTTTCCCTTCTCCCTAACCCTTAAAAGTCAGGTTTACTAGCTCGCGGGGCTGCGTTTTACGCTGTGATTTCAGCCCTTCCAAGTAACTGTGCACAAGGGGCTCCTTTGGTTGGAGCCAGTACGTCATGCTGGATGGGTAGGATCAGGACATGATCTTAGCAGTTGAGTAAAGCCCATGAGATTACTCGCGCTTGTAAAGTCATGCAGATGGTCATCGGAGTCGCTGTGCCTACACTACTCCTTTGAAAACCTAGGAACTTAATTTCCAATGGACTTTATGATTCTGTTTCACATTACAGTTGGTATCTCTGTGTGCAAACTTTATTAATTAATATTAAATTGGAAAGACCTCAGCGATACGCTTGCTGCATTTTTTATGAATCTTTCATTAAAAGTTGAACACTAAGAAATTCCTCCCAGAGTATCTGCCTTTCTCTTTTATTTATTTTTTCTTTTCTTTTTTTTTTTTTTTTTTACACAAATGGATGTCAGGGCAGTGGTTTGTTTTGTAATGTATTACACTTAATTTTCCCAGAGTAAGAGATCAGCGTGTTGTTATAAAACAGCATTCTGCCTAAAAGCAATTCTGGAGAACTATAGTGACTCTCTGAGGGCTTAACTTTACACTGCCTAGAACCATTGTCATTGGATCCATTTTAACTTCATGTCTTCTTGTTGCTTTTGGATTCATTTTAAATTCACATCTTTTAGTTGCTTTTTTGGTAAGAGATGATGTATTTGTTAAAAAGCCTTGCACCAAATTAGGAGGAAATTAGAAGCAGTTTAGTTTCTTGAAGTTGGCTCAGTTTGCATAAACAAGCCCTTGAAGCATCACTGTCTCCTTACTTTGCCTGCCAGTCTGGGGAGGGAGGCAAGCAGATCGGGTCTGGACCCAGGGCTTCTTGTGGTCCTTGGCGTACAGCACACTGGATCAAACTACCAGGTTTTTTTCATTTTTTTCCTCATTTTTATTTCCCTCCCTATCCATGAGCCCACCTCTCTCTCTCTGACCACCTGAGAGGAGATAAAATGGCTCTTAGCAGCTTTTTCCTTACATGCCAGCAGCAGTAGTACTGGGAATTGGGCTGAAGGGCGGGAGGGCTGCTCCTGCAACCGTTTGGCCTTGAGTGGACTTTCTGCCTAGTAAAATTTCCTATTCTATCGTGCAGCTGCAAAGCATTAAAATGGTAATGAATGTGCTATCTGCATTCCATATTCAGTTTTCTTGCCCGCTTTTCATCAAGGAAGACTTCATATTGCATCTGTCAAGGTAGGGAAGTCCAAGGAATTGCAGTTCAGAAATTAAGGACCCTGAGGTAGCAGCTCACTTCTGTCTCGTCTTTTCATTTACACTTTAAACAGCCCTCAGAGAGATGGGCTTCTGCTTCTGGGACCCAGTGAAGAAAGTGAGGAATAGATAAAAGCTAAACTTGTGGTGGAGTGACCTAAATGGAACAGCTGGCAAAAGTATAGAGGGGATCCTCCAGGGTACTGAATTATACCTTCAGGCTTGGATTAGTAGGAGGTTTAACAAAGAGATCCATTTGCCAAAAGGATCTCTGCCTGATTTTTAATTATGGAACCAGCACTTCCTTCAACATTTGTAAATTATTGAGCTTTTTTTTTTTTTTTAACCTCTTACAATATTGATCATTGGCTTTTGCTTCTGCTTTCTTCAAGCTAAATTTTTTTGCATGTGCTTGACATAACCCCATGAATACTGGTGACATGAAACATTTCAATAGTTTTTATGGTATTAATAATGAGATGCATGCTCTACAGACAAAATAAGTGTGAACGTTAAATATCTGTTGTTTTGCTTATAATCCTGGCATGCTTTTAAGTGCTTGGAGTAGGGTGAAACTTTTCTTTAAATTGAGGAAAACAGTATTTATAAGATCTTTTTAGTTATATGTATCCACTATATTTTAGTTAACAATAATAGGTATATAGCACCCACCATTTATTTTTTTTTAATTTTGGTAGCGAGATGTCTCCATCCCTTTGCATATTTTATGGCAGAGCAGTGCAGGAGAAAAAAGAGTGGGGCTGCATGTGTTAGAAATTCCTATTGTACCAGCTAGCCTTCATATATATTTTCTTTTTTTGAGATATCTGTTAGGCACTTCTGCATTATCAGCTAATAACTCCATGTATTTATTGAATCTCAATACCAAAAACACTTTCCAAAGAAATAGTGACAGTTTAGCATGATACAAACTTTTCAAGTGGGTGGGCACATCAGGTCAATTCATGATGAATTAATAATGTTTGTGTTGAGTGAAGAGTTGCTCTTAAATGTATCTGTTCATATTTACTCATGTAGAAGGTACAGGGCAGCATAGTAAAATATTTCAGGAAAGTCTGCTGGAATACTTAGGATATCTGACTAGTTTAGGCAAAAAAAAACACTTAGAAGGTTGGGGGGGGGAAGGTTAGAAAGTTGTCACTGTTCTTACTTCCTACAGTGTAACATCTAAAATAAACACTTTTAGTAATTACAACCTCTGTTTTGCTCTTTTAAAAAAGCATTTACCAAGTTCTTTCAGAGATAGGTCACGTAAGCTTGTTTTGATGATATGCTCTGTATGTCAATGTTAATAAGCCACATGTGAGAGATTGGACAGCTGCTTAGCATGTGGTATGACACATAGGTGAGTGTTTCTCTTTGCAACAGAAAGATGAGAAGAAGGTTTAGTGTCATTTCCCATTGCCCCCAGCAAGGATAGCATAAGAAACTGCATATACTTTTAAGTTGGTCTGATAATTGGTTAGTAATGGTCTTGTTCTGTATTCTAACATTTCACTGCATGTCCAGTAGTCATTGTGATAATTTGAATAGAAAATTCTCCAAAATTGTATTTCTTCCACAAGCTTTACTTTTCTTCTGAATGAATACTCTGTCACTTTTCTACTCTGCCAATAGCTAAATGAAAATTGGAGGTTTGATACCCTTTTAACTACAATCTATTTTAAGCATTTTTCACATCTTTTTTTCATAATAGGACAGATCTTGCTTTTCTATATAGAGAAAACTTTCTGAATAGTGGAGCATGGATTGTACTGCATATGATTGCAGGAGAAACTGCACTTTCAATAGCTGCATAGGGTTAGATTTTAAAGTTGTAAAGAATTTCTTTTTCTTTATGCTGAAGTTTTTAGCAAAAGCTATGCATTCCATGTTGCAAAACTACAGAAGATGAAAATATATTATGTATCCCTCCCTGGAAATCAGGGCAGAAGATACATGTTAACCACTCTGAGTAAATGCATTCTACTAGTTTGGAAGTTAAATTGTTTTGTCTAACTTATTCATTTTGGGAATAATAAAGAGCTGGAAGTGGTCAAAGATTAATTTTAGGCTTCTGTTAAAAATCAGTAAGTGCTGAGACTTTTTTTTTTTTTTTGTGCTGGTCTTAGAATTTATGGAAGATTATCTAAAAGTTGATAATTGCATTTTTTTGTCCATCAAACTTGTGTAGTTTTCTGAAAGACCTGAATTTGAATAACTTGAATAGATGCATATTGAGACTCTTGGAGTCTAATGTTACAATGAACATTTCTTTCTGTTTCAATAGAAATGAAAATTCTGTTATGAATATTAAGTTTCTTACACTGCTTTAATTTTTGTCGTTTTTGGAGTGTTTCAAATTTTGGCTTTGGGTTGAAGGGAAGAAAAGGGTGTGAAACCTGTAACTCTTCTGGTAAAATTTTATACATCAAGGCAGAATGTTTTTGAAGTATTTACTACTTTACATTCTTGAAATGGGTGGTTGGATAAATTTCTAGAAGCTTTTCTTTAAAGTAAACTAAAATATGCTGCCTTTGAAGAAATTAAATTGAAAAATGAAGTGAGGGCATTTTCATTAAAAATTGCCTGATTGGAAATGAGAGCAAGTTTGACCATTATGTTCAACAGTTCAAAAAACGCTTGAGGAAACATTAACTTTTAACGTCCTGTTTGAATAATCACTAAACCTTTAGTCAGAAATGAATCCACTTCTCCATGTAAAAACACTGAAGAAAACACTGATATGAAAAAATATAGTCCAATTTCTGAAAATACAGACCAATTAGTGAGATTTAATTTAGATATTTGTCACTGAGTATGCATCATATATATGTTAGAGCTGATTTACCATTATTTCCTTGTCTTATTTGCAAAAAGAGACTCCTACTTATTGAAATATTACTGAAGAATCTAGCTTTCCCCACAAATTACACACTTTTTGCATAAATGTGCCTAATTACCTGAATTCAGTTTTGATTAGCAGTGTTAATTGATGCAGCTGTGGATGGGCTCTGTTTACCTAAATTACCATGTGCAAACAGCAATACGTCTGAAAGTGAATATGCTAAACTGAAAATACTAATTAGCTAAGACAGATTGTTATTCAAGTCACATCTCAGAGCTTTTTAATGAAAGCCTGAATGTGTCAGGGCTTTATGATATTCAGACAGAAATGTCTATATTACATATGATTTCTAAATTTAATTCATGGGAACAGATGGGATGTCGTTGGGGTTCTTCTCCATTGCTTTCAGTATTAATGTGAATATTTTACTCTACTGGAGATGTTTTTGAGTGTGTGTATGTGAGAGAGAAAAAAGTGTGTGTGTGTGTGAAAGAGAGGAAGGAGGAACTCATTGTGTGCATTGACAATATGCCAGCCAAGAACATCTAACTGTTCTATTTTTGACCAACATATTTGCAAATTATAGCCACCTACTTTCCCAGAATGAAGATAAACAAACTATTTTGCAAATTTAATAAAGCTAGATAGTAACTGTAATAGAACTAAGTAACAGAAAGGTTAAGCAGATCCCAGTAACAGAAAGGCCTCTTGCAACAACAGAGATTTTTCGTTTTGGAACAATAACAAAAATATGTCAGTTTTTGATACGTGGAGGATTGTGCTTTGTATTGCTGTAGAAAGGCTTTTAATTATATCAAGCTGTGTTGTGAAACACAAATGCAGATTATTTTCTCAGTTTTGTTTAGAACATTACAAATTTAGGTGCACAGATAGAGCACTTAATGCTTCTTAATAGTTCTCTTGGATGCAAAACTGTAAGTAAGTTTTAAAATAGTAAAAAATAATATCTAGAGCACATACATTGACTTAAGTGTTCTTAATATAGATCAGCAGCTGTACCACATGTGCCTAGTCTTCAATCCATTTATTCTTACTTTTGCTTCAGAGCTTAAATATTCAGAGGTCAGCTCCCATGTGAAACTCAGTAATTCCATCAGAAGCTTTTCCCACAATGTCCTGTCAAAGTGCAAAGCAAGGATTATAAGTACTGTGCCTAACTGTTTGTACCAAAATAAAAGTTACAGTTCTAATTTTCATATTTGGGAAGTTCTTGCATAAATATTCTCAAGATATCTATAAGGGTCCTAATTCAATGTAGCTTGTGGTTATAGTTATAAAAAGTGTCAGGTCTTTTGACATAAATTGGTCAGAATCTATTTTTTGTGTGTTCTGCAATGGGAGAACTCCTTTTACTCTTATTCCAGTGTTCTGGTGAATAGAATTTGTCCTGGTTACTTCATTTGGGGAACACAATACTCCTTTTTCAAAAGGTTCAATATTTCATGTTTTGTGTACATTGACATGTAGAGCTGATCATATTTTCTGCAAGTAATTATCTAAGCTCCTAAGCTTTATACCTGAGTGCTTTAATCATACCCTCTTGTCCTTCATTGGTGTGGGCTTTTCACATGGAAAGTATTCCTACATAAATCAGCAACAGATACCCGTATTGTTCAGCTGGCAGTTGTGGTGCGAGTCGGGTTTGGACCACTATGATAAAAGAATCACTTCATTCCTATTACAGTTGCAAAATATGAGTGATCCTGTATAATCAACTGTCTCTTCAATCCAGACATCTGACCTAGTAAAGAGCTTTTATGCCGAATAAATCATATTTATCAGGAGTTCTGAGTCACGAAATGTTATACGAGACCATTTAATGATATGTACTCCACCACCCTCAATAGTGCTTGACTTCCTTATGCAAGGTGTAGCTGAAAGAGTAAATAAGAAAGAGAAGCATCACCTTCTGGAGCATAGAAGGGGAAAAGGCAGGCAAAGAAATACAAACCTGTTTTCAGATAGAGCTTGAAAAACTCCTGAAAAATTGCATCCAGTTATCACTTCCACTAGTAAAGTACCGGGATAAATAATTCAGAGACAAGCTCCTCTGGCAGGTGAGGCTCTTCAAGAAGACCAGTAGATGAAAGGAAGAAGAGATTAATCCATTGTTTAAAAGAAGCTACCAAGGCCTTCCTTCAAAGAAACTAACGTAGCAACTTCCACATCAAGGTCTCAAGAAAGCCAGCACTTGATGCAGAAAATCTGTCTAAACTTTGACCTTTGCTCAACCTTCCTTTGAGAACACAATCAGTGAGAAAGGAGTTCCTCTGTGTGTGGTGTTTGCTTTTAGGTTTCAGAATAGGGGTTCAGGCCAAAATCTGAGTGGCAGTAATAGCAGATCAACAATTTGTGACAACACACAGAATCCAAATAATATTTCTACTTCTCTGTAACCTTCAATTCATTTGGTTGATCAGCTGCTGATCGGTGTGTCTACATGATACAACAATAGAAGTTGACTTAGCATTACAAAGTATTCTTGTTTCCACCCAACAAACTACAGGTTTGGTATTTTCTGACATCCAAAAGTAGTCACCTGCTGTGTCCAACCTATGCATTCTACAATTTATGCACAAGATTGCTTAATAAAGAGATATAATAACATTAATAAGATTGTATTATCTCTTTCTTTCAGCTTTGCACTCTAATTCCAAAATTAGCCCGTGTCTTATGAGGTGTGTAGCCAACCCTCAAATAAGGTGGGCAAAAAAATTATGCAGGAAAGAATAAAATAGTATTGTGTCTAATTCTCTGTTTTGTTATTATTTCTCAAAAAGAATTTTCAGCAATAAAATGAGAGGTCATCATATTCTTATTGAAAACACAACAATTTTGTTCTACTGAAATTGAACTCTTAAAGCAGAAGATGTGTTAAAGCAATGGATGTAAGCGCCATAACAGAATTATCCTAAATATACATGAGATTTGTTTCTGATTAAACGTACCTAACACAGATTGCAGACGTGAACTGGAGGGGAGGAGAGAAAAGGAGAGGAAGGGGAGAGAACGGCAGAGAAGGGGCAAGGAGAGGAAAGGAGAGGCGCGAGCATAAGGGACTCTAGCTCCTCTTCACTGAGTACCACCTTCTCAGGTCTTGTATCCCCATATCATGGAGTGGCATTACAGCTCTGGGTGTGGGGAAGCCCATCTAAGAATAGAAATGCTTTCTAGCACTCCTTTTATGTATCCTTGTTTTCAACTCATCTGTCTTGCTCCTTATTCAACCATTCATGCTGAATTTCACTTTATTTTTCTACAGCAGAAAGACCAACCTGTTGGTGATGCAGGTCTCTTTTCTGCACATGCTTATGGTCTTGTCTTCTACTGCATGCAGTCTTTGTTATTGTAATTATTGTTATAGAGGGTCAACTTGGAAGGAAAGGTGAGGCTTTGTGTTTTATTGGATACTGCTCTGTGAATGAGCTGGGTGACCACACATATTCTTCCCCTCTGTTCTGATATTTTCACTGTATTTAAAGCTCCTGCCGTTCCCAACTCAGAAGCATATTTCTGGTCTTCAAAGCAATTCACGTGTCAGCATGGGTTTGGTTGACTACCTCTGACTTGCCAAGGAACATACTATTGCTGTATTGGGAAATCTCTTAAAGAAACTGCAAGTCAAAAAGCATCTTACTTCTTCTTTTATATGTAATATTTGACTTTTTTCATATCTAACCTAATTTAATATGCTGGATTTTCAAGATCTGTTTATGTTCTGAAATAGGCTTTTGTTTTAAATTTACAGGAACACCTCATAGTTCACTTGCAGGAAAGCACTCACTTCAGTTACATAAACTTTCCTTTTAAGTCAGTTTTAGTCTACATCTATTGCACAACTTCTTGTGGCTAAACTAAGGGAATACATTTATTCTACAATGATTCTATATGATTTAAGTCAATTAAATGTTTTCTGGTTTTGAAGTTAATTGTATAACATTATGCAATTAACACTCCCAAAAAATAAAAAAATATTTATATAAAGTTCTTTCCTTTTATATTCACATTCCAGCTCCAAGTATCCATTGCTGTGGCTAGTCCCCTTTTTTAAAAAATATTCCTTTAGTACCCTGTCAGAAGTGGAGTCCTCTAGTCTTTTCCAGGGTCTGTGTGTCCTGCAACTCCGGGGCTCCTTTTCTTTCATAGTCCAGTTACGGTTTTTACTTTCACCCTCACTTCTGTTTCTTTACCATGACTTTGTCTTACCTCATCATTTACCCTGGTTCTCTTTCCTCTCTGTGCCTTTGTCCTTATGCTTCATACACAATTTGGGTAATTAAATTTCTCTTGTTGATCATATTGCCCTTCAACTTTAACATCTTTGGGCTGGCCATGAGGTTTTGGCTCTTCTTATTACAGCCACTGCTTTTTAATAGCATATGAATGATGCTATGCACCTGAAAAAAAAAGATCTTTTACCCTTGATAGACAAAACCAAAGTGTGTTAATCTAGTAAGCTCATGTAGACATCTAGAAGTACTGTCACTAAAGATGAATAATTTTTTGTAAGCCTTGTGGCAGCACAGATTTCAAAAAGACTTCCAAACCCTACTTAACTATTCCTTTGTAACGTTTTTAATCATGCTCACTTAGTATGTGAACTTTTCCAAATAGTTTTCTCTGCTAGACACTCTCCTCTCTTCTGATCAGATTCAGCTTCAACCTACTGATTTTCATGCATTAATTTACTTCATATCTAAATTAGAAGCCACCAGTATGTATGTCAAAAAAGCAAATGCAATAACTGTGCGTTATCTGCAAAATTCCATCAAATCAAGATTGATAACCAAAAACTTCTTCTTTTTCTCATCACTGGTCTTTTCTATATCTACTTTTAAATTAAATTTCCTAAAATTTTCTCTGTTCTTTATTACAGACTACATTGTTTCTGTTATATTTCTGTACATGAATTACAATCCAATCTGCCTTTAATCTGAAATTTCTTTCAACTATATATAAGACTACACGAGATAGTAAGAGAAGTAAAAATAGAGTGAGTCAGTACCGACTTCTCTGTCAGATTAGATATACTCTGTTTTTTGTGTGGTTATCCGTGTCTATGCAGGAGAAATGCTCAGAAAGGAAGACTCAAGCTGTGTACATAAATTTCTTTCTCAGTTAACTCTATTAGCCCATTTTTCAGTCTCATTAAATCTATTGTTCTTGTCTTCTTTTGGTCCTTGCACATCACCACTTTTACTACAAGTCCTCCAGTAGCCCCTCATTTATTACTGTATTCCTTCCATCTACTCTGGCCATTGATTAAATCAATGCTGCTGCAGCCCTCTCTTGTAGCAAATACTCTGCATGTTTGAGTGAGTGTGCACATATGTGAACATATGATATTATACATACTTCAGGCCAGTGTCTGTTTTAGGGAGAGCTGTCATGAAATGAATAAAGTCTCAACATAAGATGGTAAGCTTTACTATCCTATAAAGTCTATTAATGAACTATTAACAGATTCACAGAACTCTAGGGGTTGGAAGGGATCTTGAGAGATCATTGAGTCCAACCCCCTTCCTAAAAGCAGGTTCCCTAGGACAGGTCACACAGGGAGGTGTCCAGACAGGTCTTGAATATCTCCAGAGAAGGAGACTCCACAACCCCCCTGGGCAGCCCATCCCAGGGCTCTGTCACCCTCACTGTGAAAAAGTTCTTGGTGCAGAATTTCTGTGCTACAAGCTGAGGCCATTTCCCCTTGTTCTGTCCCCACAGACCACTGAGAAGAGGCTGGCTATTTCCCCTTGTGTCCCACACTTTATTTATTTATAAACATTGATCAGATCCCCTCTCAGTCTTCTTTTCTCAAGGCTGAACAGCCCCAGCTCACTCAGCCTTTCCTCACAGGGGAGATGCTCCAGATCCTTAATCATCTTCGTAGCCCTCCTCTGGACTCTATCCAGGAGATCCCTGTGTTTTTTATTCCAGGGACCCCAGAACTGGACACAATACTCCAGGTGGTGCCTGGCCAGGGCAGAGTAGAGGGGGAGAGTGCATTCAGACTAGTGAAAAGACCTGTCTGAGATTTTATGTTTGGCATAGTATGGGAAATACATTTCTATCTATTTGGTATACTTACAGGTGTATGCATGTACAAGTGTGTAGCCCATCAAAATGGCTGCAGAGATGACACAGGACACATAGAAACTCTCACCACTTCTCTCTTTTTCTTGCCTCTCTTTGGGTGATCATCATTCCAACATTTGGAGCATTTTTCAACAATTGCCAGTGTCTTTTTGCAAATATCCTCAAAAGGAAAGTTCTTTTTTTCTCTTAGATGCAAATTTTCTGTGTGCTTATTAGTCTCCAGAGTGGTATCAGACCATGTTTAAATCAGCAACTATTTTTATGTTAATTTTCTCTCTGGGTATGAGAATGAAAATTGTACTTTTGGAAAGAAGGAAGAAGGCTCAGCCAGATTCCCAGTGGAACAAAATATTTCCTTCCAAGCACATGAGGTCTCAGATGTGTAAAATAAAATCCTTGGCTTTTTTCTTTTCGCATAGATTGTATAACTTTAAATTGGTTTTGCCATGATAGTCCTTTTCCTTTTGAGTCTACGCAGCTTGAGTCTGCATTCAACAGTGTCAGTGTGTTGCAAAATGTTATGCCCAATCTTAATTCTTTCCCTGTTTTCTCATTATAGTGCAAACTGATTCCTTACTTAAACTACATATTTATCTGTCAGCTCTCCTTTACCTCCTTGAAAAAAGCATGCATGCGTGCATGTGTGGAGGAGGGATGAAAGGGAGTTTTTAGGCTGGTCACTTTTTGTTTCATTTCTAACTTCTGCTTCGTCTTGATCGATTGTGAGGCCTCTGGAGAGCAAGTGAAGTGTGTGGTGGGTTCTAGTCTGTGCTTTCAGCCAAGAGCTCCAGGAACTACTGTGATACAAATAATGAAAAATAGTAATACATTTATACAAATAGCATGTCAGGAGAGGCATAAATATCAACAGTGCCATTTTAACTGTTGTATTTATTTGTCAATGACAAATGTACTATAAGTAAATAATTAAATGTCACAAGACTATCATGGACAGCTAAAAAATAATCAAAACACCATAATTTTAACTTAATGGTAGTCTCTTCAGGGCAACGGGCATATCCACTCTTGTCTGTACTGTACAAAGTACAGTAACTCCTTGGTCCTGACCATTTACTCTGGGCCTTATTTGTAATACAAATATTACATAATTATAGATGTATCCATATTTATATACACATATTCCATAATTGAATGGTAGGTTTCACTTGACAAACAAGGGAATCCAACAAAAAGAAAGAAATGCATATTACTGCTGCCTAGCTTTAATGTGGCTGAAGAGGGGTCAGTGCTCTGTCAGTTCGGAAAGCTCAAAGCAATTCACCAAATCTGTGTTAAAGAAATGATCAAACTCCTAAACTGACAGCCTGGCCTTAAAAAGAGGTTTTCTTAACATGAATTTAGAGATAATTTTTTTGAGAAGAACCCACAGAGAGTGAACTTCACACAGACTGAAGTTTGTGGCCTAGAAAAGACACACATCTTTTAGCAATGCAAACTTTGAAAAAGAAACCTGCGATATCTGTGTTGCACTATATAAACTTTACATTGCATGATAAGATTATGAACAGCATGAGGAGAACCTTGGCTGCATCTCCATTATGCTTTTGTAGGGAAGCCAAGCAGTTTACTCACCCATATGTTCTGGGTTCCAAAATCAGTTCTAATAACAAAAAACAAACGTACAAAACTGAAGATTCAATTTTGTTAAATACTTATTTATAGTGTGTACAACTTGGAGAGGATTCAACAATGCACTGAAGAAAAATTCTTCTTGGCTGTTGATTTAAATATTACTCTTGAAAAATAAGTGAAAGGATTGAAGTTTGAAGTGTAATGCCAAAATTATTAAGGACTGTGTTTCAGAGAGTGCTTTTAAAATGACTGCTAATTGGAAAGATGTATTCACTTTTCATCTCAGAAAGACAGAAGAATTCATGTGTTAGCAGCCATTCATGATACAAAAAATCAGGTTTCCATTCTCCATGTGATCAACCAACATTGAATTTTTTGCTGAAATGCTGAGAGTAAAAACAAGAAGTTATAAATTATTCCTGTACCTATATAAATTTTTAGATATCTCTTCATTAGGGACTTTAATAATGAGAAAAGATTTTCTCTTTCTTCCTTCTAAATGTGCATAAAATGTTATCTGTTTTTGCTGCAGTACACAGAGTATTTTAATTGCATTTCATTGTTCCCAAACCTTATTTGTTGGAAGTTAATTTTAACGATATTAGAGCTGAGAGCTGAATCAGTGTTCACATGAGAGAATTTGGCAAGATGGACTGTTATGCATAGTACATCCACAAGTTGGTAGTGGGTTTTGTTATTCTTTTTTCATATGTCCTTTTTTATGTTATAACAAGGTCCAATTTATTTTGAGGATGACTTGGTAAATGTTACGTCTAATAGGTGTACTGCAGCCTTTTTTGGGAGTGCTTTAATTCTTTTATATAGCAATAAATGACAGGTTTAAATTATGCACATCACAGACAGGCTTCTAAGGCAAAGTAAATAGTTAATAAATGTTTAACTGAAATATCATAGAATCATTTTGGCTGGAAAAGACCTTTAAGATCATCAGTATTCAGACATATTGTGAAAAGTGCAAAATTGCCTTAGTTGCCCCAATATGATGTAAGAGGCTGGAATGTTTTCTGTGCTTTCTTTAAGAGCCATTCTATCATGAGCTTAAAAAAAGAAAGGAAAATAATTAAAAAAGAGAAGTCATCAGCCTTTTCCAGTAGCTAGTCTATTCAGAAAGGAGAAAACCTGTTGGAGTACTCAGAAGAAATCAAACTGGTATCTACTAGCTAACTCTGCTTATTGGAATTAATCTTAGTAATGACTAATTACTCCTATCCATCTCTTATATCCATCCGTTAATTACTCATATCCACCTCTCAAGCCTTTCCTCATTGTCTGTAAAATAGTTACCTAATCCTTCTGTGTGTGCACTGTATAGTTGAGCAGCATGGCCTGCTGCAGGTTCAGGTGACACTGGAGCTCATTTAAGACTAGTACTGTGCCTGGGACATGCTCTATAGCCAGCTTTTTAATGGTGGTGGTTCATTCTTTATTTTCTTTGAAGAAGAGGAGCACATGTTGGGCATCTCTGCTGATCAGAACAAAGCTGAAGAGTGCATGGGCAACCTCTAGACTTGGTAAACCAGAAAGAAGAATTCAGCCTTCCTGCCAGTTGTGTGAGCAGTCTGGCTGTTGGTTGAGGCAGACAAATGGCATTTCACTTTGATATCAGATGTGTGGGGAGGAGGGGGTTTGCGTCTGAAATGGACAAAGTATTCAAGTCATCTAATGAAAGGCAAACAGGGAATACCTTTCTTGGAGCTTCCAGGGCTACATCTTCTCAAAAGAAAACAAAATTTATTGTGTGGATTCCCATTTTTTTATTAGCTACAGTTAAAACTCATGTGCTGAACAGGTTTCAGTAAGCCAATGTTGACAAGACAGACAGCTACAATTTCTGTTGTTGTTAGAACTGTAAAGCCTTAATTTTCAAATTTACTATCTGTAAAAGTCAGTGTCTCTGGGTCACAAAACCAGAAAGACATAAAGAAAGAAACAAACCCTACCAGGTCACTGCTGTGAAGCAATCCTGTCACACCAAAGACATTCCACTCGTGTTGTGACCCCATTGATTTAAAAGCTGGAAAGGAGAGAAGTGTGATTTCTGCAACTAACCAAACAACTTGTGGTTGAACTGTGAGAATATGATTTAAAAATAGACCCTGATTAGAAGTAACTGAAAATTTCTCACCTTTCTGAGCAATCTGTTTCAGTGGTTAACTAACCTTATTGGTACACTGTGAGCAATAATTTTAATTTTATATAATTTTACCATCACTGTGGCCAATAAAAGCCACAAATGGGAGACAAACAGTCTTATTAAAAGGGGGGAGATGTTGTTGCCAAAATATGAGGGTTAGATGGGATCATCTTGGGACTGTCTGTATAGAGCACCATGACTGAGTTGTCTTAGTTTTTCCTACATGTTTGTTGGTTCAGATAGATTGTGAAGGATGTCATACTGAAAATCCTAAGGACCCTCTCTGTTCTTTCAATGGTCTTTGAATCCTGGCTGATTTGAGAAAGGAGGCAAGATGTGAGATCATGCAGCATCACTTCCAAGAATATAGATAAAATGTCCTATGCCACTGTTAAGAAATGATCAGCAAGGAGAGAACAAAGCCACCAAAAAGCAGAATCCCTTTTCCCAAGGCAACTAGAGCTGCTGAATCTAAAGCCAAGCCAGCATATCCTTACTGGTGCTACTTGGGACTTCCAAGAAGTGGACTCTACTAATAGTACAACGGAAGTGCTGTCACTCTTGCTATCCTTCCCTTTGACATCTGATACAATGAAACAGGATTTAAGTTACTTGTCTGTTAACATGCACTGCTCTTGATGAAAAAGAGAAAAAAAAAAGAAAAGAAAGAAGTGAGAGACTTGCAAAGATGGAATAAGGTGGCATCATATTACTGTATTGTAAATGACATCAAAGTATGAGTATGTTTGAGGAATATTTGTTGAAAAATTTGAGTCTCTGACATTGTTTGTGTCTTGAACATTCCCTGTTTTCATGAGGAGTAAGGGTGGTTTGGGACAAAAAGATTCATAGGGTTCATGAATTCATCTTTGAACTTGGATCAGGAGTATGACAGAACTTGATTTCTCTGTCACTCCATCTGTTAGAAAAAAGTTAGGGCAGTAAAAATCACAATGCTGTCATGTTGCCACAGAAACTGGAGGGTTCCTCTGTAGTTACACATCTGTGATCTTAAAAAAATAAATTCCTATTCAGTTTCAACATCATCTTGAACCTGACAGTGACAGTCTGATGAAAAAAAAAAAACCAACAATTGAGTAGAAAAGTCTAAATCATTTGTTATAATCTAGTATGGGGTCTCCCCAGCCCCCTTTCCATACATGCAGGTGTGCTTATCCTCTTTCAAAAGCTTCCTGAATTGTTGAGGAAAGCATGATGTTTAAACGGTCCATGTATCTTTTCAATTGGAGAACAGTCCCATTTCAATTGGAAGTATCAGCTTCCATTAGCGGAACAATTCCCTGTGCTTTTTGTTCCTCACCACAGCTAAACCTTTCTGATTTCCTTCCAGTGCTATAAAGTTCTGGAGGAGTGAAAATATATATATATGTATATATATATATACTCACACACACAACTCTTCTGCTGCAATTTCTTGTTACTCTCTGAATGTACGGGGCTTGAGGGGAGGGAATATGACCATATGGAAACGGCTTCTTTATCCAAGTGGAAACTATTTTAGTCAGCTTTCAGGCTAGGCTCCATAAACATAATACAGGAGAAGAACTCACAGAGCCATACTTTAATGGCCACTAAAATTGCCTCTGCAGTGCATTCAGAGCCAAGATACAGTGAATACCGATGTTTATGTTATGAATGGAAGAGAAATGTCTTCTAAGCAAAAGAAAATCTAACGTTAATTAAACTTTTCCAGAGGTTGGGGTAGATAATTCTGCTTTTCAGTTGTTAAATCTCCTTTGATTTTAATTGCATGACAAAAAAAATTGACAGCAAGTGTAATGTTAGCAAATGTTCATAGTTGATTACAGGCATTTCTGTATGCTAAGTCAAAGAATTACATGGTTTTAATTGGGATGGCTTTGGCTTTTTTGGTGTGTGGGGTGGGGGTTTTTTTCTGTTTGTTTGCTGGTTTGATTTTTTTTCCCCCAGGACAGCTACATTGATAACAAAGCTTGTACTGTCAGTATGTTGAAGGTCATTTTTATAATTTGTTCAGTGAGAACTGCTCCCCTTTAGGTGAAAAGAAAAATGAACTGAGCATACCTAAAATTGTCTAGCAAATCCTATTACACTTACTGCATTTCAGTTATATGTTTCAGATTCACATGGAATTCAATGAATGCTCAGATCAAATATGAAAAATTGTAGCAAGTTTCCAATGATATGCACAGGTTTTTTCCTTCTTTGTGGCTGACTTAGAGAAACAAGGCACAGTCTTCTCAGATATGGCAAAGGATAAACTGAAATGGTTAACATTAAAACATACCTGATACTGTGGTATGTTTTAAAACTGGAAACAAAGGTAGGATATGTCTTATCCGTCTGTCTTGCCTCCCTGTGCATCTGTCTGTCTCTCTAGAGCAAGTCAATAAAAATTATTAGAGCTGGCATCTCACAAATGTACACCCTTAAACCATGAAGCAATATTACTGTGAAGAAAATTTTTTTTCTGACCTTTTCAAATTACATCCAACTGTCTAGGGAATTTCTCAGTGACTAGAGGTAATAAGGTTCAATCCGTTTTGCTGGTTGGCTTCAAATTTAGCTCCTCAGAAGCCCTAACTTATCTATTCTTTTTATCTTGGCCTTGGCATCTATTCAGTACAGTAATCCATGCATCTAATCTTTTTTTTTTTCTCTTTCTCTCCCCTCTCAGGTTTAGCTGGTGGATCACATTGTGAAATCTGCAGCCATGAAAGGCCCTCCATTTACTACACCCTTCAAAACGAAATATTAGCATGGGAGGCTAAGCTGGTATGTTGCCTTTGAGAGGCTCTTGTTGAATTTAATTAGCTTTTAGATTTCATCTCCATCTCACATCTCAGCTTTCACTATTGTATGTGATTTAGGCTTCAGTGACTTTCATTATTTAAAACTTTTCCAACTCAGCCATGCCACTTCAGAATACCGAGGGGGGGGAAATGAAGTTTAAAGTTCATTGTCTTAAATTGATTTCTGTTTAGTTTTTATGATGTGAGCTCAGAAACAATAGAGACACAGCCTCCCTGTAAGTTAGTGAATCATTTGAGTGGGAAAGGCTAACAGGCGTTGGAGCATGTCTTTCTTCTCGCTGTACTGCCTGTAAAACTGGAAACGTAAAGAACATTTTTAGCAAAATATTTATTAGAGTACTTTGATGTCAAGTGTTTTTTGTATCTGGAAGAAAATGCTTTCTTTTCGGCTCAGATGGATATCTGGTTTCATTTTTGTGACTTGCTCAGGTTATTATGGAGCAGTGGCTTCAAGTTCTGGTTCACAAATAACTCCAGGACCGCACGAGGAGAGCTGTCAAAAAGAAACGGTAAGGTCCTGGCTGTTAGCTGACTCCCTATATGGTTAGGACCTAGAGATTCCTTTCCTTGCAAGCAAGGGAAGGATATAAAAACTGGCCTTTGTTGCTATTTCTTCCCCAAAGTATTGAGTCTGTCTTTAGTTATATCTGATGTGCTATTGAATGACCTGCAGAATATCGAAAGTGGATGCATGTCAAAAAACATCTATAAAATACTTGCTTTTAATCATACAAGAAATATGTTAAAAGATGAATGCAGCTAATTTATATATAGTTTCAATGCAAAGCAGTAGCTGAAAACAGGTCAGTAAAGATAGGTGGTGGGGTGGTCTTTTTTAAGATTTTCCTGAATTTGTCTTCATGTTGGTTCTGCCTTCTGAAGTGTAAGGAAACATGGTCAGATGGATAAAGTATAGCACTGTGAGTTTATAGCTCTTGTCCCTGTATGTACAGGGGCTTCTAATAGGGCTGTAATGTTTGTTGAGTCACTTCATCATATTTGCACCATAACCTTGGCTTCTGTGAAAAGCTGTAGTCAGTAGAGGATGAGCACAGGGTGCGATCTGATCATTTAATTGTCTTTAATTGACTCATCTGAAATAAAACAGAATTATTTTTATTTAAAATGTATTGTGCACCATTGATATTAGCAATGTTAAAAGTGGAATATGCACTAATCTGAAGGCCAGTTTTAAAGTTGGCCACAAAATTGTTGAGAATATCCTAAATTCTAAAATCAACTTTGGGAAAACAGTACTTCACTTTGGCAAGCCTTCTCACATTCACAGTTATTTCTTTAGTGTCCTTACTGTCACATCATGAAAAGAAGTGCTGCTGCTAAATGGACAGATCCAGGTATATTTTTAATCAAGAAGGAATAAGCATTTCAAAATTCTTTTTTTTTTTGTCATTTTAGTAGAAAAGATAGCATGCCTACATTGGCAGTAAGCTAATGTCCTTGTTTCATAGGTAATATGAAAGGACATATTTTTGAGTATACAGTAACATACAGCTTGGTACTAAAATAAAGTGTAGCCACTTTAATGAATATTTGTGTGGATGGGCTCATTCAATCTCACATCTTGGATGCTCCACTGATACAAATAGACTTATTTCTTTGTAGAACAGTTTCTACATGAATTAGGCTTCTCCTGATTCTCTTGCATCCAGGTTGGCTTCCAGATATGGACACCAGCAAACCGAAAGGGTCCATAGTTTTCCAAGTGTATCAGACTAACAAATACCTCATAGAAATAGCACATTTTAGCGTCTCAAAGCAATGACACTGTTGTTGGCTATGTGTCTCTATCTTGTTACAGTAGGTGCTTCAAAAAAATGTATAATAAATAACCCTTATAATGTTTCAGGCAGAAATACAGAGAGACTCAAAATACACATTTTGAATGCAAGCAGGGTAGTAAGATGGTGGCAGCACAAGTTTTCTTTCTCTGAGCAAGTTCTTGTTTCCAAGACCCTGTCTAATCTGTGGTCCTGAATGCCGGACAGAAGCAGTTCTATCGATGGTTTTCAACTCATAAGTGTTGAAAAGTGAATTTGAATTAATAAGGGGAAAGGATTTTTCTTATTTGTTTATTTAAATTCAGTTCATCACAGTATATGTTGCATAAAAGGAACTATGTGGTGATATCTAAGTGTTTACATTTCATTTACTAGAGCGTTTGTGTACCAGTAGTTAGAAGCTATGGACAACAGTTGAACTAAATATATTGTTGTCCACCTGCAATGTAGTTGAGTATATTTTCCTTTGTCAAAGCCAAGTGTTCCAGATCACTGAAGATCCTGAAACCGCAGAACTATATTCTGTTTCTTGGTAGTACTGGGGAACACCAAACTTCTCTTTGCAAACCAGGGCATTCTTGAATTAAAAAACAAACCACAACTATTTTTCAGATCAAACAGTAAGCCTTAGAGTGGAAAAAGTAATGACAGAAGTCCTGAAATTTGTCTGGTTTAACTTCTCTGTACCTTTGCCTCCTATTCTGTCCTTCCTGATATTTATAAACTGAAAGTCCAAAAATGGAAAAATAAAATGGTTGCCAGCCATAGGTGTATGAAGAATGGTGTTTCAGCTTTGCTTTTTTTTCCCTTGTTTCTTTAACAAATCTTTATGAGAAGAGAATTCTGTAGATGTAGTCAAAGTCACTCCCATCCATGCATCAGCGGTGTTAAAATGAGAGATTGCAGTGTGCACATCAAAGGGACTGTGTGAATGCTACAGATACATCGTTCCTTATTGTTCTGAGTTATTTATATTTTCATCATTAGTCTGTAAAGTCTTAATAATTACCTCTCTAATTTCCCAGAAAAAGCATGTTAATTTATTGAACTGGCTGTAGAAAAAAAAATCCCAAACCTAAAAAAAAAGCAGCAGCTGATCAATCTGGCATTGTAAGTTAATAGTATAGAACAAAGCGTAGTCATAATTAGTTGAGAAAAGGACTTTCCTTGTTCATTCCAGTTTATAATAAAAAGTCCCTCACCAAAGTGACTTAGAAAATAATGCATTCAGACTGAGCAGAATTACCGCCTAGCTGATTCTATTTATCTGTAGCTTAAAAAGCAGCTGCGTTTTTGTAAAAAGCAATGAATGTGGCAGTCCTACTTAAAGGTAGAAGAAAAAGAACACCCCTTGTTTTGTAATAAGGGGATTTTCAATTTAAAAGAGAGGGAGAGCCTGTTGTGTGAAGTATGGTTATTACATTCACTGTATTCTATCTCACCCACCAGGAGGCTAATAACGAAGGAGTCAGTGAAGGAGACCAATGCCACGAGGGTTATCTCGCGGCCCCAGATGCTGGATAAGTTGAAGGAGGCAGAATCGCTTTTGGATGACATTCAGGAAGGCCTTGAATGGTTATTTGGCGAAGAAAAGACTATTCTTTCCAAGGTAAACAGTCCATTTCATCTGTCTGCTGTCGGTGTTGGTGTAAAATATGTTTATATAAATACCTCTAAAGTTCATTTTTTATCGTTTTCCAGGTTTTTTTCCTCCCGATGCAGCAATGATCTCTCAGGAATCCTTTTTGAGACAAAGGATCCACTCCACATACAAACACACCTATGGAAACGCTTTGAAGGAATTGCCAAGCTCACTTTTAATCACGAGAAAGAAATTACCCTCATGGAGTCAGCAGAAAATGAAAAAGTAGAGCTCGTGCTGCGAATAATTCCAGCAAATGCCAAGGGGCTAGTTGAGAAATGGCTTCATGAGGTGAATATCTTTAGCTCTTACTTAGGGTTTAGTTACTGTATAATCATTTTCTCTTTTAGGAGCAATGAATATCATAAGCATATTTCCTAACTAAATGGCTCTCTGAATATTTGTCAAGATGTCGACAGATTTCAGCCTTATTGTTGTTATTTATTGCAACTAATTTAGCATCTGCAAACATGCAGAAATTAATTCTAATAAAAAGCTCTGAGAGTCAGGCTGTCAGCAGAAGTGGGTCTGTGTCTGAAACCATCTATGTGAATATATGTTTGAGTCTACATGTATGTGTTTTTGTGCTTTCATGGTGTAATGTCTTGTAGTTCAGAAAGATAACGTTTTAAAAATAATCAGAGAAATATAAAATTTTGAATGCTTCCCACTCTGCAGAAAATGTCCCATTGTGCTGGGGGGTTTAATTGCCAATCTTTTTAACAAAAGGCAAGAGAAATTATGTCATTGATAACACCCTAACCTTTCCCCTTTGGGCCTCTCATCCAAATTCATTGGTTTGAGTATGAAATTAGTTTGGTGACTCTTTTTTTGTTTGCTTCATTTGACCTTCTTCTGCCAGCAGAGGAAAGGGAATGGGCTCTTTCCCTGTTTCTTTTTTGTTTGGGTTTGTCCCCATTTTGTCTCATGTTTCTGCTGGCTGAGTGAGAAAGCCGAACCACTCAAGTCCTCTTGTGAGTCCCCCATTACCCACATAATGGAGTCGCGCAGCAGCGATGTGCCAGCTTCGGACTGACCCCCTTTCAGAAGTACCTGCATGTGGTTTAAAATGGTCCATCTGCAGCATCATTCAGAGTAGGGAAAGGGGGAAAACACAGCAGGATTTAGGCTACCTACCCTGTTCTGCATGCCAAGTCACTAGCTTGGTTTTTGGACTAGTTTTCAGCACAAAGTTATCTTAGTAGCCCAAAAATCCCACCCAAAAAAAACCCCAAACAAACAAAAAACCCAAACCAACCCATAAACAAACCCAAAAGAAAAAGGACCTGCAGTGGGTAAGTGGCAGTCTTGAAGTGTTCAGGAAAAGCCCACATTCTTAATACACCAAGCCTACAATTTACTTGTATACTTCTCGTTTTCACTTATTTTCCACAAATGAAACAGGGTTGGAGAAGGTGAGCAGCTGTGTTTATTTTAATACATCTCATTTAACCCTCACCTAAAAACAAATTGGAAGGTTTGGGAGTGCATTAATCTGGACCCAATTAGTGTCTCTTTCTCCCTCAAAAGTGCAACCTGAGATTAATGAATATAAACTAGAGTTTCATATGCAGTCTTTAAATCATTTGCATGTTTTATGCATGATAATTGAATTTATTTATGCACTTCCTTTCATTTAATGATTTCTTGCTCTTTTCTGTGCTATCAACATTATACTATGCAAGAAATAGGATTTGGTAGGCGAGAAAGGATAGCAGCATATAAACCAAACGTGTTAATTTTTAGTCCTGGTGTCAACGGTACATCAGAATTAACATTGGTATCATGCCAGTGAGGCTATATGGCTGGGAAAATGTAAAATATTTTTGGTAAAGCAGAGGCTTTTAACTTAGCAAGACATTTCTGATGCAGCTTAGTTTGTTTGCAAGTGCACAGGCAAAATTATTTTCAAATGGCAGTTAAATTATTGTATTGACTTTTCAATGACCCTAGAGACTTGTGTTTCAACTTGGCCAATTAGTAGTAATAAGAAGATGAATAGTAATTACATTAATAAATAACTGTTTTCAGACCAGGACCTTGGTATCATAGTCTGGCTTAGAAAATAAGGGTATATTATAATTTGTCTCATTTGGTCTTTCATCAGGAGAAATATGGACTTTGGAGCTACAGTAAATTTATCGTAGCCATGAAGGTAGAAGTCATAGGGATGAGTGAATCATATTAGCTAGCAGCTCTGTGGTAGTAGCTGTTTCAGTGCCATAAGCAGGGAATTTTGCTTTGTTTCTCTAATTAAGCTCAGATGTCTTAAAGATGTCTTAGTGATGGAGTCTGAATTTTTTTATAATGCATGCCAGGAAGCTACTGAGGAAAATAGTTTTTAAAAGGTGCTGGTAGTGGTGCTTTCATAGCTTTAATCTATATCAGTTTCTTTTGTGTCTTTTGTCTTTCCTTCTGTGTTGAAAGATGTATGTGGAAGTGATATTTTTCTGTGGTGTCCCGTCTTTTATCAGTGAATTAAATGGTTGTGTCTTGTGATTGTTTCTTGATTCTCGTAGGTAGGAATGTGTTTAAAGGCTGAAGCTCTGTTAATTCGTGATGTAACCATTTCAGTGTCTTTCTTGTCATTGAAATGTAGTTTAAAATGTTCAGTAATATAGCATGAAATCATTGGTTAGTTTTGGAATGGTGGTGAAGTCATGTGAAGAAAATAAGTATTGCATCTGATCAAGATAAATTCACTCTAGTGTTTTATGGCTTTTTATTCCTATGTGATAGTAATAAAGTCTCATGTAGGGATGGAAGCCATGAAATACATTGTGAAAAATCATCAACTCAGATGGGGCCATCAGGATAGCATGCTGTAGTTGTAGTGTTATTGAGAATGATTGGAAGATGATTTAGTATGTCACCACGTTGACTACCATGTTTTTGCATTTTGTTTCTTCATCCCTCACCCACGTAGTTTGATGAGAGGAAATCAGTTTGTTAATGAGACGATCCATCTTTACATCAGTGTTCAGTGTTCAAATTGTTCATACATCTTTCATTTTCTGCCAAAAATAACACTGTATATGAAACACTAAGCTAAGAATTTAATATAGCTAATAAACACATGCCAAAATAAATACAAAGAAAAGCCAATGAATTTCTAAATGCTTGAAAATTAAGAAGGAATCAAGGCAAGGGGTACCCTGTTAGCAAGTGGTCCAGGTCCTTTATTTCCATGTTTGAGAGCAAATCTGAGAGATGATCAGGGGATTGAAAAAGAATTCTTTTCCCTGCTTACATGTCTTTCTGAAAATATATGATGGAACTGAGATAAAGGCTGGCAGTGTTGGGGGCAGAAAGCAATTTCTGATGATTCCCTTACAGTGCTGCCATGTCACATATTGCCTTACTGCTCTGGCTGCTTTGTTCTTGGGTACCGATTTCCTGTGGGAATATTTTGGGGAATGTTACTTATTCTGATACAATTATGTACAGTTTTCTGACTGTATTCTTTCTCTGAAGCATATGTTAATAAAACACGATTGATTATTTGGTACTTTGACTCTCAGGTGTGAATTTCTTGTCGGCTAGAAAGTACTCTCTCATTATTGGAACTTCTGGTTAAAAACCCCAGCAATAATTAGGCAGGAGGTGTGTTTCCTGCTTTATTGTAAATTCTAAGTATCTAGTTCAATCTGAATAACAGGCAGATAATTTGACCTTGATTAAGTTCACAGATGTTGTGTGGCAACTACTTCTGTCTTACTTGGGCTTACAAAGAGCCCAAGGAAAGAAGAGAGAGGAAAGTACACTTATTTTTCAACTTCATATTTGGCTAAGATAAAAATGGTCTCCATCATTTGCCCCCAAATGTTTTCAAAATACACTTTGGAAATTGATCTGCAGTTCTTTCTTTAAATAATTTCAAATCAGCTCCTATACTGTTTTTCTCTATTTCTCCTAGTTTAAAGTATATTGTTGTCACTCGTAAATAATGTGCAGTTCATCTTTACCACAGACTATACTTTGACAGTCCCACCTGGAGAGTATATTTTCAGTATTGTACCTTGTCTCCAAAATACTTCCAGAGTCAAATGTTCTCCAAGTTGAACTACTTGTTTTAAATGCCAAGCCAAATGCTTGAACACTGGATCTTAAAGCTGAGATCTTTTCTTGTATGTCGGCACCAGTTTGGAAGGGCTCTACTGACCAAAAATTATGTCCTCAGTTTAAGCAGTACCAATCCATTAATCTTTCTAGGTTACTTCCTCTGCAATGCCATTGTTTTCAGTAAATTTATGCAGGTGTGACTGTGACTTGCTAAACAACAGTTGAGGGGAATCCAGCTCATTCTCCTGTAGTAGCTCTGGTTCTGCAGTGGTCAAAGGAAGCTAACAAGTACTGTGCATTTCAGCAGAAACTACTCTGAAAATGCTTTGGACACACTTTCTGAGTACGTTGATGCTTATTTTTTTAAAACCTTAGGTAATCTGGTTTAAATATGTTGAGGGGCTTTGCTATATTAGCACAGCATAAACTTCACTGTGCAAAGGATTGACTCCACCTTGGCTAATAGCAAGGAGTAAAAGAGGAACTCAATTCTGAGTTTCAAAGGGTTAGTTTTGGGACCACTGTCGTACTTGCATTTTTTGCAGAGGACATCTAATAGTGCAAACCAGTGAGATACGTTCACTCAGGGAATAAGTTATGCCTTGATATGTTTTGAAGGAGATTTGGCCAGTAAAGAACCATTTATCCCCACCGCCCCCCATAAAGTAGTCAGAGTGCCTCCCTGACCTTTTGGTCACTGACATGGCCTTACTCTGCCCGTGTTTCTAGGGTGAGGTGCTGAAAATATAGGATTTGGCTCTGTGTCATGTTAATGCAGCTACACTGCTTTCTGTCTGAAACCTTTTCTCCCTGGAGCACGAGCAGAAACAGCTCATGTCTATCATAACAAGGCCTTTCAGCATACCTGTAGGAGGTTTCATCTTACTCACTTTGTTTTTCCCATTTGCTTAATGAAATAGAGGATCAGAATAAAAATGTAAGCCTGGCTTTTGGAAACTGTCTAAATAAAGTTGGTGCTCTGGTTTTCCAAAAAGAAGTCACAAAGTGGTGCGCTGAGGTGTATGGAGAGAGGTGCCATGTAAGTTAATATCTACCCTATTTTCCTTTCTCCCTGCCTCCAAGGTGGAGCTGATATGTTTATTTCCTTTTTTCCTAAGCAAGGAATATGCCTTTTTATAAACTCTGCAACATGACATCAGAAATACCTCTTTGAATTATGCGTTATAAGAACTTGACAATCAAAGTTTTAAGTGACATCTTGCTGTGATGGCGAAGAGAGTGTTTTTCTTGTCAGTGTCAATTTGAGTAAAAAGTGTGTGTGTGCATGTTTGAAATGTAGTCACTTGTCAGAAAAAAAGCAAGGTCTTGTCACAGAGATGAAATGTTAAAGTTACCACTTTGTTTAATATTTTGCAAATGCCCACGTTGTGTGTGTTCTTTATTACCAGCCCGAGTCAAGAGCGAGACAATACGCTATTTATGCCTTCAAAATACTGTCTTAGGTAGTGTACATGCCAGTTTTCAGGAGAAGCAACCTCTTGGCAATCTCAGATCCCAGCAGGATTTCATAAGTCTTTCTAGGACAATGCAAACAGCTTGAGTGTCACCTGTGAAAGGGTGCAAATCTCTGAAAACAAGCATAATGTGTTTTCCAAGGCCGGGAACATAAAATGAAGGGCAGTTGTTTTCTGCTGGAGCTAGTGCTTTAAAGCAGTCTTCAAGGGTAGCATCATGGAGAATAAATTACAGCAATTCAATCTGAATGTAAGAAAAGCTTTGTTAACTGTTGGGAAGGGCCATGCCACTGGGGGAAGAAGAGAGGTTTGCAATAGCTGTACAAAGATAAAATTGGAAAGGCTATTTCTGGAGACTGGCACTTACCTATTCTCTTAGCGCTATCATTGTCTTCCTGATGTGAGCGTCAGTTGACTGTTCATCCACAACCCCATAGTGGTTTTGGGAAAAATAGGTACAACATTATAAGACAAGAATTTGAGATGCTATTCCAATTTGTGGAATTAGGGGTGGAAGGATCCACATGCAGAGAGAGAGAAATACATAAGTTTTCTGGTCAAAATTGTTGTAATTATTTAAATTCATTGAATTTGTTTGAAAGGTGCCTTGTCAACCTGTTGCTTTACCACCCTTCACAATATTAAATATGTATTAATTGTCTTGATTTCTTAAAAAACAGTACACGAAATATATTACTTTCCAGTCCTCTCCCATACACTCTTTTTAGCTGCAAGCTGTCACCTTGAACTTGATTGTCTGGCAATCCTTACATGAGTTTTGATATTTCTCTCTTCCTTGTCAACACTGAGGGCATTTGTTTCTAGTTTTCTACTCTTCAGCAGCTAAAATAAAACCAGCATTTTCTTTCCATGACCAGAATTTTGCCCATTTTTCCAGCTCAATCTGACAATTTAAATATTTTTCATATCCTTACAAACTTGCCACTCATTATGTCACTATTTATATTTCAGGGTACAACTCAGGGTCCTTGTTCCTAATTATTTGCTTTGGGGAACTGAACTTTTTGATAGGATTTTTTTTTTTTCAAACCTTGAAAACAAACTATTTGACTGGACCTAAGTTTTCAATAGATTTGGTCAACCTGAAAAGACATTTTGAATAAGTTAGTTTGTCTTGGAACCTCAGCAAGTAGGGAAATTCCAAAAAATCATTACAGAAAAAATAGTTAACTTTTAAACCTATTTGGAAAAAAAAAGGATTTTTGTTGTTGTTTCACTTATGCTTCCTGTTCTCTAGGTTAATTTTTCCTATCCCCACAAGAAAATACAATGAGGAGGATGTCTCCTTGGTTCTTCAGCCCTGGAAACACTTGTACTTCTGAAGGACAGTGGAAGGGGAGATGTGAGGAGATGTCCCGGTCTAATCAAATCTGGAAACCAGAAATACTCAGAGTTGATACAAATTTGGTGCTTACTCTTTGGTCAAAGTTCTTGCAGTTTCTGAAAAAGCTGTGAGGGAGTGCTAGTTACTCCAAGGAGTTCTCAATTTATGGCCCATTTCAATACATTTCAGTAGGATACTTTTGCTATCTTCATTGTAGTCTTTGTCTAGTCCAGGAAACAAGACGCAGGGGGACAGGGAGAGGTAGGTGGGCAGTGAAGATGGGGAGCCAAAGAAAGGATCAGTGGGTTAGTGAAAGCTGCATGACTCTGGAATCATTCCAGCCCTCCTCTGCACAGAGGCTTTTGTGAAGCTCACTGTGGCTTCTGAAAGGAAGGTCCCTATTCATCCGGCCACTGAAGGAGATCATGCTAATAGGCTCCAGGATCACAAAGACATTCACCACCTGCTGTCATGAACGCAGGTCAGGCTTTGTTTGCTGTGCTGAATGCCTTTTTTTCTTTAAGAACTGAAGTGTAGGTATATATTTGATAGACTTTATGATTCTTTGTGTCAGCATTTCAGTTTTTAAAAGGAGGAAATACAGATATTGTCCATATTGTTAGAGGTAGGTAGAGGATGCATCTCTACACAAGGTAGAGTTCAGAAATTTCTGGAATTCTATATGCAAATGTGTAGATAACAGGAAGAAATCTAACATAGTCTGATTTGAAATTAAGGCCTACTAAACTTAGGCAGAATTTCATTATGCAACAGAAGTGAGTTATTTTGGCAGACAATAAAAGTACTCTCCAGTTTTCTGAGCTAGCGTATTGCATCTAGATACACTTTGAACTTTTTACTTTAATAAAACATTTGTGTTTAATTTCACATGAAGAAAATGGATCTCTAATTTTATTAGGCTTGTTAGAAGCAAAATATCTACATTTGCAACCATTCTGTCAAATTTGTCCTTTGAGAGGAATAGAAAATAGTCTATAACATAAAAAATGTTCACTGTAGCCCCTTTTACATTTCTAGGATGTAATTGATGATAATCCAGGACTCTCAGGAGTGTTGTGAAATAAAACACCAAATTTTAAATGTAAACATCATAAGGAATATAGATTTGATATGATAAGAGTTTTGGTGTGGTTGTCAGACGCCCGTAATGAGTTTTGTATGTGAACTGAGAGATAGTGTTTTCCTTTTCTTACATGATTTCATGAACACCCATTTTAAGAAATCAATTTCTTAGTGTGTTGTGATAATAGGAACTTTTTGAAGGACATAGTGTGATAAAAATTAAATTAAAGCAGTGCTTGAAGCGACAAATGTAAACATCTCCTGAGGTATTGCATGCTGTATCCCAATAAGAGCACAGCTGCAAATAATTTCAAAACTAAATTGTATTTTTACATCAACATGGTTAGACAAAAATGACTTATTAAGTAATTGCTATTATGACATAAGCTTTATGCAGTAGCTGAATTACTTGGCACAGCTAAAACCTCAAACTACCTTGGGAATTTACCACATTCTTTAATTTTCTGATTGATTAAATGGATTATTTGACATTTTGGCGGAGCTTTGAAATCACGGCATAACAAAGACTCCTTTCATTGCTCATTATTTGCTCTCTTCAGGCTTAGCACAGATTCTTTGAAATGAAAGGTTTAAGGTGCTTCTTTCCTGGGTAATTTTTGTTCCAGTTCACATTTTCACTAGCAGTGTCACATTTCCAACTTAAATTCCCCCACTGTGTAAATGCAGCGCCTTATAATGAGAGTATAACCTATGGAGATATGTAATCTTGAAAAACACTTTTATATACTTCACAACAGTGCGACTGAAGAATTCAGCACAACTGGTTTTCTATCAGAGAGGCTCTTAACCCCTACGCCACTGGCATTTTCTGGAGTGCGGGAAGCTGAGGTACGGTGCGTGTCTTTGTTCAGTTTGTCATAATGCTCAGTTTTCTTCCCGGGGTGGAAGTAAACAACATCAAGCAGCAACTTTGTGAGACAGCTCGCAGATAGCCAGGTAGCTTGGAGGTCATTTGCCATCATCAGCTTGACACCAGTGAGCAAATGCACTGCCTAACTGCACTCAATGTCATTAACGAGCAGTAGTCAGACAAAACAAACTATTTTTCAACATAACTGTGTAATTCTCTCTACTGAAAAACAGCTCATGAGGGTACCTAGCATGTTGTAGGCTGGACTGCTCCATGCTGCTTCTTAAACACAAGTTTGGTGGTGCTCGGTGGCAAGTACATAGATGAAGTGAGACCTTGTAGTTACACGCTTTGATGGCAGAAAACCTTGGCAGTGCTCGGTGGGGGACTCTGATTTTAAGCTTGTGTCTTTTCTAATACTATGAATGCAGTTGAGTCAAACTGCTTTGGCAGCTGCCCTCAGAGAGGTCCTTTTGTCTTCCCTCACAGCTGTGGACAGCAGTCTGGGGGCACATAAGCATGAGGACAAGGCCACAGCAATCCCATTGCCATGGCAAGAGTCCTATTAAGAAAAACCAACAAACCCTTCCATGTGCCTGCATCAGTGACGAAGCATAGCCCTCCAAACTGCTTCTGAGATACAGTTAAATATTTACATGGGCTTCTGTAAGCTCTGGATAGGCTTTCTGAGCCTCGGTGGGCTCATGAACAGTTAGGACTGTACTAACTGCTTGCTCTGCTTAATATAAAACCTTCTTTGCAAACCACCACTTGCTATGCTCAACCTCCATCTCTTGTGCGTTTTAAGACAGAGAAATAACTTTGAATAGGAAAAAATGGGGACCCCAAACCTTACAAATGTGAAGATGTGATTCTTCCCTTTTCGTGTTCCAATGGAAGAAGAAAAACTGGGGGCCTTTTTCGGGTTGGAGGCACTTACAGATGTGTCTCCAAAGTATGAAGTCCTGCTTGCGTGTCTCAGAATCCAAGTTTGTTTGCAGTCATTACAAGTGGTTCAGAGCTGATGCTCCTACCTGTCACACTTCCCTTCCTGAAAGTGGGAACAGGATCACAGTAATTAGCAAGCTCTTCCTGAGACTATAGCTTGAATATACTTTGACAATTTCTCTAGCTGAGGTAAAGCCAGTGTTTCTGATAGTCTTCTATTATAAAGCAGTTTAAACTCAAAGGATGAAACCCACTGTTTAAGTCTAGATACAACTATTACTTTATTCATCTAAAGAAGTGGGTTTTTTGAAGTCAAACTTGTTCAGTACTTCAAGTCACAATAATATGTCACAATATGTTTCTTTCAATCACCAATACTTTGTTCAGGCTGAAATAGTCTATGTCTGGAGTTTTCTTCAGAAAGATATTTTTAAAAAATCCAAAGTAATAAAAAAAAAAAAACAAACCCCACCCCAAACCCACAATCCACTCACATGGGAAAAAAGTTTTGGCATTTGCTGTGTTGGTTTGTGCTGTGGATCTATGCACTGAATATAACACTTGCAGCATGATTAATGAACCATGCTTGGTTCATATGATGGATTTTGTGGTTTAAAAACCTCAGGAAATAACATGCACATAATCAAAGAAGAAAGAAAAGGAGCACATTTCTGGGTTTAGGAAAGTAAGAACCTTAAAATCACAGGAGAATGAACATGCAGTCTTTTACATGTATTTTGACAGCCTTCAGTTATGCATTCATCAGATGTCCCAGTCTGCATACAAACCCAGTGGAAACTGACCCTCAAATCCTAGTCTTCTCCATGGCTAAAAAGACAGGTAGTGTTTCACCTGAATTCAAACACCTTCAGTTGGAAAGACTGAGGAATTTCCACTGCAGATATCCCACCTCAAATATCTGATGTGAGTTTAAGAGCTCTTATGCAAAGTGTTAAGCATCCTGTCAGCTGGATAATAAAACATATACACCACCAGTATCACATCTGGGTTTTGGTGTCTTGAGAAGTCGGAAGGGTTTAGGATATCTGGAGTACATTTACTAGTTGTGCAGTTGAGGTTGGAACATCTCTTAGGGAAACAGCTAGTGCGTGATGTTTAGGTACTGGTAGGCTCCCAAGGCCAGAAAAATTAATGCCTATCAATATATTTATTGATGACTTGAATGAGGGAATAGAGTGTACAGTTGGCAAGTTTGCTGGCAACACAAAACTGGGAGGGGTGGCTGACACACCAGAGGCTGTGCTGCCTTTCAGCAAGACTTGGACAGGCTGGAGAGCTGGCTGGGGAGAAATTTAATGAGATTTAACAAGAGCAAGGGTAGGGTCTTGCATCTAGGGAAGAACAACCCCAGGTACCAGTATAGGCTGGGGACTGGCCTGATGGAGAACAGTGTAGGTGAGAGGGACCTGGGGGTCCTGGGGGACAGCAGGGTGACCATGAACCAGCAATGTGCACTCCTGGCTAAGAAGGCCAATGGCATCCTGGGGTATTAGAAGGGGTGTGGTTAGTAGGTCAAGAGAGGTCCTTCTCCCACTCTATTCTACCCTGTTGAGACCGCACGTGGAATATTGTGTCCAGCTCTGGGTATCTCAGTTCAAGAAGTACAGGGAACTCCTTGAAAGACTCCAGTGCAGGGACACCAAGATGATTAAGGGAGTGGAACATCTTCTTTAGGAACAGAGGCTGAGGGAGCTGGGCCTCTTTAGCTTGGAGAAAAGGAGACTGAGGGGTGACCTTATTAATGTTCATAAATATGTAAAGGGTGAGAGTCAGGAGGATGGAGCCAGGCTCTTTTCAGTGATGGCCAGTAATAGGACAAGGGCAATGGGTGCAAGCTGGAGCACAGGAAGTTCCATGTGAATTTAAGGAGGAACTTTTTCACCCTGAGGGTTACGGAGCACTGGAACAGGCTGCCCAGGGAGGTTGTGGAGTCTCCTTCTCTGGAGACATTCAGAACCTGCCTGGATACTGGATACATTCCTGTGTGACCTAATCTAGGTGATCCTGCTCTGGCAGGGAGGCTGGTCTAGATGATCATTTGCGATCCCTTCCAGCTCCTAATGTCCTGTGATTCTGTGATTCCTGGTAAGGTGTTTAAACAGAAGTGAGATTTGTGAGGGAAAAAAATGTGGTTGTGCAATTTATAAATGGCAAGGTAGTCTGTGGATAACACATTGTATGTCTCTTTACGTGCTCAAATGGTCGAGGTTTTAGATGTGCACTTGAATTATGGCTGAGGGAGCTGCAAGGTGATGTTTGTAATGTTCTAGCTGTCCATGTGCATACTTTTGGTCTGCTACAAATGGGAGGGAATAAGACTTGGCACTTTACACATCCCACTTCAATCATTCCAATTTGCACTTGCTGAGGGCTGCCAGCAGTAACTGCAGCTCAGCTAATGTGTGACAGCTGGCCTATGGGTCTGAACCTGGGACCACAGTGGACTTGCATGCACGAATCCTGCATAAGCAGCAGGTTCTAGCTGTGGCAAAGTTATTACTGACTTGATTTAAAATGAAAGAAAACAATGCCCACAAAGGCTTTACATCTTACCTATAATGAGGTTGTACAGAAGTTGTATTTATTGTAAGACTATTTAAGCTCTGGAGCCAAAGTCATTCTCTTTGGGTTGCATATTCACATCTGATGTGCCTCAGATCTAGAAAGACCAAGACCGGTAGATTTCAGTGCCCTCAGAGCAGTGGTATGTGTATGATCACTTGTACTGCAACAGAAAGCTGTTTCTTAAGCCCTGGTCCCATCCCTTTGGGTAATACCACCTTGTCAGTTTTAGTTCCCACTTTATTCTCTCATCTCTGTGTTAGCATAAAGCTGTCTATCAACATACAAATAGCCAGTAGGAGGCTATAAAGCTGCTGAAGAAAGGCTCTGATTTTAAACCACTATAATCATGTTGGTATGAAATCTTACTTGATTGTCCAACAGGTCAATTTTCTTCGATTACGACCCTCTATCTTAAGCCTAAGATTCACCTTAGCTGGTTACACTTGGGTAAAAATTTCAGTTCCTGTCCTATGCTTCCCAGCACAGTATCTGTCTCCACTTGGCTTGGTGTAGAAACATTCTATGTACCAAAAACTGCCTCAGAAGGAGCTGGGTTTAGCATTTAATTCAGTTTTTACTTTAAAATGACTATGGCTTTTGCCTTGCATTTTGCACTGGGGATGTGTCTGAGTGTGAAAGCTAGTTCTATCCAGAGTAAGTGGTAGTTAATGAAACCTTTTATTAGTAAAGTTTAGATAATTACCTGGGTAATTGTACAGACAAATAATTCAGTAATTTAAAATTATTTATTATGTGTATAATGATACTTTACTCTCTTTAAGTGCAGCTTAACGCGTTAATTACAGACACTCAAGGGTCTTGCAAAAAGTTATTTTAGTGATCATATGGTATTAATTCTCCAGGGACACTGCTTTTTTGGAACAGCACCTGCAGAGAGATTACAACATCAAGCCAACATACAATATTGGCATTTAAAGATTAAATATAAAGACAGAAACAAACAAAACCCCTACAACCTTCATTGTGTTGTGTTGGTGGGGTTTTTTTAATTTTGTTTTCTTTTGTTTAGGTTTTGGTTTGTGGCTGTCTTTGTTTTATATTTTTTTCCTTGTAGTGTTAAGGCCACTTCAGGGCTTCTGGCAACAAAGCTATACCTGGAATCAAGGTAGATGTCTTGTGTCTTTCTAGAGCACTTGTCAGGACATAGTAATCCTGATATGAAAGTACACCATGTCGTTTGATCCTATCTTCCCCTCTGACAGTGCCTGCAAGTTCTTATTCTTCAGGTTTTCCTGGCTATAGCTACCTACCAAAGATAGCAGATCTCTCAATTTTGCAGGTCAATAATGTTAATATGTACCACTGCTTTAGTCTCTGATAGCATCTTTTCCACTGATACCTCAGCGATGCCTTTTGCAAATGCAGAACACGGCAGTCTCGCAAGCACTGGGTAGTATCATGCATCTGATCCTGGGCTAGGTGTGAGAACATTGTCTCCTGTGACACAGAATCTGTTATTGTCCTCTGACAAAAACATCAATCTGATGGACTGAAAAGGTTTGTTGGGGTTTTTCTGCATTTTTTGGTCTCTTTCAGTGGGGTTTTTTGGTGGTTTGGGTTTTGTGTTTGTTTGTTGGGGATTTGTTTTGACAGATCTCTGATTAATGAAAGGCAGAATTTCCTATAAACCTGTCTTATTCCTGATGGCTGGTTGGAGATGGCACAGTTAGAAGGTCTGTGTTCTCTGGGGGAGAACTTGGGTGTGATGGAGCTGTTACAGTCCTTGTTTTGATGTGGGGATTGACTATCAGCTGGATGCCAGGCAGCTGGCCCATGCCACCCCAGGATCTCAGGACTCCCAGATCTTTTCTGTGTGGCTGGGAAGGGAGCTGCCTGGGCACTCCCTAAGACTCCAGCGTCTCTAAGACTCACCAGGGGCTTGCTGGTGAGTTGGTACCTGGCAGGGGGGGATAAGTCTTGAACCATGTGTGAATTTAATGCTCTTAGTTGTGGTTCTAGTCAATGTAAACGTGAAACTGAATAGTACTAAACCAGTGATGGCTTCCATTCATCATCTCTGCAGCCTGTGTTTCAGACAGTTCTCCTGAGGAGTTATTTGTCAACAGTGGTGTTTCCTGCCATGTGACTTTCCACACATGTGGACTGTGTAAAGTAAATTTGAATGGAGGCAGCAGAAGGGAAAGATACAATGATTTCTTAGTAATAGATATTAAAACTGCAGTATACCAGAAGTTCAGCTGATAAGGTTGTCACCTCAGTCCTGTCATTATCTGCAAGTCCCACTGATTTATTTTATTTTAGATAAAGTTACAGATAAGTCTTAGTTGGTTTAATAGTTTACATTACCCTATATCCCCCATTGACCTTAAATTTGATAGGCGAATTGGTACACTGGAGTTGAGTAAGCTGCTTCTTTCTTTTACAAACAAATTCTTCTTTGCATTCAGTATATTTATACCTATCATGTAGCTGGCCAGAGAACACAAGTGTACAGAGGTATTCATCCCACTTGTGAAGATATGCTTTTTCCCTTGTCATATTATCATAGCACAGGATCATCTGGTCTCCATTTTCATATTGATGAAAAGTTAGGTGTATTTTATAACTTCTAAAGAGTCTAATATGTGTATTTTTCTCTTTGCACGATTATAAACAGTATCTACCATACTGTAGCAAAGATGAGGAGATTCCAGACAGTGCAGAGAGACAGTGACATTAGAAGAAGCGTCAGCAAGGAAAATGACGTCAAATGAAGCAGCAGCATGAGGAATATTTAACATGTAATTTATCCAGTAAACATGTAGGTCACTGATGACTGGCATTCAAAATGTGCTAAACTGAGAATGAACTCTGTACTTATGTTACTAGAAAACCATAAGTTTGTTGCTAATGGTTCATTCAGGATTCATAGGATCACAGAATAGTTTGGGTTGAAAGGGACCTCTAAGACCATTCAGTTCCAACCCCCTGCCATGGGCAGGGACACCCTCCACTAGCCCAGGTTGCCCAAAGCCCCATCCAGCCTGTCCTTGAACACTGCCAGGGAGGGGGCAGCCACAGCTTCTCTGGGCAGCCTGTGCCAGGGCCTCACCACCCTCACAGGGAAGAATTTCTTCCAAATACCTGATCTAAATCTCCCCTCTTTTAGTTTAAAGCCATTCCCTCTCCATCTTTCCTGTAGCCACCCTTTATGTACTGGAAGGCTGCTCTAAGGTCTTCCCAGAGCATTCTCTTCTCTCAACCTGTCTTCATATGAGAGGTGCTCCAGCCATCTGATCATCTTCACGGCCCTCCTCTGGACTTGCTCCAGCAAGTTCATATCTGTTTTGTACTGGGGACCCCAGAACTGGATGCCTTACTCCATGTGGGGTGTCACCAGAGCAGAGAATATCTGGTTAACATTAATAGATGATAATTTTACTTCAGGACAATAACTCAAGGGAGCCACTCTATCCAAACAAAAGTCCAGACACTATAACCTGTGCAGTAACAATATTGATCTTTCAAACTGATGCCAGGTGGGAACAGCTACAGAAAAGCAGGAAATACCCAAAGAGATGGAACTTTTGTCAAGATTCCAAATCCTTGCTCACAGGGATTCCCCAATTCCATTGGCTACAGCAGATAAAAGAATATAGAAATAGATCCTGTGGTAGAAAATGAAAGAGCATGAAGTCCTGAATCAACTCTGTCAACTTTCAGTTAGTATGAGAAAGTGTCTGCATTAAACTGATTGAAGAAAGGGGTAAAATACCGTTTCTAATGTGTTTCTCTCAGTTCAAGGTCCTGCTCATGGGAATGTGCTGAGAGCTGCCAACATGGGAGCTAACAGCAGAGGTTGTCCAGAGGACAACTTGCTACTAGATTCTGTTTCTTGACTGATGCCCCTGTTTTTCCCCTGCTGCTGTTCAGAGTTCAGGAGGATGCCCTCAGTGGGGAAAATTGGATGTAGACAGTTGAAATAAGGAATAAGGATCACCATAAACTTCAGCCACAGCAGATTACATCATGAAAGGTGAAAGTATTTCAAGAGCTGATGTACAGAAAATACAGAGAAAAAAAAGTCTTAAAAGTAACTTGGAAAGGAAAATAACCAATATCTTCTAAGAGAATATCCATATTTGCAGGAATGTGGGATTATGATTTGGGGCACCCAACTTGATAGCATATTGCATTACTGAACACTGCTATCTTCTCATCAATCTCTTAGGCAATAGCAATGCAGGTTGAATTAAAAAAAAAAAAAAAGTTTTTTCCAAGCCACTTTTCATCTCAAGGCCTCACTTTGTCTCTCCCATTTTTTACAGTCTCCTCTTGCCTTGCAGTTGCTTTCAAATCAGGGACAACTTGAAAGTGATTGCTGAAAGCAGAAAAAGTACACAACCGAGTAAAAACACTAAAGAGAGTGTTGTTTTGGAAAATGTTATTCTCATTGAAAGCCTCTCAGGAAGCAAAATTAGATTTCTTTAAAAAACATTTTCGAACCAAACAAAAAATAATACGTTTTTCTCTTGTGTTTGGCAAATTACCTTCAGGCAGTCTGCTAAACAGAAAAAGATTTTTTTACTGAAAACTCAGGAGAGGAGTTGCTTGGTGGCCAATTTACCCATAAAGCTATTAGTTGTTCTGACCTTGGAGAAGAAAACTGGAAATAGACATATGACATCTGAGGACCTTTTAGTACACAGAAACTTAATTTGATTCATATTGTGAAAATTTATTTCCAACCACAACTTTCAGCCAAGTGACTTACTGAGTGTGAAGCGTGCATTAAAATATTTTGAAAAGGAATCAAATTCATAGGAAGTTGTTCTTCTGATAGGCAGCCACAGAGTCATTCCTTGTCTGCATTGCATGAGGCACAGAAATGCTCTTAGGGCTCCAAGAGCTATCAAACAGAGCACTTCCTTTGCATCACACAGATAAGAATTTGTGCTATGACAACCTATTTTTCTAGTCACTTTTATAACCAAATACTTGTTCAGTGAATGTTATTTTTCCCATCAGTCCTATATTTTTTAGTTGGAGTAGAGAAAAAGCCGGTGGCTCAGTTTAGTTAACACCTTCTGTAAATGTTATTATTGAACTTGTCCATAATATTTGCTTCTCTGCTGTCTATGTTGGAACTTCAGTTGTTTGTTTTTCCAATACCTTCTGCCCCCTTCCATGGAACAGTGTGACCATGTCAGTGAATATTAGAGTCAAGTCCTAGGAAAAGGTTATTGAAAGACCTGTCTGGATGCAATCCTGTGCAATGTACTCTGGATGATACTGCTGTAGCAGAGGGGATTGGACTAGATGATCTCCAGAGATCCCTTGCAACCCCTACGAATCTGTGAATCTGTGAAAGCAAAGCAGATTTCCTGTAGCTACACAACTTTGTCCAGCTTCATCTTTAAACCGGTCTGCACAAGCAGTGTATGAGCAAAGGCTTGTGAATGGAGACCACAGCACAGACACTCTGGCACACTCCCACCTGGCTGTGCCCTGCACGCTTCCCTTGCCTTAAGCCTTGGGGAGTAGCAAAGCACAAGAAATACACATGCAGGGATGCAGTTTCTTATCTCTTTGCTCCTCCTTTGCCTACAAGGTGCTGAGAAATCTCAGTTCTTTATTACTGGTGATCTGCAGTCTGTTGTTGCTTCTTTGCATCTCATCAACATCAAGATGCTGTTCTTCTTTGTGATATCAGACTAAATTAATCCAGGCTTTATTCAGCACTATTCTTATAAAACTAGAGGTAGAGACCAGCTTCTAGCATGGAGGGTTTGAGCTAACTCTTTTTTCCAAAGGAAAGCACCACATTTCCGTGCTTATTTCTTTTGTCTTGTACTCACTGAACAGTCTTAGCTGCAAACTTCTCTGGTTCCCAGCTGATCAGCAAATTGGCCTGTAGGCCACTTACGAGGCAAGAGACCATTGTTTCTTATATATAGACTGTTTTATATATACTGTTATATAGACTCTTATATATACTGTTTTATGCTAGTAAAACAGGAGGAACTTAACACCTCAGCTTTATATTCCAGAGGTTTCTCAGCAAAAATTTGCCATGTGTAGTGCAGCAAAGCTGATGAAAGCATCCAATCTGAGGGATACTTCTCAAGACCTTTGTCAGGATGTCAGAGACTAAAGGAGGGATTACACTGGACAGAGGAGCAAGCTGAGGTGAAGCTTCAACACTCAGTAACGCTTAAGCCCTTCAGGGTGCTTAGTTTGTGTCAGGCTCCAAAATCAGCCCTGGCCTAAAATGGTACTCACTTATCTTAATCTGTAACAGCATCCATCTCATGTCTGGCATGGCATGACATCTGGCCTCAAGACACATGGTCATTGTCTGAGGATGTTTTACAAGCATCCCTGGTACCAACACATTAATCACAAAGAAGATAATATTTCTTTTTAAACATGATATCAAATTGCCTCTTGCTTTCACTCCTACCCTCCAAGAGTGCTGTGATACAGGGCTGGTCTATGTGGTGCTTGCTTGGGGAGTTGGAAATAAAGCTCTTCCCACATGTATGTGAATCATTCTCTTCCCCAGCTCACTGGGGGACAATGTTTCATTTCAGCACCTTCCTTCACAAAGGTATCCCAGTAACTTGTGAACAGAATAAACCCAACAATCAGGTCCTGTGGTCCTGGTCAGACAGCACTCCTGACCTTTCCAAAAACCTGGGAAAGAGGTAAAGACCGTGCTGTCTTTGGCTGGGATAGAGTTCATTTTCTTTGTAGTAACTAGTACGAGGGTATGTTTTGGGATGTTTCTATTACTGCTGAGCAGCACTTACACAGAGCTAAGGGATTTTCTGCCTCTCATCTTACCCCGCCAGTGAGTGGGCTGGGGGAATGCACCAGAAGCTTGGAGGGGACACAGCTGGGACAGTTGACCCCAACTGAACAAAGGGATATGCCACACCATATGATGTCATGCCCAGCATAGAAACCTGGGGGAAGAAGGAGGAAGAGGGGGGGCATTTGGCCTGATGGCATTTGTCTTCCCAAGTAGTGGTTACATGTGCTGGAGCTCTGCTTTCCTGGGGATGGTTAAACACCTGCCTGCCCATGAGAAGTGGAGAATGAATTCATCGGTTTGCTTTGCTTGCATGCGTGGCTTTTGCATTACTTTTTAAACTGTCTTTGTCTCAACCCTTGAGTTTTCTCACTTGTACTCTTCTGATTCTCTCTCTTATCCCACCAGGGAAAGAGTGAGCAATTGGCTGCATGATGCTTAGCTGCTGGCTGGGGCAAAACTATGACAGTTTTCTTTGGTTGCCCAACATAAGGCTCGAAGGGTCTGAGATAACAGATTTGTTTAGAATGTGCTAGATTGAACTTTGATGTTTGCTGTTGTAGCTGTGTTGTTATTAATTGGTAGGCTCCTGTGCTTGCTGTGGGTCTTCCTTGATTTACTGGATAGTTGTCTAAGTGCTTGTTAGCAGCTGCTCTTTGCTCTCGCTGCTCGTGCTGCTGCACTGCTGATCATCTTACTGTGCTGTGCTGGGAACGCTCTGATAACAGTGATGGTGACGTGCCTGGGCTGGCAGACAGCCAGGGCACTGCTGCTGTTCCTCTGCTGCTGGACCGGGCAGGCTGGAACTCCTGTCAGACTGTGACCTGTGGATGGACCCACATGGGAGCAGGACACCCCAAAGAATCCATGGCCATGAATTACTCCACCGCAGAACAGGTGTATCTCAAAACATCTTTGGCCATGGTGATGTCTGTGCCATAGCAGGTGTACCTCTGAAGGGATTGTGGCCCAAAGATAGGTCCATACTGGCGAAAACACACCTTGAATCTTCAGTAGCTGTGCATAAGGTCATCCTGGAGCACCTCAAAGTGTATGGGCACTGTGGAATATTGGGGAAGACTGAGCAAGGAGGGACCGTAGGGTGCTTAACTGTGACCCAGGGCAAAATTGTGGCATAGTGATACTGTCAAGTTTGAGGATTTTGTAGCTTCAGGTGGAGAAAAATTTCAAGTGACTGGTGAGGATGGGAAATTCACAGCCATGATGTGAGGACTGATCCTTCTGAAAAAGAAGAGGATTAAGTGTGATGAAAGCACTGTGTGTGTTTTCTGTAAAAAAACTCCTAAAGGATAAAAAATGCCCACCCTAGGAAATATCTGAAAATTGAAGAAGAGGAAAAAAAAATTGAGGAACTTCCAGAGGAAGTTAGCCATATGACATTGTTGTTGTGAAAACACCTTAAAAATATTTTAATGAATGGAAATTTTACTTGAAGAAGACTACAGACTTAGACGTAGTGTTAATTTGATCCTCTGCTGCAGAAATACAGATGATATATAAACGCATGGTAATTTATGAGCTGTACTTAGAACGTCTAAAGAGACTTCTTGGATTTAGAATTGTTTCATTCCTGATGTGATTTCGAAGATTAAACTGTCATATTTTAGCACAGATAGATGGCCATCATTGCTATAATTAATCATGTACAATAAATTCTATTATTTAGAATCTACTTCATATAAAAGTTGAAAATATTTTTATATAATGTAAAATAAAGTAAATTAGTTAAGCCTTATAATCATGTTTTGTAGAAATATGTTGATTTGTTTCATGTGCAGAGGCTATTTACTTTACAAAATAATCCCATATACTAAATGCATACTGCAAAACAATACAGTAATGGAGTGTTTGCTAATGACTTCCATTTAAGAGCAGCCTGTCTAATAGCTGAGATAAGATGTTACTAAAGCAGTGTGCTAATGATTTGAAAATTACTACCAAAATTGTGTTCAGTCTACGACGGGTTGCAGACATAATTGTGCTAATAAATATCCAAGTCAGCCCTGATTTTCAAGCTCATATCATGATTACTGTGAGTTTTAGAAATCAGAAGGGGCTAAATCATGCTGCTGTGCACACATAAATAGCCTCTTTGGTGGCATTGCTCATTTGAGTAATGAGCAAGAACACCCTTGCTAAACAAGAATGCACTAAACATTCATAACTGACTGGTCAAAATTGCTTAACTGTGCATGTTCCTTCAAATTCTCTCTCCTAAAATTCAGTCACTATGCTATACTGAATATAAGGTTGTACATAGGTATATAGAGTTTTAAAATGTGGCTGAGATTCCCTTCCTATCCATAGCACTGTAAAACATTGTGCATGGACTGGTGTCATTATTTTTATACACTATTTAGGCATTCAAAGTGCTCATGTAGGACAAGGGAGACCTGAGTTCAGTTTCTTCTCTGCCTGCATAGAACTAAAGTTGGATCATCCAGCCTCTAAAAAGTGGCGCCAAGTAAACCACAAGGTCAATCATAACTCCTCATGGAAGGGATCAGGTATCGTTTTGACTGGTGACTCAGAACATCTCCTTGGTTTCTGGTCTCTACTATGGGCTGGATATGTAGTTTACCTTAAATAAGAAGAAAATAAAATACATTAACTAGATTTTGGGGCAGAAGCTGAACTGTAATTCCCTGTTTTCAGTGAGACAGCTTCAGTGTGGTACCACCCCAGAGGAGCCTTCAGTTTGGCGATTAGCCTGTCAGAATAGGGCTGCATCTTTGTGCCCTTTGACGAGGAATAAGCACGTGATGGGGTTAGAGCCAGACTGGTGTAGCAATACTGAGATATTTCTGGGAGCTGCCAGAGGCAAAATTGTGCAGTTCCATGGGAGATGTTTGGGTAACTATAGTACTACTTCACAATTGGATCAAGAGTTTTTATATATATAAATAACTGATATATAAAAATAACATACATATATAAAATTGCTGTGTATATATATATATCTCAGAATTTGGGGCTTATGTGTGAAAATGTCTGTGGTTTGTGTCTCAAAGCTTTTGTACAATCTCCTATTTCAATGCTAGTAAAATGTCAACCTGTGTCCTTAAAAAAAAAAAGAAAAAAAGGTGAGGTTCTGGCATGGTTAATTTTTCTTTTTTTAATTCAGAAACAGAAGGGAAACCTGTGCACAGCTTCTTGTAAGGTGCAATACTTAAAAGTGTTAGTCTAAACCTAAAGTTGTGAAAAAAAGGTTTTCCCCTAGTTTTCCAATAAGGCAGGAACTGTGTGTTGCTTCTGCACCCCACTACAAGGTGAGGCAGCGAAACAGCTGCCCTACAGCTGTGTCAAACCTTTTTCAGCCACCTGAAAAGCAGTGGCTGAGGCTTCCTCCTAAGGCACTTGATTAGGGTAAGCATTTTAGGAGCTGGGTGGCCTCGGAGGTGAGCTGGGAGGATGCCAGGGAAGGCAGATGAAACTTTAAAGGAACAGGTACAGCACCATGGTGTACCTGCCTTGATGGTGCAAATTCCCTGCTACTGAACAGAGGAGAGTTAAGAGGCTCCTGGCAGGCTCCGAGCTGCGCAGCTGCGAGCCATGAGGAGTAGTGGTAAAAGGCAGTATTCATCTGTAGGTCAGGGAGAGAAAAGCAAGGACAAGCAAGGAGCATGGGAGGCTTAATTCACTTGGCTGCCTCCCTTCCCATTGCAGCTGTTCTACTTCAGGTTATTTACCAGGCCTGAATTCTTTCTTTATTCATCATTGTTGACTGTAGCTAGCTTGCTTTGGGGTTGAAAGGAGCTAAGAGTCAATTATGTGTCTGGGAGCTTCTGAATGTCTTAAGTGTGGTAGATGGCCGCAACCCCTACCGTTCACATCTAATGAGGCAAGGCAGACAGCTGCTGGCCTCCGGTCCAGCATGGACCCACTGAAACGCTCAAACAGCCAAACAAAAGCAAATGGAAAAGAGGGAACCATGTCTGCAGGGGGGTTCACGGGACATCTGCAGCTACGACACTGTTTGTTCTGCCTCTCTGCTCACTCTGGAGCTGCTCCTGGGCTCTCAGAGCAGAGGTGTTGCTGTTTGCCACCTGCACGGTGATGCCTAATGCAGGTGGACTACCTTCAGGTGACTTCAAGGTAGTTACGTGTAACGAGTAGTGAGTGAAATGCTGGGTTGCAGTGATGGTACCGTGGCAGATCTCCAGCTAGTGCTCATAGCATCTGGCATGGCTGGCTAGAGGCTTGTTTTCCAGGTTATAGCTTGCTCTGCTCCTAAATACGTGCGTTAATGCAACGGTGGTTTACTGACGTATACTTTACAGCATCATTTACATCACCTCTGCTTCTAGTCCCCAGTCTGTTGGATTTAGCCTAGAGAGTTCACTTTGCTGTTCACCTCCTCTGACTCCTCTGCCTTGTATCTTAGTTAATTATCTGTAGACAAAGACACACTTGATGCCTTATCAACTAGAAAGACTGAATTAATCAGCTTTGTTAGGCAAAGGTTATAGCAAGGGTGTGACCACCCTATCCATCTGTTCACTCATCTCCTGAAGAGTAACCATAACAGAACTCTTAAAAATCCTATTAATGGATTATAGGTCAATAGCCTAGACACTCTGATAGCACTGCAAGAAACTATGGACAAAATGTCTGGGATTAATGGATTTTCTGAAGACTTTTATAAGGTCTTTTATAGATGTTTCCCTCTCAAATGCTAATATGTTCTGGAAGTAGAAAGAAAATGGCTTTTTACCACTGTATTCCCTTGATGTGGCTAAGCGAAGAAGGGAGGTACCTTAAACTATGTAAAATGCATTGACTTGATCAATTCATATGTAAAGTTCAAGGAGAAAACTTTGGCCTTTTGCCTTCAGAAGTAATCATCCAAGTCACAGAATTATTTCATCTTGACGCATGAGGAGTCTCATGCATTGAAATTCAAAGGTTCACCCAATTTGCTACTGGTGATCAAATTGTTAAAACGTACTGGGAAAGCATTAGACCATTCACTGTGCATCACACCTTGCTGAGGCGAATCCGATCTCCCTCAAGTTCTGCCTTTCAAAGAAGTGTTATACAAGTAGGCTGAGAAATTCTGTCAATTTTTTTTGTATCCTTTAATTACGGAAACTTTCTTTCATTCGGAGGTGGATTGTAACCTATTCAAATGTTAGGGCTCTAAATACCATGTTTGTGCTTAGTTTGCAGTAAGCACGCCTGTGTGACAGGGTGACCATTTATCTCTGTTCTTTTTTGCCTTGACAGCTAGACTTGACATCTTGAATTGCTGCAGTGTATGCTCACATCCAGAACAGGGCACAAAGGGTGCAGAATTGTTTATTGAGTCTTTTGTCCCTTATGTCCATTAATGCACAGCATTGAAGAAAACTGAACGATTAAATATGGGAAACTGGAGAATTATGCTGTTGCTGGGAATTTGTTGCAATTATCTCCAGGGCTAAAATAGCACTTGAGTTTTTGCACCTTTTCCCTGTTATTGTTCCTCAAGAAGGAAGGGATCTGAGGGGTCTGAGGATGATTGGGACTTGGTCCCAAACAAACACACTGTCCATGTCTTTTCTGGAGGAGTCACTAATTGCAGGTGTTTAAATTATTATATTCATGCACCAGAAAAAATAAAGTGTTTTCTTCTGTCTATATTTTTTTTCCTTTTGGAGAGGGGTATCAAGACTTCTGATTATAAGCAGAGCAAATTTGGATCTACACTGGGTCTGCTGGTTGCCTGAGCTGCCTTTGCGTTTCCTTCAAGCTCTCGGGAAAGGACCTGGTGGTATGTCACGTTCTTCAGTCTGTCTGTCTGGGCTCTTACTGAGAAATCTTTTCTCCTCCTCACTAAGCCCTATCCCAGAGAAAGGTAATGCTGAGATCCCCTCCTCTTACAGGGCTTGGGCTCCACAAGGAGCTAGTCTACTCGGGTTGCTGACGTTTACTTATTAGTAATTTTGATAATGATTGTTGCTCTTTCTGGAAGTTTTATTGTCTGAAAGGAAAGTGGATCTTTTTATTTTTAAGTACTTCAACTCTTAGAGTCCACCGTAAAATCTTTTTCTTTAAGGAAAAAAATCTTTTTCATCAAGAACAGAGTGGTCAGCAGGTTGAGGGAGGTGATTCTGCCCCTCTGCTCTCATGAGACCCCCACCTGGAGTGCTGCATCCAGCTCTGGGGTACCCAGTACAGGAAAGATGTAGAGCTGTTGGAGCGAGTCCAGAGGAGGGCCACAAAGATGATCAGAGGGCTGGAGCACTTCTCCTGTGAAGACAGGATTTTCTGCCTGGAGAAGAGAAGGCTCTGGACTTAATTATGACATAAAGGAAAGGTCTTACAGGAAAGTGGGAGAGGGACTGTTCACCAGGGAATGCAGTGATAGGACAAGGGGTAACTGCTTCATGCTGAAAGAGGGTAGGTTTATATTAGATGCTAGGAAGAAATTCTTCCCTGTGAGGGTGGTGAGGCACTGGTACAGGTTGCCCAGTGAGGTTGTGGAAGCCCAGTCCCTGGAAGTGTTTAAGGCCTGGTTGGGTGAGGCTTTGGTCTAGTGAAGGCCTCCTTGCCCATGGCAGGGGTTGTAACTAGATGATCTTTGAGGTCTCTTCCAACCCAAAGCATTCTGTGATTCTATGATTCTTCTGCCACCAAAAGAAAAAAAAAAGGAGGAGTTTACACAACAACCCTCTCCCTGTCCCTCAAAAGCAGAGAGATCAAGAGTAGCCTGGGATTTTGGCTAGGAAAAGCCAGGTCCTCTTCCTCACCCTGAAGTAGAGAGATCTGAAGGGAGAGCTTCAGAGAACTGATTTTTTTCATTTTCAGGAGCAACCCTGAAAGAAGTTTCCAAGTGAAACTGGGATCAGTCTGAGAAAGTGAGGACACGTGTCTGAAGTGGCAGCAGCAGTTCCAGCAAAACCAGGGCAGCAACTGTCTCACAGCACCAGGTTCCCAAGGTGTTTCTGGAGGTGTCTGACCCAAGAACTGACCAAGGCTGCTGAGATTTAACTCTGAGGTGTGAAATGCTCTCAGCATGAGCTCATCGGGCTACCTGACAGGCAGGGTTCAAACAAGGAGCTTGTGCTGGCAGGTTGTGCTTCTTATTGCCCTAGCTTAAACAACAGCCTAGCCAGATAGGTGCTTAATTCTCTTCATACCATATGTTACTTTAAAAAAAAACAAAAAACAACAACCCCCCCCTCAAAACCCCAAAAACCAAACCAAACCAAACCCACCACCAACAGAAAAAATCAACTTGCAAACATTTGGACATCATTATGAAGGTCAAGATTTGCACACGAATTGCTTCTGAATACCACAAATTCCTTCCTGCCTTCTCATTTCTGGGAAAGTAGACGTAAATCCTAAGGGATGAACAATGCAGGTATTGTCTGAACCATTCTGTGTAAATCTCCCTTGACCAATTCCCTAAAAATTGTGGCAAGAAGATGTTTTGTTTTGTCAAGGTTTTGTTTTTAATCTGAACCCACTGATCTGAATTGATTTCTTTTTTTGCTGCTTTCACTTCTTTGCTTTGTGTCTCTCACATGTTTTATCTGGAAGCATATGAGTAACAGTTTGGCTAGGGAGTAGGAGGAAAAGAGAAACCAGCTTGTAAAGAAAGATAATTGCCACAGTAAGAGGTCAGGCCAAATTTCTTCAACAAACAGTACCGCTGTAGTCACTGTGACTAGTTGTGTGAATAAGGCAAACAGGATTTGGCTCTTGCTGCAGTCCCAGCACCTTTTATCATCGGAGAGAGAGAGAGAGAGAAAAAAAAACCTCATAAAATTAAATAGGTATCATCCTCCCCTCATTCCTAGTGTAACTATTTTAACTGGAATGCCTCATAAACAGATAAAGGCACTCCTGAGCTTTGGGATGATCATTTTTTAAATGACCATTTAGGGCTGGATTATGGTTTTACATTTTCACCTTGGAGCTTTTAAGGGCTGTGTGGGACATTAAGCACTAGCCTATCAAAGCCTAAACTGAAAGGCAATGTTGCTTGTGGTCATACAGCCCAGCGAAATAATACAGTTTCACTGCTGTTAATAGGTAAATACTTTCATTTGTGGAAGGAAAATGGTGATTCAAGAATGTTTGATGCCCCTAAAACTCTCACAGCAGCTGGATATTTTACATTGGTTTCTATAATATTCTTATGATAACATTCCCATCCCGCAGGGGTCTGCTTGAATATCAGAGCACTCATCTTTTTTAAGTTTTGCATAATGTGAGATATTAAAATTAAGGCTGGTGTTTACTGTTCAGTTCTTACACACATATCCCACATTCACAGCTAGATATTATTTCCCTTGGAAATGCTTTCTGTCCCTGCCAGTTACTGAATGCAATCAGATAGCTTTGCATGGGCCAGCATACCAATTAAGTACCACGCCTGGGATGTGTGCTGTTTCCTCCATCAGAAGCTCGATGGTTCATCGGCAAGTGAGCCGTGGATATTGATAAGGAGAAAGCCTGACTCCACAACGGAGGCAGAATCTATTTCTCGAAAATGCTTTCAGCAGGCGGTTTGAGGAGGGAAAGGGAAAGGGAAAGGGGGCAGGCGACACGTAAAATGGCTGGAAAAATGAAACGGGAGGAAAGATTAATGGAAGCAGGATCAGAAAAATATTCAATTAGAACTTGCAGGCCTGGTCACATTACCCTGTGTTACTGTACATCTTGTCATTATCCAAATCTGTTGCTAAACTGTTGGCATTTGTCTTCATTATGCAGTAAAATAGTATAATGAATAGGTTACAAATATGATGGAGGAAATGCCCTGGAATTATCACAATGCCTGAGAATGAAAAATGCCTTAATTTAAATTATTGGTGTGCAGCGTCTGCCAAGTGCACAGACAGATGTGAGGAGTGGAACGTTGATTTCGTTCTGATGCTGCCTTCAAAGTTTCTGTTCCACTTCAAAGGGGTTTTCAGGCTGAATCCTTCCCCGAGAGCCAATGTCAGGGATGTGATACAACAGAGAGCAGCACTTGACGTATTTCTTAGCTGCAAGGAGCGGCACAGCCTGATATCTTCAGTCCAGTTTTGGAGCCTTCTGCAAGCAGCACTCCCTCACGTTTCAGGTGGAGAGCTGGTTAATGTATAGATTATGACTTCTAACAGCGAGATGAAATATGAGGTGGGAAAAAGCTACTGTCTCAGCCTAGTTAATTAGACCTAATTTAGTCTTCAAAAACTGCACTGATCCATACAGATGTGTTACCTTTCAAGCTCAATTTTACATTCGACTGATTATTATCTTCTAGAACGACGTTTTCAGGGTATTTAAACATAACATTTGGCCTACTTTAAAACTGTCAAGAGTCTGAAAATCCGTACCACTACACAATAAAGAATTTTATATTGGGGCCAGGATATGAATGAATATTTTACTAAAAGTTAAAAAAAAATCTTAAATAATATTAAAATACTGTTCCAGCAGCCCAATCTGGAGGATAGCCCTCCCCTTCCTGGATGTGTATTAACTTTAATAGCGCTTCCTATGGGCTTCAAGGACTGCCTGCCCAGTCTGAAGTCCAAACTTCCAAACTCATAGGAAGCACATGTCCTAAAAATACTACATACCTTATAGAAGCAGAGAATAAGAAGTCACAAGGTTATCCTTTAAGGTTGAAAACCTAGAGCTCGAGGAAGTCTGTCAGCTTAGTCCTCTGGTAGAGATTCCTTGTGTGATCTTCAGCAGGTCTTCAGTAGGTGCCTGGGCTTCATTTCTCCATCGGAAAAATGGGTATTGAGAAGGGATAGAGAAGAAAGGCTGGAAAGATTGTCCTAGCAGGAAGTGCTCTGACCTAGCTGAAGTTTGTGGAACACTCAATGGTTAGAGCAGTGAGTCTGATGGAAGCAGCCTATTAATTTTTTTCCTTCAATTATTGCAAATAGTGCAATACACAAGAGGATGTTTTCTACCTCTAGGGGGAAAGGCAAAACACTCTGATCCAGGTTTGTACAGATGTTCTTAGTAACTTCTTTATCTTGGGTTGATATCTTCATCTTGATTTACATGTGTTACTCTGACATCAGATCAAATACTTGGATAAGATTTCACTTCTACATATGAGCATCGTCTCATATTGCATTAGACTTAATGATATACAGCTATCTTTGCTTCACTCCGAATGGTAGCTATATTTTAAATGCATAATAAGCTGAAGCTGATAGTGTTGCATCTATCATTCAGAGGCTAATTCCAGTCTTAAACTTCATAAATGCTGTTAGATTCTTCATGGCAATATTTCACTGTTAAATTGCACATTTAGAACCAGATGGCTCAGAAAATTGATAAGATGATACCAAATCTCTCACCTCTCAGTCACTGTTGGGTTGAATCCAGTCCTGGTTCAGAGTAACCAAAAGTTGCTACCGCCTGACAGCTGTTTTGTGGCTTAGATGTTTCCAAGTGGACAGGTGTCCACAACAGAAAAAATAAATTAAAAAAATCACCTGCAGAAATAGAGGGATGCGGCAGGAAAGAGTTTATGGGCACTGAAAACCAAGTAACTTCTCTGATCGTTGTATACATGCATTGCAAAATGGAGTCTAAGCTGCTTTCTGGAGATGCCTAAAATGTCTAAATTCTGCTGCACAACTTTGTTGCATCGGTGCCTGTCAGTAAGCTCATGTAACTTCTCTCATGAGTTATAAATTTACCTAAATGCCCATAAGGCGAAATGCTATAATGTTTTCCCTCCCTTTGAAATAAAGCTCTGATCTTTACAGCTTACAAGCCAGCTCCCTGATGAACAAACAGTTCATTATGGAACCTGTAAAACAGCAGCAGTGTAGAAAAATATTTATAATGATAGGGGGATGCCAGGACTAAAGAGGCAAGGCGCTCTCCATGTCTTTTAATCATTATTTCTTAGCATAGCGTGACTGGTACAAAAGGGAAAGAATAGTCCCCATTCTGCAGATAGGGCCAGAGGGGACAATCTATCATTCGTAGGAATTAGATGTATATTTACAAGAAGGATGTGTGATATGAGATCTAAACCAGTGATTCTGACTACTTACCCATTAATGCCAGGGGGAGACTTGATTCAACGATTCATGTGGTAGCCTGAAACATGGGAGGCCCTTGTCCTTTTGCTGCTTTTGCCCAGAGAGCCTTTTTGTGAGTCTTTGAACTAGTCCCTGTGCTTCAGTTTCCTTAATGCAGAAGAGGGAGGATATCACTCCCATTCCTAAATGTAGCAGCATGAGTGAAGCTTATTTGAGTCTGCATGCCAGCGCCTCGCAGTGATGGCCCTGGGTGGGAGTTCTGGCTCAACAGACAGAGTCCTGTTAAACCTCTTAGGAAAGAACAGATTAGTGAGCCTGGCTGTGTCTGCTTTGTATTCGTATTTTCATTTCTTTTCTTTCTCACATACCCATGTTGATCCTGTGCAGCGTGGTGATGGTGTTCCCAACCTGCAGGCGCAGACAGCTGTGATTGCCTCACAGGTTGGTCAGAAATGTCCCAGTCTGAGCTGGGACCTTGAATCTCCTCCGAGCAAGAGCTAGGAGCAGGGAATGTGTCTCACAGTGCCTGGTGTTGCCCCTCTGCTGCCTGGAGCCAGAGGTACGCAGATGCCTGTTGTAGCCAGCAGACAAGGTGCTGCTGCTGAGATGTGGATGGGTGGAGGCAACAGCAACCTGATCTGTGAGTTAAACATGGTGTCCCCTGTCAGAGGGAAAGCATGACTTTTGTACTGGACACCACTGGTAAGTAGTAAACGTGGCATGAAGGTAAAAAGATGCAGTCTTCCAAGTCATTTGAGAATGATTGTATACCAATTAATTGAGGAAAATGGCATCTGACGCAGTCAGTGTTCTGAAGTGTCACATATTAGACCCCAAAAAGTAAATGAGACCCACATTCATTTTAATTAAAATGTTATCAAGAGGTGCTGTTGACCAAGAAGCCCATTAACAATAATCTGCTTTAGCAACAAGTGAGCGAGTCAATTTATTGAACTGAACTAAAAAAGCAAACCCGGTAACAACTGCCCACTGAGCAAGTATTTGATCTTTCAGCTTTCTCTGATTAGCAGAGGGAGGCGTTCCCTGAATATTACAGACTTTTGTCTTCTTCCTCACTACCTTGTGGTAACTTGTAGAAACTGTCTCCATGGTGCAATCAGCATTTGCTCATCAAACTTGAAAGGGGGCTTTGCTAGCAGATCCAACTTGAAAGAAAACATTTATAGGGAGATAAGTTGCCAGGTGCCATTACTTTCTTTTGTGCCTCAGCTCTTAAAAATCTTTGTAAGGACGGTCTGTTTTCCTTGGAGATCTGGCTACTTCAAACACAGAGTACACAAGATTTGGGGGTTACAATAGAAGCTAATTGCAATGAAAAATGACATGGTTGCACAAATTTACCTTTTAAATTCATTAAATTCACTCTTTTGGTTTGAGTACTGTGTGCTAAGGAGCATTAAATTGGCCAGAAATTTCCCAAGAAATAGATTCTGTCTTTGTAGGGGGTCTTGATATGAGCATAAAGCTGGCAGTGACAACCTAGTTGCTGCTTGTACCAGAAGCACTGTCAGCATTGGAAAGCAAACCAGCCCTCCTGCATCCCTAACCTCTGCCCAGGCCATTTCAGAGAGCCACACCTGTCTACTCCCTGTGGCCTCTCTTTGCTGTGCTGATGGTCAGTGAGCGTTAGAGAATTTACAAAATCCCTTCTCAACTTCCTTTTGCTATTGCTTGGAGAAAAAAGGCAAAACCCTTTGCTATTTGGGCAATATCCTATCATACCCCAAACAGACATAATTTCAGAATAAGTTCAAATAATGTCACACACTTCTTCCTATATGGGCAAATGACAGTGCCAACAACAACAGTTTAGTTCTCTTTTCACACAAAGGAGTTGAAAGCCTTGGATTCTTCCTGAATCCATCAGCGAGCAAAATACATTGGTTTTCTTGGATGTGGGATAGCATACCAGTTTCAGAAGCCCTCCAGATGTCTTTCTAAAAGCTCTGTTTTAATGGTTGTGATCCAAGAAGATGGAATTTTTATAGCGATTCTGCCAACTTCTGTCTGACAGAACATTTTAGGTGGGAAAATGAATCCTGTCAAAAAGGCACTGATGCCTTTTAAGTCCTACTGTGGACAATAGACACATCTGTCACTTACTGTTCACGGGGCATGCCATGTTGAGCAAAACTGAAAGTCAATGAGATTTAGTGTACTTCAGTCATTCTGAAAACAATATCCAGTGACTACTGGTCCAGAAGTTCACCCATGAGCGTATTTAGGGTAGAAAGAACAGCAGCTGCTAGGGAAAGGGAAAAGATTGACGCTAAAAATTATTTTAAGGTTTCTTAATTTTTCACATTAATTTGGTCAACATTCCTTTTAGAAAGCTAAATATTTTTGAAGATAAACTTCATTATATGTATAACATCCACTTTGCAAATAGAAACTGAAAGATTCTTCTTGAATTTTATTGTGGAACATTTTGGAAGATTTGGCACCAAATGAAGTAGTGAAAAACTAAAGGAATGACTACACAGAACTTTAAAATAGCTTTATAAAATTAAGTTCAGCACAAAATTTCCTTATCTTTTGACAATTTAAAGGTAATTGTATTGGTACTAGAGGATATGAAATTATTTCTAGTAGAAGTATTGCAGTGAGTAGATAGTGGAACTCTTGAAAGAATTAATATAACATAATCCCATTATGTCTGATCTGCAGTCCATCAACAGGGAAGATTCTTGGATCTGCAAGATCCCTAGCTAAGTGTAAACTATCTTCAGACATTACAAGCTATGATAAAAGAGCATCTAGAAATCTATATTACTTTCTCCACCCACTCTCTTGTGAGACAGTAGAGACTTTTCACTAGTATGCACTAGAGTCTTTCAAAGGTCCTTTAAAAATGATGTTAAGTTTTAGTGGTTTGTAAGCTGTTGTGTTTCATTTTGGTTTGGAATTTGTGTTTCTCGGTGTTGTTTCCTAGGGATGTGCCAATCCAAGTCCAGCAGCCAGATCATTTTCCACATACATGCATTTTATTTTTAGAATGGACAGGTGTTTTCTCTCAGAAGGTGTGGAAGAGACAGCAGCCCAGTGGGCTGTCAGCTCTTCAGCTTATGGGGATCCAGACCAGACTCAACCCTCTTAAATTTATGTGATGGCTTGACCCCAGAACTACAACACTGCAACAGAATAAACAATAGACATGAGAGCCCAGCAGTCTTGTCAGAGGTTGATCTGCCTCCTCACCCAGCCTACGCGATGATCAGTGGAAGGATGAGATAATGTGACTGTGGTCCCCATGGTCAGTCCCATAGGACTGGAGTTGGTTTGAACGTGTTGCAGATGGTGTTTTCCTCCTACCCTCAAGAAAGGATTGCCTGCTTCAGCCTGCCTGGTTATCATTTGGAGATAAAAAACAGAAGTAGAGCTCACTGAGGATCCATCACATTTATCTAAGTTTTCTGGATTTTTGTGTGATGACTCAACTAACATTTAGCAAAAAGTCATAGGAATTTATAAGCCTCTTGCTGATAATCAATGGCTGGCAACAAGTTACGTAAATCCTGCAAATTTTACTGATTTTACTGGCCAAGGTAGAAGTTACAGTCTATGCTAGATTTAGCATCTAAGGGCTATATTTTAAAATGTGAAGTCATTACTTAGTATTGTGAGAGTAGGGAACTTGGGTGATTTAGCCTGTCATTCAGGATGTAAGTGCTATTGATGGTAAACACACAAATAGACTTCAAGGTTCAGGCAAAGGTTCTGCCTTTAGAGAGGATCTTCAGTTCCTTTCTATTTGTAGCATAATATAATTTTCGTAACATGAATCAGTGTGTTTGGATTTTATGGGACTCTTTTTTTCTTAAAACATAAAATAATGATAGTTTATCCTAATTAAATGGCAGGGCCATAATAAAATGATTTCTGCCAAGAATCTCTGTAAGGGGAATGCATCTCTGGATTTATTTTTTTTATATGGATGAGAGAGCAAATTTCAGAAGATAAACAGCCTTCAAATTGTCTTATCTCAGTGAAGCTCTTAAGTGTGTGTGGAGGAGGAGATGAGACCATTGAAAATGAGGACTAACAACAATCAGACCTTGGTTTACTGGAAGTATTTTGAAGATGGTCGCTATTGTCCCTGTCCCCAGGTACAGAATCACAGAATAACAGAATTGTAGGGGTTAGAAAGGACCTTGAGAGATCATTGGGTCCAACCCCCCTGCCAAAGCAGCTCCCCAGCTCATATTGCACAGATAGGCATCCAGATGGGTCTTGAATGCCTCCAGAGATGGAGATTCCACTACCTCCCTGGGCAGCCCGTCCCAGGGCTCTGTCACCCTCACTGTGAAAAAGTTCTTCCACATGTTGGTGCGGAACTTCCTGTGCTCCAACTTGCAGCCATTGCCCCTTGTCCTGTCCCCACAGACCACTGAAAAGGGGCTGGCCAAATCCCCCTGCATCCCATTCTTAAAATATTTATAAACATTAATTAGGTCCCCCCTTAGTCTTCTTTATTCTAGGCTGAACAGTCCCAGCTCACCCAGCCTTTCCTCATACAGGAGATTTTCCAGGCTCTTAAACATCTTCGTAGCCCTTCTTTGGACTCTGTCCAGGAGATCCCTGTCTTTTTTATACCAGGGAGCCCAGAACTGGACACAATACTCCACGTGGGGCCTGACCAGGGCAGAGTAGAGGGGGACGATCACCTCCTTAGACTTGCTGGCCACACTCTTCCTGATGTGATGCATCCCAGGATCCCATTGGCCCTCTTAGCCACCAGGGCACACTGCTGGCTCATGGCCAACCTGTGGTCAACCCGGACCCCCAGGTCCTTCTCCACAGAGCTCTTCTCCAGCAGGTCATTCCCCAGCCTATACAGATACAGAGGTTTATTCCTCCCCAGGTGCAAGACTTTACACTTGCTCTTGTTGAATTTCATTAGGTTTCTCCCTGCCCAGCTTTCCAGCCTGTCCAGGTCTCGCTGGATGGCAGCGCAGTGTTCCTGCGTGTTAGCCACTCCTCCCAGCTTTGTATCATTGACTTACTTGCTGAGAGTGGATGCTACTCCCTCATCAAGGTCGTCAATGAAGATATTAAACAGGACTGGTCCCAACACCGAGCCCTGGGGAACACCGCTAGTCACAGGCCTCCAGTCAGATTCTGCTCCACTGATCACAACCCTCTGAGTCTGGTCCGACAGCCAGTTCTCAACCCACCTCACTGTCCACTCATCTATCCCATGCTCTCTCAGCTTTGCTATCAGGATGTCATGGGAGGCAGTATCAAAGGCCTTGCTGAAGTCAAGGTAGATGACATGGATTAAAACTAAAGGAAGGAAGGTTTAGATTAGATATTAGGGGGAAGTCTTTTACAGAAAGAGTGGTGAGGTGCTGGAACAGGCTGCCCAGAGAGGTAATGGATGCCCCTTACCTGGAAGTGTTCAAGGCCAGCTTGAATGGGGCCCTGGGCAACCTTGTGTAGATCCAGGCCTGAGGTTGGTGTCCCTGCCTGCGGCAGGGGGGTTGGAACTCTATGATCCTTGGGGTGCCTTCCAACCCATGCCATTCCAGTTGCTTGGTGATGGCATCCAGAACAAGATGTTCCATAACCTTTCCAGGGACAGAAGTGAGGCTGACTGGCCTATAGTTGCCCGGATCCTCCTTCTTGCCCTTTTTAAAGACTGGAATGACATTGGCTATCCTCCAATCCTCAGGCACTTCTCCTGTCCTCCAAGACCTGTCGAAGATGATAGAGAGTGGCTCTGCAATCACTTCCACCAGCTCCCTCAGCACACGTGGATGTATCCCATCCAGTCCCATGGATTTGTGTGCATTAATCCCTTTGAGCCGCTCCTGGACCTCCCCTACCTCAACCAGAGGGAAGCTCTTCATTCCCCAAACACTCCTACTTTCATCCAGGATCTGTGGGTCCCGAGGGGCCTTTGGAGTGAAGACCGAAGCAAAGAAGGCATTCAGGTATCTCTACCTTCTCAGCATCCCCCGTTACCAGGACACCCTCCTCATTCAGCAAGGGACCTACATTATCCCTGGTCATCCTCTTTCTATTCACATATCTGAAAAAACTTTTTATTATTCTTTATGTCCCTTGCTAGCTTCATTTCCAAGCGGGCTTTAGCCTTCCTAATAGTGTCCCTACAGACCCTGACAACATCCCGGTATTCTTCCCAGGTGCTCAGACCCTGTTTCCACATTTCATAAACTTTTGCTTCCCTTTGAGTTTACTCATTAGCTCCCTGCTCATCCACGCAGGTCTTCTGCCTCTCTTTCCCGATTTCTTACTCAAAGCGATGCACCTATCCCGTGCTTGGAAGAAGTGCTGTTTAAATGATACCCAGCTCTCACAGGCTCCCTTTCCTTTTAACAGTGTAGCCCACAGGACAGCTCCTAATAGGTTGCAGAGGAGATCAAAGCTACCTCTTCCAAAATTCAGGGTAGCTATCCTGCTTTTTGGCTTGCTTCTTCCACACAGGATCTTGAACTCTGTCATTTTGTGGTCATTTTGTCCTAAGCTGCCCCCGACCTTCACCTCCCTAACGAGCCTGTCCTTGTTAGTAAGAGCAAGGTCCAGCACCCACCCTCTCCTGGCCCATCTGTAGCAGGAAATTGTCTTCAACATACCGCAGAAATTGTCTGGACTGAATATGACTGGCCGTGTTGCTTGCCCAGAAAATATCTGGGTAATTGAAGTCCCCCATAAGGACCAGCACCTGGGATCTCGTGGCTATTTCTAGTTGCTTATAGAATACACTATCAGCTCGCTCCTCTTGATCAGGGGGCCTATAGTACACACCCACAACAGTGTCACTCATACTAGCGTGACCCTTGATTTTAACCCACAAGCACTCGACTGATGGTTTATCTTTCCCCAGGTGGAGCTCAATACATTCTAGGTGCTCTCTAACATAAAGAGCAACTCCTCCACCTTGCCTCCCTAGCTTGTCTTTCCTGAAAAGCATATAGAGCCATTCATGACAGCGTGCCAGTCATCCAGGCTGTCCCACCACATCTCTGTGATTGCAATGAGATGGTGGCCGTGCGACCGCAGAAATGTCTCTAATTCTTCCTGCACACCATCGCTGTGCTAACAATTCTCCATCTCAGTCCTGAGCACTGATTACAGTAATGTGGCTGTGGTCATGTACCTGGTTGCAATGCATCAGCATGTGGCCTGGTCACATAAAATGGGATGGGTTTTTTGTGAAACTCATAGAGGTGACCAGGCATGGAAAAATATAAAAACATACTGTTGATATTTTTTATTACTTCTTTGTTTAATGCACAAGAAATTCAAGGTCTCAGCAAGGTGAGGTAATCTGTTTGTGTTCATTGGAGCCAGGTATAGTTTTTCAGATCCTCTCTGGGGAACCAGACACCCACTAAACCGTACTGAGTAAAGCTTACGATACACATTGGCTGCTTTTATTACAGTAAGTTCCTATATTATGAAGAAAACAACAACCAAAATGATAGCAAATGTAAAATTGTCAACATTCTCCATCATTCATATGGTCTGTGGCAAGAAAATGTGGTTTGTAACAATGATGAACTGAAAACAGCATTACCAAAATAACTGGAATTTACTCATTACCTACAAGAGTGCAGCTATTACAGTCTACTATGACGAGTGTAGCTGGAGGTGTAGACATGTTTTGAATGCACAAAACAGCTTCAAGATTGGGCATCTTGCAAACATACTTCTGAAAACTGTCTCTTTTTGTCTTGGTTTACCTGGTAATGCTAAAATATTTAGTTACAGTTAAGACAGATATCACTCCCTATTAACTGTTAGTGCTTTTTCCCAAATATCTCATATTCTCCATACTCATGGGGTTGGAGGGTTTTTTTGTGGTTGAGGAAACCACAGTGACGAATTGTCCTTGTCTTGGAGCTAGCGGAAGATGCTATAGCACTCAGTCATAACACCATCATGTTTTTACGTGCATTTGCAAACTGGGTTGCCAGCTAGCAAATCTGCAAGTGCCAGTGGACATTTTTTTGCCTTCTCTGTTTCTTCCAATCGAAGCTTATTACAATTGTGGACAAGTATCTATGCTGACCACCTGCAATCCTTTGGCAGACATCTGGTGTGAATAAATGATCTCAGCCTAGTGCCAGCCTTCAGTTTCCCATTTGCACTTTTGAAGATGGAAATGGGAATAGCTCCACAGCTCTTCTCTTTGTGCACCGAAACAACTTCTCTCATTGCTTCAAACTACTGGGGAAGAGGCGCTCGAGTTTCTCTTCATAAATGTGCCAGACTTCAACTTTCCAGATTTCATTGCTCTGGCTAAATGATGGGTTCCTTTTCTGGAAGATGTAGTGGTTTATCCCATCTCTTTCATTTATTTTGGCAAAGTACATTTTAGGAAAAGAGAAAATAAATTCTTAACTGAACACCACACCAGATGGGTAAATGCTGGTTTCTACCTACCTTTGAGAACAATCATGAAACTTAACAGTGAAAAGTGAACATTAACATGTTTAATTTTGAACAGAGCATGGGAGTTATACCATGATCTGGAGGTACAGTAAAAGACCGAAAATACTGTGCAGCAGAAAAAGAACCCAAACTAATCTTTCTGAAACATTCTAAATGAAGTAAAAGGACTATGCAACTTTTCCCCTTATAAACAAATGCATTATATTTATTTGGTAAAGCAATTAGCACAATTTAACTAATTTTCTCTTTTAAGAGTCAAAATTACTTTGACAATGCTCTTCAATAAATCAGTTTTTGTTGAATTTGACCTTATCTGTCACCAAGGTTAAATAAGGGAAACACTGCTTGGTGGTAATACAACGGAAAGCTTTAATCTAAAAATCAATATTGTTTTAAAGACAATTTGCTCTAATTAGATTGAGATGGTAACATGACTGATCTCTCAAGAAGTAAATTAGCCTTCTGTATATATGCAGAAGTTTAGTAAATGTCTCATTAAAAATGGTAACTCACCTCAGATCAGGCAATTCAAGTTGAAAAGCCTTGGTTTGCTCCTGGATGACCTGGTGCTATCAGCAACAGTTTCTCATTTGCAAAGAATCAGATTCTTCCCTGGTCTTTTGTTTGTTTATTTATTTATTTGTGTTTGTGATTTAGGTTTAAATATAATCTGGTGCCAAGGAAAAAGAATGTGTCAGTGCAGTGAGGTTACTGTCAATATTCTTTGCGTCCTTAATGCCTGTCCGGGCTGAAGAAGAATGGCTATTTTTGTTTTGGTTTATGGTGATCCATAATGATGTGATATAAAATAATATCACTACAGTATTGTCTGCAACTTGCAGCAGTCTATCTGAAGGTAGGGATCAGAAGACACTGTTTAAGTGAGGAGGTTGATGGCAGAAGCTTCTTTCTTAGGATATCCACTTTGAATAAAACCTTTGTTTCATTGGTAAAAACACAGTGACAGGCGAAGACATGATTTGTATGGATAAGTGATGAATATAAAATAAAATATATGCATTTCATAGATGTTTCTGGTGCAGTGACACAGATATTCCTTTACCTATGAGTTTCTGGGGAAAAAAAAATAGGCAAGCAGCTTCAATACAAGGACACAGAGTTCACCAGAATGAATGTTTTTCTGTGGTATGCAGAAAAGCGACTCATTTTCTACAAGCCATTACCTCCTTCACAAGCAGAGAAAACTGGGAAAGTCCTGCCCAAAACAAGGATGTGATCAGAAACTGTGCTTCAAAAGAAGGGCATAGATCAATTTTAAAACATTGTTGTTCAGGTATAACTGTTTGGTATACTGCAGGAACGTGCTCAGCCCTCCTCCCAAGCACAGAAGGAGCACAGACTATGCACCTTAGCATTTTTTTCTTCTAAAGATAATTTTTTTCAACTAAATACATTCTGCTCTGCATGACCAATTATGAAAGGCAACGCTGAAAGCCATTAGTTTTATTCAGATCTAAAAGATGGTGCTCAAAGTTGGATGTATCTATATATCAAAGAGTCAGTCAATGAAAAAAACCTGTACAATTGCTCACAGCATGGGAGAAGGAACATGGCAGATTTTGTTGTCTGCAAGTTCTACCTGCATTTATGATTGAATTTCGGTAGCAGGTGATTGTTGAACATACCTCAACGATCGGCCCTTGGATGGTTCCACAAGTATGCTAAAAATCTCTATCACATTTCTGTATGTAACTTGTTGAGTAGATGATAAACAGGCAAGGAGGCTCATCAAACCAAAACCTTGATGGAGAAAGTGTGTGGAGGTTTTTCTTGAGTTGTTAGTGAACATTACATCTGAACATACGTATCTCTTCAATTTCCCTAGGGTCAGAGGAGGAGAATCGATGGAGAATATGACTCCAAATCTTCTGAGAAATGAGGTGAAAAGAGCAGCAATGAAAGCAATTTCAAAATCAAATTGCTGTAGTGTTTAGAGATACCGATAACCTGCTAATACTTCACAGTAAAAGAAAAAAGCAGATAAGCTATGTCACCCCTTCCTGTCTTGTCTTTGTCATCACATAAAGAAGTATTGTTATCTCACCAGATATTTAAAATGCAGAAACATTCAGGTACTAACCCAGAAACAGTGGTGTAGGTGACAGTGATGGTGGCAAACATCAAGTGAGATAAGGTTTTGGCAGGGAAAAAGATTTTGTAGGACACCCAGCTGTTTTTATTCTTTAATGGTCCCCAAACCTTTTTAGGTTAATAAACATTAACATCGCTCCATGTTAATGCTGCTGTGACGTTCATCTACTTTCACATCCCCTCAGTAACATTCACAACAGTCAGTCTAAAACATCAAATTAAGTGGTGCCACTGCAGATGTCTGTTAACTCTTTCAACAATCACTGTAGAGCTGTTGCTGAGATAAGACGGCCTTCTCAATTGCAGATGGGTCAGACCCTGCTAGCAGGTTGATTTGATTGACCTCAGGGATGACTTATCCTCAGGTGGAAGTTAAATCCATGACCCACCTTCCTTTGCTGTGCCACCTTAGGTCTGCCTGCTTTAGGATCATTAAAATAACAGCAATTGCCAGTGTAACTCCCAGTCTTTGGGTTCAGCTCCAGCTTCTATGGCACATAGTCTGTGTGACCTTGGACATCCACTTAATCTCTCTCTGTACATGATCCTTTTTTTCTCTTTTGTCAGTTTTGATTGTATTGTCTCCAGGGCAGAGGAGCCTGTTGCTTATCATGGTATGAGGGTATCTGGCTACTATTGTTATGCAAAGTTAATTATGAAGTGAGGTTATTAATGTTAAATTACTTATACTGGTGGAAGTTTAGCATTTAATAACTCTTGCATGTTTAAAAATGTATTCCCTAGCTAGTTGTCCTCATAGCAATTTGAGGCAAAAGAGCATAGAGTTGAAGCTGGTGAGGGCAGGGGGCGGGTGGGCAAAGTGGAGAGCAATGGCAGCTGCTGGGTTTTTCAGCAGGCCACAGGTTGGGATTATGCCCTTGTAAATTTGAGCCTAAAAGGTTTACTGCCTAGCCTAGACTTAAACAGTATCCCAGCTATTTATACAAAGCTATTCTGTGGTCATGAAACAGTCAAATGGTGCCTCCAGGGTCACCTCTGGTCCTGGCAAAGAAACAGAGCAGTGCATTACCACCACCTTTTCAGCCATCAGGAAAAGCTGCTTTCCTGTTCTAGACATCTTTCCCTGAACTTCTGACAAGACTTGACGCTGGTTATATATCTGACCAGCTGCTTTTTATGTTTCCCTGAACCCATTTCCACAGATGGCGGAAGATATCTGAAAATAAAAGTATTTTTTAGAGGTGCAGATCTCTCAGATGGTGGTAGGGAGGAACGTCATTGTATCTGGAGCTTTTCTGGGTGTACTTCTCAGCCGCTGGATTTTCCTCTCAGGTCCCTATTGTCTTCTCTCATTTCCTCATTGTATAACAGAAAATGCTGCTATGCAATTATCGACAAAAAAATGGGATAGATTTAAATAAAATGTCAATCTCGATATTTGATGAAATAAACGTGCAGGCAAGCAACATTTCCTGGGGCTCTAGTGCAACAAAGAAATACAGGAAATCTTACTTCTCAAGCCTAGTGGTGTTTGCATCCTATCACTAACTTATCAGCAAAGGCAGCGAGAAATGTTAGTGATGATAAACAATTGATGACCAGGGATTCATTTGGCATTGAGATACAAGGTTGGAACTAATGCACCCTCTGAGCTGAACCACTTAAAAGTTTTCTTTTCTTTGATTTAATGCATCTAGCAAATCTTAACTCTTAATAACTTTCTGCTGCCAGTACTTGCTGGCCTGCCAATGTGCTCACACACTCGACTGAGAAGGCAATTGTCTACTTTGCAACTGTAATTCAGCTACATCTTTTGGAACGTTAGCCACAGTTGTTTCTTGGGCTTTTGATGTAGGTTGTTTGGTGGGTTTGGGGTTCTTTTTAACGTGTTTTCTGAAATGCAGCCGTGTCTTGCTGGCAGTCAGAAGTGTCTGTAAACTACTTTTTTTTTTCCTGTTGTTCAAGTATTCATTCTGCATCTGGCATCTCTGCAACAGGGACTGTCCAATTTGTGAGCTGGCACTGTTCCATTTGAACAGACGGGGAGGAGTGGAGACAGACAAAAGATCATATGGAGTAGTCAGCTAAAAAGCGTGGCAGTGAACCTGATCAAGTGGTGCGGATTTTTCTTTATTAAGTTTCTTTTTCTTTTTCTTTTTTTTCCCCAGAAAATCCTTCGCAAATTCCTTTACATGGCAGCCATCAACACAGTCGACAGCAACACTGCACACTGCACAAATGTTGGGTTTGAAAACTGAGCGTCAACCCCCACCCCCCGTCTCAGCCTGTGAGTTCTTGTTCAGGTGATTAAAACCAAAAAAAAGATCCCTACTTTCTGTATTTGGTTTCCATGCCTATGTCTGAAGTGTATTCAGAAGAACTCTTTTCAGTGGCCATGACATAAAAGCTTATGCAGTGGTATGAAGAACTGCTGTCTAGCTCTGTAACTCTTCAAAGCTGAGGAAAGCTTCCAAATTTTTGAGCTAGTTACACAGCTGATAAGATTGGAGTCTAACTTGTAACTTAAAAATCAACCCTTGCCTCTGCTTATGTTGTTACCATATAATCTGGGGAAAAAAAAGTTTTTTCTGGGGGTCTTTTTTACTTTGTTTTACAGTTCTGAGTTTTTCCAAAACCCTTTCTGGTTTAAGTAGCAGAGCATTAAGTGTCACAGGGTACAGAAGGTTTTTTTAAAAAGTAACCCAACTTCTATTTCTTGCCTTTTTTTCATTTCTTTGTTTTTCTTTTCAGTCCTAGCCAATTCCATCTCCCCTTTCCTTTGCTCTTCACTAAGCAAGCACAATTTAATCAGATTTATTGAGAGATAGGAAAGCAATAATTGGGAAACAAAGAGAAGCAATTCAGCATGGTTACAAGTTACTAGTGCATCTCACAGCCAACCTGAACATATCTTAGGGGACTTGTATTTCCTCATGTAGACCTGCGCACCACTCTAAATTGTCATGTCAAGTAATGTTTTGGGTGGGCCAATAAAAGTATTTTCCTTCTTTCTTTTTTGTTAAGGGCTTGCTTGCTTTGTCTTTCCAGAGCATTTAGAAGACAAACTCTCTGGTGCTTAAAGGCCTAAAGAAACTTAATTGTAGTGACCTAAATTTGTGTGTTAGTGGGGAGAGATCACATTCTCAACAAAAATATATTAGACCCTGTTGGACTCTTCTATTCTCTAAATTTTACTGCTCTCTCCAAGTGTATTTCTCATCACTATTTCTGATAATTGATAAGTGGAACAGGTTTTATTTTTATTATCCTTAGCACTGCACAACTTTAATTCAGAAGCGTTGCAGGCAAAAATGACCTGTCTCTGTAGAAGAGAATTGTGATGGGCTTGTCTGGGAGAAAGTTAATGCTATTCACATTAGCTGGTATGGGGGTGTGGTTTGGATTTGTGCTGTAAACAGCACTGGTTATATAGAGATGTTTTCATTACTGCTTAGCAGTCCTTACAGAGCCAAGGGCTTTTCTGCCTCTCACCCCAGCCCACCAGTGAGTGGGCTGGGGGTGCACAAGAAGATTGTAGGGTACAAGGTGGGACAGCTGAGCCCAACTGAACAAAGGGATATTCCACACCATATGATGTCATGCTCAACCTGGAGGAAGAAGGAGGATGAGGGGGATGTTTGGCTTGATGGCGTTTGTCTTCCCAAGTAGGGGTTACATGTGCTGGAGCTCTGCTTTCCTGGGGATGGCTAAACACCTGCAAGCCCATGAGAAGTGGAGAATGAATTCCTCGGTTTGCTTCGCTTGCATGCGTGGCTTTTGCATTACTTTTTAAACTGTCTTTGTCTCAACCCTTGAGTTTTCTCAATTGTACTCTTCTGATTCTCTCTCCCATCCCGCTGGGGACAGATGAACAAGGGGCAGCAGTTAAATCCTAAGAAGAATTTATCCCTGTACAATATCCTGTCTTGGTAAGATGGATAGAAGAATTTGATGCTGATTTCTTTTAAAACTCCAGATCCTGGTGCATGCCAGGTCAGGAGGGTGGCTCATTTGCCATACCCCAAAAGAACTTTTTAAAAATGAAACTTAAACTTTTTGATTTTACTGGACTAATTTAGAACCTGATATTCAAAACAAACAAACAAAAAGTACCCAAACCAAAATGGTTTTCAGTAGAGTTGACAATGCTACTCACTTTCCTCCTACTAAAGTTTATTAAATAGCTGAATTTGAACAGCCATGATCGAGAGAAATATTGCCTCATAGTGTGTCTCAAATGTGGCATATTTTAGAGTTGCAGGTCTGTGCCTCTTTATGATGTTTTTTTTATGAGAATCTCAGTTCTTCCAAAATCTAAAGAAAGTTTTTTTAGCTCTTCTGCAGGGAAAAAATTGAAAATGTAACTTGAATGCACCTTGCAGGCTTAAAAACCTGACCTGCAAATAAAATCAACCTGGAGCTTTTTAGGAAATCTGAAGGAATGGAATTCATACTCTGTTGAAATCAAATCTGCCATCTACTTCACTGAGAATAAGTCTTCATCTCAGATGTTTAAGCTGAATTTATGACTCTTGAAGGTCATGCATTTCTGTGTGGTTTTTGAATGCTTGCAGCTGATATGTCCATACTTTCTTTAAAAAGTTTCCTTCATATGTTCAGCCAACCAAAAAAAAAAGAAAATTGCCCTCCATAATGCAATGTAAGAAAATATGGGAACTGCAGATACTGGACTTTACATTCTCCAAATTCTTCTCATTTTCTAAGGCTTCTGGGTGGCTGTGTCAGAAGGTCATTTATTTGACTTGAAGAAGCCTTTTTAGATGTATAGTCTGGTGATGTTGCTGAGTTCCTGAGCCTTTCATCTTAATTTCTCGAGAGAGCTTTTCAGTTGTGATTTGTAGTTTTGACTGACTGTACTCTTGGTTTTGTGATTCCAGTGATTCCAGGGCTTTTGAACAGCATCAAAACCTTATGTAGGGACCATTAATGCAGATTTGAAACTTTGGCATTATTTAGCATAACCGATGTTGTATTTTATACCATGTCACTCATCTCAACTGCTTCATTCCTCTCCATCTATGCAGTAAACTTTCAGGAAGATGTGGTTTCATTATATGTATGCTGGTGTGGTGTTCTTCCGTCCTTCATCTTTCCATCAGTCCCACCCACATTATTTTCCAGGTTGCTTCAGATTATAATGATTTCAAGAATCAATTTTATTTTTTTCTTGAATTGACTAGGGAATGTGCAAAAGTTCAGCAGCTGTAATTTGGAGTTTACAGAGTTCCTCGTGTGTATTGCAGTCAACAAAGGAACAAAACAATTTAGTTTTCAACTTGCATGATAAACCATAGAGTTCTGTGGTAGTATCTCCAGGCAATTCCTAGTATACATCTAGTAACAGTCTCATTTGTTAGAAATATGTGAGCTGTATCTGTTGCTATATAGAGATATCATTAGTTTCATATATATAACTATATAAATAAAAAATATCCAGGAAGTCACTCACTATAGATTGTAAAAAGAAAAACTTCTACATACCTTTCATTCCAGAAAGAAGCTTGGCAGCAGAGATCAAAATATTTTTACAACCTTGCTAATACATAACCCCACAAGTCACTGAAGAGAGATTTTTATATGTCATATTAGACCTGTTGTACAGATCTAAGAACTTAGGAGGGGTATTTTTTCCCACCAAGCGAAAATGAGAGATGTCTCCTTCCAGCACAGTAGTGACAGAGCAGGAAGGCAAACACTCGGTGCCCTGGGAATTGCAGAGGTACCCTGAGTCTGGCAAGCGATAGACTTGTTCTGCATGGCAGGGAATGTGCTGTGACTGGGTGAGAAAGCTGAAGCTAAAGTCTTTTGGCTTGCAGGTACGAAAGGGAGGACTTGTATACTCCTTTCTCGCACTACATCTTCCTGTATACGCGTGGGGGAATGGTAACAACATGCTGCATTTGTACATGATGCCTAAAAGGCAGGAATTTACTCAGAGTGCTTTTGCTTTCAGAGATGTTTTCAAAAAAGTAGTGAATGGTTTTGGACTAGAAAACAGATATTTACATGTTCTGGTAACTGCTGGTGCTGGGCACGGGGGAAGCAGGGAGGGGGAAGCAAGTGGTTTCTGATCAGCCTTGTCTCTAGTGCAAAGCTACTGCCACCCTGCAGCTCACAGCAACAGGGGATGGATGTTCAGCAATCAGTTGCAGTCACAGGGAAGAAATGGAGCTGAATTTGACCTGTTTCCACATGGAAAGTTACAAGCTGAGCTGTCAGGAGCACTTCAATGGGCCACTGCTGTATCCTGTCTTGGAGTTGTTTATTAGGCACCGCACACTGCAGAAGGATACTTTGGTTACCAGATGTCTGGTAGTGGTTTCAGCAGTGCATGCAGAACTCGGTGTGGACTGATAAGGTTTGAGCTGAAGTTTTGGATGGGGCTTGCAGTCTTAGTGGAGGAAGGGGAAAGAAATTTGATGTCCTGGCTCAGAGTGTTTTGAAAACAGCTTCATTTAAGGAAGAGAAATACCTGAAATAAAGTTTCAGTTCATGGTGATATTATTGAATGTGGAGAGTATAGTAACTTCCACCACATGTTTTAGAATAGCAGCCATTTTATTTTCACTGACAAAAATATCCCAGTGAAAGACTGGGGTATCATTGTAGGAGTTGAAATTCAGTGGTGTAAACATGCTATTTTTTTTTCTTATCCCCCCTTTGTTTGGGAGCAAGAGACCACCAGGCCACAGGATGTCTACACAGAGCATTGTGCAGTTAGATTGTATGCATGTTCACCCTCAGCCCTTTTAAGCTGATATTAGATGGAAGGGCACTGCACTGGGATCTATGGACATTCTTACATTTATGAGAGGAGATTACATTTGATCCTTCAGAAGCAGGTGGGTTGGCAAATAGTGTGGCAATTTAAGACAGAAGGAGGTACAAGGAAAGAAAGGGCACCCTAAGAATAAGTCTATTGCAACTGCAGAAAGTGAAAGAAGAACTGATGGGCTTCACAGAGGATAATTTTTTAGAATATGGTCAGTTGGGTGGTGCCAAAATTAATAAAGATTTGCAAATACAATACTGTGAGACTATTACCATGATTGTGATTAGAAAAGAACTAAGAAAACGGAAGTGCCTCAGGAAATACCAAAGGCAAACAAGGTGGTACATTCAGCAGCTAGTGTGCGGCAATGATTAGGGTTCAGTAGGTGATGTGGTTGTTGGGTACCCTAAAAGCAGACTAGGAGGAGGAATCTTCTGATACTGCTATGGACTGGGGGGATAGAGTTCCTTTAGCTTTCACTACCTCATCTGGTGTTTAGCACAGTAAGGGGACAATGTCCTCTTTGCCCTCTAACCTTTCTGCTAAGTTGTTGGAGCCCATCAGAGGGCTGAGGCCAGGCCATTGAGGTGGAGGTTGGAAGCAGAGTTGCACAAAAGAAAGATGACTGGTACTGGATGAGCTGCTGTCTTCATATTTCCCAGATTATACCCTTCTCTAGAAGCTGGGGCAAAGTGCTGACTCGTTTAAATAGAAGCAGGGTCTGAACAATATGCACTTTCAGTTAGCTGGTTAACATTCTTGTATTATTTTGGTCCAGCTAATAACAGCAGCTTTAACAATAGAAATTCTAAATTCTAATCTAGCTTTTATGTGCAATATAAAGGAGCTGGAGATTACTTAGTATTACTTATAAATAATACACTTATGTTTTTCCTTTTTAATCAGAGTTTGCCACGTAATGGTGATACCTTTGAAAACATACCAGCTCCACAAACAGTAAGTGGCAATCGTAAAAGCACTTTCAGATTCCAATTGTTCCCATTCTCACAATTTATAGCCCAAGCAGGCAATTGCTGCATGGGTTAGAGAATCAGACTAATATCCTTTAAGTCTAGCCGAGTTTCTCCAGCATATGACTTTTGTTTTGTTTTGTTTTTAAGGTAAAGCTATTAGCCAGGGCTTTACTTAACTTGAATGCTGCTTTCTGGGCAATGAAGAGAATGGTACCATTTGTCCATTTACAGAAGATAATGTCAGCAGCACAAACCTACATGCAAAACATTTTTGAATTTAAATAGGTAGAGGTTATCTTTTGTTTGTTTAGTCTATGTGAAGCAAATTGTTTTCCAATTTGAATTAACACACCCTATCATTGCCTGTCTACATACACTGGATTGCCCCCTTTTCAGGGTGTACTGTAGGAATAAAACTGATGCAGTTTATACTTCTTCTGTAGGGCAGCTTGCATTCACTAATTTCTCTTTCTCTTTTGAAAAGGTGTTCATTGCTCTTTTGGTTCATACTGCCTCATGTTGCATTGTGAGCCCAATCTTGCACGTGAACTCAGAATAGGAAATGAGGATAACCACACCATTTCTTACTACCACGGATACCAACTTTTGCTCCCTTTCTCAGGCACCTAAGATGTCTCATTCTTCATTTTACAGTCCCGATCACTAAGTTAAAAAGAAAGGACTAGTAGTTCTCTCTCAAAGAAACTATTTAACAGCTTTTGTTTAAAAAACAAAGAAAAAAAGCTTTTTAATCAAAACTTGTGACAATCCAAATTCTGGTTCCCAAATTGAAGAGCAGACATGACAATCCTTTCGTGGTTTTGTGGTGAATTTCAGAAATCATAGAGGCTTTGCAAATATCTTCACTAACAATTTTGACCATTTTAACCCTGTAGCTCTGCCTAAGAAAGGCTTTGTTGCTTGCAGCTATACTCTGTCCCTTGCTGGGGAAGACCTTCAAGAGGGCTGGTCCATCCCCATTGCTTGCTAGAGAAGTGAGACTTTAACAATTGCCATTGCACTGAGCTGTCTGACTTTGCACAGAAACACCAGTGGAGCACTCAAAAAGCCAAATTCATGTCTTCCACAGGCAGCAGCACCTGGCAGCATCCCCTCCCAGCTGTGTCCAGTGCTGGCTGTGACCATGGCAAAGGGGCATTGGGAAGCTCACTGGGCTGAGCTCCAGAACCTGAGGTGGGAACATACCTGTGGGAAGCTCCAACAAATGGCCAAAAAGGAGTATGGTAACTAGGCAGATTGGCAAATGTTCTCCACTATCCTGGTCTTCTATCCTTATGCCCATTGTTCAGCTGGTGGTGGTTTAAAGGTGTGTGTCATGCCTTAAAGAACATTAAAGGACACCATGGAAGAGGCAGCAGGTGCTGTGAGGACGTGCCTTGAGACAGAGGGAGGAAATGGATGCCGTTACTGGTTGGTGAATCAAAACTCTTCCATTGGACACCCAAAATAGTACTGTTGTTATTCAGCCCATTTTCTGCCAGTATAATACACTACCTTTGCAAAGGTTAATCAATTTCAATGTTAATAACATTCTTATTTTCCAACCAATATCTTTCAAATACATGAATTGCATGCTTGTCGTCATCTAAGATTAACAACATGACAAGTATGAACTTTTAAAAGCAAGACACTTTGTAGTTATTGGAGAGCAGAAAAAGGTCACAACACTTAGTACAAAACAGAACGATGTAGATTTCCAGGCCCATAATTTGTCTGGTTTTCTCAATATATTCTAAAGAAGCATGGAGCATAAACGGGCCAAATTAATAAGAAGAGGGAATGTTCTGCTTGTGTGTACAGTGTAAGAGGCTATCAGATAATAGGAATTATCATGTAGGATAATTGAAGACTCTCAAAGCCTTGTTTTGGTTGGCACAGCATCATAATTTTGTTTGTTTCCTGAGAACAAAAACATACTGAGTCCACTTTGCCAATCTTCCTGACTCCCTTTAATCTTTTGTCTAGAAGATATTTTTGGTCACAAATAAATGTCACAGAGACATGGGAAAATTTATTGGTTTCAGTGTTTACTTGATCAGTGTAAGGCAAAGGAAAACTCAAGTATTTACTTTTCTGCTATGGCTGCTATTGTCCTTGGGGACTGCTGAAACTTTAAATCAGAGTCCTAATTGGCACTTGGATAGTCATGAAATACCTAAAGCCTCAAAAGGAGCTTAAGAGAGTAGTTGCTGCCTTTTCCCTGCTCTGTCCTGTGCTATCCACAGCACACACATAACAAGGATTTGGGAAGTAGAGTTATTGGCATTAAATCTTACTGTGTGACTAGCTCAGACTTTGTAAGACTAGGCACCCCTGAGCAAGGAGCTGACACCAAAGTCATAAACCTGGAGCAAATTACACTGTGCAAGTAAGGGATTGGAACTGTGGTATGATTTGCCCTGACTCATTTGCTGGTGTTTTGCTACTCTACAGGTAAGCCTGCAATGCTTTTAAGAGTTGTGTTGTTATCTATAGCTTTTAAAAATTGAGATAGCCTGGCAAAAGTTAACCTACTCATGAGTTCATAGCCTGAGTAATAAAGAGGGGTGAATAGCAGCTAGAGGGATGAATGCCACTTGTGTGGGACAAGGCAGAGAGGGTCCCCACTTATATGGTACTGTTGCACATCCCAGTTTGGATTTTGCCAGCTAGGAGCAACTTGCTTTGACTAATGGCTGCCTCTACTGGTCCCCCATCTCTGGTGGACAGTGTACATAATGTGAATCTATTATATTGTTCTTTGGGTTTTTTAACCCTGGCACCAAACCCTTTTTTTATCAGGAAGCCCACTTCACAGTTTTACAATCAGGGTAGTACTCAGGGCAGCAGCAATCATACAGCTTCAATGGGAAGTCTTGCTGATCTGCACAGTGGGTGTCTCAGAGCATCTGAACCCATTCTGCTGCCCTCTGCTAGCACATTGAGGGAGGAGCAAGCAGGGCTGGAGCTATCAGGCTGTTTTAGTTTGACTGGGTACAGGCAGCAATGATAACAGCTGATGGAAACCAGGGAAATGGATTTTTTAGACACCAAGTGTTGTCTACTACTAATTTTACATTATCTAGCACAGCTTTGTTTATCTAGGAAGGGTAGCTATCTGGTGACCATGCATACATCACGTTGGAGAGGCAGCACAGCTGGGGGATCTGCTTTTCTCTTCCATCCTTTTAGCCAGGCGAGGTGAAGGAAAGTGAGGAAGGTGGAGCTTTACTCACAGTAGAAAGCAAATCCTCCTTGAAGAGGGATGGGGTTGTTGTACAGCACTTAACAAAGCAGGACGGTGTGTGCCTGGTCACTTACATTTTAAAGAATCTCCCAAGAACTAAAACTCGAAGATACCCGAGAGTCTGAAGTCCTACCACCCCAGCTACCTCAGGCTATCAAACAGCTGTTAGGTACACTGGGAGGACATCAGAGAATCATTTCTTGTTTTGTTCTTTTTCAACCGATGCAATGTAAGTTGTCCATGAATTTTGAAAGGTGCCACGGCCACCTATTGCTTGCCCTGGAGGACTTAATATCAACGGTTAGGAAAGGGATGCAGCTGTACCATATCCTGAACAACCTTCACTCTGAACCTCTGAGGCCAGAAATCCTAAGAGGACCTATTTACAGCAGGGACGAAGCAACATTTTAAGAGGAAGCCATGACATTTGGTAAGAGAAACGCAAAATTATAAGAGGCCAATACCATTTGTACATCATTGAGGCTGGACTGAACCTCTGCTGTTTGGAGTAGATTGTTTGCATTTTTGAGTTGTCTTCTTTGAGTTGTACAAGTAGCTATGTTTTCATTAAGAGAGGCTTATTTTTCAACAATTATGCCATGAAAAAGGAACTTGTAGGAGGACCATGGGATGTTGGTTATAGAAGAGCAGAGAATGCAACTTTCTGGGATCATTCCCCTTCATGGGACTGGTTGTTTAGGTACTCACAGGGTCTGTGTCACCCAAAGAGGCAGGCACTGCTCTGCAGAGCTGAGACTGGTGCTGAGAGATGGCTGCGGGCATGCTCCCCTGTTGCCACTGTCATGATCGGCAAGCTCACCCACTTTCCCACCAAACTCTTCCCTCACCCCATTCTCTGTGTATGTGTGGAGGTATATACAGAAATAATATCAGCAAAAAAAAAAAAAAGATAAAATAATTAAGCACAGCAATAGTGAAAAATAGGTGTGGGAACTACTTGCCAACCCAGATTTAGTCCTTTGTGAATTCCCAGGTATCCATGTTTTATTAGCATTAGCTCCTTCTCTGAAAAGGGACTGGAAGTAGGTTCTGGGTGGGGTGGTTTTTTTCTTTGTACTTGACTAATTTTGTGTGCACTATTTTCAATTTCCATCAAATGAGATGGGGTGTTCTTTTATTGTTCAGTTATGAAAGTTCAGCCTAATGTCAGAGTTAGGCGTGGTTGCCCTGAGCCATTACTGGTAGCATCAGTTTGGCTGGCAAAGGGCAGCGACACCTGGTTAACCTCACTGGCATCCAGGATTTGCTCATGTGTGACAAGCTGGTACCTGGCAAGAACTTCAGATGGCAAGGTGGTGGGATGTGGAGAGAAGAGAGCCCATCCCTCCCTCCATCTGTCTGTCTGACTCTTTTGATACTGGGACTTCAGGGAAAGTAACGTGCCTTTTTAGGTTGTACAAGTGGAAAGTGCCCATTTCACATAGTCCTTTTCTGAATTGAGAGCTGCATTTTGATTCCACGCCCCTTATTAGAGGAACACTTTGATAGGTTTAATCAATGTTGTATTTCGGGGGAGGGTGAAAGTTAGAACATGATATCTCTATTTATTTATGTATTTATTTATCTATTTACTGTCTATATATGTATCCATACAATATGTAGGAGTAACTTAGTTTTACTTCCAAGTTAGGTTTTGTTGTTTTTTTTTTTATTGGAAACTTATAAGCCATACTGCTCAACTGGAATGAAAAGTAATTTTCAAATATTCCATCAAGAAAAATGGATAATTTCCCATATAGTACTACAGCACATTATTACACTAAGTAAAAGAAACAGCATTTTATAACACTGCAATCACAAAATATCTTTAATATGTTAAAAAAAATGTTAATGCTCATGAATGCATTTATTTACCTGAAATTTCTTCATATACTTTGTGTGTGCTGGCACAGGCTGCTGTCTGCTGCTTTCTTAGAATATATCCAGCCAGCCACTTTAACTTTTGATGTTGCTCTTATTTTAATCCCCCAAATGTTGTTGTCAGGGTTCTTTACCTTGAATCAAGGTTATTATTATAAAAAATTCCACGATTTCTGCCAATGAGAATGAGACAGTAAGCTATCTTGGCAGGCTAATTTAGGTAACTTTTCAGGTATGCTTATTTAAACAAGAGATGCATGAGAAATGTGAAAAATGCTAGCACTTATCGGAAATGCAAATGTGGCATTTGTTCAGCTTAATAGGAATGCCTCTGCACCAGGCAACAACACCAGAAGTGCCAATTAGGATGCAGTCATGGTTCCAAAAATTCACCCTTTCTTTTCAGCTAATATGACATTTATGTGTCGGGTCTTTTTCTTTCGAAGAGTGGCTGTGCTTTTCAACCTACCTGCATAGAAATGCCAGTCTTGCTTGAATTTTATTTTAACTAAAACCCTGTTATTGTGCCAGGCATCAATACAGAACTGTTATGCCCGTAATGTGTTTTATTATGGCTAGAATTTAAAGAGCTGTGCCATATAGGTCAATCAGTGTTACGAATGACAGCAGTTGTTATCTGCTAGTGAGGACAGCAGTATAATAATAATGTTTATTGCACATCATTTTTCAATGATTTTATGCTATCATTTAGGAGATGAATGAAATGGCTCTCTAGCAGACATGAATGTAAATAAATTAAACATTAAGAACCAGTGAGTTCTAATCATCTTTCTTTAAGATTGCACTAAATGGTTGCAATCAGTGAAATAGATGAGAGATTGCATTAAATTGCTCTTCCAGATACTATATCATGCCAGCTCAAACAAGGTTCACATGCATTACAAAGCAGCTCAGGTTGAAGGAGCAGCTGGAATGCCTCATAGGCATGCATTAACGGAGAGTAATGCACTGGTCGTGTACCGCTGCTTACTGTCTCCTATATTAACATACACAGAGTGACAAAGAGAAACCCAAACAAACAAACAAGGGAAAACCTGTACTGTTTTGTTCCAGGGCTTTACTCTTATTATGGATTTATATTAATATATGCCATGGTTTAGGGGATTATGCGGGAGCATATCATCGGTTGCAGCATTTTCTCAGCTCTTTCATTCAGCCTCTGCTGTTTTTTTAGGACATTATTGGAAATTCACAGGGCGAAAAGATGACAGGTTGGAGAATGAAGGGAGGTTTGTTACTGCTATGAGGAGAGAATACATGCGCTGTGATATGGGTAGGAGATAGGCAATATCTGAGAAGCTGTCAACAGGACACGTTAAGGCTGGATTTTCAGGAGCTGACCTCTTATTCTGCCAGCACAAATCCACAAATTAAATTGTGTGAGCAGCTAGGTCACAGAGAGGGAGCAACTTCTGTATCTATCTGACCTAAGGTACACGCACAAAAGCGAACCTGAAATAGGGAGAGCCTCAGGGTCAGCCAAGACAGATTGGAAATCTGTCTCTTCAAGTCTTTAAATCACAGCATGGTGAGCACAATTAAAATTGTGATCCTTCAGGTCCTCTGCTGCCAACGGTAGGAGCAATGTCCCTTTTCATTTAAGGGTAATACGGCCCCAAGTTACTGTGTTACTGATGATGGGCTAGTGTTCGGCTGTGTGGTGTTACCTTGGTGGGATGCTGCAGCACCTGCTCCGGAGCTGGCTGTATCACCACCCTTAGCACAAGGCTGTGCTGGGAGAATATGACATTTCCCAACTTCTGAGTTCAAATCCTGATGGACAGTTGTCCCATTAAAAATTAAAACAATTCTAAATTTCTTTCCTCCCTTCCTCCCTTGCTCCTTTACTCCCTTCCTCCCTCCATCCCTCCTTCAGCAGGTTCCTGTTGAACAAATACTACTCACCGTCCTCATCAGCCCTCTTACTTTCAGTGCAGGAATTTTCCCCAGCTCATTTCCCATTGTGTGTTTCAAGATGATTTTCCTGGATTGCAGAGTGGAGGGCAGGAGTCAGCAGTGTACAAACCACCCAAGGTTTGACATTCACCTTTTCCTCGACTGAACTCGATCTCATGGCCTATGAGGGACGTTGGCTGCATCCTGGATAGAAATGCTCCTTCTGGGGAGGTTTAAATATGGCATTTCAGATTTTATGGGTTTTTACATCTTCACTTTGATTCATTGTTTTAGGCCAAATTCTGAATCCAAATGACCTGGCACTCAGGTGTCTGAAAGTTTGACTTGGGGCTTCTTTAGGTCCAGAAAAATGTGTTAAAATGCCTATATTTTTTGTCTTAGTGTTTGTTCATAACATTTTTGGGTTTTCCTTCAGTGAGAAAGGAAAGGAAGTCTGGGAACAAAGGAGACATTTTTGGAGACTTTTTTTGTGAATGTGAGAATTCCAGGCAATACCTAAAAACTGGCTGACAAACCCCATCCTCACCCAAAAACATATTAAAAATTGCCGTATTCATCATTGCGGTCATTGGGTTTGATGCGTTTACACTTTCTCCTGTTATCCCCCTGACTCACGTTCATTTTGGTCTGGCAGTTTGAGTTTATTTTATTTCAAACCAATGCTGACTAGAGTTCTGGGTGCTGGGGTGGCAGGAGAAGCCATGCTGGTCTTCACACTCACTTCTGCTCCTGGTACAGACATACAGAAAACAGAGGCAGAAGAGACCCCGCTGTACGATACAGCTTGGCATATGGTTATGGAACAGTTTTTTCATTGGCTTTCCTTATTAGTATTCAATATCTATTCCAACAGGAGAACCAAAGATACTGCTGAAACATTCCTTGAGTGTGCCAGGCTGACGTGCTATTTATTACTTAACTGAAATTATGAGTTTGTGTTGAATACTTAGATGTATTATCTCTTCACCACAAAAAGAGAAAATAGTGCATGAAAGAAAAAGCTCCTGAATTCTTCCAAAGCTACATCCTCAGGTTTTATCCAGTCTTTTCAGTGACTACTGAAATTGCAAAGCACTTTTTTGGGTTTTTGGTTTGGTTTTGGTTTTTTGTTTTCGTTATTTTTGTTGTACTGCACATTCATTCAGTAGCTTTTACTCAGGAGTAGACGGGAACCAGCCAGGTCATATCCTAGACAAATATCAGAAACACTTGAGTCAACATGTGGGTATGTACCTCGTAATTGCATGCTTTTCACAGTCCAATATCCTTTTCAAAAATGACATCAAAATCTTTCTTTAAATGCCTTAAGATTCAATAAGAAAGACCTGCAATATGAGATAGCTCTTTCAAGCCACAGTGGGAGACAAAAGGAATGATTCTAGATTTTTTCTTTTTTTTGCAGTATTAATCATCCCTATGAGTGGGTCAAAATTTATGGCAATGATAGGTAAGGTTAACAGAGGACTTCATGGAGTGTTTCAGAACAGATACTGACTCAGCCCACAAAGGGGAAAAATGTAATCCTTATCTCACAACTGCAGGGGGGAAAAATGGGATTCCCTGTATTGTCCCTTGTTCTCCCAAGTTTACTTGCAATCACCATAAACCTCCTTATCACTGAGTATCTGCAGTGTCTGGTGCTCTGAAATTCCTGAAATATTCCCACTAAAAGTGCTTTTCTGAACACAGCAAGAATTTGCTCTCTATTCAAGGTCTTAAGACTACAGAGGACTTCCTTTCATGAACTTTGTTGCACGGGCAGTGTCTGAGGAGTGGAGATGGTGGTGGACTTCGTTGCAAGGAGACATCATCTGAACCTGTTGCCCACTGAGCAATACAACATTTTGCCCTTTGCTTTTATATATGAAACAAAATCCTCTCTAAATGTAAGTCTCTAAAATGGAAAGTTTAAGGACCCTACAATTCTGAGGTAAACATAAGGTGTGAGACCTGTATCTTAAACTACAAAAATTCTGGTACTGGAGGGATACTGAGACTTCTGTTATCTTTCCATTAACACAAGCTATTACACTTGGGTGGCCTGCTGTCCTTTGATTTATTTAACCCTTTAATATATTTATTTACAAGCAGAAAAACTGATTAGTCCTAAGTGTGAGAGCTGCTAACATACCCAGTATCACTTGACTGACATAGACAACAAATTGCTGTCTGCTGAAGCAGACAGGGCAGATAATCCTAACAGATAATCCCTTTTAATTTTTTTTTCAATCAGAATTTAATTGCAAAACTCAGAGGCTTCCTCCCAGCAGGTATAACCAGCTCTGTTCAAGTGGGATTTTGCACCTATTTATTTTCTCATATGTCATTGAATTTTAGAGCTTTGTTGCTTTAATATAGTAAATGAGATCAAAACTAGAACAATAGTAGGATGTATAGACAAATTCCAAAATTATGTTGTTTGAATTGTTAGCAAATATTTGAGGATGGCTGTAGTCCAGAGCACCAGGATGCAACGTCTTGATGGATGTGATGACCGAGACTTAATGGCTGTTAAAGCTCTTAACAGGGCCTCTAAAACAAGTAAGAATCAACAATTCCCAATGCATCTAAGGGCAGCCTGCCTTTCTGCATTTCCACTTCACTTGCTTTGGAAGTCATACTGTTCTGTTGTTGCAGTTTGTCATTGTTTGAATGGTTTCTAAATCCTGTCCAGGTCATTTCTGATGTTAAATATTCACGTTCCCATAGTTAGCAATTTGAAGGCTATGTCTGTGGTCTGCAAAGGGAACATTTCAGACAAACCTCACTCCAAGGGAGAAGTGCACTGAAAATGATGGAAAGCACCCCAGAGAGATAAGACAGTCCATCTTGAATTTACCTGCAGAACACGTGGGAAGAGAGCAGGAGGAATCAAGTATCTTACTGGTGTCTTGTGTTCCTGCAGTAGAAATGATGTTGACAAACGAAACTGTGGTTAGACTGAAACAGAGGATTAGAAAAAGGGCAGGTATTGCCTGAAACTACGTGCAGGTTTTGCTGACTGATACTCGAAGAGCTTTGTGGTACGTATCCAGGTACTTGAGGCTGTACCTACACAATGGAGGGGAAAATGTGTAAAAAGGGATATACAAGATCTGTCTCCTTTCCAAAATAAGCAATGAAATGGGATGTGGTGATGAAAACTGGTTTCTACAGTGCTAAGGAACTTGAAATATGTGCTCTGTTTAATGTAGAGTGAAGGACAACACAGACTTACTGTGGAAATGGATGTAGGTCTGCATCTGGCTAGAAAGAGAGACTAGCAATGCAGCTGTACAATGCATTAAAATCATGATGAGGACAAGGCAGCATCACAGCTTATGACTTCACGGTGCAAAACCTTTGCAAACAAACCAGGACAACGGCCCAAAGCAAGTGTCCTCCTCTCCAGCAGTGCCAGCTCTTGCTTGTGACAGCTATGTGAGTTTAGGCAAAAGACCTCACAACTTCTTTTTCCTCTTCACTTTCTGTGTTAATTTTTCAACCAATTAACCCTCAGCCTGGTTTGCTGTGTGTGCTGAAACAGCTGTGCTGACAATGTTGAAATGTACGTGTGCGACTGGGCTGGGAGGTGGCCAGGAGAGATGAGACTCAGTTTCAGGGTGTTGGCACCAATGATCCTCTATTGTACACTCCCAGCTGTCCTGAGGTCCACAAAAGCAAAACATCATCAACTTTTTTTGTATGTGTATTGCTTATGTTGTTCCAGGCTTCCACTTGACTGGAGCTCTTTAATTGCTGTAAGTCTGTCTGATAGGGGCATAAGCTTCTTGTTCCCCAAAGTTGTGTCTGTGAGCATAGATACCATTGCACCAGCACCACAGTGTCTTCTGCCAGTATAGTTTATTGCCCCATTGGAAACAAAACCAAAACAACTTGTGCTGATAAAAGTGTTTTCTGTTCATGCAGCTGTGACAAGGCCCAGTTTATGGTGGAATGACCAGTCCCTGGCAGTGGTACAAGGGTGGGTGATATCTGCTGGGGATAGGGTCTTCAGGGTAAGCTTATTGCTAAAGCTGGGCCCCGGATCAGGTCTGACTGGTAAAGAAGATGCAAATGTAACCTTGGCAACATGCTACCAAGATGATGAATCCAAGCATCTTAGAAGTGCAATAGTTGTATATACTTCTGAGAGAGATTCCCTGCAGGGTGCTATTGGTTCAAGTACCATTGCCATTCCTTACAATTCACCACAGAACCCCAAGAACCCTTATTTTCCAAAATTTCTATTGTCAGCATTGCAAAGGGGTTAGCCATCTCTGCAGAGCAGCTGCAAATAACCTCCAGCAAGTATCTGCACCACCACTGGTCTGTCGTCCACAGCCTGGAGACACTGCTGGCTCAGTATTGTGCTCACAGATCTGAAAGTCATCACAGTTAGGCTACCCTGAGATGTCTTTAAGATCCAGAGACCTTCACATTTCACCTCACCAAAGGAAAATGAAAGATATCAGATTAACCTGGAAATTATTTGTGTCTCACACTGTTTTCAGAGTAGTGGAAATCAAGGCTGAAATCAGTGAAGAGTATTCTGGAGGGAAAAGCAGTGGGGAATGGGTTATATGAGGGTACCAAAGCAATGTTCCTGCTAGGTTGGGTAAGTTACTATTGTAAGTAACCCAAAACCATCATCATGATGCCATCAAAACCTAATATCCTTATCATCTCTTAAAAAAAATAAATGGAGTGGGTTAAATTAAATCCAGTGACTTCAGGACAATTTACTGACTAATTAGCTAAAATTCAGATTTCTGTTTCAGATATCTCTCTTGCTTCTGAAATTTATTTATCTTAAAAACAGATGGAGAGAAAAAGTGAAAGAGGAAAGGAAAGGAAAGGAAAGGAAAGGAAAGGAAAGGAAAGGAAAGGAAAGGAAAGGAAAGGAAAGGAAAGGAAAGGAAAGGAAAGGAAAGGAAAGGAAAGGAAAGGAAAGGAAAGGAAAGGAAAGGAAAGGAAAGGAAAGGAAAGGAAAGGAAAGGAAAGGAAAGGAAAGGAAAGGAAAGGAAAGGAAAGGAAAGGAAAGGAAAGGAAAGGAAAGGAAAGGAAAGGAAAGGAAAGGAAAGGAAAGGAAAGGAAAGGAATAAAGACTTTCCACTGTTTTATGGAATGAAGGTCTTTGCAAATAATTACTTTGTCAACTTATTGTAAATTTTCCATGGGGTTATTGTTGAGAGACAGTAGGTTTTCGTACCAAATAATTAAAATGCAAGGAATGTGAGATATACTGCTAAACAACAGTTTTTGCTATTGTATTGTAACAACACCGGGAAATTAAGTTGGATGGGTGATAGAAAACATATTCTGAAGAAAAGTAATAGTGCTAGTAAAGGAACTAAAGCTTTAATCTGTTAAAGATGTTTCTCTCTACTGCTTGCTAAAGAATAAAAGGTGGGAATTGGGAGATCCACAAGTCATCAGCTGGAATTATCTTCCTGGAAATCCAGGAGAAAATAGACATCTGCAGGCAAGGCCACTTCTAACAGTACTGAACAGTAAAAGCTAACTGAACAGGCTATTTTCCTTGCTAGTAAAAATGTTTTCTTCTAAAAGAGTTTTATTTCATCATCTCTTATTCCTTATTTTTCTCTTGATTGAACAGGTATTTTTCAAGGGGCAAACAAGAATAAACTGGCCTTCTATTTTTTTTTTTTGATGGTGGTTATCTTTACTCAACAATAATCTGTGTGTAGCAGGAATGTAGATGTTCTCAAACATTTTACTCTCAAATCAATAAAAAGAATAAAAAAATGTCTTAAAGCACACAATTAAAATGGCTGGAGGATTGGTGGCAAGTATACCCTCTCCCTCACTATAGTAATTTTAAGGGTTTTGATAATACGTTGTTGAATCTGCATTTTTCTTCATTCTGTCACAGTAAACAAGAATTCCAAAGATGCAGTGTTTTTAATGGGGTATTAATGGCTTCTGATATTTTGAATTGTTTACACAGAGTGGAAGGCCTGTGACAGTAAACACTGAAGGTAATTTCAGTGAGAACCTTGAGTGGAGCCAAGTTACACAGAGCAGATGAACGGAGGCTGATGTGGTGTCCGCTGGGACCAGGAGAGTTGACTCTCCTGCTCAGTTTTGGGACTCAGCTTTTTGATATCAGTAGCAAAAGTGTAGACACAATGAAAGATATAAGCAAATTCTTAATGGCTTGACCTTTCGGAAGACTCTATCTATGTGACTTTTGCCCTTTTCATTTTGACCATCAAGTGGCCTTTCCTTAAAAAAGAAAAAAAGTCTAGGGCAAACCAAACAAACCCTGAATTAATTAATGTGAATATCAGAAGTTATAGGATGATCTCCTGGGAGCCAGGCAGAGATATGGTTGGGATTTTGAAGCATCTTGCTTGCCTGTAGATAATGACATTTCTGCACAGTCCCTGTCATTTCATACGACCAACTTCCTATCCAGGCTTAATAAGACTGTGCATGGCTTTTGTTTTTGTTGTTTGTGCTTGTGGGTTGTTTTTTTTTTACAGAAACAGTTAGTGGAAATATGAGAGAGAAGAAGGGAGAAACAAGGAAAGGAAAGTTAGAACCCAACTGTTTAAGAGAGAACCTGAGAAGAGCCATAACAGACATGGAATGGGCCTTTTTGACAGAGAAATAGCCAGCCTCTTTTCAGTTGTCTGTGGGGACAGGAGAAGGGGCAATGGCTTCAAGTTGGAGCACAGGAAGTTCCGCACCAACATGCAGAAGAACTTTTTCACAGTGAGGGTGACAGAGCCCTGGGACAGGCTGCCCGGGGGGTTGTGGAGTCTCCTTCTCTGGAGATATTCAAGACCCATCTGGATGCCTCCCTGTGCGACCTGTCCTAGGGAACCTGCTTTGGCAGGGGGGTTGGACTCGATGATCTCTGGAGGTTCCTTCCAACCCCTACAATTCTGTGAGTCTGTGAATGACTAGCATAGTATGATATGCCAGCCAAAACACAGCTAAATTCCTTTAAAGTTTTTCCAGTGTTTAACATTATTCAGGTGTTTGTAAAAATGGAAACCCAGTGCATCCACTGTGGAGTACCCCAGTAAAAGCATCCATCAGTGAAAATGTATAAGTTTATATCCTATAAAATGTAGCATGGGGCACAGAAAGGCGATGTAGCTAAACTCCTGGGAAATGGCCTGCAAGCTGGCAACGTAGTAAGAAGGAAATCACTTGTGGTACACAGCAGGTAGCAGGACAAGAGAGATGGGTTATGAGAGGTACCACTGAGGTTTTATAATGGCACTTCCCATATTGTACTTGCCATACACAAGCATCAAGGCAAGGCAACAATTACTTAGGGCATTAATAAAGGGGAGTAATGCTATGGAATAGAGGGGCCGGAAAATTCTGGCTGACTCCTTGTAAAAGCTGATTCTAGCAGCCATATTAGATGAGGGAATGACCTTTTAAAAAGCAGCGTAGGATCGTTGCTGTTGTGTAGTCCATTTGCAGGTACAAACAGACGCCTGGCACTACAGAATTGAATGCAGAGTTCTGTACAGTATTTCCCTTTATTTTTCCGTGATTAACACTGAAAGCTGGGATGATATCCCACCTGAGCTTTTCTCTGATGCTAAATCAATTTTTCTTTGCTCATATTTTATTGTTATCATTATTGGTTCTGAATAACATCTGAAAGCTTATAGCCATACATGAAACTGTTCCTTTATTAGTGTCTGACAATCCACAGGGACATTTTCATGGAAACTTCTACATATTGACCTGTAGTTTTTCTAGGATTTGAACAATTTTTAATATGAGCAGAAAACACTGCTACTACAGAAAGGGGGAATTATTTATTTGTAGAGTCAGCAGTGACTTTACCCCCAAGCTATAATAAAACTGTTAAAACCAAGTGTTCAGTAACTTCCCAGCTAGGAAAAAATTTCCTAACCTTTCCCTGTATAGTTTTCTGTGGGGTGAATTATCATTTGCTAAAGATACGACATATTATTTACCACAGACCGCAGCTGTAAAACCTCTGTGTGGCTATGTTCCCATGGAATTTCATAGATAAATCACTAGAAACTAGACAGGTATTTCAATCTGTTTTGCTGTATTTTACACCTTCTGAATGATACCTGCTTTGACTGGAATGAGACCAGTTTATTAATATTGCTTTATCAGTTGCTAAGGGCTGTGATGTGCTGAAGTGGAATTTGGACATTGCTGCTTCTTAGCATGTTTGGCTTGTAGACCATAAAACTGTTATCCCAGCTGGAGGGGAAAAAAGAAGAAAATAAAAAAAGGGGGGGGGGGGGGGGGGAAGGAAGGGAAAAGAAGGTATTTATTATTCAAGATAGCTAAGCAAATTGAAAACTCTTGGTTCATCTGAAAACCTCTACTGAACTTTCTCCAAACAGGAAAATTAATGAAATGCTACTTGAGCTTGACTATTTTGGCTTTTTCTGCATTGTATTTTGACATTAATTTGATCTGAAATTTCATCTCGACTAATAGTCAGCATCCTTAATATTTATATTGCTTTGGTGGCCCAGATCTGTGTACTCAAGAATTTGCTGCTGAAATAGCAGTGTTTTGTAAAAGTTGGTGTTTTTCCTTGGTTGCTTACAGAATCTAAAGGTCTTGGTCTATTACTGGATGTGAATCTGATTCTGAGTCAGTGAGAGGTCTAGATGGTCAGCATTTCTCATTATTGAGTCATACAAATAAGGAGGCACCTCAGACTAGTGCACGCAGGCTTTTGAAGAGAAGAAATTACAAATTCCCTCATTCTGAGCAGCTCCGTTCAAGTCTTGCTGCTTATCTTTCAGGCATCATCCCTTCAGTATTGAAGCTTTACCATACAATACCTTTAAATGCATATCTAATGGAACCCTGATTTTTTATTTGGTGCACTGCTGCATATGGATAGGCCTAAAGGATGTGTGTTTAGATCTTGTTGCTGGAGTGTATGTGAACTGTACACAAGTAAGACTCAGAACAGCCCTAACAAATGCCTGTGCTTACAGCCTTGCCACACTGGGACCAATTGCTGTCACCTTGTCCTGGAAAATGTATTCCCTGTCCTGATTTTGTTTGAGTTCTATATGGTGCCTTTTGCACAGCTTTTGTCATGTTAATTTTGTGAGCAGAAGAAAAAAAAATTAATGAGTGGCCTTTTTTTTCCTACCTCTATTCAATAACCAGCTCCAGAAAACAAATCTGTTTAGAAGTTACATTTACTTTTGTAATTAAAATTAGATGTGATCCTTACCTACCATAATTATTTTTGAATCGTGCATCATGCTAAGGATCTCTTTGGCTATATATATATACACATACATGCAAACATATAAAAGCTATACTGAAATATAAGGTTTTAAGGTGCTCTAATTCTTGTTACATAAACATATTTTACTATTTTTCATGTGCAAATCTGGGAAGTTCTTTTTGTAAATCAGCTTACCGTATTGTTATTTTATATATTTCAGTGGAAGGCATACCAATGTGCTTTGGGATGCAGTGTATTGAGACCAGCCATCCATTTATGAAATGGTGTTTAGAAGCTGTATCCATTCTGCAAGAGCAACAATGTGTGAAAACCAGTGGGAAGGAACATAAATAATGATTTATCCAGTTGAAACATAGAGCCACTGGCTTGTAAATAGGACTGATGTAACTAATGGACTACAATTTGGATGCTACTGTCATAAAACCAAGTAACTTTTGCCATGTCTGAGATATGTATGTCACATAATGTGTCATCTGCTTCATACTCTGTAGGTGGTGGATGGTCTTTGGTGGTCTCTGAGTAACCATCAGATCCTAGGGCTTTATGAGATTAGACACTCAAGCTGAAGTAGAACATATCTAAGGTATCTCCCTCTGTCTTGGGCCCTCTGAGTTGCCTTTCAAATAATAAATAGCCTACTTACTCTTAATTACAAATAGGTGATGTGTATTTTCATTAACCTTTGTTTATTCTGCCATTGGAGGGAGTAAATTAGTGACACTGAGACTATAACCTTTATTAAAGAGTGTCACCAACTGATCTGCTATAGTCTCACAGTGCTAAACTGACAAAGGTGTTCATGGAAACTTGCCGAGATTTTGAAATGTAACAGTAGAGAATTAAGCTTTTTGTGTGCTGTGGAATAATTTGTCTTGTAATTTAGCTTTAATTCACATTTTCACAATTAATTAAACATCAACCTAATCATTATACACACAAAGCATTTAAATTGATGTATGAAGAATGATGGCGAATGAATAATGCTTTGAAGATCCATTTCAAATTAGTTGTTTGATTAATGAATATTCCAGAAGGGCATTTGTGTGATGACCTCTGTTGATGACTTAAGGAAAGGCATGTCTGTTTAGATAATGAGAAGACAAAGTGAGTGAGAGTTATCTCTGCGAGTAAGCAGTGTAGAATTACAAGGATTAATCTATACCAAGCATATTACTTATTTGCAGTGCTTGTAAGAGATAAAATAGGACTGTAAGTTCAGTAAATAAGTTTGGCATTTGAAAGATGCTGCTTAATGATAAAATGCACTTGCTGTATATGCCAGTCGTCTTTCTCCATTTATGGATGACGATAGAGGAGGGCTGTTCTCTTTTCCTAAGCCTACTATGATCCTTCACGGTACGCGACCTTTCAATTTCTTGCATGCAACAGAAGTAAAATGTTACACACTGTAGCTCATTCACTTCCCATTGCTTCTATAGTTATAAAGATGAAATACAAATGTTTTACCTGGTAACCTGACTTCATAGATGGGGTTTCCAGCTCATTTATTTTAGCAGCATACAAAATGCCTGTATAAAAGTAGTAGTAATATTGTATATCAGAAATGCTGTGTGCTTTGGCACCTAGCAGAGTTTCTGTGGCCCAGGGTTGGTGCCCTCTGAGCTGCTGACTCTTAGAGGCGGGTTACAACACTGGAGGGGCCAAGCAGATGTTCAGCCTAGTCATGTCTACCTTCCACAACAGTGAAAATGCTGGGAAGAAAATGTTGCTGGATGCCAGTTTGACCAGGTTTTTATCTTTATCACAAGGTCCCACTGAAATATTTCATAAATATCCCCAGCAGCATTTAGCCATGTGTCTGCTCTCTGCATTCAGCTTGTAGCACAGGGACAATAAAGCCCTTTGGAGACAGGTCCAGAAATCACTGGAGCCTGAGGAGCTCTTCAACAGGTGAAGGATGCATGATGAGGTCCCTGGCATAGCCACAGCTTCCCAGATGCTGTTTCAAATACGGTTGAGGTCACTTTCTGCTAGTGCAGCTATCTTTGATGATCTTACAGAAGGTATAATTCTGGCAGAAAATCCAGTGGTCACAACTTTTCCCTACTTTCTCTTCCCCTGGTCCATCCTTACCATAAAAAATTGTGTTATCTTTAGGTAAGAATTCAGCATGGGGAAAAAACAATGCAGCCCCTCTTGAGGATACCTCTGTGTGCCCCCAGCTGACAAGGATGCTGGCATTAGATCTGGTCTTGTGTCTTTTCACAAAGCACTTTTAAAATTGTAAAAAGTAGATCTGATGGAAGAGGATTTTTTTTCCCACGAGTAATTTTTTCTGCATTACCAATTAAATTTATTGATTTTTTTGAAGGTATGTTCCTCCGACCCAGTATGGAGCTTGCAGTCCAACCCCGACCCTCCAAGAACACAGAAAAGGACAGAACAGGTGACACCAAAGACACCCCATATCCAATAGAATCTGCCTCCAAAAATGGCTGGAAGACGAGCAAGAAATGCTAAACAGCTCACAGTCCCTGAAATGCTAAACAGCTCACAGACACAGACCCACAGGCCAAGGTTTTCCTTCAGTAAAGGTGATGTCTTTGTGTTAAAAAAGCCTGCTTGGTTCAGTCAAATATTAGAATGGAGTCTCTGTCATCCTGGTCTATATTTGTATTCAGACTTTGCCTTTGATTCACAGAATATGGGATGATGAGAAGAAAGCCAGAATGCTTCTCATGCAGAGACTGATCTAGAACAGAAGTGTGACTGCCAGTTTCAGGCACCCTCTCTCTCTTTTTTTTTTCCCATTCCCTTGAGTCCCTTTCTTCCAGTATCTTTTGTTCTCTTACTTGTAGTGTCTGCAAAACCTGAAACAAACTTCTAATATTTCATCTTAACCCAGGCAGTCATAGAGCAGCCAGGTTTATTCTCTTGTCTCTGGCCCCTGGAGGAGAGAGGGCAGCCAGCACAAGCACGGCACCTATCTCCTCTCCAGCTCATTCAAGCTTGAGTTGATAGCCTGTGGAAGATATTTTGCTATCAAAGGTAACATCTTTTCTTTAACCTGTGTGATTTCAAGGGCCACATCAGAGAAAGTGAAAGGGGTTGTGAGGAGGGAGGACTGGGACAAGGACAGGGCACTCGTGGGTTGAACCTCGACAGCTTTTAAACCATCCAGAGAAAAAACACATCTTTCTCAGGTGTTTATCCTCTCTACTTCCTCAGCACAAGAGCAAAACTTTGCCTGGACCTGCACGCACACAGGTTTTTTGATTGGAAGGTAATATTTCAATCAGTGAATCCTGCTAGGATGGCTCCTCGTGTATCGGATGGGATCTGAGGTGGTACATTAAAACAAGACAGATCCTGTCCTCTTCCCTTTGGCATAACATCTCCTGCCTGTTGGCAGCCCTGCTTGTTCAGGCATGGGCAGGAGGGATTTCTGCAAAATCCGGGTACAAGGGAGAGCAAGAGCTCCCCTTTCCCTAGCTGACATATAATAAAAAATAATTAAAAGGCAAATTAAAGCAGACTTGAAGTAAGGGATAATGCAGTGAAAATGGTGAAATAAATTTAGAAGTAGAGAATATCAGCACACAGATGTCAATCACAGCAGGATAAACTGCAGTGTTTACACAAGAGAAATCCAAATCATGCCCACTGTGCTGTCTGACAGTACAGTCCTTCGGAAAAGCACTATTTATAGCACAACACTTCTACCAGCAGTAGAAGGCCATAAATATTAGTACTTGAAACACAGAATACCTTTGCAATCATCAATGGATATTCACCATGATTTGAAGTTTATATTCCTAGAAGTGATCTTTTTGAGATTTGTCATTATTCTTTTGAATTTTGCTGTTGATAAAATGAATTCTGTCTCGTACTGAAGTGAGTGAGAATGATGGGAAAATATATTTGTTGATGAGTTCTTTAAAATAATGCTTTGAATCACTAAGTGCAGATGAAGCTAAACTTACACAGAACATTAAGCTGTGACCAGTCACAGCCTTAAAAATAACATGACAATAATGTTACCATAATTTTTTCATTGCTGACATTCTTTACACATTGTGTAGTAGATAAGATATTCAGACACATTGAAATCTATTTTTCAATACAATGAGCACTTAAAAGCTTATAACTTACTTTTGGTGAGACTTAAGGGCACATAGAATAAATTTATTTTTAAACTGGGACACTAATTCATATTTAAAATATTAAATCTTTACATGGATTCCATATCGAGTCCCTCAGAAAAATTTAGGAAGTTACTACATTGTGGAAGTTAGAAAAGACACCTGCAGTAAGATGTTTGTCAGTAAATGTGTTAGGCAAGGGAAATGCCATTTTTGAGTCATACTGAACACCTAATTCCATTTAGTGTAGTGTACGGCCTGTCATATGGTATTGATTAAATTAAAAGAACGCCACTAGTTAAATAATTTTTTTTTAAAGCATTCTGTATAGTTAGCTACTTTCTAATCATCCATGTAGCTTACAGGAAAAATCCTAAGGAAGAAATTATGAACCATCTCCTTCCAGAAAAGAGAAAGTGAGTCCTTGCTGTCAGACCCTCAGCTGGGGTAAATCAGTGCCCTCCACTGCTTGGGATTTGTCGCATTATGTATTTCTCTTTGCTTGTGATATAGCTGAAGTGAAAAGAAGGTGACTGTTTATCTACAAGCTCCTTATCTTGTGAACAGTGTGCTGGAGAGTGTGTGTGTGCGTGCTCTTGTGTGCGTACATGCAAAGGTATCGCTGGAATAATGAAACTACCATTTAATCACAGAGGATTTTTTATAAAATCGTAATGCCCCACCCCCCCTGCCAAAACAACCCACAAAGTGTTTCTAAAGCCCCATGATAGAAGATCAATCGAAAGATCAATTGGAAGTTTTCTGCTCTCAGTGCCCAGCAGCAGCTGACTCCCCCACGCGAATTGCCCTCCCCTTCGCCCCAGGAGAGAGTGCTCCAGTGGGAGCAATCGGAGCAACCTGGCTCAGCTCAGTCAGCAGCCTGGAGTAACAGCAAGCCAGCATTAATATGCCTTCTCTAAAGGGTGAAATTCCACTGCAGCTTCTTTTCCACCTCTGTGTGTCAATTTATTTCTTTTTTTTTTTTTCCAATACCAGGTTCTCCTCATTAGTGTCCTAGAAAGAAATATCCTTCCTGTGAAAATAAAATGTTGAAACTCCACTTCTAAGTGTGTACTGTTCCACCCGTGCATTTTCAGTGGTGAAAACTGGTTGTTACATCTACAGTTGAGCCCTTCAAAATCCTGAGCTTATTGAAAGAAAAGGGATCAATTTTGAAACCGTGCTAGGAAGAAGAGAAAAAACAACTGAGAGAAAGTATTCAATGACAGGTTATCCAGCCATCCAAAGATGTTTGGAGAGGAGAGCTGCCGCCTTTATTCCTGAATGGCACAATTCAGAGAGCTTTTACAGCAATAAAATCACACCTTTAGCAATCACGGGGGATGATTTCTGCACAGAAACCTTGCAATGTAAAAGTCTAGGTGATGGACCTTGAGCTTGTTTTCCCAGTCTGCGCTGACAAATCTGAGCTGTTCATGCATCCATGTCCTAGTTCTCCAAACTTATCCACAGAAGACATTCATTTTCAAGAGACAGGAGGTTCACCACACACCTGGAGGGCCAAGTATCATCTACGTCCACACTTTGCAGACCCTGGTACAAAGAAATTTTCAGCTTTCCAAGTAGGTAGATTCCTGAATTCTCATCCAAACTTTCACTGCATTTTCGGATTTAGCCAAAGGTAGCATACCAAAATGAAATCCATGGAAGTGGCAGCTTTATTTTGCTTGGTCTCCTTTGAAAGCTGTGAGGACCATGAGGCATGTGGTCTGTCAGGTACCTGTCTCGCAGAAGAGAATAAACTGTGGTTCCTGTGAAGCACTGTGGCAGCTCAAGGAAAGATTAATGTTGAACTGTCCTGAGACAAGATATTTTAATTGTATTTAGCAAACTAAATTAGTTCTGCATGGATCAATCCAATCTAAGCCAATCTGTTTCATTTTCACTTTGTACGTTGCAAATTGAAACATGACAGAAAAATTTCAGGTCTCCCAAATTTCCTTTCTAGTAGAACAGATTCTTGCCCCTGAAATTCTCTACAAAATTCTCAACTGACATGTAATATTTACTTTTTCATGCTCGAGGCTGAAAGCCAACTTCCTTCAAGGCTGCCGTTTGCAAAATCCTTTTGCTGTGTGGAAGACCTGCAAAGATCAAAGCCGTCCCTGAACTGACTGGTTTCATGGGGGAACGGTGCCTCTCCAGCTCATCAAAACATACACTCTAAAACCAGGCAAACAGCTCAGAATAAATATTGCATTATTATTTCATTCAAAGGGGCAGGTTTGGGGTTGCAGTCATTCTGCCACGAACACGGACAGCTTTTGATCAACTTGGACAGTGGGTTAATTGTACTTGCTTCTGTCTGCAGGAAAACGACCTGTTTTGAAGAACCACAAGCCAGCAAACTCAACAGCGGGAAGGAGAGAGAGAGGGCATTGCGGAGTCGTTTCACAAGGGCCAGTAGCTGCTGCTCGCTGGTGAGAGCCATTCCAGACCTTATGTTTCTAATTGGCACTCCAAGATGCTTTTGCTTTTTATGTTTCCAAGTGAGCCATTCAGCTAACGTTAATTTCGTTCAATGGCAATAAAGGTGAAATGTCTCTAAAAATAATTCTCTTCCTTTGCATCAAGATATGATCCCTAAGTAAACAGGCTTTAATTAATGGCAGAGAGTATCCTGTCAGCTAGCAACACTCCCTTCCCCTGCGGAGCTACACTGAATTCATGGACCTTTTAAAATGACTCCTAAGACACAGCATCACTGTTTCTCTTTCATCCTACCGCCCAACATCCCTCTCTGCAGTGAGACACAATGGTTTTGAGCGATATAATACAGAAATAGTTCCTAAGCAGCTGTACTGAGTGAGTCTGCTGTGCCATTAGAAAGGAGAACATCCTTCAGTTTGCTTTGTGGAGGTTCATGCAGTGGTGGCATTTCAATTTCTTTTTTAAAAAAAATATCTCATCTTTTTGCATGCCTGTATGGAGAGGTGATAGTCCTGAGTGAACACGGTGTGCATATTATCGGCGGCTTTGTCTAGGAGTTATCCTCACCAGATAGCAGGGAAGAAGATTGTTTTGATGACTCACAGATTAGGCAAAAGAGTGCTGTACTTTTCATCAGGTGTGGGTTGTCTCGCCTCGATGCTGCAGGGAGCGCAGTGCCACAGGAAGGGTCATCTCAGCCCTCAAAAGTGTTTGGCAGCAACTTGCTGCTGGCTGCAGGCATGCCACTCGCAGCCCCCCTTCCCTCCCCAGCATGCCTTCAAGTTAGGTAGTGCAGATGTGGGTCTTTCTGAGCATTTTCTCACAGCTTACGGCTATTGCAAATTAGCTCTCTGTGCTAGTAATATTTCTAAAGTGATGGTTGACTGCCTGCTCGAGCAGGGCTTAGTGCATGTCATTTGCCTGGCAAAATGTTGCTGGAAAGGTCCTGTGTGTCAACACCAAGGGAACCAAACTACACAAGCTCCCCTCTGCTGTGGAGGACTCATGTAAAGCAAGGGAAAGTGCTGTGGGAAGTACTGCATCCCCAAAGACTTTAACACCTCCCCTCTCTAAAGGCATCTCATCGACAACCTGTGCGTTACCTGCTGGCAAGATTGATCTTTACCCTGCGTCAGAAAGATGCTTAATGATCATTCAGATTAATTTCCAAACATCCTTGCGATATCTCTCAGGGAGGCAGACAAACAATGGTTTTGCTATATTTAACTGGGTTTCAGGAGAGGTTTGCTTTTTTGCTGGTAGATAAAGTCAGTGAAGAAATGTTTGCTGGCAGTTATTGTCATTCACCAAACCGAAGAATGACTATTTCTGCTGACCTGCTTGAGCTGATGCCGGCACTTCTTTCTCTGCACAGAGCAATAGAGGCATGAGCAGTAAGTGGAGCTTAAGCCTTTACACACTGAGGAATTGCTTGCTTAGAAATAGGAGAAAGGAGACACATCTTCAATTACAGGGAGGATGATGAAAACCTGTGGCAGACAGGGTGCTGTGGGCACAGCGTTCTGAACAGCTTCTCCATGACCACATCAGCACAAGCACTAGCTGCCCCCACTGCCGGCTCTTGCCCCATGTTTCACACCTCTCTCCTCATCCCACAGCCCCATACTGGCACAGGTCTGTTGTTGGGTTGTTGTTGGTTTTTTTTTTCCCAGTCAGGCTGTGAAGCAGGCTGGAAAGTTAACTGTCTTGTTTATTTTCGTCCAGAGGTTATTTTTCAACTGGATCAAGTTTCTCCAGCCTACCTGACCTGATGAACACAAGTACAGCAGCAGGGACACAATGACTCATGGCCAGGAGCAAGCTGTCGGAAAGGACAGCTGGATGGGGCCAGAGCAGATCTGCCACCAAATGTCAAACCACAGTCTTGGTCCAGGGAAGATCATAGAAATGTTCTCTTTTGATTTAACACGGGAAAATCTGCAAAGGTATGTCGATTCAGTAACTGGATTTCTGGAAAGAAGCCCGTACTGTATTTTAAAGGGCTTTGATCATACAGTCAAAGGAGCATATACACATAGCTTTGGCTCTCCATTATCTTTTTCCAGCAAAGGATCAATATGATTGCTGTGGATTTTCAAAGAAAAATGATAAGCCTGTGGCAACTGGTTGCTTGTAAAAATGTTTTATTGAGGTTGGTGCCTCGCTTGGCTGTGATGAATAAGAAAGCAATGGTTCTTGTTGCTTGACTATGAGTAAGGCAAACTCCTGATCTTGTCCCTACCGCAGTGCTGCATTGCAGCTGCTGGGCAGAGGTCAGCCCAGAGGGCTGGGAGTATGTCCTGAAAATTCCTGTCCAGAAATCACAATCCGGGATTGTTTAAACCAAAAGCCAAATATTAAATGAAAGCAAACCATAAAAATGGCTCTTTCCCTCTTTGTGTGGAAGACTGCGGAGGCGTTTAAAGGGGTCATTCACAGATGGCATCGCCACGTAGCAAAATAAACCAAAATTGCAGCTCTAATATCAGAGGTATAATGAAGATTTGGCCTACTTGTTGCACATTTTGTTTTATAGGCAGAAGTTATGGGTTTATGTACTGGAACTCTCTTTATAACAGCTTATCAAAAGTGCTTCACATGAACATATGTTTTCCCATGGTTGTGTTTTCTGAGCATGCTGAACGATTTAGTAATACCAGCTAATGATGCAAAATGGGTTTCAATAGCAATTTTAGTGGCTAAATGAATCATACTTAGATAAGGGAAATCTGAAACATTCCAATTTATGCAAAATTGCTAAATGACCTATCCAACATATCTCTGAGGAGAAGTTAACACATGGTGGTACATGGAACTGGAAAAATACAGCAATGTTTTCTCCTTTACTAAAGAATGGGATTTTAAAGAGAACTTTAACATTCTATACCAACTATTTTCTTTACGCTTGTTATCTTTGAAAAGATTCATGTAAGTCTTCGGAGATGAATTCTTTTCTTCCTTTTTGCATGTAATCTGCCAAAATACTGGTTTATTGTCATTTGTTTTCCTTTTCCTGTGATTTCTGCATATTTTTTGTCTTTCTTCTTTCTCATTAGATATTAATAAACGAGGAAAACAGAAAAATACAAGTGATGTGACTAGGCAAACAAATGACCTAGTGCATATTTTCTCCTACTGTACACATCTCAAGTGAGGCAATCTGCCCCAAAAAGAAGGTTTTTTACCTGCTTAAAAAATATGAGAAGATTTCTTACACAATTTTGGACATGCCAGACTTGATTAACAAATGCATTCATATTTGTGCAACTAAAATCAAATTATCATAAAACCTGCAGAAAAGAAAAATGGAATTAGCTGAGTTCCATGCCACGATTTTTGTCAGAAAATTATTTGGACTATCCATCTGCTTTGTGTTTTTCTTAGGTCCCTATCCAAAAGAGGCAATCTACTTTCTTGTGTGGGAAAACAAGGAAAATAGAAGGGACAGTAAACAAATGGAAAATCTTGTTGACATAATACAAGGCGAGCTATCTGGAAAAGTGTTACTCTTGAGACACTAATCCTTAAAGATGTTCATGGTACGTGAATTTCATTCAGTCTTCCTGTATGGGTAGATTGTATGTCTAAAAACGGTGCCTGAAAAAGTGCTTTATTAAGGAAGCATAAACTATTTACTGCAGCACTGGGTAGGGTTTTATATTGCAAAACACTTCTTAACTTTTAAATAAATTTTATCCCTGGTGACAAGTTAATAGATATCACACTAGGCTATTTGCTATGAATTGATTTATGTTGATAGTAGGCAGAGACGGTAGCCTTCTTATTCTGAGAGAAAATTGGGAGTGGGATGTGGAGGAGGAAGTAGAGGAAAAATGAATTTTATAGTGATCTTAATTAGAAACATATTACAGCACCAGGGTCACACAAAGGGAGTGAAGCATTGTTTTACTTTATGGCAGAAAGATTGATAGATTCTGCCTAGGATTTGTGTCAAAAGCCCATTGTAAATTGCCATAAACAACAAATTAAAATTACAGCCAGAAACTTTGTGTGTGTGTGTGTGTGTGTGCAACTGGCCTGCACATTTGGGAATTTTTTTTTCCTTTTTTAGGATATTTCATATACTCCTACCCAAGGAATCTCTGTATTTTCAAAACAACCTCTGTTGAGACATGGAACAATTATCAGTAGAATATAGTACTTAAAAGGAGTCCATGAGGTTAAGTTATCCTCAGTGCACATAATAAGAAAAATAAAATATTTAAAGTTGATGTTGAAGTTTTAATTCTGTATGTACTTCTTGAACACTGAAACATGAAGTTTGGGACCAGCAGCACCTCAAATGTGTCCCCTCAGTAGATTGGAAGCATGCTCAGGGGCTCCATTCAAGTGTAAAGGAACGTTATAGGGTGGCATAATAACTGGTAGAAGATTAGAGACTCTGATTAAATTACTGCAAGCCAAAAGCAGTGAAAGTAGCGCAAGAAATTAATTTACAGAAAAATCGTTCTTGAAACATTCTCAAGCAACTCTAATTTAAGCCTTTCATTGCTTTGAAGAAATGGTGTTACATGAAACTCAGAACACATTTCAAAGGCCTATAGTCTAAACTGACTTTCAAATCACAGCCCTCACTACCTCTTTTTCTTTTGGTATTGCTAAGAAGCGTGGTGCAAAGGTGGAGATCTGCATCAGGATAAGGTGTGTGTGCTTTATTCTGCCTGGGAAGTAAAATAAAATCTCCTAGAAATCTCTGAGGCCTAGACCTAGACATGTCAGTAATACCGTCAAATATTCAATCTGACTGCCAGATAAGAAAACAAATGCCAGAAAATAGCTCCATGACAGGAAAATTAAGCAAATTCATTATCTTTGTGGGCTTCAAATCTTGTATTTTTTATTCTCAAGCCTGCGAGTTGCATTACTTTAACCATGGCATGCCCAGGCCAGATCCTTGGTTTATTCAGTGTACCTACACATGACACGCTGCAGTGTGTCACACTCACACTCCTGGTCTGTCCACTTCATCTTTTAGAAGAGGGCATCTCAAATGTGACATCATTTAGAGGATCATGTTCTGAGGTAGTGGGTACCTTAGATATATTATAGATGGAAACGTAACCAGTATAAATTCAGTTGTCTTAATTTAAACACTTAATTTCTTTTGGCTAATTGTTACCAACTCTTTAAATGGGAAGGGTAGGGATTCCTTCCTGAGACAAGCATGGGATATTTTGCCCTAATAATTTCCCTACCTGCTTCTACCTGCTGCAGGCTGACTCTCTATTCTTTTGCCTCCAAGATGCTTTTTATTTTTCTAGTCTTCTAGAGGTTATATGTTCATTGTATGGAAAGGATCTCTCATTGAATTTGTTAAATTTGATGTTTCCACGTTCCCATGCTTTCTTTCTCTTTATTATTATTTTAATACCTGAAACACAGAAGCTCAGAAAACAGATTAGTGCTACGGTTCCATATCAACATTTCCAGAGAAAAAAGTCACCTTTGACTGTTGGAATAGAAACTGAGAAACAGTAGAATATATTATAATGTAAATCTAATGATTAGTTCTAAAACCAGAAATTAATTATGTTTCTTAAGAAACAGATTTAAAATGCCATTAACAGCTAATGGCACAGTATTTATATTCTTACTCTCTTAAAGCAAGTTGTTTTCTTTAAATATTTTTTTTTAAGGCTCAAAGCAGCAGCTGTCTAAAATGAAGACATACATTTTGCTTGAAAATTAATCCTGGGCATAGCAAATATTAGAAAAATGATAAAAAGTAAGATCTCATCCCCATTCCTCCCCCTCCCCGTGAAATTATACAAATGACATTACAACATTTCAGAGTGTTTTTTTAATAAATAATTTTCACTTTACATTGAATATTTGCACATTAATAACTTTTTCATTTTTTCATTTTCAGTGTACTCTTCTTTCATGAACAGTGTGTGATTATTCATAATGAGCAGCCGGTGTCTTTGAAAGTACTGTAGACTGTGCAAGTAAGATAAAAAAAAATTATTTTTGTAGGGACTGCAAATGAAAGACCTCATTAATCAACTAGATTCCATTTAAACATTCGCATCAGAAACTTCAGTATGTCATCATTATACTTTTAACCCCTTCAGTGCTGCGTAACCCCCCTGGAAACCTGCCCGACAGCTTTGCACAGGGAATACGCACCCCGAGTTAATGAAATGTGTGCTCCAGACCAAGAGCAGAGCTGAAACATCCTCCTGGATGCATTCTCAGACCTCTCGCTGTGATTACTAAAAGCACTATTTGAGCACTGATGGAAGAACCAGCTCCCTTTCCAAAGCATTTGGATGGGTTAAGAAACTGCTGATTCCCCAGTAAAGGGTATTTTATGAAGCTAATGTGGATGGGTTTTTGTATTCTAAAGTTAGCCCAGTAATGCTGACTGCGTATTCCTTTCGCTGTGCGCGAGTGTTGTGTTAGCATCCCCTTTTAGAACTCTTTGAAGAAATATATGAGGTATTACAGAGACATACTGCTGCTCTCTGAGGAAGCTATGGAGGTATCTGCTGCAGTCTGTGGTTAAAGCTGAGATGCATTTTGCATTTATTAGCCATTCAGCCCCTGCTAATTCTGAACTGAATATATTGGGACCATATTCTGGAAAAACTATAAGGAAAAGGGAAAACATACTGAAAATGTGGATCCTTCGACTCAGTTTAATCAAGAGACTTGCAAATGTTTACAGGGTATCAGCAGAGATACTACTTTTTTTATTATTATTTTTTAAAGAAGGTAAACCAGCTGAAGGCTAAAAAAGCCAACAAAACCCTCCAAAACCTCTAAAAAAGTCCACATTTTCCTGTTTGGTGTGTTGCATATGTCATACTCGTGCTTTTTCCTGAACATTGCCAAGCCCCATTGGATTCACAGTTCTAGTCTGTCAGCCATGGCATCTCCACAAGAGTAAGTTACTTCAGGGTACCAAGGGCATGGAGGTTACCAAGTTTATAACTTGTCTGCTCACTTATGGCTCTAAGGAGAAGAACAGGCACCTGAAACAGTGTCAGGCTAAAGATACACTTGCTGCTGGGTAGGTACCCACTGCCAATGGAGCTGTGCTAGGATAGACACCAATCCAGACAAACAAAGTTGTGGCTTCCCTAAAGCCCTGAGTACTTTTGGGTACTGAGAATTAACATGAATGTGTGGTTACCAGGACATGAACTTTAAAGTCGAAGATGAGAAACAAACATGCTGTTTCTAAGTCAGATTCTCTTAAAATCTTTATTTATATAATCTTCAGCTGGGCAGAGAAGTCCACGGCTCCACAGCAACACATAAACCCTTGCAGTGGGCTAAGTGGGAGTTGGGGCAGACACTGTCCTCATACTCTCCCTGAGGGAGCACGTTTACCTGCATCACCCATGCCGTGTCACTTCCTCCTCCGCATCAGCTTCCCACGTTATGAGACAACAGAAGTGTCCATGCGGACAGGCAACTTGTGCTTGATTTATTGTCGCTGATGCTGACACAAGTAATAAATTCAAAGGAAGATGAAAATTGCCTAGCAAGAATGATTCAAATAACACCTGCCTTCCTGGGCAAAGGAGCACTTATTTGCTTCTCCTCCGCTGACAACATACTCACTGACCTTTACAGGAATGGTGAAAACTGCACACATGCCAATATTTAAGAAATTAATGCCTTTATATATCCTGTCTCTAAACAAACATAAAGAAAACATAAAAGAAAGAGCAGGATGTGTGCTCTGGCACATTGTATGGCAAAAATACAGAGGTTAACTGTCCTACCAATAGAAGGTAGAAGTCCTACTTTCTTAAAAAAATAAAGACATATTAGAATGATGTAGAACATGTATCAATTCTGAAATGTTGATGAATATTTTGAAATGATGTTTTCAATCAGTGATTTTTGTAACAGCCAGCACTCTGAGAAATATGCCAATTTATGTTTCTGTCCACATATCAAGTGCAAGATGCAATTCTTCCAAGTGCATGAAATTAAGGTTTGAAGTTGAAGAGCAATTTGCATCTTAAAACCACTGTACTACATCACACACAGATGATGTATTCTGCCTGTTCACACACCTTCTGGGTTTCAAGACAGGAAATAATCATTGGAAATGTAATATGCCTTTCTGGGTCTTTCTAGCCAGAGATACTCCTATATAAAAGTATAGATGAATACTCTTTTACTCCCAAACACCTGCAAAGATGGTGGTATCTCCATGCTGAAGATTCAAAACTCAAGTTGAGAAGTTCTTGAGCAACCTTCCTTTGCTGGACCTCTGGAGGTGCCTTTCAGTTACCATTTGCTGTGAGCCCTTAAAATACTTTGTGCTTCCTTGCCAGCTCCTGCACACATTGCATTAAGAATCATGTGATTTCTGAAGGAGTTAAAAGGCTAATAGATGATGCCAAGTAAGGTTGAGGAGACAAGTCAAAGGCACAATTTTGTTAGGGTTAGGGCTGTCAACATTTCTAGTACTTCTCCATCCCCCTTTTGAATTGGGACCAAAGTTTGGAACTGAGCGTCTCCAAGGGAGTGAGGAATAGTGTTGTATAAAAAGTATAAGTGGATATATGAAGCTCTCTTCAGGATAGTGCTGCTCATCAGGAGCACAAATCTTCTGGACTGGTCTTACCAAGAGTTTGATGGAGAAGCACATATCACTATTTGAGGGAAATCTCTGTATTTGTACCCCTATCCCTTTCAGTTGTGAGAGCCTGAGATGAAAATGAAAAGAAATAGGCTACAAATCTCTCCAGTCCCAGTAGCTGGAGAGAAACAGCTCTCCAGACAGCTACAGCTGCACATCAGGCACATGCTTTTCTTCATTTAGCACTTGGGACTGACCAAACCTGGGGTTCTGCTCAGTACATGAGTAGTAGAAGTTTTTCATCATCATTTTCTCTACACTGTTTGGTCAACTTCTGTTATAGCTGTCTCCTGTGATGACAGATGATCCATAATTTTGGAATGATTCAATATTTCTTCCCAAATTAAGTAAAGGAGGAAAAGAACTTTAAAATATTTATAATGAAAACCTGCATATCAAGTTATAGATAATCTCAGTTCCGAGATGGAGTCAGATATCCTCATTTTTCTTGTGTAATTCTGGACATTTTGGTATGAGTCTGATACAGGTCATAGCCCATGGGTTTCTGAGCAGGAGGCTGATAACACTGTAAGTTGTGACCGTGGGACCGAGAGATAGGAATATCCTTTAGAGTGTGAGTTATAGACAGAAATGTTTTCTACAGTGACCAAATATTATTTTTCATCAGCCCTCTAAAAAGTTTCAACCTGCCCTAATTTTCTCCATTGTATCTAATAGAACTGGATTAAACTACAGGGGAGATGAGAACATAAATTTGATTCCTTTCATTCCATGTAATATTAGGGTTTGTATTCTTTCAAGCTGTAATAACCTCTAGACTTCAGCAAAATTGAAAACCTTTAAATAGCCTTTCACAACCTTTCAGCGTAGTAATGAAGTTTTAAGTGCTCACTAGGGATTTTCAGTTCAGAAAAATCTAAGCAGCAGTAGATATTAAAATCTAATGTTTACTTCAACTCTTTTACAGCCTAATGGGTTTTTCTGACAGTGTAATTTTTAAAAGGTTGGGTTTCATTTATTAATATACTATACTCACCCTGGAAATCTTTCTTCTTTAAGGACTCTGGTGGGAGCCTTATACTTATACTTTGTTGGAGCACCTGAAAAGCCAGCTAGAACAGGGAAAAAAGAAACTTGCTAAGACCTGACTAGAACAACAAGCAAGTTAAGAAAGGAAAAAAAAAAAGAGAGAGAAAAAGAAAAAGCCTCATGATTTAAACACCACAGGAGGCAAAAAACAAATTAAGGATGTAGATTCCCTGTGTGCACATAATTAAAGTATGTGAGTCATTGGAGTCAGCACGGTTGCTCATCTACCTAAAGACCTAGAGACGATGTCTGGCTGCACTCAACTCGGGGAGCAGCTAAACAGATTTTATTTATTTATTTATTAAGCTGTTGCTCAAGGGGGTAGCAGTGGGGAGAGAAAATTGCAGGGTGAATTTACACTGATTAAAGAAACACAGTCTGTGTACACAGGCGTTTCTGAGGCACAGTGTGGGACTGGAAGGATTCTGGTTTTGTGTGCTGCTAAATTAGTGGAGAAAAGAAGATCTGAATTTCATTAAGACAATAACAGTATAAGTCCCAGAGGGACGTTTTTTATCGTTGTGTCGCTCTATATACAACATTTTATACATATATAATTTTATTATGCATACAAACAGTTATTAGTATTTTCTGGGAACATATAGTAACATGAGTGGGAGCTTTGCTTCCTTTTAGAGTAATGCATTCAGACAGCAATCAGATATCTTTTCTTGATTGTTTTTCATCTTCTTCTTAATTCATAAAATAAAAGTGGAAGGAAAGCCAGAAATAAGGATGTAAGGAAATTATCTAAAATTCCTGTATCTGACAGATAAAGGATGTCCATTTCTTCTAAAGCAACAAAATACAGTATATTTTCATTAAGAAAATAAACATGTAGGAGAAGGAGGATTTGCTCATGAATATCTCTTAAGTACATAAACACTTGCAAATGAAAATAAACTGGTCCCAACATAGACATATATGCAATAACAAAACATCCCATAGCTGGTTTCTAATTTCTAGCTAATTTTGACTCATCAGTGTGTGCTTAACTTTCAAGAGCGTGTTTATTTCCATCAGTTAAACAAAATGCTGTCAAACTAACTACTGGTGCAGTGTCCCCAGCCACTTACTAAAATCCCTGCTAGAAGTCCTCACTTGCCCATTCAGGCCATTGCTGGCATCTTGGGGAAAGGAGCTTCTTGCCGTTGCTCTCAGCCTGTACTTCACAGAGAAGTGTGAGTAGAGTCACAGATCGGTGGTCACAAATAAGACCTAAAAACTGTTACTGAAGAACAGGAATGCCTGTGCTCAACAACTTGCTCTTCTAGTTCCTGGCAGGCATACTTCAACTGTTCAGCGCTCCTTGCTCAACAACAGCAAAGTGGTAACATCTCAGAGGATGTCAATTGCTGAGCAGCGCAAAATGGCACAACTCTTCAATCTTCTCAAGTTGAAAAGAGACTAGAGGCTTTAGGTAAAGGGAAAAGCTAAGAAGACAGAGAATTGTTCACAATATGGGGAGAAAGCATGAGAGAGGGAGAGAGACAAAGCATAGACGGAAAGAGATTTGAGAGAGACACTGCTGGTTCAGAAAAATGCAGTCACATGAACGTATTGCCAGGAAAGTTGCTTCATGAGGGAGTATAAGAGATTGGAATGTGGAACTTCCTATTGCAATGCACAGGATTAAATACTTTTTTTGGCTGAGACGTTTCCAAGGAGTCAGTTGTGCCGCTATATGGGAAATGGGTAAGGTTGGGGCTGCTGCTTCTGTGAGGGACTAAAATCTCTTGTCAGCTTTCCTCCCTGTCTCTGGACATATGAACTCTTTCTGACTGTGTGAACACATATTTTGCAGCATATGTAGTGTAGAAATGCAGTGCCAGTGGAGCAAGTTGCTTGCTTTTAGTCTTTGCAGGCAAAAGTCCCATTCAAATTACTTTCTTGTGAATTTATTTGAATCAGTGTTGGGAAGATAGGAGAAGGAAGAAAACAAAAGTTTAAGAGCAAGAGGGAGTGCTGGCAGAGAAGGAAAGCAGGTTAGGAGCAATAATTGAGACCTAGAAGAAAAAAAAATGGATTACCCACAGCTCTGTTCTCACACAGTACAGAAGGAAGCAGAGGAGTGAACTAAAGAGAAAATGCAATGCAAAAACATGATAGTTGAGGGATACGAAATGCTCAGAACAGCTGGTAATACATGCTGGGCTAGCTCCCTCACTTGGTGTAACTGCACTGATTTTGGGGGCATTTGGAGGTGGCATGTATGTCAGACCCACAGAGAGGAACAAAGCCAGGTCGTCTTCTGGAGTAGTCAAGGTGATGACCTGGCCTTTCGTTAGAGTTAAGACACTGGTGCCATGTCACCACTCTTGGGACATTTGTGTACCTCTGCCATTCCACTGGTCTCCAGCCCTGTGCCCTGATGGAGCAAAGCATGCGATTCAGACAGACCAAAATGAAAGCAGCAGGCAAAACAGTGCAAATGAAAACACTGCTGATGAAGACAGTCAGATGGAGTTCCAGGAGAACCATCTGAGATATTCGTGCACATTGCTGCTTTGAAATTAACTGGAACCACTATGGAAAAACACCAGGATATCGCTGTGGACAGACCGTCATAAACCGCTGCTTAATATGCCAGTGTGAAGGAATCCATTAGGAAGCAACTCAGCCAATCTGGTTATTTAAGGAACTGGACACATGGTAATACTGAAAACATCAACAGTGCAGAGATTACAAAAGATTCCCTTCTTCACCCAACTCCATGCTGTTCCTCAGCTCAAACAACTATGTCTTGGGAAGATATAAGAAGAGACATGTGCTTCAAGAGACAAGAGAGAGCAAGATTTTGGTTTGACCAGATGATCTTTCACAGTCCCTTCTAACCTGGACTGTTACGATCCTGTGATTTTGAAATGAGATAAGGCTGAAAAATATCAGGAATGTTATATATGAAAGGGGTATAAGAGGTAGTTTACTCCTAAGTCCCCCTTTACTTAACAACATATGTGAAAAGACAAAGTAAAGCTGAAGAACTATGAACTTTTAAACATAAATAATATTCTTTTAAGCTGTATATGCAGTCTCTTAAGATACTTCCAAATCCCAGGAGTTGAAGAACTGAACATTTGCATGGGTGATGAAAACCTTTATCCGATCTCCAGATAGAATGCTCTTTTTAGACAGTTCTTACTAATTTGGGTGTGCATTACAGGATGGAGTGCTGTGCAGATATGGCCTCATGAGCTGAGCAAGACCTGGGACAGAGATCTCACTCAGAATTGCACTCCCTGCCACTCACTTGAGATTACTATGTTCATAGAGAATCATGTATCCATGGCACTGTGCTGTGCCTTCTGACTTAAGAGTGAAAATGCTAGATAGAAACTTCTCTTGTCAGAGATTGCTTCATATGCTTTGGGTTTTTCTTTGATTTTAGTCACGTGAAAAAAGCAGACTGAGAAAAGAGTTTGAGATCATACTAGTCTGATTCTCTTTGGCAGAGCTACACCATCAAAGCTGTGTGTCCTGATGCCTGTTTGTCTATCTTTGAAACTGAAGCATAGACATTCCACAACCTCCCCATCCTCCACTTCCACAAACCAACCAACTAAGATTATTTTTTTTGTTTTTAAATAAACACCTTTTTTGGTGCTAGATGTTGTCTCTTTCTGTCTCAAAAAATGACCAGTTATAGAATATTTCCATTTCTCTTTCCAGATGCTCCCCAGCAGCATACAGTTTTCCTGAGTTTCTTCAAACGTCAGCACAGCATTTTAGCTGGAGACTTTTCAGTGCTGGATGATTATTTTGTAAGCATCTCTCTATGTTTCTTGGCATCTCATGACAGCGTTTATGACACAACGGGTCTTTGGTTATTCACATTAGTAAGGTGGTATGCTTTTTAAGTTTTACATTCTGTTCGGTCATGTAGGTGGCTAATGGAAATATCAGAGAACAGCAGACTCAGGTGCAATGCACTGCAGAGCCCTGCTTGATACAGCTCTCTGTTTGATAATCAACCACCGGCAGCTACATTTAAACTACGTTTTTTCCAGCAGTTATACCCAGCCTGAAATAATTTCCCACAGAACAGTTTTTCCTAGCTTTCTCATGAGACAGTGTCAAAAGCCATACTGGAGAGAAGGTGTGTGACATCTACTATAGCTTCCATATCCACTAGTCATTCTCTTGTCACAGAAAGAAATTAGATTGTTTTGATGTGATTGTTCCTGACAAATCAACTCAGACTGTTGCCTAACTTGTTTTCTTTTCAGGACTTGTGAAAAGTCCTTTGTCTAATTGTTTGTTCCACTGCTTTTTGGGGATTTGCAATTGAGCTGGTAATTTTCTGGCTCCTCCTATCAGCTTTCTATTGGCCCTTTATGGCTTTCTAATATCTCACTATTCACCCATGAGCACTCAGTGATAGTGGACCATGATTCTCACTTTGCTTCAGCCAGATATTTAAATACAATAATTGAGCTAATTACTTTTTAACCTCTTAGTTGCCTGTGTTAACTTGAGGTGTTTCCCCACTGCCATTGGTATTGCTGTCTGGCCTCTGCAGTAAAGACAGATAGAAAAAAGCAGTAAGCTTTGCTCTTCGTATCACCATCTCTTGATAATTTTTCATTTGCCATTTATGTTCCAGCACATTTTTTCATCTCTTAGAATTATTAATGTTCTTGAATGATTCCTAGTTGTGGACAATGTCACTCCATAGTTGTATCTCATTTCATGCTTTCGTGAGCCTATATAATCTTCTACTATTTCTGTAAGCTTGTCTGTAAGATGACATAATTTTTGTTTCCTGTATGTTCTTCATGTATTCCTGGCAAGTGGAAAGATTGTTGCTTACTGAACTCTGTTAGTTTCTCATTATTATAGTTCGCAGTTGTGTCTTTACTACAGTCATACTGAGGATCTGCTGTTTCTCCTTGAATATTTTTCCCTTCCAGCTCAGTTCCTGGAGAGCTGAGCAGTCAATTATTTGAGGTTATCAATATCTTGAAGCCCGTTGGTTTGTTTTGCTGTTCTTTTCCCATAGTGATGCTCACTTGAGCTGTTTTCTATGTTCGGTTTTTCAGATGACTCATGCCATTAGTTAGAATCAGATATAGAAATACTTTGCTTCTGGAGGTTTCTCTGCCGTCTGTATCAAGTAGCTGTTGCCAGAGCATCTGAAGGAGAATGGGATTCTGTGTCTCGGTTTCCGTTAGCTGCCTGAGTACCTGAAATGCTTGAGCAATGCCAAGTCCTTTCATTTAAATGATGCTGCTTATTTATTACAAAAGCCTCTTCCACCAGATTTTCCTGTTTTGGTGAACTTTAATAGATTCCCCACAACACGTATTTCCCTTTAATCATTACATAAGAGCTCTTCAGCTGCTCAAAAGCCCTCTACATTCTGGGATCTTAGAACAAATAAATATGTCCTTAGTATCTGAAATACTAGATCCTTCCTTTTTCATCTACTTCTTGAGCAAGTTTCATATCTTCTCATATGCTAGTTCTGAGAATGTGATTGGATTGAACCTCTTAGGCCAAATAAACAACAGTTTCAGTAGCATATGAACACTTCAGTCTTCTTTTGTTTATTCCATTTATGTGTTGGTACATAGACATCTAAGATAACCACTGAATTTGATCCATTATTCACTTCCTTGTCTTTTCTTAGATACTCTTTTGAAGAGGCTCACCCTCCCAGAGTGTTATGGCTTGACCGAATAACTCCTGTCAATATATATCTGTGGTGGTTTGCTTGCTTTGTCACCTCTCCCTCTCAGTCCCAGGCAGCTCTCATAGGCTTCACTGGCTTTACTGGCTCATGTGCAAAGATTGACCTCTGGTGGATTAGAGGGGCTACTGGTGTGACCCATTTGGGTTCTTCTTTGTCACCTATATTTCTGTAGGCTTGGGAGCTGAGATTCCTGAGAATGGCAGGGGACACCTGGTGCTTTCTGCTTCTCTATGAGCTGGAGCTTGGTGATCCACAGGTGATCTATCTGTCAAAGTCTCTCCACTCCATTCGCCTTGAAGTATAAGGCTGAGAGTTTTAGATGTGTTTTATTTATAAGCACAGTCTGAGGAGGGAAATGCAGCAAGTAGGAAGCCAGGAGGAAATAACTTCTTCGCAGCTGCATTGGATGTCCTTCTGCATTACCCACTCATCAAATCCAAAGCAATGGCTACTAGTGGAAAAGCTTGTGAGCAGCTGCCTGGAAATCACAACACGGTCGTGAACTTGCAATAGAGACTCCTCCTAATGTCTGTTTTCTGCAGATATATTTGAGAGTTTTATATGTAGCCCAAGCAAGCACTATGCTTTGCTCTAGACTACACTGAATGTTGTAAAATTATCTTTGACACCAGCAGTACAGCTTTCACCTTTTCACCTTCTGCACTTTTCAACCCAGATACAGCAGCACAACAAGTGTGCATCCAGTCCAGTGTAAAGCAGCATTTTTTAGAATTTTTTTGCATCTTCTGTCTTTGTTTTCATAAGTACTTTGATTTCCACAAAACCACATCTGTGGGCAGGGGTTTCTCCTGCTTGATCTTCAGGAGGTTGCGTATATTCATTTCCAGGATGGCATAAAGAATATGGTTCAAACCAATGACTTGAAAAATGTGGGGAAACTCTGGGTTGCTATATTGCTGATGTGTCCCCTCCAGGCTGCCAAGTAGAAGTGCTTTGCCTTGGGTGTGCCTGAAGAAATACATACACCTGGGATGCACAGCTGGAATTGGGCTCTTCTCAAGATGCTTGGTCCTTCTGAGGCTACCCAGCAGTCTGGTGGGAGAAGAAGACCTGCGCATGGAGGAGGAGGTTTGCTCTTGCCTAAGGGTCTCAGGGTGAGAGTAGTCACCTTAGCCTGGAGGGATTTCCTTACGTCAGCAGAGCAAGGAGAGGAATCCAGGAATGTCTTTTCTCCCATTGACTTTTCCAACCAAGAAGCATTTGTCTCTCGTTTTGAAGGGGCTTTGTTGTTGCTCATTTTTATAATTTTTTTCCTGAAAGTTGCACTCTTTATTTAAAAGAACTACTTTTTTTTTTCATTGAGGGATGCTGAGAAGCATATTCAAGTGCAGGAGTTGGGTGGACATGAAGCTGCTGCCGCTTCTCTTTTAACTTTTTCTTCCTGCTGTTAGAGATTTATTTTCAAAATTGTGTGTAAATGCATTTCACATGCTACTGTGAAAGATCGAGTTAGTTAAGAACCATATGAGCTGCTTTTATATTACAGACTTAGACTGGGTAAATAAGGGGAAATTCCTTAGCTGAGGAGTGGTGGTGGGGGATGCCGAATCATAGGCAGTAGAAGTAAACCTTGCCAAATCCGATACATTTTAAATAACAAAAAATGATCTTTTTAAGCTCTTTTCTTTCGTCAGTGTATTGTGTTGAACCATTCTGATGGACGAGACTACAAAGCCATGGGGAAATTCTTCAAAGGTCTGGCACAATCTGGAGCCTTGGTGTGCTTTGATGAATTTAATCGTATAGAGCTGGAGGTAATTGTAGAACCAGTTTCTTAGCAAAGTTGGTATTCAACGAAAGTGACAAGCTTGACAACTTCATTAACAGTACTGACATTAAACAACATTGACTGAAGCTTACTGTTAAATGAAAAAAAAATACAATTTTAGTACATTTTAATCAAACCCAACTGGTTGTCTATGCCAAATCTGTCCTTGTGATATTTATTTTTTTTTATGCTTTTTGCATTCTCTACTGTAAATGCAGCCAGAGAAATATTGCTGTTGCAACCTTCTGAGCACAGTGACAGAGGAACGTTTGTGGGGAGACATTGTATTTTGTTCATGATAGATTAGCGGCGAGATTTCTCTTCCGCAGTGGTATGCAACCTGCCACTCACAGTGTTTGAAAGACAGGAGTTAACTTTCATCTACAGAAGGCTCACAGCCAGGGAGAGAGACCGCTTTAATACTGCATTTATTACCTTGCTGGGGAGGGGGGGACACACAACAAAAACCAAAAAGCAACCCTGCAAAGAGGGTTCTGTAACAAATGAGAGCTCTGGGTGGGTTTATTTTTCATTGTTCATAATAGAATTTAAGAAGGTAATTTATTACACTTGCATAAGCCACAATTAAATGCCCTTATATAGAAATATGCAAAACCTATTTTCTTATATAAACTGATCTGCTTGATCTTTTATGTGTCCTCTATTTTTCTGATTATTTTTTCCCTCTTTTCAAATCACAGCAACTGGCAACCCTTGGTAGAAGGTATTGACATTGAATTAAGTTACAACCATTCATTTAAATTCCTACTCCTGAGGTAGCAGGCTTTAAAACTACAATGTGCTTGCTGTACTTTACATTATCTTGAATTAGACCATTAGAGATACATAGCTATTTCTGGAAGATGCTATGGCTTTAGCATTTTCATTCATTTAGTGCGTTATCACTTGATGCATAGGGAATTTTCCAATGCATTGGGCAATTTATTAGCTTAAGGGTGTGATGGATTTTTGTTTTTATTACATTAAGTAGCACATTAAAACATCATTTTAAAGTTTAAAAGCAAATGTATTGGTGTTTTCAAGCCAGAATTGTGTTGCAGAGCTTGCTTTGCGCTTCACTTCAATGCTCTTTGTTCAGCAAACATTGACCCTCCAGGCACTCCTGGCTGAGCATGTGCAGGTGTAGGGAGATACATCTGGTCTCACCCCCCACTATGTTTATTATCAACCGTTTGGGTGGGCTGGTGGTGTGGAGTCCAAAAGTAACGATAGTAGAGTAACTTTGCCAGGGTGGACAACATTATAGGATCATTTCTTCCATGTCGCTGTTTGCTCCTCTGCTGGACTTGGACAGATTTTCTCCCTCGACTGCAGTGTCATGAAGAGCAGCTGTGCCTGCATTGGTTCTTTTTCAATAAAAGGGCAGAGTGAACTCTTTTTTATATTGGAGTGCAGCACACACCAAGCAAACGCCTGAGTGAAATCTCTTTTGCCTTTGTGCACTTTTTTTCCTTTACCTACTGACAGGAGATCCCTCAAGACCAGCGCTAAGCTCCTCTTCATTAGAACCAAGTTTTCAATTTAAATTTTAATTAGAATGGATGACTAGGATACTTACCATTCACTGTAATTCCTGCATGCCACTAATCAGCAACCAGAAGAATGCTTCTTGTTTTTATTTCTAAACACTACTAAGTTCCATTCCTGCGAAAGGTTTGTTGCTGGTAGCTAAAATCATTTTAGTTCATCCCAGAAAGTTTCATTTTTGAATGGGATTCATGCCTGCAAAGAGATATTCTTTATTCATTCTTCTAATGTAAGGTCACCTAGAGCCTGGATTCTTACATTAACTTAGGGCTAAGCTGCAGTTAAGGTTGGAGTTAAACTCCATACGTGTGCAGACCTGAAAGTTCTTTTTAGCACTTTTTTGATCCTTTACGATATAGTAAATTGTGTTATGTTATGCTATATTATTATCATACATTGATTATTATGATATGTACTTTATGAGATTCAACTGGAGGATTGCACCTCTCCAGTGCTGATTTTAATTATCCTAGATATCTTCAAACTGGAAAATAAACCATTCAGAGATCTAAATATTATCTATATGGTATAACTGGTCCTGAAACTGATAAAGAATTCTTTTTCGAAAGAAAAAAGTGCCATACAAATGTTAAAGGATTTTATCTAACCAAAAGGCAATACACCTGAATAAGGCCTTTCTCAGGCTCTAGCACCCAGAGGCTGCCAGAGATGGACTGAGTTGGTATGAGATATCTTTGGTAGAGTTCACCCAGACATTTGAATGTCGTGATATAATTTGAAACCTTTTATAGCATATTTAGGTAAGTGCTTGGAAATCCATGAGAGGCCAGTAGGTATCTTTTTCTAGTTCGGGTTGTTGGTCATTCCCAGACACCACTGATTATCACTGTAATTGCCTGGCAGCGGGATAGTTAGGTCCGTGTCGGCGGGCTAACATCAGAGCCGTGAGTCAGGAAAGACTCTGGGGCTTCTGAGGCTTTTTCATGTCTTAAAAAGAGCTCAGATCTAATGCAGTTCCTAGTCTGTAGACTTCAACTGCAAAAAAAAAAAAAATCTTTATAGCATGTCTGGTTTCTTCCCTCAGTCCAATACCGTGACACCAGTCTCATCTGCACAAGCTCGGCTAAGCTGCTATCATCTATTCCCGAATCTAGAAATTCAGAGTTATTCATTCCTCTGTAAGTGTCGAAATGGATGAGATAAAAACACAGAGCCTGTAAATGTCCTGTAGGGAGAACCATTGGGATTTCCACTGGGAATTTTGCTATTAAAGTGAGTAGATCCAAAATTTTGCCTCATCATCTTTAATTGATCTTCAAAAGCTCTAATACTGTCACTCTTAATTTTGTATGAGTATTTGCAGAAGAACACCCAGAATACACAGTGGGGGTTTTGAAATTTCTAAATATATTTCAAGTCACACTTGAAAATTTTCTTAATGACACACTGTAGGAATGACTAAATGGCAGAAATGGGAAATACAATATTCCCTTAGGATTCTGTGTACCAAGATCTAAATGACCCTAAGTTCACCATTGGTGTGTTACAGGGCCTGAAACTGTCTCACAGTGGTAAATATTTTCAAGAATTTCAGCCTGCAGAGGAAGCTAGCTAATATGCCACTGCAACGGGACAGATATTATATTATAATGGATCACACAATTCAAATAACTTCAGAATTTCTCTCATTTCGTAGAATGATATTATGCTGCTTCTGTGTGCTTAAAGAAAGTACACTTTGACACAGCTATAATCACAGGAAAAGTAATACTCTAACGGGAAAATGAAATAGGACATTATCATGCTGGAAGATAGCAAAAGAAGGAAACTCATCTTTTCTGCCAAACTAGAGATAAAAATAGTGATTTAATTTCTGTAATAAATATTCTAAGAGAGAGGAATCCAACCTTTCGCTTCATGACCCCAGCAATATTTGTTATTCATAACAAAATGTTTGGATTACTGGCCTCAGCTATTTTGCCTTTTTTTTCCCTTTAATCTGTTCCTTTTGTGTTCCAGCTTGGTTTCCGGAAGGTGCCTGAATAACATGATTCCAAGTGTGGGAACAATAGCTACAAAAGAGCTGTAGAGAAATAAGCAATACAGTCTTCTGGTGTATATCAACGGTATTTATCTGTCTTTCTCCTTCTGGAGCTCCCATAGGGTGTCACCCACCTACGCATCCCATTCGGATGTGAGAGGGAAGGGGGCATTGCATCAGGTCATACAATCACCATGAAGACAACACACTTAGATGAACCTGGTTTTCTCCAGATAGCCAGCAGAAATAGAGGATGCACATGAAAGCTGTTTTGCACACACTTCAGCTAAGCTAGTACAAAGATGGTCACATTGCAAAGTATTCTTGAAGAAGAATACTTCTACTCTGCCCTCGTGAGGCCCCATCTGGAGTCCTGTGTCCACACCTGGGCCCCATCTGGACACCTGTGTCCACAGGTGGAACTGTTGGAGAGGGTTCAGAGGAGGCCACGAAGGTGATTTGAGGGCTGGAGCACCTCCCCTACAAAGAGAGGCTGGGGGAGCTGGGCTTGTTCAGCCAAGAGAAGAGAAGGCTGCGGGGGGACCTCATTGCGGCCTTCCAGTACCTGAAGGGAACACACAAACAGGAGGGGAATCAACTTTTTAAAAGGGTAGACAATGGCAGGACAAGGGGGAATGGATTAAAACTAAAGGAAGGAAGGTTTAGATTAGATATTAGGGGGAAGTTATTTACAGAGAGAGTGGTGAGGTGCTGGAACAGGCTGCCCAGAGAGGTGGTGGATGCCCTGTCCCTGGAGGCCAGGTTGGATGGGGCCCTGGGCAACCTTGTGTAGATCCAGGCTGGAGGTTGGTGTCCCTGCCTGTGGCAGAGGGGTTGGAGCTCTATGATCCTTGGGGTCCTTTCCAACCCATGCCATTCTATGATTCTATGAAGGTGGTATCCATCGATGCACATTTCCTCAGCCCATCATTGATCTGGTCATTGGTCTCAAGGTATCTACTATCTGCGTTGTGATTGACATTTATTAAAAAGAGAAATTGGTAGAATTATCTTGAAGGAGGACTTTACTTGCAATTCATGTCAGATAAACCAGGAAATGTGTCTTCTTTTTGCCTCCCTACAATGCCTGATTTGAATCCCAGGACATACTTTCCCTCATTGACAATTTTTATATTCCTACACCAAGTGACACCTTTCTCTTCCCAGCTTCCTAACTTCACCTGCCTGATCTCTGCCTCTGATTAAAGTTCAGTTTGGGTTTCTTGTTTCTCTGTTATCTTGTAGAAACTCAAGTGTCCACACAGGTTCAGATTTAACATTATCTTCATAGTCATGTGCTCTACTCTGGGTTAATGATAGAAATGTTCATTTGAAAACTTGAGAGTCCTCAAAAAAGGACTTAGTGCTTCCTCCCACATCTGAGGAAAAGGACAGATTCTGCCTGATGTGACCTCTTCTCTCGGTTGCCCCAGGGTAACTGTCTGCCCCCCAGGGGTGGGATTCAATCTGTCACACTGAGGTCTACAAGAGTGTGTCACATGCAAGGACTTTCATATCACAAGCTCATCTCTCACTTATGAAAATATTAATTCTTTAGAAACACAAATACTCTGGGAGGTGCTCGCTTCCCACCTGCATCTTCCAGACCAAAATCAACAAAGTCAAAAAGGTTGTATATTTTTCCTTTGCTGAGACAGAAGTAAGAGAAGATCCATTTTGCTCTCAAGTGTGATTTCCTCATCTGTAACCAGTTCCCTCACCCACTACCCACTTTGGCATGTTGATCTGTGTGCATTCAAAATATTAGTAAAATAGATTTCAGTACCATTCCCAGTTTTTCCACCATCCTGAAAAGATGTGACACCCTCCACGTGTAGGATGTAGCTAATTGAAGGCATTGAGTTGGGCAGGCAGAGTGTTAAGGGAATCTTGTGCCATCACCATACACTGCCTAATGCTGTCTCTGTAAATTTTGTTCATGAATACTTTCAAAAACATGCTTTTCCCATCTGTCAAACCTCCTTTGGTGTGTATCTATACAGCAGTGATAATTGTCTATTTTTGTTAATTTTACAATACTTGTTCATTTTATGGTAGCTTGCAAGGCTGTTCAATTTTCACTGCTGTTATTGCACATTCTCTTCTGCAAGGTATCACTTTACTATTGTTCTTTTCTTTTCTTTAACATGTTCACACAACAGCCTTGAGAACTGCATGCCGTGATCATTTTTCCTTATAAATGGATGGAATAGATGGCCTTTCCTATTCATTTTCCAAATATTACTTCATAAATTCAGCTGGTTTGTAACCATTGAAACCATCCTGGGTTCTTCTGTTTACTTATTTCCATAAGCAAACTTTTAAACTCATTTGCCCTGTTTCTAACACAATCAGTACTGTATCTTTGAAAGCTTCAAAGAAGACTCAGGATGATTAGTTTAAATGATGAAATCCCATTTTTTCTTATAGGTTGTCTTGATATTCATAATATTATGGGGATGAAACGTCAGCTATTTGTGGAATTTATTTTAAAAAGAATGAAGTATGAAGATATATTAACATTAAATATAATTATACTTTAAAATAATCCTTTGCTATGTTCTTCTAAAATTCTCATGCAATGTACTTCTTACTATCTTTTCTATATCAAACATATTCAGTTTAGAAGACTGAGCACCAAGCATCTTAAGATCTAACATCTTGAAAATCTTAAGATCTAACATCTTAAGATGGATATGGGGTTTTTTTTTTCTATTACTTAAAATGTTATGCAGTGCAAAGAGTGTGCTCTGGGAATATTTGCCAGCACCTTTGCTAACAATACAGAAGGCAGAAAAGAATTTAGATCATTCCCCCAAAAGCTCTGCACTAGCTCTGCACTACTAGCCTTGGTAAAAATGTTTAACATACAAGTAGTAAAGGAACTTGACATCCTGACCTTACAGCAGTCAAAGAGAAGTCAGCCATTAATTTTGAAGGCATTATATGCTCTCTTGCTAATTTAGCATGTGCCTGATGAAAAGAACTGCTCAGATTGGTTTTTCTTGACTGGGGCTTGGGTCAGTGAAGTTTTCAAAACATATAGAATATATGTGCTTTTAAATTAATTTTCCCTTGTGACTGCAGCCCTATAAAAAATCAAATCTTTATTGGAAAGTTGCTTTGTTTATGACAATGGTCTTAAGTGAACAATTCACATGTCAGAGTGGTATTTTCTTCATGGACAAACTGCCCGATTTATATTGAAATCCACTTTAAAATCTATTCTTCCCTCGCTATATTTTTGCATGTTTATTTTATATGCAAGGAGTAGATATTCTGAGTGGCCCAAAGATGATATTGTAGCAGAATTGTTCATTACCCTTGCCATTTTAGATCTAACTACAGACTAATTTTTCAAAGCTTCTGATTATTTGTCATTAAATGTGCATGAATGCAGCACTCGAATAATGGGACTGGCATGTTTATAGCATATAAAAGACTCTCCTGCATTTCATCAATGTATTTGGCTATGCTGGTATTTATCTCAAGTATATAAATTTCCCAAATTGATGACCACACATCTGTGTATATATTTCATCCTGGTGAAAGGTTGCGATATTTTCCCCAAAGAAAACACATCCCATATTTTTCTTCATCGTGCAACTAATGTTGAGATGTTGAGACAGTTGTGGGTTTTGTGTGGGTTTTTTTTTAAACTAAGGGCTCAAGTTGATATTTATTTTCTTGTTTGTTTATTTGTCTAAAAGAGGCATTAGGTTACTATACTGAAGTGTACTGCTCTGTTTCTTTGAAAGTGAATGGGAAAACAAGCTCCTAGTTAACTCAAATGTTTGAAAGGATTTCTTCTGAACAGGCAGAGTCTTCAGTTGGAATTTTATATTTCCTTATCTTCAGCAGGGCCAGACTTTAAAGGCCTGAAAGCAGCTCCCATTGATTTTTCTGAAAGTCCCTAATCAAGTATCCAAGAAAGAAATTTGACCCTAAATAGGGATTTCTAGGGCAAGGGGGATTTGTCTGGGCAGTCCGCTTCTGAAGGAAGAAAGCTATATTCTTTTCCCTCTTGAAAGGTGGTTGATGAAAGAAACATAAGGAACAGCTCAGGAAAAAAAAAAAGAAAACTAAAAGGTTCTAAACTGCAGGTAGAAACAATATATCTTTTGATAAAGCTAATGTTGCTTTGTGTTAAAAGCAGAGTTCAGATTGCCGGGAGTTACACTCTTTGTGCAATGATTTCCTACCTCACGCCATCAAAGACTCGCAAGCACCGTGTTGAATAAACTGCTACTCAAAAAAGAAAACTGGGGGGAAGAAAAAAAAACCAACCCTGAAGGTAAGAGATGATGAACAGGTGTTGCACTGTCTTTTACGGAAAGCAGGATGCAGATCCCAAAGAGAGAGGTGATGGGGGCAGAGACATGATGGGGTGGTGGGTTTCAGTACCCTGCCTCTGAGCAGAAGCGCCATACACCTTTAAAACACCTGTTTGGTGTTCAAGCAAAAAGCTCTCAAAACATCATTACCTCTGAGAAAAAGCAAAAGTGTTTGGACTTGGATATTTGTCCAAGACAAGGACAGATATTTCCCAGCCCCTGCCTGGAGCAGCCTCTGCCTGGAGCAGCCTCTGGGGTACCTATCCTGCCTCAGGGGGCTCCTTCCCCAAAGCAGGTGGGGGCCTGAGCCCTCTCCCCTATGTCTGGGCAGGTACCTTCACTATGACATAGAAACAGCCACTGCTAGCAGCACCAGGAAGAAGAATGACATAATGAGGGCAGCAGGAGAAAGGTGTGATGCTGCACTGTAGGCAGCAGGGATATGTCTACAGAGATACTCCAACCCCAGCGAAGTATCTGCCTGTTTCCCTCTTATTTTTTGATGTTTGCTTCCTGGTTGGATTTTTGGGGAGGGGTTCCTTCTTTTTTTAAAACAACACATTCCTTATCAAGATATCCTGAGATATAAAAATCAACAAAACTAAATCCCAAACCCCTAAGTAAAATTTCAATCTAGTAGCTCAGTTTCAATAAGCTAATAGCTTATAATAAGCAAATAACTCCATTTCAAGTAAGTTATTTATTTTTGTCTGCTGTGGTTTTAAGTAAGAGGTTATATTTAGCATGCCCATATTAAAAGGGGGTTGTTTATCCCTTCGTTTTAATACAACAAGGGGAAAATGATTAAAAGTCAAAATAAAATGGAATATTTATTATTTTGCCCATCTGTTAGTTACATTTGTTTTTTGCATCCCTGGACAGAGTGGAAAATAAGTCTGCATTAATTAATTCAAGCAATTCTCTCTTGTACTATCCAAACATGATGTCAAAAGTTTGGAGTCTATTTCAGCTCTCAAAATGAGTAAGGGGGGAAAGATACAGGTATATTTGGACAGGCATAGTGGTTACTTAACAGGTGATCTTTTAAGTGTGAGGGGGGTTGTGGTCTGGGGGGAGTGGATGGGCATTGTTTGGTTTTGGTGCTGTGGGTGTAATTGCCTTCACACACACACATGCACAAAAAAAACCAACCAAAAAACCCACCCCAAAAACCCAACCAATACCCCCCACCAAAACCTGTAATAATAATCACTGAACTTCATCCTTGCTATGTGCAGTTAGGTTGGAAACAATGCATTGTCTTCACCTTTTGCCCCTGCCCTGGATGGCAGTGCTACAGCTTTGATGCTAGATTTCCAGTAGGTAACCTTGTTACTTTGGTGGAACATCTTTGAGAGGTGGGTTCACAGCAGAGAGTTCGCTAATCTTGCTGTCATAAATTGGGATTTTTAAAAGAAACAAGAGTGTAAGTGTCTTGCTCTTTAGGCTTAGATAAGTCTTTGTTTCGCTCCAAAGCCTGCAGATCCCATGCATAACCCAAATAAAAATTATTTTTTCAATTAAGTAGGTTTCTTTTATGGAGTATTTTATTTATTTTATCTATTTTGTTTTATTTTATTTTACTTTATTTTATTTCTTACTGTCTCATTTCAGAACCGTGTGCAGCAGCCCAGTACAGAGGGCAAGGCACATCACCAATTCTCCCTACATGCCACTGCCACTCTCTAGGTTAGAAGAGGAAAAGGACCCAGTATGGCTTGTACTGGGATCCTACCAATTCCCAGTAGGATATTAGGATGGTCTGCCAGTGAGGGTTGAAAAGGTAGAAGTCAGTAGAGTTCTAGCATCAAAGCCACCATTTCATTAGGTGGCTTGTGGCAGCTCACCAGCTTTTCATTTTAGTAGTCAACCTTGCTGTTAAATTGGGGAAAAGCAAAACCTCGCAGAAAAGCAAATATCCCCTCTAAGCTGAATTGTCTCTGGTAAATAAATTTTTTAAAGGTAATTTGCTTGAGGTTTGCCATTATACTCAGGAGAGATTTATCACAGTTTTTTTCTTGTTTCCGTGTGTAATTTTAGAAACTCCAACTAGTGAAACATTTTTACAGCTAAATAAGTAGCTCAGCTTCACTGGGGAGTAGGCTACGGAGACTGCAAGCACTGACAGTTTTGCTGAGATAGTTTCATAGCCCTCTAGCACAAAGTGATGAGCAAAGAAAACACCAGCTCTTGATTAAAAAGAAACCCACTTATTTAACATTCTTGCTTTTAATATGAATTTAGCCTTCAAGTAGCCAGTGTGAAAGCAGATGCAACATTGCGTGTCTTGCTAGTATGCATTAAACCCTTGAATGCTTTCATTTTAATTTGGAGCTGAAGTTTGACCTAATTTAAAGTTTTCCAGTCTTATAATTATAAATTGGATCTATTCCAATGGCTACTGTTATATCAGATATACTTTTAAAATGAGTTCCAGATTTTTAGTTCTTGTCACAAGATCTGTCTTTGCAACCCATGGGTGACAAGAATAAAATCTGTCCTCGTCCTCACTAGAAATCTGAAAGTTAATTTCCAGACATAGGAAGTCTTGGTTCCCAGAGAAACAATCAGTGATGTCAGCTTGCCAAAATTAACTGTTCATGATGGTGGCAGAGGGCATTTTACTTGGAGGCATCTATTTTACACTCGCAATCCCTATTGTCTGCTCGTTCTCTAGAGGAATTGGCAGAGTCACATAACCAACATCCTCCTGCCCTGCTGCTGAAATGCCTTTTCTGACCATTACAGAGGAAATAAGTCTGGGAAACTATTTCAGTTTCAAGGGCGTTAGCACACTCAATCATGACATACCAGCTACTTCTTTCCAATAGAAAGCTTGCTTGAACATTCATTATGGTTTTTTGCTTTCCATTTTACTGGTGAATTCATAGATTTAACTTAAAAAGAAAAGCTACAGGTGCCAGCCTGGGAGGTGGGAAGCAAATGTCTTCCCCCAGGAACCCTGGCCACCTCCTCACCTGCTGCTCCAGGGCAAGAAGCTCCTCTTCCACGTCTTGGCCCCCGACACAGAGCAACACGTACATGTAAAACCAGAACCAAACCAAAGGCCTTGACAAAAATGAGGGAGTGCTCTGCTACACTCCCAGAAGAGTGGAAAGAGAAGGAAACATAAATGGCAGGTATTAAATGTGGTGCTGAGCATGTGGCTGGAGGGTATGCCTATGACACCTATAATATATACCGATAAAGAATATACATATAATAAAATTATGCATATAAATATATATTAACAATATGTTTGATTTCCTATTTATGCTACGTATTAGGATTACTGTTAAACAGCTAGTACGATGTGCTGTTTAAAAACTAGAAGCAGGCATGTTTGGTCAGGATAATTTAAGACCATATACAGTAAAGATTAATCTGTCACATGTAAGAATGAAGCTTTGGCTGAAGAAGGGAATAACATGCCGTTGTCAGAGCCTGAGCACCAGCAGTGTGATGTGTTACCACTTAATTACCCCCTGTGCAGGGGGAGTCTGACTGAACTGGGAGGTGAAGCAGGTTAGTCAAAAACCTCAATAAAAGAGAGGTCAATGAAGCTAGGAAGAAGTTTCAGCCACTGCATTTTGGCTCATCATTGAGGAAGGCTCCATCAAATCAAAGTTGGTGTTTGGTTGGTCAACGAGGAAGCAGTACATTTTTAAGCTTGGTTAGTTATTAAGATTTGGTCTTGTTTGCTTGAGAGCTTTTGTCTGTTGATGCGGGTAGGTGGGAACCAGCTCACCTGCTGATGAGCAATGCTGTACTTTCTATCAGCCCATCAATTCCTATGAGAGTATTAAATGCTTGCTATTTTTTCTTTTTTTCTTTTTTTTTTTTAAACTAGTATTGTTCTCCTGCTATCAATGTGTTTGTGTTTTTTCTCTGGAGAAACCTACAAAAGGTTTTCCAGGAGGAGAACTATCCTAGAAAGTCACTGGAAAAAAATGCACCTCGTGCATGAGCCAAACTCTGAACTGGGATTTCCACTGTATCTAAACAAGCTATGATCTCTGCATATCAGAAACCACATCTCAGCGGAGACTTTATCAGACACACTCAGTATGGCCCATTATGACCCTTTAAATCAAAATTATTTTAGGAGGCCATTTGTTGCTGAAAATGAAAAGTGATATATTCTAAATGGGCTTTAAGCTAAGGAAATAAAAGACTCAGTGTTTCATTGCTAGATTTGGAAACTCTCCAAGGAATATTTTTTAAATTTATATCTTGTTTTCAGTGTGTTCTCACTCACATATCAGATAAAATGTTATGTTTTCTTACCTTAGCAGTTACTGATGAAAAAGTTTAACAAACAGCCTAAATAATGTCCAGGAGGATATAGAAGACAGCTGTGTCCAAGATGATCAGTGTAGCTTATTAAAGAAGCAGCATTTAATTTTATTTATTTTTGGATGTGAATTCATGAGGCTCGCACCAAGTTTGGATTTGGTTCATTTTATCTTGTCTTTTTTTCAAGACAAGAAAATGAGAACAAAGCCATTAATATCTCTGGTTCGTGTTTTCCCCAGTTTATAATGACATACCAGGAGACTCATAAGGACTAGAAATAAATGTCTGCAAGAAACCTACCTCTGTGTTCTTTCTCTTCTTAGCAGGCAATTGTACAATCGGAGTTGACTTTTTACTTCAATTGGTGTATGAAAAAACCCTGTATAAAACATTGAAGATTGTATTCTAAAATCAATCAAGCTTATTCCTGACATGAAACTATCCCAGTTCAAATCCACCTTATGCTGTAAATGATAAAGCAGGAACAATTTCACTCTCTTGTTACAGTTTTGAAAAAAAAATGTGAACTCTATGCAATAAGGTTTTAGCACGCATGTTCTGAAGGTGTAATCCTACAAGAGTAGCAATTTGCCAAACCCAAGTAATTTCTTTTTTTTTTTTAATATCTTTTACAGTCTGAAACTGAGACATGAAAATTATGGTGGAGAAGAGTTGCCCCTTATAGAATCAGACTGGTATGAGTTAGAAGGAACCTTAAAGATCATCTATTTCCACCCCCACCCCCCGCCATAGTTGTATCTCTGCTATATTTATGAAGCCTTCTAAAACCAATATGTACAGAGGCATCTTTTCAACAACTATTTTAAAAGTTGCTGGTGAGTGGCCAACAGCTACCACATCAACATGCAGACTAGAAAGCAGGCTGGGGTTGCTCCATCCAGGCTGAAAAGCCAACAGTTCTTGGAAGAGGCAGGACATTGTCCAAGGTTTTTTTGTTATAGATTTCCCTAACCTCAAGTGCATTCATAATAAACTGTGTCTGATTAAGGAATCTCCTTGCTGTGTGTTTATTTCTTGTTTGTTACATGATGTTACGTGATTTCTGAATTAAATAGAGGTCTTATTTTATTTTATTTGTCTGTAGTGTGTTCTACTTACAAATACATGGATGTTGCTTAGTTTTACTTGGGCCAAGCTTGGAAAGATGTGTCTTTTGGGCTGGGGACATCAGGCATGGCATTCTTAATAAAAGTAGCTAGAGGATATTTTTGTTGTGATGCTTCTTTAAATCCTTATAGATTTTTTAAGGTGAGACTTTGCAAGGAGGGTCTGTTTGTAAACAGATTATAAAAGATTATTGGCTTTTTCTTTTTATCCAGTAGTTAGCCAAATCTTACAGCACACCTCCTGAAAGCTTATTTATGTTGATTCTGTTTGTGTCCTTGTGACCATTTGTACTTCATAGCTGCCTTTCTCTTTACCTCATAAACATGTAGGACAGTTTGATGCTCATGAATCAGGTAAACTGATCTGTCGAACTCTCTGCTAATCTCTTCTTCATTTTATATAAAAATGGAACCACGAAGTGAAGACTGAAGCCCCTGAGATTGACCAAAAATAATTCTATAGCAATAATCGAATTATGAACATCCACCTATATATAATTCATAATAAAATCTTCTCTGATTTTCAAAATTACTGTAAATTCTATATTGAAATAATTTTAAACAATTAGAATGAAAACAAAACAAACTCAAACAAACCAACCTACCTGCTCCCAAACACTATGGAAATCAGGTGGTTTTTCTGTGAAATGTTTCAAACCTTTCCATGTGAATAATTATTGTCCAGTTAACCAGTCAGCAATGCTGGCGGAAAAAAAAAATCATAAATTACATTAAGTGCTACTTGAAACAATGGATGTTGCTCCATTTTGAACTGGGGAAGAGAAAGAACAGTCTAGTAGCTAGATGGACTCAAAAGAGGAGATCTTTTTCCCTGTATTGCACTTTAGGTAAATCACTTAGGCTGGGCTACATTTCATCTGGCTCTGACCTAATATTAATATGTCTAAGTCTGAGCTGATGACTTTGCATTGCCCTGGCAGGAGAGGTAGAGACGGGGATGTTTCCAGGGGGTTATTCAGTGGATGAGCCTGGGGTGACATCTAACTTTAGCTACTCAAATTAGGGCAGACAAACACCATGCTCTGTTTCTCTGACTCATAGGATAATGGCACAGAGAGGCCGGCTGGTAAATGTGTTTAGTACAGATTGGTACTCAGGAAGCCTGCTGTTGGAGGCAATATCAGTATCTCAGATGGATAGATGGATGGATTTAGCCTGGACATTCCGGGACAGGAGACCACTTCCAGGAGTTCTGGGATTTATTTTGGTTTATTTTTACTGTCTGTCTGTTCAAAGTATAAGTGAGGCTTTAATTGAGTGGGAACTCAGGGCAATAAAGCTCCTTTGGTAAAATAATTAACATTAATTAATGTTGAGTAATTAATATTACTTTAATGTTAAGTGAGAGAAAAGAAATTTACTGCTCGTGGCCTGATTATGAATTAACCACTTTTTTTGGGAACTTTGTAGAAATGTTCACAATTTCATTAAGAATGTGAGTCTGAAGCTGCTGAGCTGCTATGAGCTAACTCACCTGGAAGTGGGGAAAATGAATTGGTAGCACCAGATTTGTACTGATCTGGCTTTTTTTATTATTCACATACCTGAGCAATTTAAGGAGTTCCCACCCGACAGTCAGAGAAAATTCCTCTTAGAATAGGTATCAGATTTATAATAACTGAAAGCAAATTGCAGTATTCACAGAAAGCCAGGATTTTTATTTTAGATAAATATTAAATAGAAAGCATAGCATTTCACATTTCAGTTTGTATGCATTCTTATATCACCATTTATTACCATTTTTGATATCCCTGTGAAGTAAGCTGTTCCAAGAAAAAACCCTTTCTTTCAGTTAGAATTCATTTTTCTTCTTGATTTGCATGGTAAGAGGCATAGTTACTTGTATTGAACATGAGTATTCATAGCAACAGATTTCAATTTCAGGAGGAAATTCCAAGTATCTATAAAGAACCTTAATACGATATACTTGAAATTCTGAGGAGGGCACTATCTAGGCTGGAGCACAGTTTAGTGGTTCTGGAAAATAAATTGATAGAAATAAATTAAAAGTTAACTGACTTTTATTTAATTATCATGTCGCTAAAGTTTTAAATGGCAGATGTCACTTGGAATAGATCCTATTCTCCAGACCCACAATCAAAATAATCAATAACACATATTCGCTTCAACGCTTTCTCTGCGTGTAGAAAATAGAAATTCTGTCTCTTGTCTACAACATGCAGCTCCTGATGCTTATGTGTTAAAGGTGTGGTTTTCCATGGTGAAAATTAAGAGGAAGAAGAAAGAGTTTTCTGTATACCCAGCTATTTGAGCCCACTCCAAGACCCAGCTGGAACCAGCATTTTCACACAGTTGCAGGCAGCGATAGTCAGATGGCTCCATAAGAGCTGCTGCTCAGTTTTGGGTGCAGTTCTGGCCGTGCTCAGGCGTTGATTTTTCTGTACAACAGAACTGTCCTTTATCACCTATATAAATCCCAGAAGGAGTAAGAAGGGATAAGTGGAGGAGGGGGGTGGTTGTGGGCCACGCTCAGGATTTCATGGGAATAGCAGCCATTTCTATACTATCTATCTTAAAATGGAGACCAGTCAGGGTTTGCTCGTTCTACAGAGAGATAATTTTCTGCTTGAGATCCTGCAAATTAATTGCCAAGTGTCTCAGCTATCCCAGGAGAGGCAGCGGAAGGTGTATTGATAGTACCTGCAGATAGCCAGGAGAGATGAACAGTTAATGGGATTCACCAAGTCACCTCCCCAACGGGGGAATGCGCTTCTGCTCTTAACTTAAAAATCAAATTCACCCACTGGAGAAGCTCTCCAGCTATGCAGGCTATGAGTTTATCTCCATGTCTAGGATTTCTAGGCCTAACTGCATGATTTCTGCAGACAAAATGGGAGGGGTTGGTCAGGGCTTGTCCCTGTCACCGCAGTGCAAGTCCTTGGGACAGCCAGTAGAGACTGACCCACTAAGGCTCCTTCCTGACCTAGTCCTGGGGATGTGGTTTGGGAAGGGCTGGAAAGCTTCCATATGCTAATGATACCTGCTCTAGCAGATGGACCTAACCGGGTATGCCTTGCAAGGGCTACCTATGCAAAGTGCAACGCTGCACCCAGCCACGTTCAACAAACCGCTGGACTCCTTTCCATGTGCTGCTGTGGCAGGTGGGAATGCTGCATCTATTACTCATCAGTCCCAGGTGTGTATCAGTTAAAAGCCAGGAAACCATCGTCTCATGACCCTTTCCTGGCAAGGCTTTTAATGTGAACAAAGGAGTATCTCCCCTTTTAGCACACTGGTGCCTGCAAAATTTGCAACTCCTTAAGAGTCAGGGTAATTCTGGCTAGTATTTGCCCCTTGAGGTCATTAAAGTGTTCCCCACATAGATAAACTCAGCATCATTGCAGACTCCAGCAGATTTCAATGACAGGGTCATGCGTTTTTGGAAGGCTTAAAAGAAAGTGGAAGCATCTGCATGCACAGGGCTGGCAGCCAGACAACAAGGTAAGGTGTGCCTATTTGCAGGCTGTATTCAGCAGTGCAATTCAGTAGAGAACAAGTTGGGGGAGTTCAGCAGTCTGTGGAGTAAGGAGATACTGAGCATATAGGTAGAGTATGTGGAACTGGACAGACAAACCCATCTGGTAGCAATTTGGGTGATTATAGTGTACTATAGATGCCTTGTTCACAAATTTTATTCAGAAAAATGTAGGTGAAAACAAGGTCACCGTCAACAACTAATTCAAGGGAAATGAAAGCCTTAAGAATCAAGAAAACAGGGTTGTTTCTTGGAGAACAAATAGGAATCTTTTCTCATCTTAATATTTTTATTAATGCGAATGAGATTGGGTGGCTGGGTCTGAGACAGAGAGGGGTGACAGACATAGATTTGATTGGCTGAACATACAGGGAGAAATGCTGCAAATCAATTTTCCGTAATACATGGACACATATAGCAAGAGCTATAATATTTCTACCCCAAATGAGTGCCTGTAAGGCTTAGCAAATACTGCACTCGACTGTGTGTGTGTGGATACCCAACATGCCTGATGAAATAAGGAATGTTACAAGCTCTCATCTGCAAGTGAAAATGAAGTAAAGTCTTTCTCAGGTTCGAAAAGTTCAGTTCTATGAATTTTTCAAACAGTCATTGCCTTTTCAAACCATTCTGCACCGTCTGGAAAGAGTGAGCAAAAAAGAACATTGACTATCTCACAATTAAGCTTGTTTAAGCAAGATTTAAGGTTGGTCTTTTGGCCCAAGGGGCTCAGCTAATCACCCAGACCACCTAGTGAAACAACCTCCAAACTGTTGGAAGTTCACTCATTGCCACTCTGCAGCGAAACTAATGGGAACGCTTATGTTTGTGTTTGCAGCTAGGAAGGGGGGCAGCCATACTTGGCTCTGCAGTGTTTCACACCATGCCAGCCACGATGGGGACCTCATGTCAGGTTCTCCCACCGGGCCTTTCTCTCTTCTTCCAGCCACCTTCCTTGCCCGCTCTCCTTGGTGAAGCTCTTCCCAGCTTCTGCTTTCAGCTCTGAGGATGTTGTTAGTCCCAGCTGGGGAACTCCACACCTCATGGGCCCCAGTCAGCATGTTTCAATTACTAAAGCAAACAGCTGATTTAACACATTTCCCAATTATGACGTGCAAAGGCCTCATGTGAAGCAACCCCTGAACTCTGTAAAAGTTTTGCTTTTACAGAAATAACAATTGAAGGGGAAAAATTTTTCCAAGAGGCAGGAAAGCAGATGTGGGAAGGAGGATGAGAAGAGAGGTGTGAGGGGATGGAGCAGGACTGTACATCTGATCTGATCTGACTTCCCTTGAATTACAACTGGGCTGTGCAAAGTGTCCAAATGCTGCCTATTTGTGTCAGCCACCCCAACAGCTGCTTTTGGGTCATATGTGTGGAGAGGAGGACATTTCTGGTGTCTTACTTTATTTACTGCATGGAAAATGAATAGACCTTGGAAAATTAAGATTTTGTCTCTTAAGAACACTGCTAGCTTCTTCCGTAATCACTCTCATTCACACCCATCTCCTCCAGTGACTCCTCTGTATTTAGATTTTCCCTGCCAATCACATAAGGAGGGTGTTATATATGTGCCATCATATATGTACCATCTCTCTTTGGTAAAGAAAGACATGATTGCCATTGCATCAGTGAGCACAGGCAACGGCTCTTCACAGAGAGTTGCCTACTTGATAGAAAAGGCCAGGGAGAAACCAGAGTTGAAAACAGCCATTTCAGCTGGACATAGCAACTTCTGTCACACAAAGAAAGCATACATAACTATAATTGACCAAGAGGACCCTAAAATTTGCCTAATTGGAGGTGAAGTTCCTCGGAAAAAAGAGGAAACCAGCTGGGGTGAGCCTAGACAAAGAAAAACAGGTCCATACTAATGGACCCTTATCAGACCTTCCTACTAGATAAGAACATCTGTTTTCCTGCTCAGATATATATTGTCCCTGTGTGTACATATACAAATATAATCAAAGCTCTACACCCTACCATGTGATGTTTTCCTAATACAATTGCTTACTAATGACCTACTGAATTCCTGCCTCCAACTCCTGCTTTCTTCTCTCCCTGGGAAATATAGATTTGCAATGTCTGACAGGTCCACTCTGACCTTAATACAATTACACTCAATCTATGCTGGCATCGACAAGAGGGACGTCTTGTCCTTTTCTGTGCCTATTGTCAGCAAAAAACCTCAGTCTTCCACAGTTGCAGCAATATGTGGACGGGGAGTGTCTAGTATGGTGTTGCAGATATTGGGTATTTTGAAAGTGAAAGGGGTTTACCTATGTGAATCTAGTCAGTGTAATCTATAAGAGAAATAGAACATAGAATTTCTTTGCTGATCAAACGTAATTTCATTAGTTAATGAGTCATGTAATTAAAAGCAATGTGTCCATTTTCCTGTCTGGCCAGAGAGCTCCTGGTAAGTGTTGCTGATGCCACCAAATAAAGGAGACCGCAGGGAGCACAGAAGTAGTTAGTAGGGAACTGAATACTGATGGGCTTATCGCAAGTCTAGTTCTCTGCTCTGTAGACTTCCATAGCTCCTTTTTATGAAGTATGGTTTCCATGCTGGGCACCTTCTCCGATGATAACCCTTAATTTAAGACGCATGCTGTCACTAGAGACTGGAGTGAATAGGAAATCGCAAAGGATATTCTCTCTTCCTAAAACAAGAGGTATTTTACTGTGAGAGAGATGTAAATCACAGCAGGGAAATTGGCCAACTAAACTACCAGGGAACTAGGTCTGGGGAATAATTAAATCTAGTCTCTTTATTACATACCTTATGAAGATGCAGCATTTGAGGTGCAGCTGTGAGGATAGCGACCTCTCCTCTCCTGTTCCCACAGCCGAAATGAGCTGCTCCTCAGGCCGCGGTTGGAGTGCCGGCTGCCCCGCAGGCTAGCTGCCCCCAGGGATGTGTCAGCCTCTCCCTAGGCTCCCTGTCTGCTTGGACGGAAAGTCAGATCCTGGTGGCAGCTCCAAGGCAACTTTTGTAAGATGGCTCCATTTCCCATGGATCCTGTTGCTTGCAGTGCCTCCAACCTGCTGCTGCCAATGCCATGGAGCAAAAAGTGAAAAGTTTCTTTTCTATACCCCCGGCCAGCCGTGTCCTAAAGACATATTTTTACCTTTCTGTGTTCTTGCACAGAAGGAGATGACTTGCAAATATGTCCCTCTATGCTAGATTCTATTTCTTTATTTCCATGGCGTTCTGCATTGTGTATTTGCCAAGTAATTCCAGGTTGTAATTCATTCAAAACAAAGGGTTTTGTGTGGTGTTTATTTTTTAGTGATTGGACAGTGGATTAGAGCAGACTTTTGGCAGAGATCCTTCATACTTGTTTACATTTCCATCTGTCTCTGCATCTTCTTGAGGTTTTCAGGTTATTGTGCATGTACCTTATTTCATATTCCTAAGAGGAAGAGGCATTTTAAAAATAGAAGTAAATTAGATATTTCAGGTTTTGAAATTTCACACTTAGGTATTCCTCGGTGTCTAACAGACAGTTTTTTAGTTGCCTTAGAATTCTGAACACTTTTGTTTCTTCTACAGCTAATTTATTATGCCCTCCTTGAGAAAACCAGGATTGCTTGTTTTTTAGCCTTTAAATGCTTTGGTATAGCTTTTAGTCGTTGTCTTGCATTAATGCGGTGGATCTATAGTTAGGGAGGCTAAGAAATATTTCACTTTCATGTGCTGGCTTCAACACTTTGAAAAATAGATCTTAGACTTGGTGTTTCATATTCATCTCCATTTTGCTTTTGAACACGCATGGAAAAGTGGCATGGTAATTTAAGTTGTTTTGGCAGGGAATTTGCTAGTAGCCTTTACTGCTTGAAATCCATTTGGAAATGCTTTTTTATTGTCTGAAAAATCTCAGAGTGTCATTAAAGCCATGTAGAGTTATTAAATATATATTCTAACAGAAGCTATGAACTGTTATTTTCCCTTGGATGCACATCTTGGGGAGGGGCGGCAGGAATGACAGGCTTTTCTTCTGGAAGTTGCCAATCTCCTTGTTGATCTGAATTATGTTTATTGTGTAATAAATTTCTCTTTTTCTTTTTATGGTATGAAACCTCCCTTCAGTGTTTTTATCTTGCCTTGCGGCAACCTGAGAGTTTTAAATGTCACAGTGAGCAGTTTAGTTGAAGGTATCTATACGATTTGATCACAGAGTAGTTTTCAATTGTTTGTTTTGAGCATGATTGCAACCTAAACTCTGACAGGACTAAAGGCACACTGAAGGACAAGATGGATTTTTCTGTCTGAAATTTGGATTTTTGAGATTTTTGTGTGTTAAAGTAATATGGCATTTTTGATCTTAGAAATGTGAGTAACATCATTTTTACATACTTCATCTGAAAAAGTAGTGTTCTTTCAGCTACTGGTTTGTGAAACCCCGTCTAGCTCTGCAATCTCAAGAGGGGAGATCAAATTAGGACATCTCACAAAGCTAACCATTCAAAATAGGCCTATTTAAATGCCTTTGAACAGAACAACCAGAAACAATTCACTGTGGAGAGTCTTTGGCTTGTATATCCAACATACAATATGCAAATACATCGTGTTTTGCTCTTTGTCCTTGCATATAGGTACATAATTTAAAAGAGATACACAGCATATCATTCTCTATTGCAGTGGTGGAAGCAGGAGGTATGCTTGTTCAGGTATCCCACAGTAAAACAACAGCTTGCTGGTACCAGTCATCTTCCATAACTGCCATATCATCACCAAAGCTTGTCTAAGGGTCTTAAGGGACATCCCCTACCAGGGACCCCTCTTTGCAAGTGGTTGTTGAGATTATCAATTGCTTCTTTCCCATTCCTTACCTCTACCTCGTTTTGATGCTGCTCATTGGGAAAATGAAGCTGGAAACCTAGCAGCAGACACAAGAGGTGGCTTCCTTGGATGCAGGGGGCATGTCTTCTGCTTTCAGAGTTACAGGAGAAAACCTCTCCAAAATGCAATCAGAAACTTCCTTGTTCAGTTCCAAAAATACAGTGACTGTCTGCGTTCCCTCCTCTCCCAGTGCACAGGTTGAGACCATCGTGGGTCTATGTGAAGGCACACAGGCTCTTGCCTTCCTAACACACCACACCAGGCTTATCTCTGGGTATTAAACTGGAGTTTGTTTAGCAGTCCAGGGCTATGATAATAGGACTCTTCTGTGAGTTGCATGTACAAATATCTCATGTGGGTCTAAAAGTACACAAAAAACATGTATGCAGAGTTCCTTTTACACAATGCTGTTGTAGCTGTTTTGAGAGTCCACATTTAGCATTCACTGAAGTTGGTTCCCTGTACTTGTTGCTTTCTTCCTTCCATATGCCTAGTATGCCTGACACTATTATGTATGAGAAAGATAATCTTTGCACATTTAATGAGTTAGATTTTTATTTTAAATGAAAAATTATTTTCCAAAATAGATGGAATGCTCACTCTCTTTGATGCCAGCCCAGTATAACCAGGGAGTATCATCTTGGCTTACATCTTTGCTACACTGTAGTGGGATTTCGACAATAAACTGTTCATTTTTGTTAGTTTTTTAACTTGTCACCCTCAGAGATGTTTGAAAGAGACTTTTGATTCACAAGGTTTTATATGTATTTTAGATGATGAAAGGCTAGAATTTTACTTTTATGTTTCAGCAATAAATGTGGAACCCTCTGAACTTTTTTTTTAAATAGCAAATCTTATTAATTGTAGATGAAGGATTAAAGGAGATTTAAATAAGAGAAGCTAAAATGATTACGTTAATGGTGGCCCTGGCCACATTTCTTATCAGTTGATTTTTTTGGTGGTGGGTTTTTGTAAATTTTCTGTGCCTGTCCTACAACTTTCGGTTCTCTGATAGCATCATTTCTGACCTCTTCCCAGGAGTTTTTTTACCCACTCCTGGCCATGGCATCCTGAATGTATCCATCAAGGAAACCATACAGGAAAAGTGAATCTGCAGCTGGTTCCCCATTTCGTTCGTTAAATAATACAAACCAGGACATCTTTCTATTTGATACTTTAAAATGTGAATGCAGAATTCTTTGGTTTAAGAAAACAATGTGAAAGCATTTCAGTGGAATCACATGTAGCCTTTCATATCTTTAGACAGTTATTGTTTTGAACTGTGTTTATGCAGTGTTTAAGCAGGCTGATAAATGGACCTCCTGGGCAAAAGCTTTGGAAATGAAAAGCAAACTTATATTTAAATCCACCCCCTCTCCTTTGTTTCTTCCCCAGCATCCAACTCTCTTTATTTAGGAAAGTTGTGACATATTCCTTATTGGACCCTCTACCCTTGTATGATTTTTTTATATATTGAATCAATTTTATGTATTGTATATTATAACTTCAGTGGTGTACTACCAATTGTTCCAAGATCCTGCATTAGAATGCACACAAATAAACAAACAACAAGACATTTCAGGACATAATATAAATTTTGTTTCCTTGGGAGGGGGGAATTTAGACTACATATAGATTGCTGTCAATGAAAAATGAAATGGTCTCTTGGTTAAGCATTTTTATCTTCATTAATAAAAATGTGTGGGGTTTTTTTGGTCTTTGAAAGGTCTATGAGCAAGTGCTGGTTTGATATGGTTTGATGTTGGTGGGAAGCCCTCTAGGGTGTAAAACCCTCTGGTTTGAAAGTACTCGCTGGGTTCTTGAACAACAGGAAAGAAAAGGTCTAATGGATGAACATAGAGTAGAGCATATTTTCATGCACCCAGGAACTATCACTATGGAGCAGTTGTATGGCAGATTTGATCCAATTTCACATGAATGGAGTGATGGTTGGTGTTTCAGAGAGCAGAACAGGGCTCCCGTAGTGAAAACTACTAACCACTTTAATTATATTTTCATGCGTGGCCTATTTTATAGTGCAATTTTCCTGAAAGGCTTACAATTTGATTTCTCAGACTCAGGAGATTAGTTTAGTTGGGGTTTTCTTTGAAAACTAATGGACACCTGGCAAGCTTTTTTTTTCTTTTTTATTTTTTCTTCATGTGTGAACATATGTTACAAATAAATCCTTAAAACTATTTTAAAATGTGATAATGAGTAAAAGGCCGGTCTTAAACAGCAGTGTTTGATGTGAACAAGTGAACTGCAAAAACCTGAGAAGCTGGTTGTCATTAAGACCCTGGCTACTGTGCACCTTGGTTCAGAAATGGTCTTCACAGTGCGGGACTGAAGTGGACAGGGTAACTGTACACATACAAGTGCGTATCTATCGGTCCACAGAGCAGTGCCCTGGTCTTTCTGGGCGGTTCCTGCTCTGACTTACAAGCTGGTATGTCCCTGGGTAACAGCAGAGTTAAGAGAGTCAAAGATGTGAATGAACAAGATTTCTTTGTAGGGTGGATAATGTATTTTAAACCCAAGTTTCTGACTATAAAAATATTGGAGGAAAAACCAACGGACTCGCTCTATTTACAGAATTCATTTTCCTTTAGTACAGCCCCTGTTAGCATTTGCCGTGAATCAGATGGCACAAAGAGATTATTTTGCAGTATAGCTTAATCTGTTTCTGAAACAAACTGTCATAAGGGAACACAATGCAGAAGCTGTCCAGAGATATCAGAAAGAAAGACATTTAGCCAACATGATTTTCCGAAAGGAAAACAGAATTGTGCCTAGAATCAGCAGTATATAATCACAAACGGACTCTTTTTCATAATGTCCTTGAAACAAATCTGCCATATGAGATAAAAACACAACGTATAAAGATACTGTGGCAAATGCAATGCAACAAGCTACTTCGGTATAACCTGGATCTGGGAACCTGAGACAACACTAAATAACAATATTAACATATAAAATGAGACTGCTGAGAAAAAGGAAAAGGAATTAAGGAGGGCAAGGGAGAGAACGCGTTGCCAGGAGTGAATTGAAGTGAGATAGAAAATGGGTGAGACAGATGATACAGGAAGAAGTTTCTTGCAGATGGTGGGAGCATGGGGAGGGGTGATGCTCCTGAGAGCAGCAGGCATTTCAGAAGAGGGGGGATGGCGATGCCAGCTTACTGGAGGGAAGGAGAGCACGACAGCAGAAAATAATTCCACATCCTATTATACGCACCTTAAAGAACTGGCTCTGGTGTAATTTTGTGGCATGTCTGTGCATTCATCAGTGAAGACCCTGGTTTTAGTTTTGTAGGGGCAGCTGCTCAGCCTCTCAATAGTTCTCCCACATGAGGATTGCCTGCTCACAAAGAACTGCAAATAATATAATTTTTTTTCTCATAGTTTCAGGAAGATAAAAATCCATGGAGACTGTGTTCATTTTAACGAGGTCACAGGTTTGCCAATGGGACTGCTCTGAGACTTAGCTGCCAAGAAATGGTTTGTTTGGTGCAGGTCTTTTTTTCTGCTTGACTCCTCACCCGCTATCAGTTCTTCAGCCACCTGGGACTGGGCTACCTACTTCCATTCTGCTGGGTAAAGTGGCTTACTTTTTCTCATGTTGCAGTTCAGCACATCTCTTTAGCACCAGTTTAGAGAGGCAGCCCCTACACTTGCTATGTAGAGTAGGGCAGAAGGACCTGACACTGTTGTTTACATGCAGAAGGGGTCTGCCTGCTGCCTGCTGCAGTTTCCCCTGAGCCAACTTATGCTGCCAGCACGGGAGCTTCTTCCCCCTCACCCCAAACCAAATGGACACATCCTGGACCTCTAGTCTTTAAGTGACTTGATTAAAGTTTGCTCAGAAGTCTGTACGTGAAATCAGAAGTGCCTTTTGGATGGATGGTCCTGCCTCAAGACAAAAAAAAAACCCTTCATTTGTTCTTACTCTGAGGAATCTGTTCCATTATTCCCTGCCATTCTCTTCTCAAGGATCATTGAGATGTATGAGCTCAATGATCGTACAACACAAGCACAGTAAGAATAGCTATCAGCAGAGATGTCTGTCCTTTGCAAGAAGTTTTCCAGGAATTATGGAGTGGATACGGTGTAGTGGTACAATGCAAGGAGACGTGACACAATGAGACAAAGAAAAGACAATTCAGAGACAGCAAGACAAAGTAAAAGTAATTCAAAGGAAGAGATGACCCCAGAGATGAAGAGGAGGCCACACAACCAGTTTTCGTCACTTAAGAAAAACCTCACTAAAGAGAATTAAAATATGTAAATACTTCCTAGCACATCTATTCTGTGCACACACAGCTACTGCAAGTGCTCCAGGGATGTTGTGTAATCGTGACTGGGAGGCTGGGAGAGAGGGTGATCACTCTATTAGAATGTGGCCCACACTGTGAGAAAATAATAATAAATGGATTGCTGCATCTTCAACTCTTAATTTAATTTAATTTAATTTAATTGCATTTAATTAATATGATTTTTTAATCAAGAAGCAAAATCTAATGTATGATAATAACTCTGCTCTTCAGGAGAGCCTGTGGAAATCATGCATCTTGTTTGTAGATGGTACCAAAAGCTGTTTAGCCTGGGGGATAGACGCCTTATATTTCAAGGATATTGAGTTCAAACCTTATGTAGTTCATGCTTTCATTAAAATTTCTATTAACTTTTTCCATTGGTATAGGTCTTACGACTTAATTCTTTCTATTTTTTCAAAACAGAAATTGATTTATAAGCTAAGTTATTTCTCATGTAAGAGAGACAAATTAACTGAGAGGCAAAGTAACTGTTCATCAACTAGTGACTATCTTCACAACATTTTGGTAATTTATTGGATTATTTCCAACATTCAGGTTTATTTTAATACACAAATCATTCTTAAAAATACTCAGAAAACCTAAGATCTGATTCAAATATTGCTCTGCTTTTTATCTTCTCATACTATACATTGCACAACTGCACATTTGGATAAATAAATACATAACAGGCTCCCACAAGGTGTCTGATACTTAAGGTAAAATGCTGAACAAATAGCTTCACTTCAAATCCTGGAACAAGATGGACTGTCAGTGAAAATAATTTCTGATACTACACCTGTCTTTTTTTCCTTGAATGCAGAGAAATGATAAACCTTCAGAATGCTAATGAAGTCTGTAGGACGCGTTCCATACTTGCTGTGTTTGCTGATACCAAACTGTGAATTTTCATTACCATGGGGCAAATGCTAAGTTCACATTTGTGAAGCTCTTTTCTGGCTATGTAGATGAACATCCTGGTGGGGACAATTTGGCCTACAGCACCTACAATGTGCTTTAGTCTTTTGTTTCGTATCGTCCAGTTGCCTGGAGCTAAAATATCAATGCAGAGCTGTAGTATGTCTTGTCCAGATGACAAGGGCATTATTAACATGTTAGAAGAATAGTAATAGCTAAGTACTTGGTGCTGAGACTGTTCTTCTTATATACTATATGTAACTTTTTTTAATTGTTGATATTTAAGAATGCACCTTTCAGGCTCAGTTCTGATTCCATTTACCACATTGCGGTGTTTCAAGGTCTCTTTTGCCTACACTGATGTATTATTCTCCATTCTGGAAAGCAATTGCAAGTCCTTGAAGCTCATAAGGGATTTCAATTCTTTGCTGACTAAGGATGCGATTTAAATAAATGCTTATCATTAAGCAGGTATGTAGAAGCTGTGTTACACTGGAACCTCAACTCACAGTAAGTGGAATTTTGTAATATGAAGCACAAAGGTATTTTTCACAAAAGGGTCTTTCTTGGAAAGGTCTCACATGAAGAAAAAGAAATGAGTAAGAACAAGCGACTGAACTTTCTGAACTGCTCTTTCACAATCCCCCCTCTGTCCTTTCACTCCTCTCATCCTGAAAAGAAGAGACACAATTACCATTTTATTGCACTGTGAACAAAAAATGGCCAAGCCCATCTTGGTTTGTCTGAATGTGTCAGAACAGAGATGTATGTACCTTCAGAGCACAGATCTGCTTGAGGACCTGCGCAGCCAGGGTGACCTCTGGCCACTAGTCACTCCGTCAGGTGGGAGTTCCATTCTCAGGGTAAATGCTGTAATGTTTTGTCTTTATTTATACATAAACAAGGGTGGTATTATTATTATTAGTAGTAGTAGCAGTAGTAGCAGTAGTAGTAGTAGTAGTAGTTGTAGTGGTGTTATTGGTATTATTACTGTTGTTATCAGGCCCCCCACCTTGTTTTTTCCTGTTGCTTCTATGGCTTTCCAGAACTGTGAGCAGCAACTTTGGTCTGTGAGGAGAGCACTGGCTTCAGGTGAAACAAGCTGCAAGAAAATGTCCTTCTAATGTTTTGCTTATCCTCTGCTCAAGCTGTCCTCATGTTCTTCTCCTTCCCTTCCTCCCCACAGTGCTCAAATCCTGACTTTGGTTTTGCTTGGGAAGACATTAACCAACCTCTGAGCACATGTCTGATATCTAGCAAGCAGCTGTCAAAGGCAAGAAATTTTGCTGAACCTCTACAGTAGTCATTGCTATTTGCAGCGAGTTCAAGCAGAGTCTGGGGAAGATCCTAGTGGGCAAGTGTTCCTAGGTATCTGGCTGTGGGAAGTCAGGAGGTGTGGAACCAGGTCTGACCACAGAGCAATGTCTTTTAAAAACTTATGGCTAATTTCTAACATCTGACAGTACTTTTGTCTTTCAGATGCAAGCCTCTGAGATATTTAAGTCACCTAAATGTTTAGCTTACTGTGGTGCTACCATAGCCATTAGGCCCTGAACCATTGGGCATGGGGTCATCAGCTGTGAGAAGCATTGCTCTCAGGGGAGGCTTCTGCATTCAGGCACTAAACCAGTGGTGGTGTTTTCAGGGGTAACTGCTGCGCATGTTCAGTTTTAACATTTCCTTTCATTTCAAGGTGCCAGAGCTAACCCAAAGATCCATGACCTGGAGTAATTCCTGACTGTGCCTGGACTTTGGGGAAGGTAGTGTTGCAGTTTCACAGTGGTTGCTTTCAGCTTTTCTTGCACTCAGGCTTAAAAGCTCTGGGTGATGCTGCTGTTACCAATAGCTGAAGGAGACTGTGGGACATGCATTGGCTATGTGATTTGTGTCTAGATCATTAAAGAATCTCATTCCTGGGACTTTGAATGCATCCCAAAGATGCTCTAGGCTAATGGTATCTTGACCCCAGTCTCCTCCAGAAACAAGGCTTCTGTGATGCCGCCTGCATGTTTCTGTGTCTAATGATTTGTGAACCAGTCGGTCAATGTCAATCAGATCCGCCATAGAGACACAGGGATCAGAGAACACATTCACAGACAGCTTCACACCCTCCTGCCCTTGCATGGTACAGCCTGACCTGTGATCCTCATACAAGAACAGGAATTCACCTTTTCCCCCTCCATACAGATTTCATTTCTGAGCTCAGGTTTTGCCCTGGTGCATGGCACACTGGTACCAGAGACCACAGAGAGTTTCTGTGTTCTGTACCCTGGGGGCAGGGGGAGGGGAACAAAACAAAAAAAAATCTTAAAATCCTTCAAGTTTTATACAAATAAAAGGAGCAAGAGAGGACCAAGATTTCTGGAGTGGCTCACTCTGGAGGGCAGCTGTGGCACAAGCCCACCCTGTGCTAGACTGCGGCAAACCCATGAGAGACATCCTTGTCGCATGTTGTGTCCACACCCCCTCACAGCTGCAGGGAAAAATTTGCTTGCAGCTTGCTTGCCACTGGGCAGACCAAACAAAAGACACAAATATTTTGGAAACTCAACTTCATTAGTTCTGCTGTTCACAAATACTAGTCTGAAGTAGTAAAAAAAAAAAAAGCACAGCGCTGCTGCCCTCCTCCTTTCTTCTAACTCATTTGATTTTATCTTTGCAATGTGTTTGCCCTAAGCCTCAGTGTGTGCAGTATTTTATTAGAGACTATAACTGTTTCAGAGGCTGAAGTCAAAAGCACTTGAGGTTTAACCTCAACCAATGTTTTCTTAGGAAAGGGGAGACTTCCGAAGGGGCTGAATGACAAGAAAAAATAGATATTAAAAGGAACCGGGGTTCCTTAGCTGGGGCTAGAGCTGACAAATGTAGGGTCTAGAAAAAGCCTAAGGTGGGTTGAGGACAGTTCAGGATTAATTAGACATTAGATTTTGTGCGCTGCCAGAAAAGTTGCTAGGCAGCCATTTTCTCTGAGTGAGTTACCAACAACAGATTCTTCATCTTGAAATAAAGTTCCTAGTTTGATACTGCTTAAAACCAAACCAAACCAAACCAAACAAAACCAACCAACCAACCAAACAAACAAACAAAATACCCCACAGGTGTCTGTATTTTAAATTGAGCACCCAGAGAAATCCTATCAGCAGGAGCTCACGAGAAAGTAAATAGCTTTCTCTGCAACATCTTATGTGCGGAAAACAGATCATGGGCCTTTAGGGTGGAGGCGAAGATGCTGAACTTAGTTTTTGGTTAAAAACAGATTTCCCTGATCCTCATACTTACAGTCTGATTGCCTGAGAGGCACGTTCCTTGCAGGAGCAGGTCTTGTGGCCAGGTCATGTCCTTTCCAGCACAGCCAGAGAACAGTCCTGGCTGGGGTTTTCAGTCCCAGCTGTGCACAGGGACAGAGGTACTGTGACATCCTTTGTTCGACTGGAACATCTGGAGGTCAAACAAAGAATAAACTTCTATTTCATTAAAGCAAAAGTAGTTCCATTGAAAGGGCAATGCGAAGAAAGAGGAAGAGTTTTAGGAAGAACTTTACAGGGTCATTGACTTTCCTGCCTTGTCATTAAAGCTTTATTATCTTTTAATATCCAGTTTGTGTAAGTGTAAAAGGTGTGTGTGCATAAACATACATGCATGCATTTGTTAATATATTTCTACAGTCATTTTCCATCATTTTCACACAGTTAGATATAGACGTATAGAGAGACTATCAACAAATCAAGGAGAAATAGTGCTGATAAGAAGCAAGATCACCCCACATTAGAAAATGAGAAAAGGTGCTGCAATAGCTAAAGACAGAGAATAAACATGGAGAATTATTTAAAATTTCACCAAGGTAAACCAAGTACAAATGTGATTAAAAGAAAGAAAGAACAAGATAGATATGGGGTGCATTACGAGTGTAGCTAGCAGGTTGAGGGAGGTATTCCTCCCCCTCTACTCTGCCTCTTGTCTATTGTGTAATAGGCTGCACAGTGAAGTAGTGGAGTGTCCATCCATGGAAGTATTTAAAAGACGGTTAGATGTGCTGAGGGAAGTGGTTTAGTAGTGGATGGCAGATTAGAGTGATGGTTGGACTTGATCTAAAGAGTCCCTTCCAACCAAGAAAATTCTATCATTCTATGCCCTGGGGAGGCCACATCTGGAGTAATGTGTCCAGTTCTTGACTCCCCAGTTCAAGAAAGACAGGGAACTCCTGGAGAAAGTCCAGTGGAGGCCTGGGCAAAGATGATTAGGGGACTGGACCATCTCTCGTATGAGGAAAGGCTGAGAGAGCTGGGTCTGTTTAGCCTGGGGATGAGAAGTTCAAGAGATGAAATAATCAATAATTGTAAATATCTAAAGGGCATATATGAAGAGGATGGGGGCCAGACTCTTTTCAGTGGTGCCCAGCAACAGGACAAGGGGCAACAGGCACAAAGTGGGACATGAGAAGTTTGATCTCAACCTGAGGAAAAACTTGTTTGCTATTCTGAAGGTGACAAAGCAATGTAAGAGGCTGTCCAGAGAGGATATGAGGACACCATGTCCAGAGACATTCAAAACCCACCTGGACACTGTCCTGTTCTTGCAACCTGCTTTAGGTGATCCTGTTCTAGCAGGGAGGTTGGGCTAGATGATCTCCAGAGGCCACTTCTAACCCATACCATTCTGTGGTTCTGTGAAGATAGAAAGAAAAGTGTGTAGTGAGTTTGATGCAGTCAAAGAATAGAGTTTATTCAGTAGAAGATTTGCAAGCTAAAGTTTATATTAAAATATAACACGATTGCCAGTGAGGCAAAACAAGGTATGTACCAAGATCTAACCCTGATGTGCATCAGTGCCTATGATGCACAGGACATAAGCTTATGATCCCCGTCTATCAGCCTTTCGTTAACTTGCTTATAGATTTTCAATCCTACCCCTCTTCTTTCAGCATTCCTCTGGGTTCTCCAGACACATGCAGTGGTTTTAGTTTCAGACCACAGGCTTGCAGAAATTCTTATTCTTGTTTTGATGTGTGGCCAGAAAGACTATAATCTCCCATCATATGTATTCATCTCTTGAAGTACAGAAAATAGATTTTATATATATACACATATATATATACACACATATATATATATATGCACACACATATCAGGCAAAGGGAACATAAAAGTTGCAAAGTCCAGCATTCAAAAGTTAGGCAATGTCAGACTGAATTTCTCAGGGCATCCTTAATTTCACCTCCTGGTGAATATGCATTATGATACAGTTTTAATTACAAGGTTGCATACTATTACTTTTCCCCAGGACACCTGCTTCAGCAGGGCACAGGATGGATGGTGCTCACTTAATGAGCAGCTATTCAATATGTTCTTTTATCCTCATTGCTCGGTGTTTGGCCCCAGGCCTTATTTACTGCACACTGTTCAGGCATGGCTCTAAAGACAGAATTATTCATTTCCTACTTGACTGTTCTGCAGTTCTTCTCACTCTATCTGAACACATTACAAACTTCAATGGATCTTTACATTACCCTAGGAAGAGCAGGGTCTGCTGACCCCCTTTCCCCCCTTTTGTAGGTAGGGACCTTTAACATTTCCACTTATCCTTGGTGCCAACATTAATTTGAATTTCTTTCTCCTTGCTCCTTTCAAAAGAAACCTTTTTTTTTCCCCCAAGATGGTCAAAAGAGTCTTCTCCCCAGTCTTATTTGCTGAATGTTGGGGCTGAAAATTTCAAGAAATGGCACAATTTGTAGTAGCCATCCCACATAAAAAATCTAGGTCCCTCTGACAGAGCAACAAGCTCTGAGAAAACACAGCACTGTCTGTACAAGACACAAGAGTGACAGGTGCCCATCTCAGCTACAGAAGCTGTGGCTAACCTTTCCCATACTATTTATGTAGGTGGGACTTCATGTACATATGCATAAGACATACAGGACATGCTCCAAGTACAGGGCTCCATATAGGAAGTCTGGTGTGCAAAGAAATAGAGTATACATAGAAACAAGGCCGAACCTTTCAACCCTTTCCAAGGCTTTGGCACAGCTTTTCCAAGGGCCTCCAGCTGATATAATGAAATTATATATATATAAATATATATATTATATTGATATTATACATAATACATTATCTATTATATACTGTTCATTATCTACATATAACTAATATGATACAATGAGCAGGTTTGCTTACAAAATTTAAAACTTATAAATTGAAAATTTTTTAATGATTTTGCTTGCATGTTACATTTTAAAGCCTTCTGTAGCATACCTGTTTCTAGTAACACATCCATTTTTAAAACATTTTGGTCTAAAAAGAAAAGGAAACCAGGCACAAAAATGAGATCTCCCCTTTTCTTGCTTAACCTCTTGTATATATCACGTAAAAGCAGTGAGTTAAAATAAAGACTCTGGGCCTGTGAGATTCAATAGCCAATATCCTTTTGTGGATTTTTTTGGCTTAAGAAAGTGGAGGTTTGCAGGTGCTTCGGAGAGATTAGCCTCTGTGTTGGAATCACTGAGAGGAAATGGTAGAAATGATGGCAGAAAGAATCTCTCTGGTGTGCAGCTGGAAAAAGATTAAAACACTGACAAATTACTTAATCACTGATCTATTTGTATATATATATATAAATAAATCAGTACAGGCCTGTTTGATATGTGATACAACTTTTTAAGCTGAATATGTTTGCTGAAATTCAGTGGAAAACTCATCCAAATTGAGATTAGCTGGAGAATTACTGGTGTGCAAGTACCTGAACTTCCACAACGAGGTAACCAGCTTTTGTAATAAGCAGGTAGACAGGCCAAAGTCAATTGCTTTTTGACAATTTTCTCTTTTTTCCCCCATTTGGCCTTCAAGAACTTTGAATACCCTGGTTCACCTTCTCTGCACTCACCGTGCCAGTCTGTGAATCTATGCCTTTAAACAGACCATTTTCATTGATGGTACTCTGAACTTCATTCTCTATATCATACATTCTAGACTATATGAATCTACCTAGTAGTAGAGGAGTACACACTAGATTATGGAGTACTGTCTGTAGCTAAACTTTTTCACTGTTCAGGAAAGCTCATGTTGTAATTTTGGGTATATATGAGTTGAAATGTGAATTCAGACATTCCAAGTCCTTTGATTAAGGCATATGGGTTTTGGAGATCAAGATTTGTTTGATAGTCATAAAAGCATTCCTGGAGAGAGGACCCCAAACCAGCCCTACCCTCTGTGGCCTTTGTGCAAGGGTTTTGTAGTCATGCTGGTTTTCCAGTGGAGAACCTCTCCTCTGCTCTTTCGGCACTGAGGATGCAATGACATTTTTTTTCATTTGGTAACTAACGAACATTGTCTTCTGAAATGCCATGAGATCAAAGAGAGAAATTTGGATGAACTAGATTAATCAAGACTGTGTTGTTTCTTCCTTTTCTGGTTCATGGCATATTCTCATTTAGTTCACAGTTTACAGTAAAAGATAAATGGGAAAAATACAATTACAGGAGAGTGACTTTTCTTTCCACACTTGCCAGGTATTTGTTGTGCGTACATTCACTTTCTATCTTTCCTGCTCTTAGGCTTAAAAAGAAACTTTCCTGAGAGACTGATGGAAGTAGGAGAACATGTTGTTCTTAAAACAAATTATACTCAAAGACTTTATTAAACATTTCTTAGGCTGTAATTACAGTTAAACTGTAAAGTGTGTGTAACTTGATTTTCAGGTGGTTTGGACTTCCAGCTGGGATAAGAATTCTAGATGTGCTCCATCTTCTTCTGTTGTGCCCCATTCCATGCAAATCTTTCTTTGTCTGTCTCTTCAGAGTACAAGAGCTGATATTCTCCTATGTTTTCTGGTTTTACTTTGGAATTTTAACAGACCTTACCTTGGAATCTTAACAGACTATTTTTTTAGATTAGGGTGTATGTAACCTGGTTTGAAAATTACCTCAGCTTGGAGAGTAATATCATTTATACTGATTCACTGTGGTAAAGGGCTCACTTCATAAGACTTCCTGGAATTTCATTGTCTTTCACCATCAAAGTCGTTCACACCCAGTTAGTTCATCTACCAAGGAAATGGCAAAATAGAGGAATAGTGATCAACAGAAAACTAGAAATTAAAAGCTAAGTTCTTTGGGCAGGTACTTCACAGCTCTGCTCCTCCTGTGATAAGCCTTAGCAAGCAAGTGCCTCTAAGAGTAATGGGTTATTCTTAATATTGATCCCCTCCCTGTACTTCTATCACTGTTTAAATCAATATTTTTATCCCAGACTTTGCCATGAGAGTTTCATCACACTGAATCTACATGGACCAAAAGCTTCTTTCTGTAGATAATACAATTCTGATACCAGGTATGGCTGGTTTTTATTTAAAAGGGGAATGTGTCGTAATACTTCTTTTTCACCTAATCAATGAGAAAAAGACAAACTCTCAGAAGGAAGGGGAAAAGTTCCTGTCCTTGCACCTCCCCTCTTGGGATACTCTAAGCAACAAGATTCAAAAGATACTCTGAAAAATCCAGCCAGTTCAACATCAATTATCTTCCTGCGGTGTTTTCCCCATCCTGGTGACTGGTGACATCATGATATGGTGCCAGAAAGTCATCAGTCTGGCAGCTGGGGTGTTTTTTGTTTTGTTTTGTTTTGCTTTGCTTTGCTTTGCTTTTCTAACACTGATCCAGTAAATATTTGCTGGGCCATTTGCACCATCTGCCATGCAAATGTTAGTCCAAGGAAGAATGGCAGACATAGGGGAATATCTATGTAAAGCACCATTTAAAGAGGAAATGCTGGTGCCAGTGGAAAGAAACTGTGAGAACAAAGAAGCTGATCAAGAAATACAGACGAGAAAAGGACATTCATTGCCTCTGAAGATTTCTAGAGCTTGCCAGCATCTCTGACCAAAAGTAGGGTCCATGCATTTAACATGCCCCTCTTTCCCCAGGACGCTAACATGGGAAACCAAGAACGCAAGTGAGTAGCTTGGCAGTAGGAGAGAACAAACTGGTTTGGCTCAATTAGAAAACAAACTGAGCCTTTGTCTAATATCTGCAACTAAATATACAAAATTATGTGGCTCGAGACTACTTTGGTTTCTGTCTGTTGCTTTTGTGTGCTCAGGGCTTGTTGTCTGAGTCAGAAGCTGGAGGTGGCGTGATTTGCAGCCAAGTAGGGATCATCTTGAGATGTGGCAGTAGCGTTACAAACAAAACCCCATGAGGTGCACTGATGTAATGAAATGTCCTTATTGCCTCAGGCCAAAATGGAGAACTTGTGATATTCTTACGATAAGTACCTGGGTTTTGGTCCCGTCCTCAGTTGGGCGAGTCAGCTACGCATTTGATAGATGAAAAACTCATCATGTTTCTGAATGCTTTTCCTTTTAATGGAACTGGGCTCCTTTTGAGTTACTTTGATACCCACCAGATCACTTCAGATGAACAGTCTCAAAAAAAAGAAAAGAAAAAAAAAAGAAATACACTTACTTTTTGTTTGTCCTGCGGCAGAGAAAGGCGAAAAGACCACGGTATCTATTTTCACACGGTGCATACCTCACCACAGGCCAAGTCAGTTTACAGTAAAACACAAGGATTTGTGTAACACAAAAGGAAACAATAACAGGTGATTTCCTGGGCATCAGCCACTCACTGTTATTGTTGTCACTGCAGCCATACAAAACCCTGTGTACTCTTGATGCTTGACCTTCAGTCACTGTAACAATGACATGTGGTTATGAAAGTGCCGAATTTCACTTTCTTCCATTGTAGCATTCTCTACTGGCATTTGTGATAGGAATGATTGCTGTCAGAGAAAATGGAGTGTCAAGATGCTTGGACAAAGTCTCACAGACATCCATAGTGTTAGGAAATCACACAAACAAACCAACAATGTCATGATCAGTGTACATTAATCAAAGAATGACTGTTTCAGCAGGGGGAAATAAAAAACAAAACAAAACCAAACAAAACCAGAACAACAAACCTTTCAAAACAGACACATCTTTCCCCTCTGAAAAAATGACGAAGTAATTACCAGTGGTGGTGGTGTTCTTATTAGTGGCTCCTGCTTATATATTGCCAGTTAATATTTAATGCATTTTTGCAGCCTGGTATATTTCTGGTCATTTTTTTTAATGTAATGAAACCAAAAGGATGCCTCTGTGTAAGAAAATGCAAAGTAATAACATTCTAGCTCAGCTCAAGTCATGGTGAGAGTTCACAGACAAAGGGACACTGATCAGTAGCATCTTTTGATGTTTCAATGGAAAGTAAAGCAAAAACCATATAATCCTTCCTATTGGAAGAAAGTACAATATATCGGGGTTTGAAAGACAGGGCTGAATGAACTTACTTATTTGCTTTTATTGTATAAACAACAACATTGTTTTCTATGTGCTTGATTGCTTTGGGTTGACATTCCTCATTTTATATGTGGACAATGGTTAGAAAGAGTTTTAGTTTTTTTCTTTCCCATCCATTTTCTGAGTGAATTCACTGACTCTTTCAAATCTGAAAAAAACAAATTATACTGTCAGAAAGGAAATCAGGATGGCATCTCTTGCTTCCAGACTTCCTTTTCTGCCATGTAGGTTATGCTTGCTTGTGTTGGAGTGGGGAGCTTTATACGCTGCATCAGTGATGGAGTTGCTGTTGTGGATTTGCAAAAAGACAGTGATGTGAGTGAATCTGAAACTGTCATCTTTTCATTGTTTGGTGAGACAAAAGGTAATTTTTAACTCAGTCCCATGTGTCATTCACATGTGTTCAGCATTCTCTGCAGCACCATCCATCTGCCACCTTCACCCAACCTGAGGACTGGGAAGCCCACCTCTAGCAAATGCAAAGCATACATTAAAAATAATGAGCACTGGTTTTGCAGCATTCCAGAGCAAATTTTTCACTGATGTGTATATACAGGTTTATTTGTTTCAATTGAATTTTGTTTCTGTTGTTTGACTTCCATAATAGATGTACCAGCTATCAGCCGTTAATTGATTTGTCATAGATGTATTGATTAACCACAGATGTCGAAGAAGATCAGCGCCCCGCTGCTTCCAGTTTTAATTCCAAACGATTCTTTTTACAGTCTTGATTTGGTGGGCTCCCACTATACTCAGTTCTTTGTGTCTTGCTGTGAGAGGGATGCATCTCCCTTTCCTTTCAAGGTGATTGACAGCCACTTCCAGGCAGGAGATAGCAGCTGCAGCAAACTCACATTCTTGTCTTCCTTGTTTGCCCCCAGTGAGAAAGAGCTATATAAAGGGAGTTTATTCTCTGAGATCGCTAGCGCTGAGACCTGGGGCACTGTTCTCTCATGTGCCACAGGACTGCCATAGATAAGGCCTACAGTTTCCAGAGACAAAATTTCCCATGCTTTTCTGAAAGGGATTTAAAGTTTTGGAAAGATGGAACATATTTATTAAAGTACCTCTGTGATGACCAGATCTAGTAAGATGACTTTCATAAAGGGAATACCATCAGGTTACAATTTGCAGTGTCATTGCTACTGGGACACTGTAGATGTATGGAGTGTGTTAAGGGGCCTGCGTGGTTTAGCGCCTCACGTATGTATTGTATTTCTCAGAGCAATTGCCTGTTGCCTGGGGGAGAGGAGGAACTCCCTGTATTAAGCTGTGTATATAATGGGTAACTGTGTTTAAATGTAAACACATATTTTCTTCTTTTTCCTTTTCTTTTCTTTTTTTTTTTTTTTTTTAATGGGGCACCCCAAAGGTAATAATAATTAATTACAAAGAATGGCTGAATTCATGAAATTCTAAAGCATCTCTTGACATTCAAAATCTGTTGTTTTGCAGTCCTTGCACTTGCCCATTTTTCATCTCCTCACTTTTTCTGGATATCTAAGTTGGGCACGAACTGAACACCACATGATATCAGTTGCAGACGCACACAAGGTGCCAGAGCATCAGAGCATTTAACCTTGTCAAAGTGAGATCTACGGCAGGAAAGACGGCGCTGTGAGGATCAGGGACAGTGTTTGGCATTTGTTCTCTGCCTGTGCCACTTCTGCACACTTGTTTGGTCTTTCAGACAGATGGATCTCAGCACAGCTTCGTTTAGGCCATGCTCCAACTTTTATATTCTTCAGGTAGGTTCTCACTCTCTGCAGTCCCCTTCTTGGCACTTAAGAAAGGTCACTTGCGCTGCCCTTATTAACAACGGGAGTAGCAGCAGATGCAGCAAGGTTTCCTCTGTTCTGCAAGTGCACCTTATCCATCAGATTCACGGAGTTTCTAGAGGTGTGCATGTTTGTCTTCTCAGGTCAGCTGATGTGACAAAGTAATCTTTTGCCATCAGTTTAGAACTTTGGCCAATCCTGGACTTTTCCTAGAGCTGTGCTATCAACTTTGAAGACAGAAAGAAAGAACTGAAGGACATCTGGCTCCATTCTCCAGAGGTGTAACTCAGGTTCTGGGGTTGATATGCCAGAAGTTGGTGGGGCTTCCTGGATGGTATGCTAGCATGAAGGAAAAGGTTATTAGGCTTAAGCCTTCAGGAAGTAAGTTAACTGAGTTAGGTTATATAGGAGTATTTCTCAGACTATTCTGCTTCCTGATGCAAATCAAGCATAATTAATCTGTACATAAATATAATTATGTAGAAAGATAAAGACACATTAATTGCAACTAGCTGAAAACTTTTTTCTGAAAGATTTCTTGAGAAGTCAATAATTCCTTTTTCTAGTGTGTTCTGGGTTTTTTTCCTTGACATTAGTTTTCATTCATGTCTGAGAAGTTAGAAGAAGGTGACTAAAACAACTTCCGACATTTTTTCTTTTATTCATTTTTTTGCCTTGATTGAATCTAGTCAATGAGCAAGCCACAGGTCACTCAGAGGCTGACTGTATGAAAATGGATGCTGTTCCTGGGAGGAGGTGTTTCTGAAGCAGGGGGACAGGAGTTTCATGTAAATACAACTACTCACATCCTGGTGTCTTTGAAGCTCTGGGCTTCAGCCTGTTACACATTGCAACCTGAAAGGCAGATCATTTAGCAACTGATGGAATTCGTTAGAGTAGAACAATGATGACATTTGTATTGGCAGCTGTCTAGCAGCAAATATTTTACTTTCATGCTAAGCATGATCAAGCCAAACAGGAATTGATTATAAACTCAAGTCAATATTTTGCTGGCCAAAGTAAAGTATTCAGTAAGAAGAAAGTGGCCACTTTTCAGAGAAACTTATTGTAATGTATTATTAATGCAAAGATGATCAGATAAAAACTGGAACTTGGCAAGCTGTCAAAAACTCAGAGTGAATCAAAAATTTATAAAACGCTATTGAGTTATAACAATCCTATTATAGATCCCAGCAATCATTTTTGCTGAAGCACGCTCCTTAGATTATTTTACTGTTGAGACATTAGGATACAAGGATTTAAAGCTTTGAAGCTTCTCTCTCTCTCATTCACTCTCTTTTCTTCTGGAATAGCATAAAATTAAAAATGAAATTTACACAGTAAATTATTTAGCTTCAGTTCACATTTGGATTGAATAAGAACAATAGAGTTTAAAATAATGGCAGTATTTTTCCTTTATGGATTGTATTTTGCTGACTTACATGAAAAATTACTGCTATTACATTCAAGCAGAATGAATTGCTTTATGAAATCTGTAAACTTAATTTGTGCATGCACTCAACCACTAGCTGCAGACATGATGCTTTCAGGAAAAAAAATCAACCCTGGTGAAATGCTTCTCTGTCTATGGATTTTCTCTGCTTGCAAATGTTTTAAATTTTTATTACCTGTGTCATTCTTACATATGAGAATCATTCTTTCGAAATCCTAGGCAGTGACATTGGGTGGATACATTCTGAAACAGGCACCTATAACTGTCCATTTCTCTCAGCGCCTGTCCCTTTTTGTACAGGGAATTCTAAAGTGCCTGTATCACTCTTGTGTTTAAGCCTCATTTTTCTTGTGGACGGCTTAAATCAAGGTTTGTCTTGAAATAGAAGCTCTTCTGCCAGATTTCAGCTTTGTCTCTCTCACTTAGGTCCAAGCAAGTTTTGTTCCCTTTTGTTTGTAAGGCCAGCCCTGAGGTTTTGCTAGTTTAAAGCAATGCAGTTTAGAAATAAGGATAACACAGGTTATCTTAATATTCTTAATATTCTTAATATTCTTAACACAGGTGTCTTGGAGCAAAACACAAACTTACCAGGTCAGTCCTAGATACTCTGATACAACTGCCATGTATGTGTAGAAGGGGAAAGATGTTACCTGCACTTTCCTCTACGGGTTTTTGTCAGATTGCCAGCTCTTTCAATTTGCATCCATATAGCAATTTTTCTAAATGATAAGGTAGCTGCTTTGTAATAATTGACTTTCAACACAGGGAGGAGGATGCTTAGAAGAGACCTGAAAGATCTGTCCTTTAAACAGCAGCTCTCCCACGGCTAAGGCATGCTGTTACAGGAGAGTGCAGGCAACCACCAGCAAGGTTTGTCTGCGAGGTGCAACGCAGTTCCCATACCAAACACAGGAAGCCACGCTGGAACAATGCTGAGGCTGAACTGATGTCCCAGCTTCCCCAACTGGCTGGCTAGCCACCTCCAGTGCCATGCTAGCCACCTAGTTCAAGCATCCCCCTCCGGGCTAGTGCAGCCCCCGTAGGCTCAGACTGCAAGCAGAGCATACCAACCTTCACTGGTCCCCCATTGTGCAGACCATCTTGTGCTCTCATTTTAGGAAAATGGAGACTCTTTGTAAGTGTTTGAATAATTGATAATCTTAAAATGGAATAGATTAAGCTTTTCTTCACTTACCAGCTCACCTAAAGTCTGAATGCCAGTGCAGCTTTCGTCTGCTCACAGACATAATGTAATGAAACCGCAGATGATACTATGACCCACGAATTGTTATTTTTAGCTTGACATTTCTTTCACGTCACTGCAGATGTTTTGAGGAATGGGAAATAAATTAAATTACTGAGTTCTTTTGAACTAACAGTCTATTGTCAGGTTTATCATGTTACAGTGGTAACAGCAATTGCCTTAAGTGATTTTTAATGGATAACAGTACACATCCAGTTATGATCTTGTCAGATGTGAAAACTAACCAGGGTTAAGTTTCATCAATATTTGAATAGAACACTAAACAAAATCCTGAGGGCTAGAGGAAGCTGGGAGAACAAGAGGTTATTAGGGAAAAAAACAACAGGAAAACTTATTAGTCAATTAAAATTAATTGACCATACTGTTTTCAAAAAAATTAATGTGATTGCAGCTGTTTATGCAAAATATGGATGATTACTTTGTAATTAGGAAGAACAGAAATTTGATAAACGCAGTCACAATTACTTAATTTACATATATATACGTATGTGTATACATACTTACATATATATATGTGAGCAGCTTCATATTCTCCAGTCTGACATTTCACAGGTGAAGATGTAACCCTGTAATTGTAAGCATACATAGCACAAAGAGCCAAGTTCAGCTGTTCTGACATCACATAGGATCTAATAGGTAACCAGTAGTTTGAAATCAGTAAAATAAACTTCCATTGTGATACAATTAAAAAAGCCATTTTCTTCCTGGATTCCATTATTGCTAGATTCTTGCAGGCATATAAAGAAATTATCCCTAGCTTTTCCAGTCAGACTGAGGCAAAGGGGCTTGAGATAGACCATGCAAAGAAACAAGTAGAGTTAACTTTTACTAATTTACATTAATTACAATTTTGCTTAATTTTAATTAGGATTAATAAGGGCAAGAGAATAAGGGCAGTCACAAAGGAGAAGAGAAATAGTCACGGTGCATGACATTAAGTTTAAGATGCCTAAATTGAGGTGGCTATGTCTAAGTGTCTCTTCATCTGCTCTGTGTGTCTAAGCTCCCACTGTGTTCAGTGGAGATTTAGCTGAGACTGGGGAATCAAACGAGCTGTTTAGCTCACATACCTAGTGGTTTATCAGCCAGATTGCTCCCAGGGACAATGCTACAGGCACGAAAAGGAACCTACCCCTGCCTTGGAAGTGACTGACTATTCCAGTAAACCATTATACCAAGTATGGTAATCACCTTCCTAATTGCTTTGTGACATTCAAAATGCCCTATCTTCTAGGTTGAGACAATATTTGTGTGAGGGAGTATCTATGACACGGCTGAAGTACTGCAGAGGGTTTCATCTCATCCTATGAGATGAAAGAGATCCAGCTTAGTCATACAACACTTCCCTAACCCTTCCACAGTACAGGTGTAAATTTCTGGTTTGGATGTAACTGTTCATTTTTATTTGACCTTTATTTTGTCTTATTTGGGCTGCTCACATGATTGATGCTCAACACGTGAACTTAAACAAGTTTTTTTTTATTTGAGCTTTTTGAAAACACTCTTTGCATCTGAACTCAGTGCCCATGCAGAGCAAGTGAGCAGGAAACAATCTCCTGGAGTCATTTTAAAAGCCTTTCTGTAAATGATGTTGCACCGGTTACCTAACGATGCATGAAAGCAACATAAAACTGGAGATGCTCTTACCAATGTTTCTGTGTAATCACAGCATTAGGACGTCAGCTCTTCGGGCTTGAACTTTTTGAGTGGCATGGTATAGTTCAAGTATCACTAGATACTCAGGCCTGAGTCATCTCCCTTCTGCACAACAAGTGGCATTGGAGTCATGGTGGGATTGTAGTTGGTGTTTTTCCCAGACTCTCTTTGAGCATCATGACTTGGATTTTTGTTGAGGGAGAAGAGTAGTTGCATGGCCAGAGCTGTGTTCTAACACCTGAAGTTAATCTTGGCCCTCTCCATTTTCTACCTGTGCTGCAGATAAAGTGAATTGTTCCACAGGTACTGTTTCCGCACAAGGATGCCACCAGCCATGTCATTATCTTTGAGTTACCTCAAACTGTGTCGCATTTCTTGCATGATCATGTTGGGTTTGCTGCCTCCTTCCCCCTGCTGATCCCTTCTGTCTTGTTTGGCTGCTATTTGCAGCTTTGGGCTGTAGATGGGGTATGTCACTGGACTTATGAGTAGTTTTCAGCTTTCAGCGTATAAGTATCACAGTCAGTAAAGCATCTGATTCCATAAGGGCTTGTCAGTAAACCTAAAGGAAGGTCTTGTCTGTGTTAGCATCTGTTTGGCTTTTTTAAAGTGTTGGCCAGACCATTAAACTATCAGTGATAAGAACTACCAGCTGCATTTGAAGCCCCAGTACTTTACAAATCTTCAAAATTCCTCCAACATTTGTGGTGACCCATTATCTCAACTGAGCTCATTGCAAATACAGTGTTTGGTGACTATTACCTCAGTGTGATTCAGTGGAGTGCTGGCTAATGTGTTTCTTACTTAGTTTCAGAAGAACAACTGTAATAATCAATTATCAGCGGGCGGTGGTTTCCTCCATGTTCAAATACATCAATTGCCAGTTGCTGCCAAGCTCTGCTGGGTGCATCACAAATTGTCACAGCCTCCCGGTGCTTCCGTCCCTCGTACTTTGCACAGTGGCAGTGATTGCTGACCATTTTTACTGTCTGTGCATTCATGTTGGCCCAATAAAGTCTGCTTGTTGCCCAGTCTTTTGCATAACACCATCTGAGGTGTCCTCATGAATCTTGTTCAGACTCTTTTGGTGCATTTTAATTGGTGTCTCTCTTTTCCCCCCTTTCTGCACTTGCTCATTCTCTCAGTCACCTCTGGGTTTTTTCCATTCCAAAAGTCTCTGGTAGTCAAGGGAACTAGTTTCTGTGCAGCCCAGTCTGAGCTTATTATTTCTTTTAAAGGACTCATGGCATTGTCACTCTCGGTTTCACAGTTTTTCAGCTCCCATGTTTTGCAGATCCAGTAACCACCATGGCAGCGTGTGTGTGAGTGTGTGTGAGTGTGTGTGCACGCACTTGTTCTTCCAAATACTTTTCTTTAGCTTTTTGTTTTGTTTTGTTCTGTTCTGCATTTTGTCCTTCTTTGGAATGACTCAGTTTTCTACCTCATATCTGAGATCTATTTTTATAAGTTGAGCACTGAGCATGGAAATCACTGTGGCATAAAAAAGTTTTGTCAAGAATGTCCCTGTATTCACATTACATAATGTAACAGCAGCCAGAGTGGATTGAGCAAAGGTCTGTCCAGCCTGGTATTTTACCCTTGGCAACAGCTGACAGCAGATACCAAAGAAGGAGTTTGTAAAGCTGATGCCCATCTATGATAGCACAGAAACATTCTCCAAACATCTTACAGGTTGCAGGTCAGTGGTTTCCTGAACTAAAATTTGGGGGGTTTGTTTGTCTTTTCTCTTAAGTGATGTGGTTGCTTTTTGAATCTATGAAAACTTGCATGTAAATCCCCAAAAATCTGAAGAAAGAAATTCTGCAGCTGAAGTATAAGTTGTGTGAATAACCATTCTCTTTTTTTGTTTTTTTTTTCCCTGTCCATGAACCTACCTCCTAGTAACAATTGATGTCTTCTTGTTCCTGTACTGCAATAGATGGGAAATGGCTCTTTCCCAGCTGGTCTCTCCTTGCCCTTCACAATTCATAAAGCCTATATTATATGACTCCCTCACTCATTGCTTCTTAGAGCAGAATGTTGTATTCTGGTTTGTTCTGTGATCTTTTCCTGGTAATTCATTATGCTAATTTTTTTTTTTTTTAACCATAACTCCACACCTTACCAATATGTTCAAGGAATTTTCTTCTTATCCACTAGAAGCTTAGTATCTTGCTCCTGAATGCTAAAATCAGACATAATTGCATGGTTGTATATCAGAAATTTGTTCTCATTTTTCTCGTTGTACATTACATCATTGAGTTCTGACATCCAGGTTTCAGTTTTAAGAGGTCCTTAAATGGTTTTCCACTCTTGGTCTTCAACCTTCCTATCCTGAATAACCCAGTATTCTCAGCAAACTTTGTCACTTCACTGCCCACCCTCTGTTTCACAGCATTTACGAATGTGTTAAACAGCATGAGTCCCAGCACAGTCCCTGTGGGACTCCATTGGTGACCTCCCTCCACTGTGAAAATTGGTCATTTACTCCTATCCTTTCTTCCAATTGTTTAATCAATTATTTATTCATGCAACAACCTTCCTTTTTATCCCATGCCTGTTTAGTTACTTTAGGAGCCTTTGTAGAAGGACCTTGCTAAATGTCTTTTGGAAATCCATGTAAACTGTATCAGCCAGATCTCTTTTATCCACATGAATGAAATAAGCAGTTTTTAAAGTGTGAATAATCTGACCTATTTCCAGTCACCTACATTAGGATGAGATGAAGTTACCCCTGGAGAGCTTATTCACTCCATTGACTTGAGAGGGAATCTAGACATACAGCCAGCCGTTGGCTTCAGTGAGCTTTCCACTAGACACCACAGGTGTCCCGCCTTTCTGTATAAAATGCATACGGAGATATGTTTGCAACTTCCTGGCCCACATTTGTCCATTGCTGTTCCACAGAAGCCAGGTCTCCTCTCCAAGTCCAGTTTTCTGAAAGAGTTCTTGCTCCAGAGTCTATCAGCTTATTCTCTCATTCTGCTTGGCGCTCAAATTTTGCCATTTTTCTGATGTTATGTTTTACTTTGCTTTGAATGCTCACCAAAATTGAGAATTCCAGGCAGGACATTTTAATAAGGCTTTTAAAGGCTGAGTTCACTTTTATCAACTCAGATCCATACATCTGGACACAGAAGAAAAAGAAGCAGGATCCCAAGATGCTTCCTTCACATAATACTGACTGAACACATGTGCCTTCCATTATTTAATGTTTCTTTTCAGAATTGTGGGGTACTTTGTTTCTCCAGCTTGCCATTTTTTGCATAGACTGTCTTAATTTTCCTTCAGAATTACCCTTTCCCATGACTGAAAATGTACAGACCAACATGTACAATGTCTAGCTTAAATATTTCATCTGCTCATATAAATTGAGAGTATTGATATATCTGTCAGATATTCTTATTGTTACAGAGAAATAACTGTTCATTTAATTCATTGTATTACTATAACAACCATTACTATTTGACCTTGCGAATATGTTTCTGTAGATGCTTGTCGTTTGAGAGTTTTTTTATTCAAAGGTTTCAAACAGCTGTTAGAACTAACCCAGTTTTCCTTTATATTCATGATATTAATTGTTAGAACTTGGATAGCTTGGTTTCTCTGTCTGTATCATCTTAGCATACCAAATCAGATTCATGTAACAGTTTGGTTGGCTGCTGCATTTCCACTGATAAAGAATTTGCGTGGAAATACTTCTTGGTCCTTATGGTGCACTGTCCTCTGTGTTTTCAGTTTCCTAACAGCGCCTACTTATTTACATTTTCTTTCTTTAATCTGATGAGTTTATTATTTAATATGATTAATTCTGAAGTATTTTCTTCCATAGCTCAGATCACATAGTTGTACCTATTTCAAAAGCATGTGATGTGGTAGTTCTAGTCTGAATGAGCTTAAAGTCTTATATGTTATTCTTAGGCAACAACTACAGCTGTCTGCCTTGATTTAGGCTAAATGTCTATAATTCTATAGCTAATTAAATTAAATCTTTGAATGCCCTATCTCTAGAATTAAATATCAGAGTACTTTAGAAATATGAATATTTTAGGGGGTTCAAATTGGGCAATTTATAGTCATGTATCTGGGGATTTTATTATGCCTCTTTTGAAATACATAACATCATTTAATTCCAGATTAATAAGTCTAGCAGCAAGTCCCTCAGTATTTCTGACTTGTTCTTCACAAACTCTTGTTCTAACATCTGGCTACTGCTTGTTCTTACCCACGGTCCCAGATCAGGCCTGTCAAATGTCACTTGTTTTTGGCCTCGGCTTCACATTCTTTCATGGCTGTGTTCCTTCCTCATACATTTGCTTTATAGTGCTGAGGTCTCCCTCCTGCTTTTGAACTTCAGCAATGGCTGAGGAGTTGAGGTCTTTTACCAAGGTGTGCCTGACACATGAGACCTAAGGTGTCCCCATGGACCTCTTTTCAGGAACAGTGTAGTGCTCCAGCCACCAGCAGAACCTTGTCAGGATCACCCCTGGGATAACTGTCCCTTTTTATCATGTGCACTTCCACATGCAGAGGACATGGTGATCAGTCCCACCAGATTGCCACAGCTTCAGAAGGTGGATTCCCAGAGCAGGAACATCCCTCCCCAAGGGTAGGGCCACATTGGGATGGATGTACCCAAACATATCACATCGCATCCCATTTTCTGCTTGTTTGGCAAAGGAGGCAAAGACTGGGAAAAATGGAGGCTGATGGTTGCTGGGTGTGTCACAGGGGAAGCAGAGTCATGGGGAGGTGGACTTACTTCCCCACCATTGCATGAGAAGCATGTGGCAGAACGGGGCATTAAACCCATACCTCACAACTGTCCAACAGTGCCTTAGTGCTAAGGCTCAGTGTCTACACAGCGATGATGAACTGTTTTTCAGATGAGCTGCAAAGCAGTTAGCTTGCTCCTCTGCAGTCATTAAAGATCTCAAGATTGCTTTTCATGAGCTTCCACTAGCGTTACTTAGCTGAGTGTTCTGGCTACAGTCCAGCCTGGCTTACTTAAGACTGCATCTCTAGACTTCCGTCATTTCAGTTGTATAACATAAATCATCTTAACACGTCACTCAGCACTGCTGATGCTTCTAAAAATGTTACATAGGGTTGCTCTGCAGCTACTATAAAGCCACAAAGTGAAGCAATCCTTTTATGCAAATGCTGCATGCAAAGTATAGTCTGTCTGCATTTCCAGTGCATGGTAGTTTGCATTGGTTTTACTATCAGTATTGTTATCATGTGCATTCATGTATAGTATCATGGACCAAGGCGCTCTCTGAAATGGCAATCTTTAGCTCTGAACCTGAAACTGATTATATTCACAAAAGTCAAGGTCATATTTCTGTAGCAGCTTTTTTTGAAACTCTGGATACAGACAGAAAGAGGTGAATAGTTGTGAGGGCTCTTTAGACCCCTAGGCAGAGTGTTAAGAAATTTCTGAGTACCTCTTACAAACTTTCTCTTCATTTTCATATTAGAACCCCCATAGGGTCTGAATTAATCTTCCTCGTTTTCTGCTGGATGGTTCTCTCCAGACAAGTAATGCCAAGTTAATGAAGCTCTGCATGCGTGATCCTGGAGCAGTCAGATCCGATAGACCTTCAGTGTAGTTTCCCAGGTTTGACTGGTCTGTCTAATTCCAAGGTGGAGTCTCGCATGGACAATAACTTTCACTTTTCCATTCTTTACTAATGGGGCAAAGCTGTGTTGTTAACACTTCACATCCTTAGGGAGATAGTCAGGAAACAAGTCCCCATGGAGGATACATCCTCCTTGGTTATAAGCCACACCAGACACACTTTAGACTAGCATTTACAAGGCACCCACAGCATATATGCTGACCCAAGAGGGCATTCTAAGCTTTGCATTTGTTTGTAGTTTTATTTAGGTTTTTTTAATACATTATGCTAATTTTATGAAAGTATTGCATTGACTCCATCTGACAGTTTTACATAGTCCGCTTTTAAGCACCTGTGAGATATTCATCTTCTTAAGAATTTTTGCCCATTTTTCATGCAGAGACTTTTGCCTCCCACTGCTTGAAATAGTGTTCGATTCAGCTTGAGTTTCTTCAAACGATTTTTCCAGCACTTTATTTTTATGTACTCATTGCAAAGCAAGTATAGTTCCTTTTCAGGTATGTAGAGAGGGGAAAAAGTTCTCCAAGCACAGACCACCACTAGACTTCAGCTGTTTGTCTTCTTTCCAGCTAAGCATACATAGTATGTTAACACTTCTTTGGATGTGATGTCCGGTGTATGTTGAGCTGGTTTAGACTACCTGATTCTCTTGCCTTCATTCTTTCAAAGTCTAATCCATTATACCAACGCTCTGTGGTGTGACTGGAATAGTAAGACAGACTTGATTGGAATATTAATTGTCCCTGGGTTATTTTTTTCTGGGACAAAGATTTTGAAACTTTTCTGCATAAGAAATGGTTAGCAATTTTTTCTTATTATCCTGTTCCAATTGTATTTCTTACATTAGCTAGAAGTATGAGTTAATACTTGAGACCTTTGAATAGGACTTTTCACTTTCTAGAACCCCGACAAAGGTGCCACAGCACTGTCAGCCTGTCTTTTTGTTATACAACCACAAAAAATTTGCTAAAAATATCCATTCCTATTAAATGAAATCCAACATTTGTCATATATAATCAGAGATATGTGCTCTAGAAATTGCAAAATGTAACAAACTTGGGAAAAGTTAAATCAATCAGAACCTCATCCACTAGATTATCAGAGCTTGATTTAAAGAAAAAGTTGCTAAAAGAAAGGCCCGGAAAACCGAAACGTAAATTCCCCTTGCCTCGTTCCTGTCTTATTGGCAGATGCTCCAGGCAACTCTGTTTTCTCTATCTCTGCAAGTGGAAACTATTACCCTAGAGCATGGTGTATAAAGAGATCTCAGAGCTTGGATAAACTCCAGGGCAGCAGTCTGGGTTAACAAGGATGAGGTATGATGAGGACAAAGATTTCCAAATCCCACCACCCGCAGTTCTCTTTTCATTGGAAACTGGAATGCTTTGGGTGCATGTTTCAGTTTCACTGCATTCTCCCAATGGCCAAAGCAGGTATCGAGCTGTTCAGGGCTGTCGACACAAACAGCTCTGTCTGTCCTTTTGTGCTGTTTGTCCTCCCAGCAGAATGAGCTAGGGACAAGCGTGGCTGACTAATGGCAACAATTTGTTCTTAACACCACGTTCCTTCCATCCGCTCTTTATGCTCTGTCCGTCCAGAGAATATGGGTTTGCTTTCTTCAATCCATCTGCAGTAATTTGTGATGACACCAGATACCATGTGGGGGGAGCAAGCATGACCCCACCGCAGAACTCTGGCTCCTGCCTAGCAACAGCATCCACCAGCGTGCTGATGGTGTGCTCTTCCTCTCTTCGCTAGAAGAACAAATGCTAATATTCTTCACATGTGACTCCAGAAACTGAATAATAGGAGCTGACCTGACCAGAAATGCTGGGATCACAAGGTCTCAGGAGTTTAGTCGCTAGCATAATGCATCATTACGCTGGTGAACCAAACTCCTTGCTTGCTGTTTGCAGCCACATTAAATATAAATAAGAGAACTAAACAAACCACTGAAAAATAGCCTAATTAAATTGTGCAGTGAGATAGGCCCACGGCTTTTAGTGCTTTTAATTCCCCATGAAAAAAAAAAAGAAAAGTGTATTCTCTTTCCTTCTTTTCCATGACATTTGTTCCCACACAGAAAAGCTAAAAGCAGCTGGTGTTGCAGTGTGGTTAATGAAGGATTTTCTCCTGCGAACTCACCTGCGAATGACTTTGCAGGGTTAAGCAAAGCGCCTGCAGGACCAAAACAAGACTTAAATCAACAGTGAATAAGATCAAACTTCATCTGTGTGCCTGCTGACCTCCTCTGCAGAATGATACAGGTGCCTAGGAGGGCCCTTTGGTCTCCGACCTGAAGAAGGAGGGGAGTCAGCAGCACAGCACAAATGGCCCGGCATGGCATGGCACGGCATGACATAGCATACTGCCACCACGCCAGGTCTTCTTCTTCTCTGTCCAAGCTGAAGACCATGCTCATCTGTAAGCGTGTTCTTTGGGAGTCAGCATTACTGCTTACAGGCTGAAAGATGAGCAGGTGCCCGAGTGCTGTGTAAGCCAAGGTCTAATTGGGAGTCCTTCTATCTCCTCTTGCATGAAGCATTTCCTTGCTAAGTTTTACAACAGTGAAAAGTGATGGGCTCCATAAGCAGCACTTACAGTCTTTTAGTTTTCAGCGCTCCCTCTCACTTGAAGGATTTGTAAAACAACTTTCTCCAGCTCTGGCTGTCTGCACTTCTCCCTAAAGGAGCAGTATCTATTAAACTTTTTATGATGTGTAAACAAGTACATTTCCTTTAAAAATTACCGTGTTTTCACAAACAATGCCCCAGTCCCTGGATTTATCTCCAGAGAGGTATTTCATGGAAAATACCTTCCAGTCACTCTGTTTCTGATTACAATAGCAGATCTGAAAAATGGCCACTTGCCACATAGTCCTCCAAGCACTCGTAATATCCCCCTTCTCCCAAATCAAAGCATTTGAATTTCTTTGCCTCATAGAATCCAGCAGCTTTTTTGGGTGAGGAAAAACACGCATTCTGGAAAACGAGAGGCTGAATATTTCCCTCTGGATCCGAGTTGATAAATATTAAAGAATGGCAGCAGTTCTGATTTGCAGAGAAGAAAAAAGACACTACTCCAATCTCCTGAGCCATATTGGAAAGCTTATTTTATTTAGCAAAGAGAGTGATGAAAATTGCACTGGAGACGTCAACACTTTGGTAGCCCTGAAGCATTTTGGCAACCCCTGATCACAGGAACTGAATTGAGAGAGACTGCCCCGTTGCTGTGCTAGCTGCCTGTCCTAACAGGTGTATCAGGAAACATTAGCCAAAAAGGCGGAGAATGGTGCATTTCTGATGAGCCAGTGGATGCCATTTGGCCAGAGAAGTAGCTTGATGATAATAATATGTAAAAACACAAGCAAAACATAACCTTCTGTGAATCTCTGACTGCTGCTTTCTTTCTTTTTTTTTTTCTCCTTTTTTCTTTCCCCTGCAGTCTATAGCCTCTTGAAAATAGTAAGATTAGGGAGAATATTTTGAATCGCATCAGTAGGTAGTTTTAGAAAAAAGAACACTGTCTGGACTGTACAACTCACCAATCGTGTGAAATGAACCGGACCGCAAAGACCCAACCCTAACCCGTCCTTTGGTCCTCAATCAAAACACATAATATTTTGAAATCCTCTAGCGACAGCGTTTCTAAAAATAGACATTTAGGCTATGAGGGTGGAGTGTTCTTCTAACCTTTTCAAGTGTTTGCAAATGACAAAATTGTTCCTATTGTAATTAATGGCACCGCGTTGAGGAATATTGAGGAAACATACCTAAAGGCTCTGACAATAATTTTGTTACTAATATATTCCCCTGGTTTGCCTTTGAACTCTGTCATTCCTTGCCTTGCAGCTGTGTTTAATGAGTGGTGAGATTATTCAAATGAGCCCACAGCAGAACATTGTTTTCTTAGTTCCTACATCTTAAGAAGACATCTCCTGCCACAGTCAGTAGGTAAAACCTGAATCACAACCTTAGCATCGAATTCAATTTTATGCTTAAGGGTTTGTAAGTACCTTTGTACCCTATAAATATAATTGTGCTCAGTTGTGATGGAGCTGATCTCTACTTACAGCAGCTGCCAATGAGCCGGCAATAAAACAAAGGGAGAAACAGCTCAGCCTGTCACCGATGAGTGAGAAGCCAAATGTGACTGTGCTTATGCTGTGGCATACAGGCTTCTGCAAGTAGATTGCAAAGCGAGCTTACAGGACGCTCAGTCGCAGCAGATTTGTGTATGGGAGCTTGTTGCCATCTGTTATTTCCCATTCTTAACCACTGGGTTTAGTCCCTGGGAGAGGAAAGGGAGACAGAAAGAAATTTAATTCGGTACAAAGATATATCACAGGAGACATTTTCCAGCATGGAAAAAAATTAATAAGGTCCAATTTAAAACTGATAAATAGTCAATTCAGTGTGGTAAGATTAAGGATTTTTCCTAAGGAATTTACAGACATATAAGCATCTCATGAATAAATAAATTCAGCTGCAGCACACTAACGCATTTATTGATTCACAAGCCATTTGTTTGAGAGTTTGCCCCTGAGGAGCAGAAGGTACCCTATTATTATTGATAATATAAGAGTTACAGTTATATTCAGAAATGACAAACTACATTTAAATGATGTCTCGGGGTTAGAACAAGAACCCGCCAAAGCCAGGAAATTCAAAGTTAAGTCTGACACTATGTCAGACTGCATGGTGTCAGGAAAAATGACAGTTGTGTCTTTGCATATCTTGGCTTCTGTGGTTTATATCTCAATTTTAATGGCATAGAAGTGATATCATTTCCCTCTAAATTCATTTTTGTTTTACTTTATCATAAATAAAAAAGAACAGTGCAGGACTGTGAATGGGGAAAGAGGCCACAACTGCTCTCCTGAGGTAATACCTGCCTGTGACAGAAGGGACTCTCTACCACTTGTCTAAAGACATACTTTCCAAATTGATTATTATTTATTAGTTAAATGCCTGCCTGGTTAAAGAATTTACTGATGTTTTTTGCAGGCAGCTATAAGGACAAAATACCTGCCCAAGATGCTTACAGCCAACAGAAAACGAAGGCTTCTAGGAGGCAAGCAAAATCACATAAGCAGTGCTGGGACTTCAAGATTTTTCAAACAGAAAAAGATTTTTTTCCACTTATCCCTTTTGCTAACATCTGCTGGGGAAAAAAAAAAACCCAACCCTTTGAAACCAACATCCGCTGTGCCGGAGACTCAAATGTCACATCCGTGCTCTGCCTTGAGCAGACATGCAGCTGCTGGTGCTCCTATGTCCCATTAGCTGCCGCGCAGCTGGGGAGCAGAGCTGGTTCATGCTGACCATCTTCACCAAGGAGCACATACCTGCATTTGGGGGAGTCTCGGCGGGAGAACTTGCCAGAGACCTCTGATCTTTTCATAAGCCACAACGTTGAAGGAACAGGCACATCTCCTCCCTGCTCACTAGCTAGCTGTGCTGTGTGTGTCATTTCCTTGCATGTGGAAAAGGTTTAGCTAAAACTTTGCTTTCAAAGGTAGGGGAAAAAAACACATTTGCCTTTACTCTGTCCTGGGAGGCAATTCAGCAAGCTTAAATTATAATTGGTAGGAATAAACTATGGTACTAATCCTCTTTATTTGTGTAGCTAACAAGGGTCTCACAGGTTACACAGACCTTTACTGTTCTGTACCTCAGCTCCTGGATCCAAACAGGAAGCCTAGAGCTATTTGCACAGTGAATTTTTTGCATGTTGCAGAGGACGCTGCATCTGTTTATCAATGGCAGGATTATATTCACAGATCAAGGTACTCATAGAAATTATGAAGGTTACCGTTCAGGTTAACTTCCAGGCAGAGAGTGGGAAATTCATTTACTTTAGGGAGGAATGCTGGCCTATTTAAAGGGCTGACATAAGTGTTCAATAGGCTGTTTTTCACGTGTATGACATAACTGACAACCTAGACCCATACTTCATGTATCTCAGTGCAGTAAAAGATGAAGGTAGATCCCAAGTGAGGATCCTCTGTTTGAATATGGGGCCTAATAATCATATTTCCCTTGAAGGCATCCCAGGAGAGGTTTGCCATCAAAAACAAACATGGTATATATATTTTCCCCCAGTGGGGAAATTCACAGGTAGGAACTCTTCTGAGATGTTTATGTCAATAAAAATCCATCACAGTAATCATTAGATTTTTCTCAATGGTTGAAGAAATAAAGCAACGGATGTGATGGCCATAAATAATTAGAATTTAGCTAAGGCACAAAACTGCCAGAAAGTCTCACTAAAAAAAATGAAAAGCTGGTGCAAGTGAGCTGTTTCATCTGTTTAGTGGAAGCAGGGTGGGAGATAATGTTCTCTGAAGGCAATTTTACAAATAATTCCTACCCTGCTAGACTTGGTTGGCATTTCAGCATGTGACTAATAACTAGGCTCATGGACAGGGCTTTATTTTTTTATTTTTTTATTTTTAATCCCTGCTACCGTTACAGTGGTAATCATGCATCTTGTCAGTTATTATAAAGATAAAGACAAATGTTCCCCATTGCAGTACTGTCAGCACATTTCAGTGCAAGCAGAAGGGTAGCACGGCACACCTGTTAGATGTGTGGAATATACCATTTGTCTTGTCATAGCCACAGAATCAGGTGTACCCTGAGATGACAGGATCTTCAGTGCAGGAAAAATTTAGGTCTGCTCTTTACATTGCTGTTGACCATTCTGCTGCCGTCTGTCCTCTTCCTCAAGGCTTTTCAACAAGTTTGGGGATAGGGAGGAAGATTCTCTCCAAAACTGCTACTTTTTACATGCAGAAAAAAACTTTCTTCTTAACTTGGCACATATCATATAGAGAACTGGTGAGCTACACATTCATTATTAAATACATGCAGTGTGACTTGGAGGCAGAAGTTCATGATCGTGACCTTTCTTCTTTCATTACATTCAGCTTTTGAAGAAACAGATGGGGTTTAGCTTAACTGTTAGCATAAATTGCCATATGGAACAAAACACAGCTGATTATTATATTAACACCAATTTTAATATGTTTCATGGTGTTATTGTGGCTCCAGTTGTCATGCTATTCTGTTCAGTATATTCATTCAAGAAATTTAATGTTGTATCTTACAAACTGAGATCCTATTACAAACATATGGTGTATAAATAGATTTTGCCACCTGGTGACTGTTAAAAATCTGTAAGAAAGAGATTGCCATAGTGTTAACTCCTCCCTGCTGGAAGTCAATTTTCCAATCACAGACATTTTAAAGTAACGCTAAGAGGTGGAAACTCTTGATTTGCTGCTGTGACAAAGGGTTAATCGTGCTAATTGCATTGTAATACCTGCTCAGTTTAAAGTCTTTCCCCGTTGTGATTGTCTTGGGAGTCAAATTGTTTTTAAATTGGTTTGTCACTTGAATGCATTTGGAACTTTGTGATTAGGGTTGTGGAAACCGAGATAATGTCTAAGTTATATAACAGTTCCTTCCATAATCAATCACTGTCTCGTTTTAGATCTACCTAAGAAGGTTTCTGCACACATGGGAATACGCCGATTGAGGTAATGGATGAGGTAAGCTAGCTGCTTGCTGGCTGTGAACGTTTGCATTTCTTTCCACCAGCGAGTGCTGTATGGAATATTTGTGGGTTGTCTGCTTTCAAGAGTCAGGCCTGTGACCTCTCTGAGTTATGGTAGACCATGAAATGAGCAATTTAAAAAACTCCTCTCCTAAATCTTAAGAACATTTGCTTAATCGGGTTCCTCTTGCCTGCTTTAACAAAGAAATAAGGCAGCAAACCCTACTCATTGACCACTCAAGTCAATGGACCAAAATTTATGGGCCATGCACCAGGCCTAGGGATCTGGCAATCTGCAAAGCAGGTCGGCAGCGGTGTTATTCATGGCAGCTGGTTCTGCTGTGTTGGGCAGAAAGTATCTACAGACAAGTGTTGCAGTCTTGTCCCTTTGTTTATAGATTAACAAAGGTATGGAAATGTATACGTGATGCAGGGAGAAGGGGATGAGGCTACAAGTAAGAATATCTAATTAATGGGTCGAGTTTTAAGGAAGTGGCTCCAGTGGTAATTGAGGATCCTGGGAAAGGTAGCATAGCCTACATTAGGTGTAAATGGTGAAGATAAATGGGTGGACTTGATAGGAATACAGTTACTCCAACAGTGTTATAGGGGCCAAGTAAAGGGCAAGTAATTCCCTAGGGAGGAAACTGATAAAAGGCATCAGGGAAGATTGATGGAAGGAAAAAGAAATGGGTTACCTGAAATTTATTGCGGATCTGGGCAGTGCTTGCTGTGGGTAGCGTGGAAATACGAAGGAGAATTAAGTGGCAGTAACAGCCAGGTAGACAAAGTGGAAGCAGCAAACAGGAAAAGGAGACTGAAGAGGGGATTCAGATACTGGAGGGAGAAACATGTATAGGTGGGAGCTGTGTGCACAAAAGGCTGGGACATGAGGAATCAGCAGCTGAATGGTACATTGGTAGAGGGTTCAGGGGCATTGGGGGATGAGTAGTGAAAAAGGGAGCAATGTTTAATGGGGACAGTGAGCTTTGTGAGCAAGCTGTGGATGTAGTGAGATGTGATAGAGATGGAGGGCTGGACTGAAAGCTGCAGCATCCTTAGCATGCTGGGAGCAAGGAGTACGAAAAATGTTCTGTTGGACCTGTGTGCAGCTCTCAGGTGCGGGAACTTTTGCCCATGGCTCTGTGGTGCCTAATAAAAAGTCACTGCCTTAGGTATAGACTGCTGAAAAACCAGGGATTGTTGGCAGCAAAGAATAAAGCAATAGCAACACAGAGAAGTGAAATCTCTCCCCAGCTTGTCCTCGGTTTACTGCATAATCACCCTCCTTAAACCAGGTGACCAACACAGGGAATAATGGAAAAGTTACTGAAGGCTTTTGTATCTAAAGCAACTATCAGAAGTGCTATCAGGAGTGGAAACAAAACAGATAAGGCACATAGGACTTGTCAGGCCATTCATGTGTCCCACTCCAATGCATTTGTGTCCAGATGCTGTGTCACCGCAGCTTCTGGTTACCTAATGGTCCTTGTTATCCAATGATATGTGTTCACTGGGTTTTTGTTACCGTTAGCCCACAGCTGGAGGGGAAGTCTCAATACCTGGTCATCACCAGAATTTCTGTCTTAACTTTGGAATAATCTGATCTCTCTGTATTGGTATTTCTATGGGCAATCTAGTTTTCATTTTGACTACTGTGTGCAGGAGTGTGTTTTTATTCATTTGTTTTCTTACCTACTCTGCACCTGGTTACATTCCCTTGGCTTAGATTGTGTTGAAAATAGGTGCAGGTTTCTGCTACAGCCTTCTGTTGCGCATTTGACCTTACTTGTGCTAATCCCTTTTCCTGTAGAAATACTTAAATCGCTACAGTACTTGTTAATGATTAAAAAATTATTTAATGTACAGTATAATGATGATCACATAGAACTTTACGACCAAGATAAATTATTGTTGGTATTTTTTCTTCTATTTTTTGTCAGATATAAACTGCATATAGCATGACTTGTTAGTGAGACAGAAATGTACTGTATCAAGCTGCTGTTCTCTGGCTTCTAAATGACTTTAAATCACATTGTATCCGATAATTACTAATGCTCCATTAAAGATCGGAAAGGCAATTTATTAGGAACTCCCAAAAGTCTTCTTTAAGCAGTGCAATCTATGTTTGGTTAAAAGTTTACATAAAATCAATACAAAATTATAGCACCATAAATAGTTAAACAGTTCTCAGTTTATGCTATACTTGAATCTGTTCTGCTCTCGATAGTTTCGAAAATGTAAGTTACAGAGGAAGAGTAGCTGAGATCTTGGGGAAGGAGGTTGCAAATGATTTTGCTCTTCTGAATGCCATGTGGAATGGAAAAGCATCAATCTATTACTTGCCAGTGATGTCTTTGTAGTCTTTTTTTTTTTTTTTTCATCTCCTGGAGGAATTTTCAAAGTGTCATCAAAATAATAGCAAGAGAAAGTTTTTACTGCATACCAGTTCTTGCTAGCAAAATGTTTAATATCATTCCGTGGTATGAAGTGATTCCAATTTTAATTAAGGTCCAAATCATCTCGTCTCTACACAAAAATAAGAACAGTAAAGCAGCAGGTGCTGAGGCTGGGGAATAAGTGTTTCATCCCTTAAAATAAAATTGAGGACAAAAAAACCCTCCAAACAAACCACAAGTGAAAAATAAAGTAAGGAGAATTACTTTCACCTCCACCTACTCTGCCAATTTATTCGCTAGGACATTATTTACCTCTGTCTAAAAGTCTTAAAACCTGGGGGAAAAAAAAAAAGGAAAAAAGAAAGGCTAAACCACTCGTCAGTTTTCCACCCTTGCAGGGTAATTTCAGCTGTTTGATTATGAATTGAACGAATGTTTTACTAACTGAACTAAAGCAATGGATTAGTCATAGCTGATGTCAAAAGTTGGTTTTGTTTACAGAGCAGCAGCACTGGGTATATCTAAAGAAAGGCTCCCAAAAGTCACATTTACACTACAAGCAAACAGTTCAAACCTCAAGCTGGAAATGTACCTATTAATTCTCTTTCTCTTCGTGGCAAGTAACGTAAAAGAAATAATCTCAAAAGTCAGTTCAGAGCACTGCTGTTAAAACATACATAACAATCATACAAAAAACAGAGGAAGGGGAGAGGTAGTCTTTTGGTTCCCATTGTATAACTCAAGGATAAAGGAGGGGTGTTTTGGATGTGGAAGCGTGTAAGTAGCAACGTATTTGCAAAGGACTTAGCCAATGTCCCATACTGCATGCATCTTATTTGTTTCTCTAGCCAGGTCTTTGAAAGCCTCTGCTGTCTGGGCATTGAGAAACCGAGGCAAAAGGACCTCCTTTCTTTAGGGCTTTTCATCCCACCCAAAAGCAAAGTGAGCCATGACTTTGCTCCACCGCAGGTTTTCAGAACTATCTTCATGTGAAGAACTCCTCTTGCCCATTACTACTCTAGACTCCATGGAGATGGACAATTTTATGGCAAGTAAAAGACACGCTGTTTGGTAAAATTCCTGGTTTTCAGGTAAAGCAGACTGAAAGCCATGGTGTGATGAACTTGCTCAGCTTGCCACAGATCAACCTTAGGAAGAAAGATCTATATTTAGGATTTATGAAAAAATCAGCAGTCCTTCCTTACATGAACATCCCATTTGCTTTAGACATAAAATCTAATTTCTTAATGAGGGTATGTGTGGATCTTATCAACCTGCAGTTAATGATAAAAGCAAATCTTATAAACAGGCAGACTTTAAATAACACATTAAAGCTTATCACTGATGATATCTTTAATTATAGTAAAGCAAATTGTAAGACAGTCTAATGGGAAATACAAATTACTTGTTAAAATTATTAACAGAGTTAATGTGCTTACATTTGTTTATGTGTACAGGAATCATTTCAAATATTTGACTGCAATGACAATATGTGTAAAGATCAATTAAAAGTCAGGAAGATGAGATATTGGATTTTCAGACCTTAATAGGATTTCATCTGCACTTGTTATATTATGTTATCCACTTATAATTGAGCCTCCATCATATCACAGAATCTGTCACTTCACCAATTTATATTTCTAACCTCTAATGAAACTTCTATTTGCTAAGGAGAATTTTTGAAACCCGTGATCCTCCTGGAGCTGTCTGCTACAAGCATTAATCCGCCCCACTTGGAAACTGGGGGTCCAGACTATTGACATGAAAAACAAACGTAGCTGTGGCAATGCTTAGGTAGTCACCTACTTCACAACCATCAATAACCTCACATGTCTATCTAATAAATATCTTAGGTGAAATAAAAGGCTATTTTAGGTATAGCAAACAAGGTAAATTGGTAAGATGAAAATTGCCAGAATGTCAAATATTAGTGGAATATAAATAACCACCATAAATGCAACTAAAATACTTTTATTTACTAGTCTGTTGAGACAGCCCTGCCCCAGATGAGGAGGCTTTCTCCCTGGAATGGGTCTGAGATAGTCCGTCAGCACTGTTTGGGAACTGCTCAAACTCACTGGTGGTTTCCAGAAGTGTGACATTGATAGAGATCCCATACAAGCCACGACCATGGCTCCACTCCATCCAGCCCTGCCTATCCTTTGCATTGGCTGACAACACGCAGCCACTCCAGCGGAGTGGTCTTTGGAAGACTGGGGAAGTGTAAGTACAAGGTAGAGCCCCCTGTTACATGAACACAGGCTCAGAAATAGTGCGAAGCCAGGGTCTTCCAGCATTCTCAGGCTGAAGCTGCTGTAAACAAAAGTGACTGCTCTAAACAAATATCCTTGCAATTCAGCTTATCTTCTAGTTTCCATGCAGCGTTCCAGGACAATAATTTGTGCATAGAGTGGACCTTGGCCAAGGTATTTCTACAGAGAGCTAACATTTTAGCAGTAGTTTATTGTAACAGCAAGCTTAACCTTGAAACCAACAGATGTTGCTTTGAAATGATCTGATGTAAGGTAGTCTGTAAAGCCAAGCTTAGATGATAATTAAGGAAAAAACACCAGACAGAGAGGATATACTGATGCTGTGTTTGAAAGCACCTATCCATTCTAAATTTTCTGGCCAAACAATATATCTATTTAAAAAAAATTTTTTAGAAAGCAGAATAATTTAAGTTTTTTCTGACATCATTCTGACCCTGTTTTAAAATCTCCACTGCCAGAGATTGTCTCGATTACACTGGGGACATTAAGTAATGTGCTACAAAGATACTGCACTGCACTCTGTCTTCTCTGATATTTTGTGCAGTTTCTTAAAACAAAGAAATATTTTCAGCAGAGGGAAAAAAAAAGCAGGAGGGAAGAAAAAAAAAGAAAGGGAGAGAATATGAAAGAATGTATGCCAGGTTCTTTGGTGGCATAAACTGGTATTGCTCCTAGTCTAGCCTCGGGTTTATTTACAGAGCCAAATACTGTTGCTGAGCTGATTTTTAATGACATGAGATAAAACTGAATAGAAATAGACTTGCAAAATAAGCCAAAGCACATAGAAGTAAAACTACAACAATTTGCAGGAAAACAAGTCTCACACCATGGGCTGTCTTCACTGACCGGTGAGCATTCCCTGTGGTGCCCTGGTCACCAGCTGTATTGCTGCTACCCAACTGCACAATAAACCCATTTTAAACGCTAAGCATTGAGTACCAAATGTTTTTGTAGGATTGTAGGCACCCACAGCTGTGAGGAGCAGTGGTGTTCACACTCATCCCTTAGCAAACAAGGTCAGGGAGGGCTCTGAAAGCCAGAAGGAACATTGAGATCAGCAGGCAACCTCCCAGTGCTCGGATTTACACCTGCCCTCTCTGAAATGTTGAGGTCCCCATTCCCAGATGATTTTCCTGAGTACTGCAGTGCCTCTGGGAGGTTCATGACCCAGCTCCCTGTGATGCTTCCCTTCCATCCCAGGGGAAAGCACCCTGCAGAAGACCAAGTCAGGCATTGCCCGCTACCCCACCCCAAAGTGGTTGGGTGTCTGGGGAAGAGACCCTTGTCCCAGGAATCACTCTTTTTAAATCTTGCTGCCCCCCATGCCAGCAGGCTTGGGTTTCTTACTTCTTGACCACCACCTTTTCCCAGGCAACCGAGTCTCACCATGTCAGCTGCAAATTTTTTAGGTGCTGAATTTTCCTTAGGCACCAAATGGGAGTTCAGGCTTCAAGCACAAGGCTCTGACATTCACTGGGCAGTAAAAAACCCTACCCTATTCCTTTTGATGTTTTCACCCTCATTAATTGCTTTGGAAAACCAAGGTATGTACCTACATCCATGTCCACGGGAATGTAATATTTGAAAATCATCTCATCATTTTTTTTGCAGTGAAAGTTCCAGATTTTGTATGTTTTGCTTTTTGGTTTTCTTTTAGTAAAGCGTTTTGAATGGAGCTATCTAGGTTTTTTGAAAAAGGGAAGGAAAAATAATCATGTCTACTCACTGGAGGACTAGGTTTTGGGTGATGCTCAAACACACATCTCATGGTGTTCATGGAACTCACGGCGGCAATTGCTCCTGTGCTCCTCCAAATGCTAAAAATGATGATACGGGGGGAATCGGGATCATGCAGAACCTGTTGCAGGTGTAAGCAAAAGTTAGAGTGGCCTCAGAGTGTACAAAGCATTGAACTTTCAGACCAAATAGGCTGAAATTTATAGTTTCCCCCTTAAAAACAAGGAGCTGTTTTCATTATTTTATTTGCCAGCTTGTTACTACGGCAACATTTATATGAATAATTCATTCCTTCTTCAACTTTATCTTAACAAAGTCAAAGACTGCATCCTAAATATCAAAGCACACCAAACTCTTTTCTTCTTCCACTTTTTCGAGCTAAAATAGTATTGCTATCCTTTAGTATTATTATGATCGTGACAAGTATTATTCTCAATTATTATTGGTCATGGCCTGAAATTATTAAGCATTCAGTCCTTTCCATGATGCTTGCACTTAGAGTTTATTTTAGTCTATTCTTTTTGCTAATTGATCTTCCTAATCCAAAGCATTTAAAAAAAAAATTATGTTATGTGTGATATTAGCCTTTCAAAACCCTATAATTTCTCTGAGTTATTTTCCCCTTGCTGATATTTGCTAATTTAACGAAAAAGCCCCAGATTTCACTTTGACTATGAAGTGCATCCCTGCGTCTGCAGGGAAACTGCTGAACATGTCACACAGTGTCTGCCTTTGATCCCATTGAGTCAGCCAGGAGAGATGCCTTACAAAGCTCCAGGTCTGGCTGGCAGCCGAAGGGAAAATGGTTGTACAGAGGAAGCAAATAGCCTGGCACAGGACCTTGGTGGTGCAGCTGGCATCAGAGGGGCAAAAGGCTTAAAGAAAAGTGGGAGAGATTTCCCTCTGAGGCCAGGTGGTGGGCAATGACCACAGTGGGACCACAGCACAAAGGTAGAAGCAGGTGGCATCATGCAGTGGTTGCAGAAACCCAGTGTCCTGGTTACCCTCCTTGGGTTGCACTTTGACAATGTCCTAAATTTTCTGTTGGCTTTTCTTACCTGACTTTTTTCACCAGAAATGGTGCTCACCAGATTGCTTAGGAGGGCCTTTCACCCCCTGCAAATTACTTCAAATCCACTCATACCTACAGTCAAAGGAGAAAGATGAACTCTTCAGATTGCATTTTGCAAAATATTTTTGCTGTTGAAAGGATGTGGAGCTGTTTCAAAGAAATTTTTTTGAGTGATTTCCAGTGTCTCAAAATTTTGTTGTAATTTAGTAGATCTTTGAAAAGAAGCAATTCACTTGATGACTCTTCAGCTGCTTCTCTTTTCATCCCATTTCCTCTGCATACAGCCTGATATTTATTGACTTAAAATCATCCTACAAAAAACCCAAAATATTCATAGAACTTTCCTAGAGTTGCAAAAGAGAAAGCCTGTCAATACTTCTTATAATCTAGACAAAAGCCACTTAGGGATACCTGACATTTTACAAAATTAAAACAACTGTTCGGCTATATTTTTAAAGATTTGGACAACTTCTGAAAAGAAAAATAGGAAAAAGTGCTCCCAATTCTGAGTGAATACAGATTTTTTTTTAATGACATTCTCAGTCAATTTCCTATGTAATATGAATGATCAGCAAGCAGAGTTGTCTGATTTTTGTCATATTTATTAATGATGTACCATACTAGCATGGTACCCTGTGCAAATTATAAGCTGATTAGTTTTCAGCCATGTCAGCTAGTACTTTGATCCTATCTGAATTGATATGCTAAGCAAGGAGAAAGTAAATCATTGCTTAGGTAGGAAGCCTCTATCAATGCCACATGCTTCTTAACAGGCAGGAGAGATGCAACATATAGTTCATCTTGGCTGTTTCTTGTGTTTGAGCCAGCCCAGCCAGAGCTGGCTCATGTACAGCGTGCGCTGTACTGCATATAGAAGCATGTGGAACAAATATCTCTGTGCTGCAGAAAACAGTGATGGGTGTTTTGTAGGTCCAGGTTCTCAGTACCAAGTCCAAATGGCAGCAGAAATTGTGCTGCTGGAAAGGCTCTGGTTTAACTCAGCCATGAAGCAGAGAGTCTCCCCACCTTCATGCGCTGCAGACAGCTTTGTCTTTCAGCCTCCAACTATTAATCCTGACAGCTTTGCCAAATCCTGGTTTGTGACTAGTTTGCTACTTGCAGCTCCCCTTGTAGCCAAGCCCCCAACTTCTTAAAATTAATGTGCATGACTGCATGCCATTAAAGAGTTGCAAGATTTCACCCTCGAAAGGTCATGTTTTATCGGTAGGCAGGGCACTCCTGTTGACAGCTTGAGCTAGGCAATGTGTGTATGCACATCTGGGCACGCATATGTCTGTGATGAGGTGCTGTGAGCAAGATATAATTGTAATGTTGGGCAAAGGTTCAAAAAACTAGTCTCTCTCCATCAGGTCAAAGCAAGACTGTCCCTTAACGCAGTTTTATACACAGATAACTAGATTAAGGATCAGAACTTGAAGCTAACTACTATAATTCAACAGTTATTTGAATTATAATACTGGAAAGATACATAACATGTCTTGTGACAGAAAAGAGAAAGGCTTTAATACTTTCTATTTAACAACTGCAACACATCCTACAATTTAAGTCTTCTCATTATGGCTTTTATTTCAGCGCTCCGTACAATATTTTTTGCTGTGAGAGATCTGTATATCTGTGTGTATGAATTAAGGTGGTGGCTTTACAAATACCTCATTCTGGCTGCATCCTGCAAATCATTGTGCAGGGAGGGAGGAAGGAGGAGGGAGCAGACGAGTTGCATGGGAAATGACAGGAGAGCATAATCTTTTAAAGCACCTTGTCACAGCAGTAGAGTTAGGACCATATTGATCGCAAAACTCACTACCTTGTAGGAATGATGCAGGATATGCTATGGCACGGCACACAACGGGAAATGAAACTTTCCATTATTAGACAAATGATTTTGTTGTTCTTTAATGCTTTGAGGAAAACAAATAGACTTTTTTTGTCATGCTGGGAAAGGAAGGCAGCAGAAAGCACATTGCCTTGTCATTGTCAGACAAGACTGTTGTGTTTATTTCTCTTATTTTATGTGTTACAGTTTCTGTCCACAGGTACTTTCTCTGCTCAGAGGGCAGACCCTAAATTAATCTGATCACACCCGACACCAAGTATGAAAGCCCTTGATATGTTTCTTTGCTCTGTTGAGTGCCTACAGTGAACAGCATTTTATTTTTTAGTCATTCATGTTATACATAAGACTACAATTTGCTTAAGTATTCTTACTCAGAAAGCCGTATAGGCATGGACTTTAATCAACAGGATTTCATGTGGGCTATAAAATAAGTCTTTAGTAGTGTAGTCCTAGAGAGCAACATAAATGGACTTAAGTATATACTTAAATGTATTCCTGAGCTAAAAATATAATTCGCACAAGAAATCTCTGAGAAAGCTGGTAAGCTCTCAGCTGCAGTTATGTCCTCTGTAAAATGGGAGTAATTGTACTGATAGCATAAGCCCTTTGGGAAATCCATGATATAATGTTGAAAACAGCTTGCATACAGCAGCCTCCTGAGGGACACGATTCCCTTCACTGTCAGAGTGAACGGCTTGCTCCTGATGTGCTGACAACACTGCAGGTTGCACATGAAGATATGAACACATGTGACCTAGGAGTGGGACACGAAGGGAACGTTGGCTTCAAGAAGGCTCGAGAAGAAGGGGAAAGAAATTTTGCCAGCCATGGTCCCAGAGCTTCCCTCTCTGATGTTTTTAGTCACAACTTCTGTCCAAGTCTCCTTATCAGAAACTTCTCCCACCGAAGGGAGCTGGGGGGACCAGCTTGGTCTTTTGCTTGCTCTTTCCAGTGCCTTGCTGATGAGGCTTGGTTTATTCACTGAGAAGTGCTGGTTAGAGGAAGTAGGAAAGTAGCAGAGGGGTAATTAAAAATGTCCTGCTTAGTGGGAACTTGGTGTGTTACTTCCGGAACATAAAGAACCTGTTGGATCAGACTCATCTGCAGCAGCTGGAGCATGAAATCTCTGCTGGAGGGATTCACTCCTCTGGTTCCTGGAAACCACAAGCATCAGCAGGAGCAAGCAGGGACACAGCAGAGGCCAAAGTGGGCTGTTATATCAACTGCTGTCAAGTGGGGTATTGCTTGCCAGGCAGCCACACGGTCTGTGCAAAAATCCACAGATTTAAAGTTTTGCTGACAGATCTTCTTGGTAACTTCTAAATTTAAAGTTATATCTTGGGTCTGAATTCTGTCATTATTGTTTAGAGTCAATTAGTATCCCACATGCTGTATCTTTCACAAAGAGGGAACATCTAGGTTCAAACACAATGTCTGAGGGACCAAAATGGGATGCCCGTTCCATAGGCTCGTAATAGCCCCGTCCTTCAGTATATGCTTATAGAGACGGGGTGGGGGGAATTAAACCTTTCCCAGACAATTTCCACATCATTTCCCATTCCACCGTGACTATGCTGATCCCATCACTTATTCTTCAGTATCATAAACAAGTCATAATATATTAGTGAAAGCAGTTGCAAAGAGTTCATATAGCTGACAGGAATTCTGAGAAATAGGTTATACAGCATTGTTCTCCCAGGAGGCCTTAAATAACAATCTAAAATGTATGGGACAGTGATCACTGGGTTTGTTACTGCCGTTTCAGCTTGATATTTTGCAATTTATAGTTTCTTGATAAATTGGAATCCATTCAGCTGGTTCATATTATGTGGGTCTATGGAACTGTCTACATTACTCTGAAGGATTAAAGTGAGATGCAAATGACTTGGAGGTGTCTAATGACTTTGCTTAGCAAATTAATGTAGATCTGAAATAATCTCTGCCCCATTCGAAAGAATACAATGCTGCAAAACATCAACATACAGGCAATGCATTAGTTCAGGGTGCCTCTCCACTCCAAGAGGACATTCCAGCCCCTATTTTCAGGATTTCCCACTTGACTATTCGAAACTATTGCCTTAGGCTAAAACTTGTATTTGTAAAACAAGGTTTCAGGTTGGTGATATATTATTTTCCAGTCACATTTCTAACATTGCAGAAGGGGGTGGGGGTTGAAAATCAAGTTGTCATTCAATTTGTAATGCTCTGGGAGTATAAAAAGGAATATTTGCAGTTTGAAATGTACTTTTCCCTCCTAATTAGTTTCTGGATGTTGGTAGCAATCTGATTTTTCTGTCAAAGAATTCCACTGGTACAAGTGGACATACCATGAAACATCTGCAAAATATTTTGGAAGGTTATGTTTTTCAAATCAGCATCTTTGAGACTCCTGAGATTGAACAGGGATTGGTGCCTTGGGAAAAGTTTGCTAGGAAAAAAAATAAGTTGGCAGAGTCGTTTTGCTTGAAAATCAATCTACAATATGTGAGCCATAATTTTCTTCCTTATAGATTTCATGTGTTCAATACGGAAGTTTTGCAGAACATAACGGGTGATCTGCCACCATCAAGGGTTTCCAGAGTTCCTCTCTGCAGACAGGACGCATTCCCTGATCCATGCATCCACGCTCATCACTGCAGGACTGACTTTTAGCTGTCTCTTTCTGGTCACTTTGGGGACAACCTGCTGCTGGAGCAACCAACTGCTCCATTTTATCCTCCTTTGCTCAGCCACTGCACTGAAAATCCAGTTGGCTGCTTTTCCACACAAGTCATATGGACAAAACCCACCCATCAGCTGGCAAGCTGCTGGTCATCATTTGCACTACACCTATATTTTTCATAGATTTTTCTGGTTGGTTATTTTTAATTTAGATCATTTCAACAACCTGGCTGCACAGAGAGGTGCCAGGACAGCCCTGGAACCAGGCTGGGAGTGCTAGCTTCCCTCCTGGAAGCAGAGGGAGGACAGTAGGGGGTCTGCTGCCTTGGGACCACAGTGTTTGTATAGAGGTCAGCTGAAGCACATTCACCTCCTCAGACAACACACTGAAGATGTTAGATATTCAACACTGTCGATTTTGCTCTACAGGTCTGGTCCCACAACATGGACTGGTGTAGCCAACAGCAAGATTTGGATGCTGTTTATTGGAAAAAAGGTGAAACTGCTGAAAAGCTGTAGTCTTTTCAAAGCAAGCACTCTGCCACTCAGTTGAAGTATCCAGCTGGTCTTGCCATAATGCTGTGCAGAACTGGGATATTGCTAGTGACAGCATGCTACCCATGAAGCTCTAATGGATTAAAAGCAATGTATTTGGTGAGTGTTTTGCTCATTTAGATATGTAGTTACTAGAAACCTCTCTTCCCCGCTTTTGTAATGATTCATCTGCTTTCCTGCAGTCTCTTTATGTGGCGGTGCACACTTGACTAGCACCACTCAGAGACAGGATACGGGACTTGGGACAGACGTAAAAGATGCACCACTGGCAGGACTCTCACATGAAGTGGAAGTTCAGGTCAAGGCCATTTACCTTCTTCCTGTTTCATCCTCTCCCCAGCGTGAAAGAGGTCACTCCCCCTTCATCTTCTCCATACAATTCATGATTCTGTAGGCTTTAATCTTACCGCCCCTCGGCCGACTCTCTTCCAGGCTGAGGAATTCTCATCTATTCTTCTCTTCTTGAAAGGATGCCACAGTCTGCCTCTCTGTTTCCTTCCTCCTCATGTTAGACAGTTCTCTCACATCACTTCAGGTGACTAGAATGGCACAGAGTCATAAAAATGCCTGTGTGCCCTGAATTTGCAAGTGACATAAGGTCTCTTCTGTTTTGGTCTGATAACTTTTCCAGTAACCTGAGTATCTGATTTGCCTTTTTTACCCATTATTGTGCTGAAGTGCCTACAAATCCAGTATCTCTTTCTGAGTGATAATTGCTAAGTCAGAGCTCATCCCTTTATCATATATAGTTTGGGTTATTTTCCACACGCATACTCTGTTTTGTGTTTATTACACCAGAATATCATTTGCCACTTTATTACTCAATCACATAACATCAGTATATCCTTCTGTGATTATTCACAATCAACTCTTACCTGCAAACGTGGTCACCTCGTTCCCATTGAAAGCTCAGTTCTAAATATGCTGAAGAGCACAGATGCGTCTGGGACCTCATGGTAACATTCCTGCACTGGGCATCTGTACTTACCTTGTAAGACTTTGTTTCTTAGTACATTTATTTTTTAATTTCAGATAATCACTTGCAGAAATTTAAAGCAAAAGTATTATAGCTTAGCCTAGGACTTCTGCTTCTAAGTGTTTTTTTCTGAATTCCTCTCTAGGGTTTCTGGTTTGGTTTTTTGAGGGGTTTTTTAAGTTCTTATACTCATTTGGGATTTCCACAATTTCTGCAAAACTGGATTTTTATAAAGAAAGGAAAGAAAGTATTGTTGCACTTAGTGATGTAATGTGTAGGTATAGTTTTTATTTGGCTTCTAAGATTAATGTCATGATTATAAGTAATTCCATGACTTGCAGCAATCATGCAGCCTCTTTTTCATAGATTCTCCTAGGTTTAATAAGGATTACCTTTCCTCATCTGTCAGTGGGATCACTGGTAAGACTTCCTTCTGCATAACTGTTTATCTTTGCACACCTCTTGGGAGATGAAAAGCCACCTCTTAGTTTTGTCTTTGTCAAATTTGGATGAAACGGGGTTCAAAAGTTGCATGGGAAAACCAGGCACACAGATAGATGTGCCTGAGGTGTGACAGCGCGAGCCCTTTCCTTAGGCAGCTGGGTTAAGGCGAAGTACAGAGTAAGAACTCTGGGTTCTCCTGTAGTCTTGTATGCTCACTCCATTGCCATGCATCTGGCTCTTTGTAGTCTTTGTCAGAAACCTGACATCTCTGGGTATGCATAATGCATACTTCAAGAAAAGACAAAACCCCACATCGCTACATACACAGGCGTATAATAACGGCGATACGTTAATTGTTTCGTGAGCTTCCGAAAGTATTTCTATAGTGTCAACTAATGTTGAGTGGAATAATGTGAGTTTAAGCAAAAGCAGTTTCCATGGTTACACTGGAGGTATTCTAAATATAGCAGATGATGTAATCAGTTACAGGGACTAGATACAAGATTTCTGTGTATTTCAGTAAGAAGTTTCCTCTCTGGAGATACCTGTGAGAAAGTGTCTATATTACTTGAGGATACTATTTTTCAAATTATTTCTGTTGTCCCATGATTTTCTGCTCCTCAGAGCCTTTCCATTTTTCCATTTACAGGCTGGTAGCTTCTTTATAGTTATTATAAATCATATATATCAGATCACTTTAATGCTTTTACAGAATTCTTAACACCAAATGTAACATTCCAGAAAACAGCTTCCACCTCTGTCCAGAGGAAGATTGTAGTTTTTGTAATCTCCTCTACCCCATATATTAAAACCCTGTTATCAGCATCTGTCATATCTGTCTATCCATCTTATCTGTGTAAATGTCCATCTATCTTTGTTCCCGTTGCTGTCATGTCTCCAGTGCCCTCTGATCTGATTTTATCCAGAGAGAAAAGAATGGCTTAATGATCCGAACACATCTCCTTTTCCAAGATGTGTAATAAAACATTCCCCTTCCTCACCCCCAACAGAGCAATTATTTCCCAACGGAACAAATTTCCCTCCGTGAAATTTGGACTAACTACTTAGCACGCAATACACAAGAATGAGTAAATAGGTAGGATGAAGATTTGTTGTCAGCAGGGGGGGAAGAAGGGGCAGGAGAAAATACTCGGGGAATTTATTCACAGTTGTTTGTCCAGCTCTCCTTTGTGTCGCCTTTCTGACCCTACTGAGTCCTGTTGACATTCTGATTTCTCTCTGAGAGTGTAGTTCATTGTAAGTGCTAAGGGAAAGTAAGTCACTTGCTACAGGCAGAGCAGTTTTCTTCCACTGCAAGCTCTTTTTGTATATCTAGCTTCAGTCATTCCTGTTTTAATCAAGGATTCCTCACCATTCCCACCGTGTCTTTTACTGTTCTACTCCATTTCAACCCTAATTCATTTTTAAAACGTCACACGGCAGTTCAGGAGCGCTAAAAAAAGAAATATGGAAGGTTAGATAAACTGGAAAAAATGTCCTTCTCAGAAAGGACTGCTATACTCCCAGTCAGGGTTTCTTTGTTTATTAATAGCAACTGGTCAACAATTACTTGTCTTCTCAGAGCAGTGTGTTGTGTACATGCCACGTTTCCAGTATCAGCAGAAACAGCATTCCTGTTTTCCACAGGCAAAGAGTGCCAACGTATGTAAGATGCCTGCATTAACAGCTAGAGGCTAAAAATCATGCATCCTATTGCGCTTTCACCTCTTCCAATAAAGCTGTTATTAATCTTTGTTCCTAAACATTTTTTTTTCTGGTGCAGATAGCCTGAAGACGATGATGTGACAGTGACGAAAGACTGCAATAAAGGGCAGCTGAAACTTTTTGGGCAGAGGTTTCTACTTTCACAAGGCAACAGGCAGTGACAGCATTCGATGAACAGAAATGAATTTTATTTTCAAAATATGAAAGCTCATAGAATTATAGAAATTATGGAAGAAAGAGATATATTGGGTCATCTTTTCCATACTGGAGGCTGTGGCAGCTTTGTCCCTCCCTTATAAGGTATGTTGTGAGTCTTGGTTTATCATCTCAGGAGAGAGGCCTTAGTGGCTTACTGTGAAAAACCATTCTCCTGTACAGGAAGTTTCATTATCAAAGCTTGGGCTTATATTTAGGTGTGAATGTATCATGTCTGAAAAGATGATTCTACTAGTGTTCCTGCTTTTGCCTGTGATACCTCTTCAACCAACTCTTTTCCATCCTTATTGTTCAGGTGTTTCGGGTGGTTCTGGGTGGTTCATGTGTCCTCCCACCCGTACTTTGTCCTCGGCCAACCTAGTCATGTTTGGATATCTCACTTTTCCATGTAAGTCAGAACCTCCGATTAGCAATTAACCTTTCCTGGTAAACATCTCTTCCAGATAGGTTATTGATGGAGTTGAGTAAGCCTTTTACCTGGGTAAAAATGTTTCTGTTGCAGACCAAACCATGTTGAAGGCTGCAGCCAGTGCCATATTCCTGACCGGAAGCTGACAGTAGTAGACTTGAAGGGAATGAAATGTAAAAGGCACCTGAAAATGGTAAATGGCAATTAAACTGACTTGCTGAGTGAAATCCTAATGCCAGTGAAGTCAAAGACAAGCTGCAACTGGCTGTGGTGTCTCTTTGCACTTGTAATCAAAGCAGAGCTGCCCCTGAGGACTCTTTTTTCAACGAGGTTGTTCGATCAAGTCCAAATTAGGGCTCTTAGGTGAGGACCTGTCTGCCACTGATCACTTCGTAAACAATAATCCCTTTTTCTTTTGCTCATTCTTTTGAAGGCCCTCTGATCCCTCCTCTCCACAGGTGTCAAAATGCCTGGATGGAGAACTGTCAAAGGTGGTCCTCCCTGATGGAACAGAGACTTCCTTCAGCAGCCATTGATCTGCCCTAGAAATGCAAACTGCCGAGTCTCCATCACTTTTCCTCCCCTGTGAGGACTCTCTGCTCCCTCCTGTAGCTGTGCCAGTTCAGCAGTTAATGTGGTTGAACTCCAAAGGGACAGGCAGATTACCTGTCATTTTAATGGTTTGTGGTGGGGTTTTTTTTTCAGTTGTGCCTACCAGGCAAAATTAACAACCTCAGTGTATGTTAACTCACTTGGTCCTCTTACAGTGTATGTACTTGATTCAAAACCAGTGGGACTCATTTAGTGTGCTTGTAACCTAGCAGTGATTTCTCTAAAACTTACCTATGGCTCCCATATGTGGAGTTTTTCCAGTAATTTCAGTAGGGTAATCATGCACCCTCCTGTGTGTCAGTTGGGTGAGTTCTGCTCTCATTCTGGAGGCTGTGCAGGGAAGGTAATCAGAGTCACTGCACAAATCTATAGTAGAAGATGGTCCATGAATTTCTGAACGGACCGGCTATATAAGAATCAGATGGGGACGAAATTGGGTATCTGGCCCTTTCTTCCCACCCAGCATATTTGTACAACAGCCAGCAAGGAGTTTGGGAACATACTATCAGCTTTGGAAGGGAGCTGAGAAACATAATCCTCCATCCCCAGTCTTCTGATGTTTCAGAGGCTAAGGACAAGTTGCAATACATGGTTTAGGCAGCAAGTTTACTACCTTCCCTCATCACCATTAAGTAACCCCGGGATGGCACTACAGTACAGGTTAGCCATCTCCCTTCGTTAATTGCAGCCAATTTGGGGCACCACGCCAACCTGGTTTTGGTATCTCATTTTCCTCTCTTCATGCATGACCTAAGCTGTAGAGAGGTATTTTTCTTCGTGCTTTGAAAGCAGGGCAAAAGAGTTTGGCATGGGGCAGGATTCTACCTGTGGTGAGACAGAGGTAAAAGGAAAGAAAGGAAATGCATGTTATGTTCAGGAGAATTAAACAGGAATTAACAGGGGGTTGCAGCTGAGACAAGGGTGATACAAGGCCATGGCACTTGGAGGCAAGAATTTTCCAGAATGGTCCTCTCCCTGTCCTCCTGCTACGCACAACAGTAGATAGGGGTCTCACCAAGAAATGGGGATATTTCTTTGCTCAGTGTGTTCCCCAGCTTCATATGCACAGGGTCTCCATCAGCAAAGTGACAACATGGACCTCAACCACCCACAGGCCAATCGTGAATCTGTCCACCTAAAACTAGTTTCCTGTTATCACATTTAAAGCATTGGCTGGGAGGTTTGAGAGAGCAAAAGTGACCCTCTCCTCTATGCAGATAAGTGCATCAAAGTCCCCAAAACTGCTCTGCATCCTCTAAAGTTCCAGAGCCATACAGGTTGCTGCAGGTCCATAGGACTAAATACTAATCCACCTGGCACAAAACATCCTCCCAGTATGGAGGGAATGAACTAGGCTACTAACTGTGTGCAAGAGCTGTGGGAAATTTAATCTTGGAACATGCTCTCCATTCCCCAAAGATCAGGGACTGAAGGTATGTGAAAGCACTGGTGTGTGTGATGACAGGTGTGCTGAAAGGCCTTAGCTTGTCTCTGATCTCATGCAACCTGTCTATTCACAGTTCTGCCCTGACCCTTCCCATGCTACTCCTGGATACATGTGAATTTCAAGTTCTGGAATATTATAACCATCTCCTACAGGTTTCTGTCAAACATTTCCTACAGCTAGTCTACATAAACCCAACCTCTAATTCTTATAAAAGTAGCCTGTAGTTTCAGCCTCCCTCTTCTTCTTATACTTCCCCCATCTGTTGTGAAACCGAAGAGGCTAAGACTTGGGCTGGGGGGCATTTTTCTATTGACAGCAAAGCCTGCATTACCATTTTGGAAGCCCCAAGTTGGTGTAGTTATGACTTTGGCACAACACATACATTACCAAGTAGTGTTCATGGCCAAGATAGGGTGGGGAGGGGGTGGGAATGAGTATGAGTGACACACATATGGAAGTGGAGGGCAGATCATGAGATGCATGGATCTGGTTCAATCTCCTTGCTTTTACAGATGTATAGGGTGCAAGCTCAAAGGAGAGGTAGTGCCTTTGCACAGTTGGGTGTCCACCTGCATCTGGCAGGCCAGGGGTGAGACTGAGGGCAACCTTCCCGTGTATCTCTGGAAGCTGAGCACCCCAAACCACTGACTTCCTGGCAGCTAGGGTAAATGCAGTACAGACATCAGCTATCCCAATTATCTTCTGGACCAGGGCTGTGGAGAAAAAGGATGCCAGAAAGCAGGAAGAGACCTCCTTCAAAAGGAAAATAACAGAAAGGACACTTCATAGAAAAAAGTGTTTTCCAGACTTAAAGAATGAACTGGAAAATTCCAAGCAGTTCTGCTGTTTTTACCCTTCAACTTTTCTTCTGCTGTTTCATCTGTGGGCTATTTTTCTTTTCTATACGCACTTCACTGTTCCTGACTCCTTAAAGCCTGTCTCACTGCTGTGCTGTGCAAAGGCATCAGGGATGCATGGCAAGTTGATTATCCTCATGAAGCAGCTACCATAACATTGAGATTCAGGCATTTTCTTTATCATTAGCCTAACAAAGCATATAGAGTTGTAGCTAACTGGAAAGATACAGTACATTATTATTGTTATTATTTCTATTTTTGAAAACCAGGACACCGTGGTGTGGGGAGGGGGTGTGCTGCATGAGTGCATAGACAGACAGTCATTTAATCTGAAATGGAGAGCAAAATGTAATTGGTAGGCTTAGACTCTTTAGTATGCTGCAGCCTGGATCTATGATTCCTATTAGAAAAAATATTAAAGGGCCACTGTTCAGGGAATTGAAGGTGGCACAAACAATTTAGTGGAGTTTTTCATCGATATCTTGCAGAGGGGTTGCACCTTTTTGACTTTTAAGACTAGAATGTGATATTTAAGGAGAATGTACTCCATCAGCTGTACTTGCAATGCAGCGTATCATCCTTTGAAATATAAATCTTTTGAAAACAGAATAATTTCTTTGCTAGTCTTCAGTCTGTATCCTTGGGCTGGAATAGTTATCTGGGCTTTTGTTTTTATGTTGCTTATGTGCACCAGAATAAAACACAAACAAAACAAAAAGCCAAAGGGAAAATGTCATTCATATTCTCAGGATCAGGCAGAAAAGATAAAAAGGAAAAGAAAGCCAGTTAAAAAATCAGGATGTGTATGTTTCTTATACATATCTCTAATCAGAAAATAAGCTGAATGATAATCTTTTCATTAAAACAGGAGTGCAAAGAAAACTTCAAGACTTCAGACAAAATTAACTTTTTTCTCTATACAAATATTAAGTATTTAAAAGAATTGCATTCTTTATGTATTATTTATAGTCAATAGTTCTGTTTTTAATTGTGGCTGAGGTAATTTAGATTTGTTGCCAGAGTTAATGATGAGCCTCTTAACATGAGGTATTTTCTCAGTGTGCTAGAAATGCTCATAAAATCCTTGCTCTGATGAGAAAAATATGCCTATACAAAACTTCATTTATATGACAGCAGTGGACATAGGTGGTAGTCAAGGAGTTCACTGAGCCGGTGTTAAAAGGTAGGGTTGTTTTAATACACCAAGGTGTGACTTAAAATACAGCAAATTTTTAAAATTTGGTTTCAGTCCGCAAAGATAGAGTGTACCCATGCCAAAAGTCATGGTTCAGAAGCTCTTAAAGGATGGTATAGTTTCTTCCCTATTAATTATTTGCATGTTTTAACTACAAGTTTTATTTGGAAGAAACCCCTTCCAATTTTCCAAAACTTACGCAGGTGCTAAAATACGTTTTAGAAACCCTCCCACAAGCAAAGACTGCAGAATCACCCTAATTCCTTTCTAATACAGACATGCCAGCAGAGACATTTTAATGTATTACATTTAATCACAATATTGTAATCCATTCACCTAGAAATTCATTAATCATAATTCATGCTGCAAGAAAGCATATTAAAACATAGTGACAGCGCGCAAGCGGATCTGTGTTCGCAGCAGTGTTATTTAAACAACCGTATACACTTGTAGTTATGCAATTAACCTGCAGTAATAATCTTTGTTACTACTATTATACATACCTCATCTGGAAGATGGCCTAAGCTGACAGTATAAATATCACTGAACTAATGGTTTTACCTCAGCTCATACACTATTTCTCCTGTGTAAATTGAACAGGCAACTTCTGGGCACCCCTGAACTCTTCATGTTTAGGCAGAGTTTTGGTCCCACTCATTTCCCGCTCTAACCTTGAGCCTGAAAACAGAACTGCTTGTGGCTCATGGGTCAGAGATCCGGATACATTAGAAAGGGTACTTTTGCTTCGCCTGGTTTCTGTTTGTACTTTTTTATGGTGCTTTTCATTTAGTATGGATGAGGCTTCTACCTGCCTATTTGGCCAGGATGAAGATGACAGTTGTGAAAATTGGGAATAGTATTGTCGTGTCATTAGGAACGCCATGAATTATTTATGTAGCACACACAGAGTGCTAGACATTTTACATGCTCGTAATCACACAACTCCCCATTCCTAAAGTGAGGAGTTGCTACTAAGGAGTTATTGCTAATAAGTAAAAGAAGGATGGGACAGGATACAAGCATACGAATCTATGACTTAAATATTTGTTATAAATTCTGTAGTTGTTTTCCTTTTACCTTTTTTATGATTCTCTCTCATTTCCTATACCAGACAATTTCACAAGCAGTTGTGCCTACAACCGCAGCATACTTGGTGAAAAGTGCCAGGCACTTTAGGGTGCATTCAAGGCATTGAGATTATTCTGGAGTGTCCTTGAGATACATTTTTAACAGATGTTGTCTTTTTGTTCTGGAGATGCTGAGATACTTCAGATCATCCAGTTGGAGGACAGAGCTAAGACCATGCCTAGGGGATCTGCAATCTCCACCAGTCATCTCCAGCACTGGACCTCACAGCGGTGTAGTGGTACATCCTTATGGAGAGCCTACCACAGTGTCCAGCTCACACAGCTGCTGGCACAGGCATGTCAACCATGCTAGCATGGGCTGAGGCTGAAGCCCATCAAAAGCAGGTCCGGTCCTGTGAGCAGAGGAGACAAAACAATGCCACTGGCATGCAAAAGGCATGGATGGGTTGATACTGAGCTCTGGAGCCCTGAGTACTTGTGGTGCTCAGATAGCTGCCAGCACTTAGGTGGGCGCTGGTCACTCCAAGCCAAGAGAAGAAGAATAAAAATCTTATTCCCTGGGTAGGGTGAAAAATTAGGCTTATGCCTGTCCCAGAAACTGTATGCTAGTAGGGCAGGTGACATTTAGTTTATTTGCAGAGACAATATTTTTGCTGCTTCTGGTCAAATGCTGCCTGTAGACCTGGAGGTGCTTTGCAATAGCTGACTCCTGTAAAAAAAAAAATGACCGAAAACTCATTCACTGACAGCTGTGGGAACAAAGGTTTTTAATAGAATAGCAGTTTCACAATACATTGCTTATTAAGTGATTCCTCCATGACCATTATTTACAGTCACTCAGCATCTAGACAAACATGGGAGGTGTCATGCAATACTATTGTGAGGAAGGGAGAATGTCACACTTCAGGAGCAAGAGGCTGATGCAGTCTTGACCAGGAGGCTGCATGGTAAACCTGACAGCAAAGAAAATATGAGATGCCAAAAGATGTAAGATGGATTAGGTCAGGGTTTTTTTGCACAAGTCCACTACAAAAAGCCTTCCACAAATCTAAATACCAAACTCGGTACATTATATGAAAATTCAACAGATTCTGGCAACTTCAGTGTGGGTACAAGCATGGAGGTGACCAGGGTGTGGCACTTGCAGCAGAGAACCAACCATTCCCAGTATTTTCTCCATAAAAGCTTGCAGAAAATGCTGGACCATGGAGTACAACAGTCAGGGTCCTGTGGGGTCCCAGGACCCTCCATGGGAGAGACAGGGCAAATCTCACCATCCCAGCCTTGGAGCAGGGCAGCTGGGGGTAACTCCAGAGCTGGATAGCACCAGGATGGCCACATAGCTCCATGGGGAAGGGATAAAGAAAGGCTGAGGCATGGGCCCACAGGTCCCATGGCAGGGCAGGTCTGTGGGAAGCTGGAGACTGACCCTGCTGTGGTACTGCTGGGGCAGGGACTGATGGTCCCAGGGGCTGAGATGGGGTCCTAGAACCTGAGCAGGGTCCAGACATAGACAGTCAGGGCTGGGGGTGCCCCAAGGGCCGTGGCAGTAGTCACTCACAGCTCTCTGTTTATATTTTCAGACAAATACAAGTGTATGTGTGTAAGCACCCAGCCTCTGGTTACAAAACAGACCTCAGAAGTACAACGGTGAGCACTTAGAAGTAATGATATGGTGGAAAAATCACTGTATGCTGCTATTTAGTCCTGTCTCTCCTCCCTGGAAAGCACCTATTTTGACTGTGAGAGTAATATATGTGCTTATGTTTGAAGGAAGAGACACCCTGACTGTATGTGTGCTGTTTAGATAGCTTGTACATAAAAGCTTGTGATTCAAGGAGCTGACTGTCTAGCTGAGATAGGCAGTAACAGAAGAAGCAGCATTAAACTGAGAGATGAGATAGCATGCAAGAATGTAAAGGGAGACAAGCAAAATCCTCTTCAGGAGTCTATGCTGTGGGTGCAGATGCTGCAGCGTTAAATTTGCACTTCCCAGTTTTCCTTACATACAGGCAAATACAGATCTGGCACTGCAGTGATAGCAGGTGTTGTCCAAGGAACAGAGCACTGTGCTGGCTGAGAGGACCTGAACTGTAACCACAAGACAACTGTGATCAGTGGAAGAGAGAAGATATTCAAACCACAAATGGTGCTGTTAGCAGAAGGAAGGGTAATAAGAAGTGAGAGCTGATAAAATATTATGACTGCACAGTTGCGGAGGAGATGAGGGCTATGGGCAAAGAGTAAAACTAGGAAGAGTCCAGAAGAGACTTCTGATTTAAAGGGATCTCTCAGGTACAGAGGTGAGAGACTTCAGATCCTTCAGATCCCTGGATGTCTGGCTTACAGACAGGAGAGAGTCACTGGCAAACAGTAGCTTTTGTGTTTGGCTGGATCAGCTTTGCTAAGGAAGGAAAGCAGGGGTCAGTGAGAAAAAGGAAAGCCGCAGCAGATGTTGTTATGAGGATGACCTGGTAGATAAGTACCTGCAGTGGGATACAAAGGAGAAAAAGAGGAAAATACACGAGAGGTAGTCTCCCTCAGAGCAATGAGAACCAGCCTGGTGGAGCCTCTATCTAAAATCAGAGCAGAGCACAGTGGGTCAGACAGGCTGGGAAAGCTGGCAAAGGAACATTACTGTATTTAAAATTTAAAGGGGGCGGGGGAGTTGTGGGGAGAGAAGACAGCTGTAACTGTGCTTTTGACAGTTGATTTAACTGCTCACTTTTAATTATATTTTGTCATTTGAAGTGAAATGTATTCCCTTGAAATATTTTATCCACATAGCTCTTAGCCTTTCTTCCAATTACATTGCACCCATCCTCTTAAAGATTAACAAGCTTTAATGAACTCTATTGTTGCTAATTCAACTCCCTTTTATTTTGACAGTGTGACTTCTGTTTACAATTAGTACAGCTAACGTTGTGCAGGGTCATGTGGGTCGAAAGAAGAGGATTTCTATTCAACACGGTAACAAAACAAATTAGTCCTTTCCTCTGGAGTGCTTGTTAGGGTTTTTTTGTTTTGATTTGTTTTTAATGAAGAAAAATCTCCCAGAAATAGATCTTCTGGTGGGACTTAATCAAACTTGAGCGTCTGATTCCAGAAAATACCTCTGAAAACTCCCCTTTGCGGCAGTCTACCTCTGGAAGTACCTAAGCTTCATAGGTACTGTGGATTTTTGCCTAGTGTCTTAAGGAAGTTAAGACTGATGTGATCATTCAGTATAAGTTTTACCTGCAGATTCTCTTCAAGTACATTTTGACCTCATTATTTAGTTTCAACTGCATTTGAAAGTGGAATGAGAGTCTTAAATATATTAAATTCCAGACGTCTGATGAAAATAAACAGCTGTGTAGAGAAGTAAGACTTTAATTAGGGTGCCCACTATGAGAAGGCCTGCAGCACAAACTTAATCCTTATTAGACACTGAAGGCTCTATGAGAGAGAGAAGGAGGGAATAAAAAATCCCAGCTGTGGTCTCTGAAATCTCCAGTCAGAACTCATATTCTGTCAGAAAGTAGATAACCCAAGAAAGAAACTTTTGGGTGGATTGCACATAGAATTTCTCCTTTTACTTTACTATTACTTTATTTAATTATTTTATCCATTTGACTCCAAAAATGCCTAAGACTCTGATCTCCATCAACTTCCTGCAGTTTGGCAAGAGCTGAGCAGCCTGTCCCCAACCTGAGATCAAACCCCGAGGAGACTTCTCTGAAGAGTCATCTGCAGGTCAGCCTGACCAGCCTTTGAAGGCCGTGGGCAGGCAGATTTGGTCTCCCTGGAGAGGCAAACCCAGCTGTGTCCTCCCTGAGAACAGCTCTGAGAGCACCTGCTTCTGGTGTACAACCATTGCCTGTGGCTACTGTACTCATCTACCAAGTGGTCAATCAACCGCTGCTCAGTTCTACTTTGCCTTCAGGCCCAGGACTGCTCTAGGGCAAGGACAGAGGTGCCTCTGAGGCTGTGTCAGTGTGCACTGAACAAGTTTCGAGATAATGAAGTAGACTGTGTATGATGCTACAGATTATCGGCTCAGAAGCTCACTGGGGATGACAAACACTACACTTTTGTCCTTGTTCTAGGGTTGTTGGATTAAACAGTGCTGGAATCCAGGCCTTTCTTCTCACAGTTGGGCATCCTTTCCTTAAGCTATAGGGTTTATATTATCTTCAAGTTTGCTCTTTAAATCTCTCTCATCAGCCCCTTCTTCCTGATACCCATACCTATCTTGCATTATTGTTATGTAGTGGCATAGGGACTGCTTAGCATCCTTTCTCAAGCTAGCCTACAGCTTTCTGGGTTTGTTTTGTGTAAGAAGTAAGGAGAATAATAATTACCTTAGCAGTGGAATTGACATCAAGAACTGAGATCCTGCTCAGACCTTGGGAAGAAAGAAAGAAGATAGATGTCAGTCTTTAAAAGGGTGTTATGGTCATGACTTCTGCCTGAAGGACAAGTCTTAAGACTTACTGTTGTCATTAGATCCATGTGCCAATTAGTTCCAGGTAGCTTCCTGTCCAGCGTGCTGGTTCTTTCTAAGCCTGTGTTGCATCTGACAATACCCATAAGATACATGGTTTTGTGGGGTCACTGGAGACCAGGCTGGATGTGCTGTCAGCTGGGGAAATGATGCTGTGTGTCATGCAGTTAGGGTGCAGCTAGTGCAAAGGACACTTCATGGCAAACTCAGTCTCTACACTGCTGTGCTGGATCTGGATCTGTTTGGGTTTTACTCACTCCAATGCAGAAGCACTATAGCACATGCCAGTTTGCACTGTTTCTCAAGGCTGCTTCAAATTTTGGAGATTGCTGGGTGAAGCTTTGCATGGTGTTGCCCTGCATGATGATGACATACAAGATCACCTCCACCATCAACCTTTTAGGTTGCATGAGGGATGTGGAATCTCAGCAGGAGAAGGCAGCTAAGAGTTCAGGACTGTGGGATCTGGCTTCTAGTCCATTTTGTTTTGAACCAAATCTTAAGTCATTGACCACCTGTCTTTTCATTAATGATTTTGGGTGTTCTGAAACTCCAGTCTCTGTCAGTGTTTGTAGCTGTGTAATGAATTTAAACCTCCTGTAATTCAACCTGAGAACTATAAATAGATTTTGCTTTAGGCTGCCTTTCATTTTCAGCAGCCCAGTATCTGTGGCTAACTGATTGCTGTCTGCCTATTTGCATTTTTACTTCTGAATATAATCAAGAAGGTACCATTTTCTCTCTCATTTATTGTTTCTGCTGGTGTTCTGCATTCCCATGCAGGGAGAAGCCTTTGATGTACTACAAATGATAACAATGCATCTTTTTTCCCTGGCACGCTGCTGACTCTTCAGGAATACACGGGTCATACAGCCCTACAGCATCACCTCATAGGTCACACAAGCGTAGAGGCTCTGCAAGCTGCTGATCTCCTTTCCTTTCTGCAGGAGCCGCGGTGTTAAAATTTGACTGGGATGGGGAGCCGGCACTTTAACAGAGAGCCCCAGGGTAAATAATGATCACAAGGAGCACAAGTATGTGGCTTTTCAAACCTCTTTTGGATAATGTGAGAGGCTGATGAATGTAATCTTTTTCTCTTTAATGTTCAACTATCCTTGGCACAAAAATCTTCTCAGGCCTATGGCGTCATGGAGGTATCTGACTCAGAAGAGTGAATAGCATGAAAAATGCGATGTTCACAACTTCTTTTTTTTTTTTATGCATTCATGCAGAGGAGGTACCTTTAGATTCCTCTGGTGGCTGGTGAAATCTAAACATAAAACAGTTCCCGTCTTTGATAAAGTCAAATATCAGACTCCTGAACTGAGATCAGACTCTGCAGTGGAACATTTAGATGTAGGCACACACAACTTTGTTTGTTGTAAGTTTTCTCCCAGGAAAAAGGGAGATGATCAGTGGTTTCAAACTGAGCATAGATTTTAATTGCTTAGTTATTTGCCAGGAGGTAGTAGTCACTAATATGTGACTGCACTGTACAAATTACTTCTGCAGAGTAAACTGGTATTCTTACAGGAACGTGAATGCGATGCTCAAACTGCATTCAAACAGAATTGGAGCAGCTGACTCCTCAAATCCCTTGTGAAAAGCATAGGCATAGCCTATTACCACTGTACCAGAGCATGTTGGGAACACTAAGGATTGGGATTTTTTTCAGAACCTGAATACTGTTAAGTTTGAGCCATTTCCCATTCTGTGACAGCAAAACAGATTAATTGTATCTCGGGCTCCATTTTCAGTATGTTTGTCACCAGATTGGGTGAATAGGATCGTAATCCTTCTATTCAGCTGAACTGCAGCTTACTGCATGACCTTTTCAACAAATGCATTTTAATTAGCTGTATGTTCACCTTCTTCCGACTGCTGAAAGCAGCAAAAATGGATTATCGACAGTATGGAGTATTAAATATTTAACCTTTTAGGCCAAGAATTTGGGCTGGAGTGAAACCAATCTGTAAGGACAGCTACCAATATTGTACAGGTCAAACTGTGGCTAATTCACAGCTTAATTTTGTACACTCAGGTGTGTACAGTGCACATCTCTAGAGCCACAAAACATCTGTGGTAATTAAATAGTCTCTGGAGTTTCCTCTTCTTCCCTGATTCCTTTCTTTTCCCTTTCCTACGGAAGCCTCAAGTTCTGCATCTAAAGGGTGCAACAAGGGCCCCTGGTAAGTGATTTGTGCAGAAGTGAGGCCATACTGAACACATTCACCCAGCTGTAAGGACAACTAATTCCAGCCCATGGGTAATATTGAGCCAGGGCCAGCCTCTGCTCAGGGAGGGGGGTGATTACAGAGACAATACTTCAGGACATGCTCCGGGCAGAATCAATTATTTTCTTTTTATTTTCTTTACAAAAACAGGAGGGACTCACAGAGAAGAGGTCATATTCCCCTGTGGGACGAATGGCCAACTGCTTCCTCTTCAATCTACAGCTTTAAGTCGTCAAAGACTTCTTGTTAAAATAAAAAGGATGTTTTTAAATCTCTACCCACTGATGTATTTTGTGTATTTGGCCACACCTCTCTCTAAGTGTTAGACATCCTCACTAGAGGATAATGGTTCTTAACCACCTCTGTTGCTCACTATAGCATCCTGCTGGAATGGACCTTAGCATGAGTCACAGGCAGCCAGGGACTCTGCTAACTTCTTTTTGCCCCAGAATTGCTATTTTTACCTTAGGACATCACACCACTTCTCTGACTTTACCTCCCAGCTTTAATCTGCCTTGTCAGTCAGTTCATTGCAGGCGGTGTGTTAGCTTCACCTGCGTGTCTGCGTGCTAACTAGCAAAGCGCGGCTGCCCGTGATACAACCAATGTTGTGCAAATGCAATGTCAGTGCTAATCTAGGACAAACAAGCGAGGAGGCCTAAGTGGTTTGACCTCACCCAAAGAGAGAGCTCATACGAACACCACAGCATAACATCAGAGTTTTCCTTCGTTGGTCCTCTGCAGTTCCCCACCGTGACCAAGCTACTGTGCCAAGCCCACCCTGGCTGCTCAGGGGTTTGATAACGGTGCTGCTGCTAGGCTGACCTGGGAGGAGAGACACCGGCCTGCACACTGGGGCAGGCAGTGCAGCCACAGCATCGCATGCAGCCCTGGTTGGACATGGAAAATGAGGTACTTGCAGCCATGGATGCTCAAAGCACAATTTGGACCCCAGTAGAGGGGACTGTGAATAGCTTCTGGTTTTCAGGAAACATAAGTGACAAGCTATCAACCCCAGCAATTGGTTTCTATCAGCTTATATTGGTTACATTTTCAAAGCTATGTTCAAAAGGAAAAGGGCAGGAAACATAATGCTTCAATGATACTGCCATTTGCTAGATTCCCTTAATAAGCCAGCTGTGAATAGATGAAATTGCTTTGTGAACCTGCTGCATGAAGCACACGTTCCTTGTAGCTTTCTCATGCAGAGGAATAGCTGCTGAGGTTAGAAAATGCCCCGTGGATCAGCAGAGCAATTCTGCCGCCAATACCCTGAGTTAAGGTAACTCCTTCGGAAGGGTGCGAAGGAAGAGTGCGTGCAACGAGGTCATTTTGACCTCTCTCTAGCCAGACGCATGCACCTCTAGCAGCGATGAGGGCAGGAGGCTAACCCAGATAAGGGAGAACAAAATAAGTGCCAGTTTGATATACGAGTACATACCAAGCTTTAAGGCTGGCTCCTGCCCTTTTCTGTGTGTAATAAATGAAATGACCTTCCAGTTAAAGTGTAAGAGATTGGAAAAGACAAAGCAAAGCAGAGAGGCCTTTTTTCCCAGTGTATACTCACATTAGAATTCTGCTCTCACACTCTTGCAAAGGAAAACTGTAGCTTGAAGAGAAAACAACATAGCATTAAGCCATCCTGGTGTCAAATATTGTAAAAGAAAACAGTTAACGACACTGCATTCTCATTACCAGCTTTGGGTATAATAGCCTCCCTCCCTCAATACCAAACAGGATTTCTTAGTGCTCTTTTGTGCTGAAGTCTCCAACTTGGCAATTCCACCCAGCCTGCTGCTCATAAACTGTCACTCCTTTGTCATTCCCAGGTATTTTCTGTGGTTTTTGCTTTTATTGTGACCCAAAACTATTTTATGACTGAGTTCTATTGTTGTTCTGTGTACAGTGGGTAATGAAACACCTTTATCTGCATCTTTTTGGTTCTTTCTTTTATTCTCCCAGCTTAATGACATTACTGTGAGCACCACCGGGACTGTTATGCAGATGTACTGCATACAGGAGAAGTTGCTGCTTCAGGATAAGCCATTAGTTTTTGTTGCCCCCACAGGCCTGGAAAAGATAGCTATTACAAACAACTTCCCGCGACAGTTACCTCATGAAAAATATGTTGTATGTCAAATTAACTTCTCAGTGCAGGCCTCAGCTAATCATACCCAGGACATCTTCCTAACGAAACTCGAAAGGTACCCAGAGTTTTAATTAAAATCAAATATGTAATTGTGCTTAGTTTACTCCACAGAGATTATCCACAAAATAATATGAAATGCTCTCCTTCCATTTCTGACAGAATAAATGAAAGCTGATTTGTTTCTCCATGTAACGTTTATTGCCGGGGAAACTACGCTTTAATTGATGTTGACAAATATTCTGATTTATGGTGTATATAGAGCAGCACACAGACCGGAAAGCACGTCTACTCAACTTTATCTTCTCCACTGTTTCTGCTTTAGGAGAATGAATCAGCTGCCCGTCCCTGGATATTCTTCCGTCTAAAGCATATTAAAGGGAATCACCAGATTGGGTCCCAACTAGTAAAGAGAGCCATCTGTTAGGGAAAGATCTGAGCAGTAGGCTATATATGGTACTCGCCAACACGCGGAGGGCAAAAAGATCAACTGGAAGAATGGCAGCATCCAGGGGATTATATCTAGAAAACGGTTAGCTCTCCAGCATCTAAATCATGCATTTTTAATTCATCACATGGCAGACAAACAAGTCAAACATTAATTGGCATGATAAAAGGGAGCTCATACCGTATTCTGCACCTTTCAATGCAGAGAGCCTTGCTCGCCAGCCAGCCTTGACAAAACTTGGAACTTTGTATTTGCAAGCACCAGAAATGAGATCTCTGGGAACCATCATGCATCAACTAATGCAAAGAGAAAGAAAGAAAGCACGAAAGAAAGAAAAGTGAGGAGAAAGAGCTGAAAGTGCTCAGTTTGAGCATGAGTCTTTAAGAACATGATAGATTATATTTTTGGTGTTAAAAATTACTGCAATAATTGCAGATTCCCTGAGCAAACAAAAGTAAGAATTTGACTCAGCTGTAACATAAATGGTTTTACTACATTAAAAAAAAAACCCAAACATTTTTATGCCATTTAATAAGTGCTGTTATGAAAAATTACAGACTCTAGTGAGTGGAGAAATATATCCTACCAACAGTACAAAGGACGAGAAAATACCACAAGGGGATTTGCTGAGGGGCTCAGAAGCTGTGATCATTTTCATCTCTGGATAGTCTAGATAAACCAACTTGCTCAATGTATTTTTCTTTTATATTTTTCTTTAAGCTGTGTTTTCAAACTTCTATCATGAGAGAGAATGCTATGGTACTCCGGGCAGAAGGTTTGGAATAACTAGAAGTCCAAAAATGATCAGTCCCAGTCCTGGCAAGGTTACCATAAGCTTGCACTTTCTGAGTTAGGCAGCTGTACTGTTTTAGCCCACACTAAAATAGGAATTTTCTCTCAAATGAGGAAAATGCTCAGGAGGGGACCGTTTTCAATTTCTATAATGCACATCGGCAATGCCACAAGAAAGCAAATCTAACTAGAGTTTGTCTTAAATGAGTAGTATGCAAAGAAAGATTGACAAAGCTTGAGATTAAGAAGAAAAAAAAAAGCTTAGTATGGATACATTAAAATATATTTTTCTCCCTTCCAGTGCCTGTTCCCTTGGGTCCCTTCCTCATGCTTCAGACACACACTGACCATCTTGATCATGACCCAGCATGTTCCAAAGTAAGGATGTTAACGAAATGCCTTCCAGGGTTCTGGGTAGGTTCCCCCTGCAGGTCTGTCTATAACTATAGCACTTGAGCAGACTAGGAAAGTGCTAGTTCAACACAGAGATGGTCAAAAATTGCCAATTTTTGATTACTCGCATTTTTATTTTCCAGTTCATAAAAATAATTTTGGAAGTCCATCTGTTTGAGTGATGAATTGGAAAAACTGTCAACTATTTTGAAAAAAGTGCCTTTCATGCTCTTTTTATACCTGTTTCTGAGCCAAAAGCTGCTGAAGAGCCTTAAATGTGGTGTTCCAAAACTGTATGAAAGAAATGTAGGTTTTTTTGAATGAGAAAGACCAGCTACTCAGCTGAGACAGTTTTACAGACTAGATGAGGTTTCTTCCCTGACTGTGTCTGGCTGGGATCTCTCAGGGTTTTTTGTTAGAGACCAGGATCACAGTGGTACAACTTGTGGCATAGATTGCCTGAGTTACTTTGGCTCTCTCAACTGAAGCAGATAGCAAAAACATTTCAGAAATATTTACTTGGAGCAAGTGAATCTTTAATGTATGTGTCTACAAACACTTCCTGGGAATGAAATCAAACCGCAGTGCAGATGTTGCAGAGCTTCATTTTAAGGTATCCAGTTGATCACAGAGACTTGTAAAAGCAAAGAACAGTGAAACTGCTCTTGTAAGAAAGGTCATTGTTTGTATTTTATTAACTTTTAATTGCTAAACATCTGCCACTAAATTGGAAGCCCCAGCACAAAACACATTGCATTTATGTACAAATCAACACAATCCAGCATTGTAAAAGTCAACGATGGAATGACACAGCACCTGGCTTGGTCCACACAGTACAGGTGGCTGTCATCTTCAGGTGGGTGCTGTGAAAATCAGATGTATGGAAACACAGGTAGCTATTTGGAAAAAGCAGCTTAACTATTAAGAGAAGGCTGTGGGTGCTCATGGTGTCAGGGAAACCCCCACAAAACACCTCCTATGTTCATGGGCAAGGAGCAAGGAGAGCCTGGGCAGGGTGCAGGGCTCTCATGAGGGCACAGAATTACTGGAGTAAAATGAAGGAAGCCAAATGATTTCAGGTCCACCTGGACAATCATTGGCTGATACCAAGGAAAAGGGAGGTGGTGACCCCAGAGGAGAGAGGAAGAGGGAGTTATCCCAGGTTTTCAGGCAGAGTGGAGGCAGCAGGAGGCTGTGACAGCAGTGCGCAGTGTACCTTTAGTGTAACAAACACTGCCAAACTGCCTGATCAAAGAGGCACTTAAGTTACATACAGCACAAGGCAAGGTTCTGGTCTATAAAGAAATCAGCTAAAGGAGAAACCATCCTGGATCTGTCAGTGATTCAGTCAGTGATTATTTCAGTGGAGTACTTGATCAAATGACTCAAACTTCCAGGCATTTTGTCAACTGACTGAAAATGAACACCAGACGTCTGACTACATGCCTGAAGTCACGTACTGAATTAAGCAGTCAAATAAATAAGGGGACCAACAGTTAGTGCACAGTGTGCTCTCAAAAATGAGATTTCTTTCATCCCCCAATGACAAAGACTGGACTGCCCTTCTTTGAACTGGAGGAGGTGGAAGAACGCCCTGTACTTCTTTGCCGGTATCTGCTTGGTTTGTAACTTGTCCAAACCCTCCACTGAAGGGCAGTGAGGGGGAGGCAAGCGCTGCGATCTATTCTCTTCTGTGTCAGTCAAAATACTCTGGCCTGGAACATGAGATGGGGAAAGATGCTCTTCAGGGGCTGGAGAAGCAACTTCATCTTCCACGGAGCTTTTCTTGTGCTGCCTCTCTCCCAGAGCAGATTGCGTTTGCCCACCTGCTGGAGCAAATGTGGGTCGAGTGATTTTCGTAGTTTGATTACAGCTTCTGTTTTGAAGTTCTTTGCCTGAGCTGTTTCACCATTCCTTGGTGAGCACATTTAATTAATTCTTGGGGAAAAAAAAAGAGAAGGAAAAAAAAAAAGAAGGTAGATCTTTGCCAAGTAACTTCTCTCACAGACAGGGTCTTTTCAGGGTGTACACTTGGGCCCCTGAGTGGAAACTTAGCTGCTTGCAGCAATATTTTCCATCAGGGTATATAGGCAGGTTGCACTGTTAAGCACATCACTTCACGCCTGCTTGGGGAATGTGAAGTGCTGTAATGAAAGGCAAGGAGCGAACTAGCACTTTTCCATGCTTGTCTGCACAGCCCTCTGGTGAGCGAAGGGAACTCCAGATCCAAGTTCTCCCTGGAGAGTTAGTGATTAACGCAATCCTTTCCTGTGCTTCCTCCGGGAGAGGGATGAAGAAAAGAGCTTGTCCTTACCAGGATTGCTGGGCCCATCGGGCACTGCTGGAGCTGATGCGTGCTGCTAGCCCAGAGATGGAGCTTTATGAGAGATTAGAATAGAGAGAAGGTTCATGGCAGATTTCCCGACATGCAGAAATACAAAGAGGTACTTTGTGAACTGGAAAATGAAACACACCCAACTTTGGGAAAGGCTTATTTAAACATATTCCTCTGAATTTGTTTTGTGCTCAGCTTCAAGCAGGCAAGAGCTTTCAGGAACTCTCCAAACTCCTGATCTTTCTTTTCCTTCGATGTGAGAAAGCTACCTGAGAATCCAGAGCTGTCCTGCTGTTCCACATAGAGTAAAAATTACCTGCTCTGAGTACTACAGGCACTTCCCTTCCTTGTCAGAGAGAAGACCCTCAATAAATAGCATCCCCTTGGTATTTCTGAGGGGCTCCCTTATCCAGACGGATTCAGAATAGATCTTACTCATCTATATGAGTTACCGCTTCCATTTATTCCAGGCGAGAGGCCTAAGTTAAGATGGAAATTAATGTGTTTGTTAACTTCCCTCTCATTTATGTTTGTTAGCTTGTCTCTCGTGCACAGTGTATATTACAATGAATTAAAAAATAATAATAGCTAATCGTGGCCTGGCAGGGATTTTTAATGGAGTTAATTTTTCTTTATCGTGCTTAAATGTAATCTCTAACATTCAGTGTTTTACGGGCTTGTTATCACTCTAGTAGCGCTTGCAGAGTGTGCCTGGAGTGCTTGCAGAAAAACTGTGGGAAAGACAAGTTTCCTCAAGACCAACAGGTGCTGGTTCCTGTTCCCAAGCCAAGCAGCACATGTCCTGTGTCTGGATGGCTGATTTAGCATGATTCACATCATAGGGTTTTTCATCTTTCCCACAACCGCTTTGAGGGAAGGGAGCATTTAATGTAATGACTTACATCACATAATCGGTAGGTGGCCTGGAAACATGCTCAGGCTCAGCCCTTGAACTGCCCTTGTTGTGCTGAAGCTGACAGACTCTGCGTGCTTTTTGTCAAAATGAAAGGTGGCTACCTTTCATTGCATTGTGACATATTACATACAAAATTATGACATTATTACACGTGAAAGAGTAGAACCTGAATGTTGCCTGTGCAGGTGTGAGTGATGTACGTGTCAGGTGTGCAGGGGATCAGGACCAGCTGGGGTTCATCACTCTCCCCACACAGGTCCTGCCACTGCCTGGGAGGGGGGGATATCTAGGTTTTGCCACTCAGCTTCTTTTTATAAAGCATGAATCCATTGTAATGCTCCAAAATAGTGAGGATTGTTGGTCCGTGCAGAGCAGGAAGCCCTGTTGCTATGGTAACCAGTCCTGTATCATTTTTTTGTGTGTTTCTGTAATAAAAAACAATATATATATATGTATGTGCATTACTTTTATTAGATTATTGTACCTTCAAAAAGCATTGCTCAGCTTTTCACTTCAGAATCAACAGTTTAATTTCAGACTGGGTCGGTACCAAAACGATCATCATTATTATTCCAGATGCTTTTTTGGTGGCCTTTGTGAATTTACTGATGGTCCCAGCTCAATAGATAGTGACAGGTGTCTACACTATTAGTGTCTACTACAATTAGCACTAATTGGTACCTCTATTGGCAGTGGAGGTTGGCTAGGGATTTAATGGAGATGAGAGATGAACATGCTCTCTCTGTGTTCTTCCCTTCTTTCCCCAAATACAGAGCAAAACACATTTGAAATAAGTCCTCATGGTCAAAGTAAAGAAGAGAGAAAGTTTCAATATTTATTACTTAGTTTGTTCCTGAGTGGTGGCTTAATGGAAGCATTCAATCTCTGAGACTTCCAATTTGGCACTTTTCAGGTGAAATTTTCATTACTAGCCTAATTTTTTCCAGGTGCACTTCTGCAGCTGCGATATATTGTGCCATAATTTAGCACCTGCAGTTCTTTCTAACAGCAAGAATTTCCAACCAGGAAAACAAAGGTTGGGTCCAGCCTTGATTTAAATAAATAAAATTTAAAAAGCAACCCCATTGTAAAAAGAGCAACAACAAGCTGCTTTTAGAGAAGGTTTAATCAAGGAAAAGCGTTAGTGATACAATACTCTTTGCTGATAAGCATTAACAAGAAGAGGAAGGAATCTCTGTGTATTGCATTTTAAAAGGTCTTCTACAAGATTGTTCATTTGCTTAATTGTTAGTTCCCTTTGAGGAAAAATCTCCCCCATTTCTTAATTTGTTTCTTTTCTTCTTATACCTGAAACACAGCTCTAACCATGTTAAATTGTTCGCTTGTGATAGGGGAAAGGGCTTTTTTATTTATGCCTGTGAAGTTAGTTGAAAGTCTGAGAAACGTGAAATTTATAGCAAGTTCAAAACAGGTGAATTACACTCCAAGTAAGCGTTGGCAGCTCTTTATCTTTTCCTTGTTTTCCATATTTAATTCCACCCTTGAAAGATGGAATATGCATCATTTCCCCATCGTCTCTCTCTGGTTCATGTTGAGTGAAGTGTTTTGAATTAATTATGTTAAATTATTAATAGCTCAAGATTTGAAAACATTACAGGATTTGAGTAATGTTTTATCAGGCGGTAGCTGTATGATAATTCTGACGTTTTCATACAGTAGAGTACACTTCCAGCTGATAGGTAAAAATTATGACTGTATGCTGGAAGCACTGAATTCAGTTCATTGTGAAGCATAATAAGGTAATGAACGTTTAAGCTGCATATTAGAAAAAACCTCCAGTTAATGAACAGACTGTGGGAGAAACAATGACAGCAGCATTTCTTAGGTCATGTAAAATGAGCTGTATGGAAATATGGAATACAAAACAGCTCCATATTGGTAAGGACATGAATGACATAAGAAGCCTTTTCTGCATATCATTCCTGTGTTTCTCTGATGCAAAATATTATCTGATATACCACCTCTATCTGTCAGTAATTAACTGATGGCTAAGTATCAGTACGTTTGTCAGGGAAAAGTGCTGTTAACACTGGGGCCTCAAAACAAGGCATTGAGCTGCGAGAATTATTCTAGCATAAAGGGCCAAATGCAAAGTTTATCTTCTGTTAAATCTCCCCGACATTTTAACTAGGGCTATAAAATAAATGGTCATCTAAATCAAGCTGTATTAATTTCAAGTATTATTTTGAACCTGTTTTATGGCACTACAACCATCCAACAGAGTTTAAGGGAGAGGCGAGACAGCTGACAAAAGACCCAAGAATTAGTTCTATAATTATTTGCAGAGGGACAATGGCTTCTTTCCACATTCGGCCCACAGTGTAGTTCTTGATACATTTCATTGGCCTCGCATAATAAACCCTGTGAAGGAATTAAAGAGCCAGGAAATATTGGTTAGACTCACAAGACAGACACCAGCACTTAGGGCTCATTGCATTTGCAGCCCCCCCTCCCCTGCTCTGCCTTCAGCTGCCCTGGCTGCTCACACTTCCATTGGTAGAAACCAGTGGATCCGGGCCCAGGGTACCCCAATGCCTGGGCAGAAACTGATGCCATTTCTCAGAAGAGCTGCCCAACCCAGGGCATTTTCCTGGGGCTGTCACAACTCCAGTTTCTTGTACCAAGCAATTGTACAGGGGTTGATGAGAAATGGGATCAAAGGGTGTCTAACTCTCCTCAGAAAAGCGTAATTTCACCTTGCCCTGATGCTTGCAGTCTCCTGGTGGATGAGGTCCTTGGGCAGTGGCATTGTCAGGCAGTGGCTCTGAACCTGTTTTCCTCTCCTCTCTATAGAGAAACCTCACTCATCCAGCTTGGGGATGTGGTTTTCTGAAGGAAGGCTGAGAGCCTAAAAACTGTGTGTGGCATGACCTAAACCCTCCCTGTGGGTCTAGACCTGCCTGAGTAACAAGCCTTAGTGTGAGAGACAAAATATGTATACATCTGTCCTTATATATCTAACCGTAAAGGGCTGTATTTCCTAAGGTATTTAGACATCTGTTGAGTCATGTAACTGCTAGAGTGATTTTCAAATGTACCTTAGTAGGTTTGACAGCCAGTTCTTATTTCAAAGAGTTATTTAGACAGCCAGCAAGATTTTCAAAGCGTTTATCTATTTCTCAGAGTATTGCACATCTACTGAAAACCCAGCCCATGGTCTTTCGCAGGGAGAAGCATGATGCCATGTATATGCATTAAAATACCCATTCACTGACCATTTTCTAATAGAATCTATAAGCCTTGGCATCTGATTCAGTGCTTGCAAGGACTCCTGCAGGACTGGACTTCAGGAAAATGACCTACGTCTTCTCCAAAAGAAGCAAATGCTTTACTCCTCCTCCAGCCAGTAGGTTTTTAGGTTGATTCACTGCTGTCACTCTTGGTGGCTGGTATTTCATCACTGCCTCCTGTCCTTGCATGGCCCAGCCCTCCTGTCTCTAAGGTATGTCAGACATTTCCCAGGCGCCCAGCACAAGTCCAGCTTGAGAAGTAGAACTAACATCTTATTTTTACTCCTCAAGTTCCCTAGATCCCTCACTGGAGCACTATCTTTTTGCTGACAGCCCAACCAGCTACTTTTGTGGGGAAAAAAAATAAGAGGGGTGGGAATTCATGCAAGGCCTGTCTGTTGTCATATTACATGCTGAAATGCAGGATGCCAACGTCTAAGCTCTCTTCCATTTCTGCTGTTACTTCACAGTGCCACAAGCGTTCGTGGTGTAATCAGGATATAGACTGGCAGAACTGAAGCAATCTGCTCTGTAGTTGCCTTTAGTTCAAGTTCTCATTGTCTTGTAATTAGCTGGAGTGAATGTGGCTCCCCAGCAGCACAGCGCGCACCGTGACATGCTTTGGAACGAGGCTCAGGGCTGGAAATAAAAGCATTTCAGTCAGGGTGCCAAAGTGCCTACTGTAGGTGCAACACCGAAATTCGCTTATTATAATCCCTCTTGGCTAATTAATTCCATTGATAGCCATTCACATTCATCAGAGTTTTGTTGACAGTCTTTAACAAAGATTTTTTTCTTTTCCCTTTTTTTTTTTTGTTTAAACTGGAATACTTTTATTAGCTTGTTTACTTCAGAACAACGTGCCACCTTTGATTAAACTCCATGTGGATTTATAACTATGTCCTCCCCATGTTTCTGTGACCTTTACGGCACATCTGATAAAAATAAAAGGTCATGGATTCCAAAAGAACTGGTTCTAATAATAATGTCAGGCAGGCTCCCCTGAAAGTGTGCGATTTCCTTTCCTTCTTTCTTCTCTTCTTTTCTTCTCCTCTTCTCTCTTTCTCTTTCTTTTTTTCCTGCTTTTTTTCAAAGTAAGATGAAAATTAACATGAATGAAATTAATGGTTTAATTTTGCAGGAGAAAGAAGAGGGTTTACAGTACTCCACTGGGGAAAAGGGCTTTTGTCTTTGTTGATGACCTAAACATGCCTGCCAAGGAGAAATATGGTGCCCAGCCTCCCATTGAACTGCTGCAGCAATGGATTGACCATGGCTACTGGTTTGACAGGTGCAATAAATATTAATTAGTGTGCTTGGCTACAGAGGAGTAATGATATACACTGTTTCTCTGAAGCGTTAAATTGTAGTGTTAGTCTTTTATAATTCCTCATCTTCTCAGTCACAACAGGAAAACACTCCGAGTTACATGACTCCCTGTATAGGGAAAAGAATAAAGGCTTATATGTCGCCGTGAATTACAGCATGAGAAAGGCAAGCCTACATGGGAGAGAAGCACAACATGCATTTTCGTGGTTTTGAGAGAACATTATCAGCATTTGAGCCAGTACAAAACAGTTCCAAATAAATTTTTAGTTCTTGGTTGTTAAGGACTAAAACCAAATAATCCGTCTTTCAGGGAATGACTTGGAGGTTAAAATGCAGTTGAAGATGCTTTGCTAACAGGTCAGTGTTTAGAGGATGACTGTGTAATAGGCACTGTCCTGCAAGATTCATGTTGCTACATGTTATTAGAAAGACTCCAAATTCCCTTTTGCTTATGTCTGTTATGTCTGCATTAAAAAAAAAAAAAGCCCACAACCAAAAAAAGCACAACAAAAAACCCAGAGATTTGAGCAGAAAAAGTTAAACCAGCATTGAGCCATGGAGGCTCCATGCCAGTGCTTGATCATTAGTCAAACGTAACCACACTTTATGATACACTTAATTATATACACCTGAGGTATAAAGCAGCTGCACTTTTACCAAAAGAATGGGCCATTAATTAAGAACTGGTATTTCTTGTATGGTTTATTATTATTGTGGTTCACAATTATGCTTAAACCAGTCATTATGCACATTACTGTACTGAGGATCTTGTTTTCTAGTAATAGGTGTTTAACATCATATTACAAATTTACGTGGCAGGCTCAGCCTATGTTCCCTCTGTGCTTTTCAAAAGAGAAGCATGAAAGTTGGCAGGTAGTGTCTGCGTTTCAATTGGAACTCCTACCTTTCTCTTTACCCTTAACCAAATAAAATAAAGGCTTCAGCTTTTCTGTAGTATAATACAAAAGAGCAGGGAAATAGAAGAGGAGAAATGTGGGTGTTTTAAAGTCTGATGTTTTCTCAAAACTACAGTATATTTCTTAATATTTTTTCTGAGTGAAATTGCACTAGAAGCTTAAAGCATTAGGTAGAAGCTTTTTATTATTTTACACTGAGCTTGGGAAACAGTGATTGAAATGCATGCAATTTTCCTGCTCTAAAATCCCTCGTTTTCTAAGGAATACAGCAGAGTTTCTTTCCATTTGGGAACAATGAGGCTTTTCATTGTCAGAAACGTTCCTACTACCCTACCCTCTGTATAAGCCATGAGATGGCGGTTGGGAAGAATCAGGTGGGGACAATGAGAAAACAAACTCATGCCATTTTAAATACAAAGGTTTCGCTCCTTTATATACTCAGCATCACTTCTGCTTGTGGGTGCAGCTTGTCACTTGTCAGCCTGTCTGGATGAGCAATATACACACAAAGAACAATTCGAGGAAGACGGTCTTCGCTGGATAAACAACAAAGCATTAGTTACCTGGAAGGCAAGAAGACTGGCATGTTTTTTTCCCCAATGACAGTCTATAACAAGCAAATATTTGCTGATAATGTCTGACAATATAGCCACAGGAAGAAGCAGCTGAGGTAATTCAAGGTAGTATCCTTTATTGTCAGAGGGATCCATGGCTTTCTAAGGTGATTAAACTGTTGGTGGCAAAGCCATTGAGGATGCTAAATAGGAAAGATTTGCTAGTAAAAGACCCACTACTGCCTCAGAGCCTGCTTTCTGTCAAACTATCTGCCCGGTTACTGCAGACAACAAAAAAGGTTCCCGATTTCTTGCAGGTAAAAAGTCCCAAGGAAATCATGCCCTCACATTTGCGTTGTCTTTTAGTCCCTGCTCCTTGACAACTCGTGAACCTGTTTTGACACAGCTATTGCAATCTCAGAGATGTAATACCATTTTAAAGACACAAGGTGTAACCCCAGTGATGGAAGGGCAGGAATAGTGCGGGAACAGGCCCAGTGTGCAGTGTGCAGTGAGGTTTTGCTATGGGGGGGCTATGTGTTGGAACTAGATGATTTTTGAAGCCTCTTGCAAATGCAACCATTCTCTGATTCTATGATATTTTAATTTCTCTAGTGGTCTGGGGCCTTCTCTAAATTTCAGTCTCCGAAGGAGACCCTCTTCTAGACTGCTGGAGCCAAACAGACCAAGATCTGTATACAGACTGCATTGAACATGGCCAGATGCCCACGTCAGAGGGAAAAGCAGATGGTGTAAACTCATTCATACCAGAATTACCCCACATGAAGCCTCCTCAAAGCATTTACATCTGGATGTGAACAGCTCCATCACCTTTGCACTTTGGCCAGAGCGAAGGAACAGGAGTCCGGAGCTACTGTCTGACATCTGGAGTAGTTTCATCTGGCAGAAAACCACATTTCAGGGTCTTTTGATGAAGCTCGCATCGTGGCATGAGGAACACATGCCCTCTTTAAGGGGGATCGTGAACTGCCAGAACGAAGTAACAAACAAGACTCACTTTCTTACAACTAAAGCTGCTATGACTTTTAATTTCCTTTCTGGGAATTTGTTTAAAACCTGTTGCGAACCCACAAGGTATACTTGTGTTTGCTCATCTAGGTTTATTTGTTTGCATCTGTGTGTATCACATTCAGGTCTACTGGGGGTATGTCTTGAATACGCTAATGAAATGCTTTGATGAACACATAGATGCCTGTGCAAACGAGGTGTGGGAGGGAGAGTCGCAAGTGCACTAATGAGGAAAGGAAGATCTAAGCTTAGTTTTGGATGAGGAAGCCTCGCTGGCTGGAGCCACACGTACCGCCAGGAGAAGACAGGTGTGCTCCACAGGAGAAGCAGAATAAATCTGGTTCTGAGCAGCAGCAGCATCATTTTGTATCCACAGCACGTTCATCCCAGTGTTTGTTTGTGCATCTGTTGTATACTTGGGTCTCTGTACACCAGCGAGCCTTAAGTCGTGTAAGTGGTTGCACGTCCAGGCTCTGTTACAAAATGGCTCTGAGGTGGCAAACTAGGGATGGGCTCAACATGATGCAGAAAGCTTAAATGTACTAGGTGTGGGGAAATGTAGGGGACATGTAGCAATAAAAAAGAACAAATCCTGCCTTAAGATACATACAGTGAGGTAGGCAGCTTTTCCCATGATGACACAACCCTGTTATTTCCTGATGCTAGGGAAAAAAAATTAATGAAGTACCACTTATGTGAATCTCTCTTTCTTTCTCTTCTTCTCTCCCTTGTCTTCCTCCCCATACAAAGGCATTGATTGCTTTATTTACCAGTTCTGTCTCTGAGGAAAGACTGCATTAAACAGGTTAATTTCAAATGCAGTACAGCTCATTCTGATTTCTTTCAGAAGCAGGTCTTAAAGCCAGTGCTTGGCCAGACAGTCTTGCGCCCTCAATTTACATCATTTTAAAACTATAGCTTTTCAGTGATGTAATTCTATTATCGATGAGAAACTTTGTGGACCTGTTCCTTAGATGCATCAGACCTGATTTTTGAAGGTTTTTTTCATTGAGCAGGACTTGTCCTTTGAACTCAGTGTGAAGGAATGTATAAAGAAAGATGAGATGTGTTCACTTGGCCCTTTGTAAATCGTATGGATGGTTAAATTACTGGGCTGTTCGGCTCAACCCAGATGAGCAGCTCCGGGTAGAGTAAGAATCTGTGCTCCCTCCCAGGGCAAGCCAACGAATGGACAGCAGTCCTTGCTAGGAGTGAGCAAATGAAAGTATGTCAGCCAGGCAAAGGCAACAGAAGGCTTTCCTAACCACTCTTCTTCCATTCAAGTATCCCATAAGAGCCAGAAGATATTAGACATTTGACAAAGGTCAGGATTCTGGCATGTTTTGTATATTATTTTCTATTGCTGTAAATATCATATGTTTCCTGGATTAATCAAGAAGCAGCTGCTTCATCTGTCCACTACTTGCCTCTAACCACCTTAAGGAGAAAGGCACATGCAGGGATATATATTTTTACCCATCTATCTGCATGTATGAATGTGTATATGCATGAATATATATATAATTAATATAATATCATACAGATATCAAGTAGATCTGTGGATGTTTAAGTCATTTTATGTGGATAGGAGCACAGTAGGGAAGCAGTCCATCATGTGTGGCTTTCCATCATAAGAGCTGTTTATCACATCAGCATCAGGGTTTTTTCATTTATCTCATTAGGAAAAGTCTCTGTGTCCTCCACGACCGTAGCTCATGAATCCCATGACTTCGGCTGTTTGAACTCTAAAGACTGCAGCAGCGTCTAACCCAGATCTCACTGCAGGCTGTTCATTTTTGTAAGGGATGGAAAAAGCCATGCTTGATGAGGATAAGAGGTCTAGAGCATTACCGTTTGCATTACAGACCTGTGCGCCTGTACTCTGAAGAGCCAGGCAAGTGCTACTCTGCACTGCCATCAGGGCTGAGCCTAAGGGCTGGCTGCCTGGGCTGGCCCCACTGATGCTCACTTGGAGTAGCTTGAAGCTCCTGGATGGACAGTCATGGCAGCATAGGGCTTTGCACAGGCTTTGTATGCGCTGCAAATACTGCCTGAAAACCTGTGCAAATGGTTATTGTCCATGCCAATTTGTTTGTGCTGCTTGTGCTGTCCCAGGTAAAGCGTCTTACCCAAGGTAGCTCATTTCGTATAGGATCCAGCATGTCTCTGGATACTGCAGTCACAGCAGTGTCTGTGGAGAAGAGCAGTCCTAAGGATGTACACAGCTGGGGTTTGGGGTTTCAGTTCAGCTAATGAACAAAAAAGGTCATGAAATGTAGAAGACTTGGGTGGAAGTTGGATGGCTTCTCAACAGATTTTAATGTCCTACATCCTCTTTATGTACCCATGGCTCCTCTGCTCCTACCCTAACAAATTTCAACCTTGTTTCCTTTCCAACACCTATATTTTAAAAAATCAAACCCCACCTCCCTCCGAGTCACACTTTTTAAACTTTAGGTATAGAATTTCATACTCTTCTATCACAGGTGGTTCTGAGAAGTCCTAGACAGGAGAAACAAACAGCACTTGTCCCTGGCAATTGCCCCAAGCTTCTCCAGGCTGAACTCAGCCCAAAATGTTAAATCCCCAATGCAGACAGAGAAAATTAGTTGAGCTACCTTGAAAAGGACTGTCAGAAATGGTTTGGCTTCTCTGTGGAGCACTGGGAGCAGGCACAGAAGGAGAAGAAAAAACATCTTCCCCTTAGCCCTTATGTGATAGATGGTGTGAATCTTGCTACAGCAATAAAATATTCTGGCAGCATCTGAAGATGCATTACAGAGTGTATCATTTATTATTTTTTCATACAGTCATACTTATCATGAGATTATAAAGTTAAATTTATGTATATTATATTTTGAAAATTACCAGAGCCAACTGCGTGGGCTATTTATACTTGATCTATTAATGAGAGAACTCACTTGGCAGGCACAAAATAAGAAAAGAAAAATATGTTTCAGTCCTTTCTTGGGTTCTAGATTTTTGAGAGTATTTACATGTGGAAAAGTTTCAGACCTTTAATCTTTTTAATCCTCCATTATCCAACACATTACTGTGGAAGGACAGGAGGGAAGAGAACACACCATTCTTCTATTGATCACCATCCCCACCCCCCCTCTCCCTTAGAGAGCTGGTTAAACTGTGTGAAGGTTGGGAATGGGGAGACAAGATTCAGCTCAGAAACCCCTTTCTTTCTCTTGATTTGTACCTTGCCATTATGCTTGCAAAGTCTTTGAGTACATCACACAGAACACCTCCAGGAGGGAACCATATAATTGAGACAGATGCAGCCATGGATTCCTTAATCAGTGATTTACAGGAGGTTTGAATGTATTTGTCCATCACTGCCTATCATGATAGAGCTTATATAGACTGTATGAGATTCAGCTGTGTGTTTTTCTTCTGCCCCTCTTCTCAGTGGCCTTATCCCACACAAATCCTTCCTTACATGATGCAAGGTGACACTTTATCTATGTGCTGTCCCGGTTGATTCTTCAGATAGCTACCAGGCAGTTACTGACCGCTTCTTCCCCAGCCCACAGACACCCCCTTGGTCCTTCTCATGCTCAGTGGCAAAACTTTCTGCAGAGCCTAGGCAAGGATCCTAGCGGTATTTCTCTCTTTCTTTTCCTCTCAAATTATTTCAGTTTCTCTAACATACTTTACCTACTGCTCCTTGAATGATAGTTACCTCCTACTATATCTTTCCATCACTCCACAGTTTGAAAACACTTTTCATGATGGGGGTCATCAATGGATGAACAGAGTTCAAAAGTTATAGAATAAATCCAGAATTGTTGTTTCAGAAATGATGGTTTCAGAAGGGTTAGCCTAACATTTTGTTGCTATTTCTACTCCTTACATCTGGAAAAGAGCATATGCATTTAACAGAATATTGAGGTTCACAAACAAGATGGCATCTTTGGCCCTATCACAATTATCTTAGTTCTATTACTCACTGAATACAACCATCAGTGTCAGACATTTCTAACAGTAAAAAAAGTTCTTGCCAAGAAATTAAGGTGGGAGGGGGTTTTCAAGAAATAAGGACGTTTTAAAATAAATTAAAACCAATCCTGATAAATAACAGAATTCACTAAAACAAACAGCTGGGAAATTTTTCATCAACCTTTTCTAATGAAAATTCTGAAACATAACTAATGGCATTCTGCTTTGGGTTACATTATGATTTTATTCTATTTCAGTTTTAAATTCTGTTTATTTTTGTTAACAAAATGCTCTATATTCAGTCACTGTTATTGTTCTAGTAACATCTGATGGCTTGTTTCTCAGTCAGAAGTGTTCCCAAATTCACAGTATAATTATATATATAGTCTATACCCAGCTATAGATATCAATACAACTCACATTTTGAGTCAGGGCCCTGTTTACCTTCTCAAAAGTGTTTTCATTTTAAGCTTGGGAACATTTCAGAGCCCAGGAAAGATGTGACTATGGAGAAAGGTGACACTTCAAGAATTTTCTGTAAAATTAAGTATTCTTGGTCAAAGGGTAGTCATTTTAAAAAAGCCAGTCCACTTACAGCCTCGTAACGTGGTGGGGACTTGTATGAGTCTTTTTAGGGATGAAGGGGCCTGATGGGAAGTCATGAAGGACAAGTTTATTTCACAGCCCTAAAGGAGGAAGAGGCAGGAGGAGCCCCAAGGATGGAAAAGAAGATGCTTCCTGAGCACTTTAAGAGTCTGAATCTTGATTGGTAAAGAAACTGAATCTTGAAAAAGCAGGTAGGAACTTGATTATTTTGCGTGTATTTATTTCTTATGCAGTCTTGATATGTAAGAGAGGTAGGCTTAGAAGCCCTGTTAAGCCTGTTGGACTTTTTGATTATTGCACATTTGTGGTGAATTAAATGGCAAACCAAAGAGCCTGCAAGGCTTGAACACTGGTGAAATCTTGGGTTAAGCAGTAAAGAAGCTCTCGGTGACCCTGAGAGCATGGCTGTCACACCCCAGGTCCCTACCCCTACAAGGGGCAAAAGGGACCCTGTGCAGAGGAAACCTGGAAAGGACTCAGAAGATGGAGAGATGCCAGGCTCAGTCAAAGCAAGAATCTACAGTTCCATTTGTTTTATTTGAAAATTCTCCACAACTTGTAGTAGTGATTTTCAGGGGAAGAACTGCTACCCAACAAACCCTGATGACTGGGAATTTTAACGCATCAGTGAAGACAACAACATTGCTTTCTCAACTCTGTTCAGCTATTGCTGACCCTCGCTTGCTGCTCTCTGCCTCTTGCCCCCACAGGTTGGGGTGATACTCAGACTGTCAGTGGCATCAGACAGCACAGTGTTTCAGATCACGGCAGCAGCTCTCTATCTTCTGCCTTTTTTTATGCGTGAATGGTGCCGTGTGATTCTCTCACAGCAGGCCATAAAGAAGCTGAACCACCAGATGGACTGGTCTAGCACCCGTCACGCTGCACTTTTCTAAGGCTCAGGCTTCATCCACTTCTGTGTCCGTCCCCCCCCACCCCATCCCACCCCCCTAGGGTTGTAGCTTTATGAACTGGAACAAAAATGTGATGAGGCTTTCAAGCCTTCTGACGCTGCAGTCCAGGCTCTTTCCTTGCCCACTGCACATTTTCAGTCGAAATTCAGCAGTAGTTTTTTGAGGGGGAACAAACAGAGTTTGAGATCGGTGACATGGACACATTTCGATAACTCCAGACAGGCAGCACATTGCTACTGCTGCAGCAGGGAGAAGGGGCAGAAGTTGCACCAAGCAGAAGAAAGAGGCAGTGTGTTGACAGAACTATATGCCAAAGCTGTTTAAACAAAATAAAAGCAGCAAGAGAAACAATAGCAAGGGAGAAATAGGGATTTTTCAAGAAGGAGCCTGCAAATTGTTAATAAGCTAGGGACTAAATCTCCGCTCTGTTAGTCTGGTGCAGCTGCAGGTGCCGGTGGTGGCACACACACTCAAGCACACTTCCAGAGGAAGGAGTTGGCTCCAGTGCAGAAGCAGAGGGAAAGGAGCTGTGGGGACTAGGTGCTACCACCGAGGAAACAGTTCACGTACGAGCTGTCGCCTACGCTCACCGGGTAACTGCGTGTTACAAAAGGGTGGCCTTTTGGGGGGAATAATGCCTGTCTTGGAGAACAAACCTGGGCAAAGCACGTTCTGTGGGGCAGTGAGCTTGCCTGTCCAGAAGCAGGCAGGAGGGCTAGAGACAGCAATTTATTCCTGTGATGTTTTTCCTCTGCCTGATTGACAGACCAGAGATTAGGCCTGTTCCAGTAATTTCTCTGAGAACGCAAATCTTAATTTGCTGTTTGTTAAATGCTTAACTAAAGTCTGAGGTCATTATTTTAAACTCAAACTCTTCGAATAAACACTGTCAGGCGTCCATTTGCTTTAGAGAATAGCTCTTCCTGACAGCAGTGGAGATGCAGACAGTTACCTTTTAATACCAGGCTGTGAAAAGCTCACACACCCCCACCCCCAGCCCAGCCCCCCTGCTTTCATTTGCAGTAAACAGCATAGCCCGTCCTTATTTCGTGCTATGACTCTATTCTGCTTTCTGAGGTGCACTTAACAGTGGAGGGATGGCGTGGGGTGCTTTATGCTATCCATTTAAAAGAGTTTGCAGAGGGAGAGCAGGCAAATTCATTGGGTTTGGGGGCTTGGCAACGACATGAAAAACAAAATTAAGTAATTTTTGGTTTTGATGTAGGAAGACAGGGGTGTGGTACAAGTCAAGGACATGCTCTTGGTTGCAGCTATGGCCCCTCCTGGTGGTGGAAGACACACAGAGACTCCTCTGTCTCCCTCTCCGTTGTTGATGCAATCTCCACAGATGCCTTCCCTAACGAAAACAGGACAGGCATCTTTCCACGAGGAGCTGACTGAGCATTTTGATGCGGGGTTTGACGCTTTTCTGAAATCATATCCAAGCTTAAAAGCTTAGTAACTACCTATCTTTCCTTCCCTGCCCGTTCTGACAGCAATGTGAGCCAAATCCCGTGCCAAGGATTTGCGCCGCAAGGAAGTGAATGGGACTTCTGCATTTGCCTAGAAGGAAGAAAACAGCGCTATGATTATACTATTTTTCCAATGAAGATAAAAAAAAGCCCTTATACGCATTCATTAAAATAATTTCTCAGGGCTTTTCAGGGCTGTATATCACACATTAGCTATTTCCTACACTTTTAGGTCAGAACCAAGGTCTGTTTAATGTGCTATTCTATATCCAAAAGTAAGTAAGAGCAAGTGTTTTGATAGGAAGGGATAAGACTTTTGCTGTAGGCAATCGTAGCATACCCTGCTAAGCTCTTAGCTAACTTGATATATAGCCCTGTTAAGGAAAAAGGGAATTGTCACTAAATTGTTGCCTTATTTTACCCTTCAGTAGGAATAAAATTGGCCTATAAGAATGAAAAATTTTAATACGTCTCTATTACAATGCACTCTCCTAATTGGTATTGATCTTCCCTACGGTACCTGAAATGCAAGAAATTATTTCAGTGAGATTTGAGCTAACACAAATGGGAAACGGAGAGAAAGATTGACACCGAAGAAGGTGGTGGGGAGGGGTAGGGTCTGGCAGAACATATGGCTTCTGCAGCAAATAAAGAAAATGTTTTGTACAAGAGGAGCAAGCATAAAACAGTCTGAGATTGAAACTGAGATGATAAATAGCTTTAGTAGGAGAGAAATAGAACAAAATATGGAATGAGGGAAAAATAATTAAGACTCTCTAAAGAGGAAGGACGTCTTTTCAGTGAGCTAGCTGGGTAAAGAAGCTTCGGGAATGGATTTATTTGGTAGTGTAGCTCATGTCCAGCAAGATCAGATGAGGTGCAACAGCTCCCTGTGGGCCAGTCAGTCTCAGAAAAGCAGCCAGTGCCAGAACCCTGCCAAGAAACGCCTCTGCAGGTGGCAGTGTCCTACAAAGGGGTAGGATTAAAGGAATTCCTGAGCTTAGTTGAGGCACAGATGTCTTGGGATTTTTCTTTAGTTTGTCTTGCATCCTCTTCACTTTACAAAGTTCAGATCACCCTAAACTCCAGAAGCAGAGACGCTCTCCTGTAATGCAAGCGGTGCTTGGAAACCCAATGGGCTGCACACAAGATAATGTTGTTTGCTAATAACACAACCCCAAATTTATTTATCTTGCGGCAGAGCACCAGGTAAGCAATTAATTAAAAAGTTGATACATACAGCTTTTGAAATGGAAAACTGAATTAGTTCTCAAACATAAGATTTGTAATTTAGTGAAGATATTCAGCATTCTGGGGAAAGTCTAGTTAATCACAGTTTTTCAAAAGTCTAGTCCCATCCTCGTAAACAGAGCAGAGTAATAATGAGGCTCTCTGTCACTGTGTCATAATAGAGCAAGGAGGGCAAAACTTCATTACACTCTTTTGACTCACCTTCCATCAAAGTGAGCGAGATAAACACAGGGACCCAAAATATTCCATCAGTTTCCAGATGTGTAATATAGTTCTTCAGTGGAAAGTTCTCCATTCTTCTTCAGCAAGTGAGGGGGAAAAAACACTGAGGCAGTATAACCCTCCAGCCCGAGCAAACTGGACTGCATATAATTCTTCACAAAGTGCAGGTCTTAAGCAACTTGAATGAGATACATTTTTTTCCCTGTCTAACCTTATTTGCATTTATTCAGCCACATTATTTTGCAGTTGTGCAGCTATTTGAAGGTGGCACTCCAGCTGGAATACAGGTGCTGAGTTTTGCCTCTGAAACCTTCTTGAGTTGAATTTGGGCACGGCCCAAAGTGACATGGAATAAATTCAGTTCTCAGCCTTCATTCAGTATTCAACAGCTTTAAGACATGGAAGGTCTGAATTATTTTTCTTCTTTGGCAGGTCAGCATGAAACTCTGAATTATTTCTGATTGACATGAATGTAAAGGGAGGGGAAGCAGTTTTGGCATGCATGCTCAAAAAGGAGAAATCATATTTTGTGAAGAGTTTGGAATTATACAACTCATTGTTCTGCAATGTTCCCAGGCTGCACTCAGTGAAGGTGCTTATTCAGAACCTAATTTTCATTTGCAAGGCAACCATAACACTCCACTTTACATCAAGATAACATCAAGACTCTAACTTTACTAGACTATCTTTTTTTTTTCTTCTTTTCTTTTTCCCTTTCCCCAAATCAATGTGGTCCTTGGCTGTAAGAGTCCTTGTTTCAGGGCGCTGACATCCAGCCAACAGAGGGAGCACTAGTTTAATTAGCAAACCCAATTTCCAGCACTGCCAATGTTGCTGCTGGCTGCACAGATAAGGAGGTCATTATGGAAAAGCAATGCAAGCCTTTTCCCACAAGAACTGGAGGGGGACAAAACGATTGCCAATGGTACAAAAAGGAAACCTAGTGAGGAATCATTTTCAAGCCATTGTGTGTATTTGACAAAAAAAAAGGGGGGGGGGGGGAGCACCAAAAATATGAAGAATTACCCATTAAAACAAAAGGAACCTCCCAGGGTGCATCCCAGTCCTGGGGTTCAGCTGCTACCCATGAACAAGCAGAGCCCCCTGAGCCAGTGCAACCTTGTATTGAATCTGGGGCCATCTGTCACCTCATTTATTAGAACTGGTTAAAAAAATGATGAAATCCTTTGCAGAGTCCTGCTGGTGAATTTTGGCTTTTTTTTTTTTTTTCAATGAGGACTTAATTGCAAATCTTATTTATCCAGTCTACAGCTCTGACACTCTCTGTCTACATGGTAATGTGGCAGTAGACTGCTACTGTGAGCTGGAAAACCAAATGGAGCCAAATAAAGTTCTGCATGCTGCTTTGTTTTCCTCTTTCTAAATTTGGGCTCTGGCATTGTTTTGACAGGGAGTTGTACTCAAAGATTTAATCTCCCTTAATATATTTTCATATTCAGGGTTTACTTGCCTACGTCTTTAAACTCAGGTTTATTCTTTCCATAGCTGTGAAGAAGAAATTAAATACATCAAATCTGTACATACACACACACACATATATATATAAATCTCCTAAGAACTGTGGTTGCATGAAATTGAGAACTTTTAACAAGGCAAACTCTCTGGTCCTGAATCCTACTGTGGAAATGAATAGGGAAACTTTTCACAGAGGAGCCCCAACACTGCAGGAAGAAAAACGCACTTATGTCAAAAGAGCCCCGTGGACACTCATCTCTGCTTGCCTGGCTTTTTATTTTCTGTGGTGCAGGCCACTGCACAAAATAACCTAGGTAGGAGAATAAGGTCCTGAGATAATAAGACAACTGCAAATGGTCAACCCTGAAGAAAAGTTAGGTTTTATTTGGATTTTCAGTCTTTCAGAAAACCTTCCCTCCTGCTGATTAAAGGCTTATATCTCTGGCTTCTCTAGTGTACCTTTTCCAGTCTTTCCTGGCTGTAAAGGCTGATAGAGCCCTTAAATATACCTGGAAAACATAAATTGAGAAGGAAAATGGGGAGGTTGCAAACAGAGGCTTTGGTAATGCAGGAAGCAACACCTAAGAACAATGGAAACAAAGCTGTTGATGAATTAAAAATACATTTAAAAAGATAAAGTAGTCATAATGTTAATTTTTTATTTCCTTTTATCATTTAGTTTGTCAAATTGATTCCCTTTCTTCTGTGTAGTGACTACATCCATGTTTAGTCCCGTTGTCTGATCCAACTCGGAGCTTCTCTGTCACGATTGTCTAGAAATATGCTTAAAGGGCAGACGTTTATAACTCTGGAAAGTTTCCCTTCACACCAGTTAATCTCTCTCTTTGGAGGCCAAGGACATGGGAAACTCAGGCTACATTCAAGCTCGCTTTATCACCAAAGGATTTCTAAGAACTGCACGCACTCATAAACAAGATTTGGCTGAACTCTTGACTGACAGGCTAGAGCTGCTGCTTGATATCTGTGTATCCAGTTTCCTGCTGATAAACCTGAGCTCTGACGTGGTGCTCTGAAACACGAATAGAGGTACACCCTGACTGTACTTTTTAAGTTTTATTTCATTCTTAAAGTCTTCTTTGATTCCATTTCTCACCTTGCCTCTATTTCACAACAGTTTGGGGCAACGACATACAGGAGTGACCAAGCTGTGGCTGCTGTTTAAATCTTCTTACATCTTCCCCAGAGGGGGGTTTTCAGCATACTTTCTGGGTATCGTGTTCAGCTTGAAATAGCTAGATGTAATCCATGTGAAAATATTTTTATGACTCTGTAAAGATGTAAATAGAAATGTGTATCCTCAAGGGAAAAGAGAAGAAGAAGAAGAAGAAAAAAAAAATGGAAGACCAGTGGGTAGAAGGAAGTTGTTTGTAAGGTGCTTTTTATACTCCTGGATCTGAGCGTCCTTGATGGGCTGAAATTGCAGAGCAGTTTAGAGGTCCATTCAACCAGCACAGAGAGGACTGTGTTGCTGAGGGTGTCTACTCCATTATGCTGTACTTGAAAATGCTCAAAAGCAAGGAAGGTCAAGGTTTTGTACCCGGTCTTGTGGTTTTATGCACCAAACCAAAAGAAAATCGGAGCATCCAAAACTGAGGCTTGACTTGAACAGGCACCGCTGCTGCAGTGTGGGCAAATGTGAAAACACACATATTTGTGCCAGCCACCCTTACCTCCCATCATTTCCTACTGACACTCTCAGTGGTTTCTTTGTAGGAAAGCCAACAGCTGTGAGTGTGGAGCACTAGCAAAGACTAGGAAATCCAGTCATAGCCTCAGATTCAGAAAAGCCTCTGTATTTGAAAAGGTTGGACAGTTACATGGAAATTATTTGATATTTTGGAATTGGAAGACTACAGTCTTCTTAAAAACACATGACATCAATGTATTATTTAGGAACCAGTGCAATCCCTAGAGCACCTACCAGCTAACTTCCTAATATGACTGAAAAATGTTGTGAAGGAGTACCCTAGCCCTTCACCCAAGGGACCAGCTCCTTGCCGAACATGCACTTTCCAAGCTGCTTTCAACTTGCATTGTTGCAATCATATCTCACTCATCTCACAATTTATTTTTCCCTTCTGTAAGGCTGCTTCATGAATCCTCTTCATACCACACAAATGGCGAGTATGAGGGGTTAGCACTCATGTACAGTTTTCTTCTTTGCAACCTCCTTTGAACTCTGCCATTTCAATGGGCAGCCAGCAGTAGAAAGTTTTTGATCAAACTGAAAATTCTTGCATTTAAGTGAAGCCTGTTTTGTGAAAGCTGAGGGAATAGGCTGAGGAGTTAATACACCCACTCATCATCTAATCTTGACACTGGCTCATACAAAAGTACAAGTGAATAAAACTACATCATTTTCTGCTAGTTTCTGGAGGTTTTGAGATCATGGGGCTTGGGATTTGCTTTGACACCCTGGCTGTCACTAGCATACTTGTGTAATTATTGTACATATTATCGATTTTGAAAAGATTCATATTCTCCGGGTTTTTTTTATTGATTGGTAAGGGGTGATTTTATTGAAGGCAGAACAAGTACCTCAAGCTATTGAAAGAACATGAAAATTAATGCAACCATTGGTACAGGAAGTCTACTGGGTCTTTTGTGATAAAGTTGTAGACAGTCAAAGCTGGTAGAGAGGGAACTTTCCTTCCAGAATGTGAAGGTAACAAGAAAATCAGCTAATGATTTCAGGCAGGTCTTGAGAGCCTTGGAGCTTCTAACAGTAGAAACATTATGAAAGATTCACTGACTCTTCTTTCTTTTGCTTGCTTGATTTTTAACTTGATGAGCCCAAAATACATTCAGGTTAATGAAATTCTGCCCTTGGAACACACATTGTACAATGCAAAGTCAAAATTGCTAATGGTAGTGTAGAAATGAGGTGTTCAGTCTAGCTGCCTGTGAGCTTAATTTCATTTCACAAGTGATTACTGCTAGTCTGCTCCCTAGTTTCTGAGACAGAAATAGTCACCCATTCATTTAGCTTATAATAATAAGCAAAGTCTATATTTGATGCTATTCAGAACTTGCTTTGAATTGTTAAATGGTCAACACTTGCCATAAACTGAAAGGCAATAACTTCCCTGTGATTCTTGTTTTAAAGGGAGAGAAGTTCTTTGGTTTTAACTTAGTGGTGCTGATTGTGAAACGTTCAGCTAAAGGTGTGAGCTATGAAATTCCTTCCCCTGCTGAGGACAAAGAGTCAACAGACACTGCACCGACGCAGCCTCTTTGAGTCACATGTGAAATAAAGCCTGTCAAGTGGATGTGTTCTGTGTTCAAAATAGGCTAAAACAGGAGCAAGAGTTCATCTCACTTTTGTTAGCCCTTGCGGTGGAGCTTAGCGTCATGCAATGATGCAGGAACAGACCAGCAACATGAGAAAAAAAATACATCTGAAGAGTATTTGTGTCTCCAGGCAAGCTCACTGCCGAGAAATGAAAGCAGGCATGTGCAGTTTGTAAAGGTCCAGAGGGCTCCTTTTGATGAATGAATAATGGGGCAATATCAAAAGCAGATTCCTGGAAATTATGGAACACCTGATGCAGGTTCCTGCATTTTGGAGATTTGATGATATTCAAGAGAGATTTTGTACAAAAAGTGAGCTGATGCCATAATCAGAACTCAGCAGTCATGAGCTATCTTACACTCAGCAAGCATACTGAAGCTAGTGGGCACTCAACTCACCATCAACCTTGCTCACTAGCCTATCAGAGCATCACAGAACGGAAGGGACCTTCAAAGACCATCTAGTCCAACCCCTCTGCCATGGGCAGGGACATCTTTCACCAGATCAAGTTGCTCTAAGCCCCATCCAGCCAGAATTTCAACATTTCCAGGTAGGGGGCATCCATAATTTCTCTTGGTTACCTGTTACAGTGCCTCACTCCCCTTGTAAAAACACTCTTTCCTCATATTCAACCTAAATCAACCCTCTTTCAGTTTAAAACGGTTGTTCCTTGTCCTGTTGCTATAGGTCCTGATAAAAAAATATTTCTCCATAGTTTCCGTAAGCCATTTATATATATTAAAGAGCACAGTAAGGTCTCCCCAGAGCCTTCTCTTCCCAACGCTGAACAAGCTCAACACTCTCAGCCTGTTTTCATAGGAGAAGGAAGGCAGGAAGGCAGGAAGGCAGGAAGGCAGGCAGGCAGGCAGGAAGGCAGGCAGGCAGGAAGGCAGGAAAGAAGGCAGGCAGGAAGGCAGGCAGGAAGGCAGGAAGGAAGGAAGGAAGGAAGGAAGGAAGGAAGGAAGGAAGGAAGGAAGGAAGGAAGGAAGGAAGGAAGGAAGGAAGGAAGGAAGGAAGGAAGGAAGGAAGGAAGGAAGGAAGGAAGGAAGGAAGGAAGGAAGGAAGGAAGGAAGGAAGGAAGGAAGGAAGGAAGGAAGGAAGGAAGGAAGGAAGGAAGGAAGGAAGGAAGGAAGGAAGGAAGGAAGGAAGGAAGGAAGGAAGGAAGGAAGGAAGGAAGGAAGGAACTCTGAAAACCCCAAAGAAAATGTCTCTGAAAGGCAGTGTAGAGATATAATAAAAGAAATATGAACACTCCAGAACTGAAGCTTTATATAAAACCAATCCAGTGGAGTCAGAAGGGCCCATGTCTCCTTGCCAGCAGAGCAGAAAGGGCTGACACTGTGGTGCATGGTCCTTCCAGGGCAACTACACCGGTGGCAAAGAAATGGAGTTGCATCTCAATGATTATTACAGACCTAGTCTTCTTTCCTCCTAGGTATGACAACACTACAAAATGGCAGGAGAATTACTGGAAGCTACGTTGTTAAATTCAGGTATTTCACCCCACTTAACACCCTCTGGATTTTTAGAAGCAAACCAATAGCTCCAGACAAAGTTTTCCATTTTGCACACCTAAGTGCACTGGCATTCACAAGTATAAGGTTCATTTGCACAGGTTAGCTGGTTGCATTCATTGTCCTGGTGATTAAAACTTATCTGTAAAACCCCTACCATTAGCACACCATAGCTTGTAATGGTGTCCAGGGGCGTGTGTCAAGAGCAGTCTCGGGCATGTCCAAGTACTTTTCATCCTTTTATTGATTCCTTTGCACCTAAAAAGTCACAGCTGCTTCCATTTCAGGAGATGTACTATAGTTCTTCTTTTAAAACAGTATGACACAGTTCAGTAGCTGGAATGTGCCGCAGAGCTGGGACTGCTAGATAGCTTGTTTTTAATTTTCTCCACAGGAAAGAGTAATGTGTAACTTCTCAGCAGAGTGACTGTCACAAAGAAAGAGGATAGAATAAAAGGTATATTTTGGCTCATGTCAAGATAAAACTGAACCAAAAAAAAAAAAAAAAGCCCCCTCTCACAGTTCTGTCTTTATAACTCTGAAACTGAATTTATATCAAGATTTCTGGCTCGAATGAGAGATCGGCCTCAGACAGTCGTTGCAGACACTGAAACAATTCAAACTTTCCAAGACTTTCAGTCTGCTGGTTTCTAATATATTGATCCAAACAGATCCCTAATTAATACCGTAAAAAAATTCCCATAAGGAAACCCCTATCAGCACAGAATGCTGATGCAAGCATTGGGATGAATAGTTAATTGGGCAAAAACTTCATTGCACTTTTACATTTTTCAAACTGCCTGTCAGAGATACCTGGGTAGCAATCATAGCACTTTTGGGAAGTGGCTATGGGGGCACTCTGAAGCAATGGGTACTTGACCTTGCTGCTTTTATTTGCTAAAAAAGTTTAACAACTGCTTTTAGGTACTCTGCTAGCATTGGAAGTAGTGATTTCTTTTTAATTAAAATCTCCTAAAAACTGATGTGACAGGGTTCTCTGAAAGCAAAAAAAAAAAAAATAGAACGAAAGAAAAGAACTGGCAAATTAATTAACTAAACTAGAAGGTCAGTTTTAAAATCCTGCTGCAGACTAATTAAATCCTAGACACTGACATTTTTGGCTAAAAATTGCAACCATAGTAATTAGTGTTGCAGGAAATTTCCATATGCCATTGTGCCAAATGAATGAGAGTATTTCATAATTGTTCCTGTAGGACTTCTTGCAAATAGCTGGGAGGGACATGATCCGATTGTAGGAAATATGCAAAGGCATCGTAGTACTTTCATTCCAGTAATAGTGGCTCCCCAGGTCAGTTGCGTGGAGGAAGGAGAAGTCTGACAAATGTTGGGAATATTATAAATTACTATTATAGCAGTCTCTCCTTCTTGTTGCCTAACACTTTTATAAATATTGCTATTTAAAGAAACAAGGACTACTTAAATAAATAGGGCAAGCTATTAGTCAAAAGGCTGTGGATAAACGCATGCTGAATATGCAATTAAAAATCACCATAGTGAACAATTTTATATGACAAAACAAAGGGTGCTGCTAATTATTTTATTTGCATATATCTAAGTTAACTATGCAGAGAGATTTCTCTTTTTTTTTTAATCATTAACTTTTTCAGGACTGCTAAGGATTTGTTAAATGTCAGGCAGTAAAATTAAAATGTCAGTATATGACACAAGGGTCAAGTAGACTTAATAAACCTGAACTACATCATTCCACATTTGTTTCCAGATTTTCTTTTCCTAATGGAAAATGCAGTGAAGATGTGAAATGTTTTTTGTACAGCCCATGTGCTTTTTGGATACAACAGCTTGAGCGAGTTATTCAGTCCCTTTTCTTTTCAGAACAGTGTGGAAACTTTGCTCAAAGGCAAAAAGACTGCTCCCATCTTGAGGGCCACTGATACAACATGATGATTTGCGTAGCTTTTTCTTTAATAAATCCGTGTCTTCAAAGAAAATTAAAATGTCAGAATAAGAAAATGACCGATTTACCCAATAATTAAAATGAATAAAAGATAAATGACTCTTTCAGATGAGAAGCAAAAAGAGATAGTGCTGCTGTGCTGAAGGACCAGCCTGAAGGACTGAGCAGCCCAGGCTCATAGACCTTTCATGTGTGCTTGAAACGGTGCTCTCAGACGGGCCAGCTTCATCCTCTTGTTCCAGGGCACTGCTAGTTCCTATTATGTACCTCTTTTATTCTCCACAAAAGTGTCATGATTAGCACTTGGAAAAATAGTTGACAGTCTCCTCTGTGGTCAGCTAAACTGCAAAACGCTCAGCAGTGCCGCACCATATGAGAGGGGAGAGAAACTTTCAGAGTGTCTCCAAGCCCTGCTGGCCTAATGTCCTCAAGTCTCTGCAGTTAGTCTGCAGTTTCTTCTTTCAAAGACTAATGTGATGGTCTGTGACTGACTGCAGCAATCAAAGAGCATTCAGGTGCATGTAGAGAACAATTTTCTGGTTGATGTGTTCTTTCAGGTGAACTCATTCAGTAAAATGACATTTCATACTTCTCTTAGAAAATTTCAGCATTTTTTTTTATTTTATTGCAGGTGGAGAATATATGTCTTTCAAGCTATTGTTTCAGGCTCTATGCAAACTTAAGTCCTCTTGTGGTAAAACTCAAGAGTGAGACTGAATAGCAGGGAGATACCATCTGGGCTCATAATGGCAGAATTTAAGGCACGTGCGGTCTTACAAAATTGGTCACCTCTGCAGTGACCAGGGGGCAAGGGTGTTCCAAATCTGGGGACCTCGAGTTTTGCACAGGACCCTGCAGTCATGGTGGTTTCACACAAAACCTGCTCCATGGGGTTGTCCAGTCCACAGTCTAGGAGCTATACTAACAATCTTCCCAGCCAGTCAGCCTCCTCTCAGAGCAGTTTAGCATCCTGCTAAAGTGACTGGCTTCCTTCTCCTTGCAGAAATGGAGTTTGGGGTAAAAGCATATTCCAGTGTTAACATACATCTAAGTAGAAATAGAGATAGAAATGTGATTAAAATACTTGTTTGGGACCCTCCTGACCAAAGTGACAAGCTTAGGCAGACTAAAAATACAATGGCAGCTGTTTATTCTGGGTGCTTCATCAATGGTTTTCCCTTGGGAGAACTTACTTCAGCTACAACCTTCCCTGACATCCATGAGATACATGCCTGTCACATCCTCTGCTAGGCCAGTGGGACATCATCTTTCCACAAAGGAAAAGAAACACTAAGTTTTAAGAAAATTCCAAGTGTTTTGCTGTAAGGATTTCAAAGTCTCAACAAAAAGGGACTTGCGAGCTGCAGGGGAACTGGTATCCAGTATTTGGGACCTAACTCTGGGATAACAGGTGGCAAATGGTGCTGTTATCTTGATTTAGCTGCCTATGTAGACATCGTCGCTGGAATACATTTGTGTCAGCCATTTAGAAATATTAGGTCAGGGCACAGATCAAGGAAATTTTTTACGGATCTGCTGAACAACTCTAGGATAGGTAACTCACACCTCTGGGTTTTATTTCACAGAATTACAGAATTGTAGGGGTAGGAAGGGACCTCAAGAGATCATCGAGTCCAACCCCCAGTACTCGGCCCTAAATGGGGATACTGATACTAAGCCATCCCTGCATCATACACAGTACCTATACTGTTTTTACAGGCTTTCAAGTTTTGTAGAAGAGCAGAAAAGCAGAAGACTGTGGGTGGGGGTGAGGTGAGGGGAGGGAGCTTTGTCATGCACGATTCATCCTTCTGCAGCTTTCAGAGCACAGACCCATTTGTATAAAGTTGTCCGGAAACGTTTCTCATCCCAGGCATGTACCTAACGCAGGCATGGCGGGCTAGTCTCTGGCTTTTGAGTGCATATTTAAAATTAAAACACCCTTTCGAAATCTTCAAATAGCAGCAGGACGCCGGGTAATTTGCATTCCTCCTCACGCAGGCAGGCATATAATCCAGCGCCCCGAAGCTGCGTGTGCCCACACACTGAGTATACTAAGAAGTTACTTGCACTCGTAACGTGTTTGAGAGGAGAGGCTGGTAAACTCACCGAGCAACGGCGCTTTTCTCCAGACAGAGTTCATCCTCTCTAAAGGCTTCGGAGCAGATGAAGCTGAGCTAATCATCAAGAAACCCTCTAATCTCTATCATTACTTAGGTTTTCATGTTAGGCATTGTGACAGCTTTTCCCCCTTGTCATCAGGAGGAGAAAGCAGTGGTTGGTGCTCTCTGGCGAGACCGGAGCCATTTATGGGAGGCTGATCTTTTCCAAGTTAGTATTCAGGAGTCATATGCAGCCAGTGAATGAAGAGACGATCTCAAAAAGGTGTGGAGAAGGGCCTGGCAGCATGGGGGGGCTTACGTCGCGTTCCTCTCCGCTGACTGTCAAACAAAGGTAGAGCCAGGCATTACCAACGTTTATTAATTTGCAGAGAAATACAAAAATAAACCGGCTACTCAGGGCACTAACTATTACAGGCAGAGAAATAATACAATAAATCACTGAAATGAAGAAACGTGGCAAGAGGCGCTGAAAACTGAGAGATAGCTTGTCACTAAATTGCAACATTAATAGTGTTTTGAAGCTTCACATTTAAATTGCCTATTTCTGACACTCAAAGCGCACATTAGGAAAATGATGCTTATTTTATAGTTACTCATTAAAAGGAAGGGGATAAATAAGACGGAGTTTGAAACTATAAATCTCTTTCATAACGAACAGCCAATAAGAAAGCGTGGGGCAGACAAATAAATGGATAGTAAAAGAATGATTTTTAAAATGCTTTTGTAATCTGGGGTATAAATGAGCAACTGTCTCATCTGATCTAGGATGAGTCATTTTTAGAAGATCTGAGTATGATCCTGAATGTGGGAGATATTCATATGTTACTTGATAATGAAGAAGAACCAGAAAAGATAGAAAAGGTTATTTCTTTTTTTCCCTCGCAATAATCCAGGCATTGTGCAATTATCCTATTTGTCTCTTCTTTACGTGATTGCAGTTCTACATGTATTTCCCCACCTACAGATACATCATCTTCCCCCAACTAACAAGCCATAACTTCAGATTACTCTCGTATAGCCAGTGTGACAAATTCAAGGGAAAAATCGGAAGGAACTTACACATCACATTTAGTCCTATTGGAAAGGTCTTTCGTGATCACCTGCGTAACTTTCCAGCACTCGTTAATGGCTGCTCAGTAGCCTGCTGATGATCAACTATTTGCATAGCATCTGCATTTATCTAATCTTTATTTATTTTTTAAAGACTGCAAAGTTACAGCTCATTTGCAGTGCTTCAGGATTTGAGTATTAAACAAAAATGCAAATACAGCAGTAAGCCCTTAATGAGATGTATCCAGCTCATTTTTTTCAGCATTAACTCCATTCTTTATCTTGTTGGAGCACCCACAGTATAAACTATTCATCAGCTCCAAAACTTCATTTTACTGTATCATCATCCGCTGCCATATATTTTACAAGTTTAAATTCTAATTTTATCCACAATAAGAATAATAATGATGTTTCAAACTGGCATTTATAGTCCTAAGGATAATAGCTCAAACACTGCAACAAACCATCTTTTCTTCTGCACCTTAGAGAGTTATCAAGCCAAAGTGCAGTGATGCACACTTAGGGCTTGGTGGTACTTGATTGCTGCTTTGCACTGACTTGAAAGATGAAAAAGTCACAAGGTAAGGGAGATGCTAGTTCTGCACACTTATGTCTATAAAAGGAGGTCTGCTTGAGGCAATTTAGATACCCTGAGGGAAATTCCTACCTTTGGAAGTGTCTGAGCACAGACCACATTTTAGCGCCTAATTTTAATCTTCTGAAGCAAATGGTATAAAACAAACTTTTGCCTTCAACACAATTTCTGCTTAATACCACAGTGTGGACAAAAACCTTGGGGTCCATGCCACTGGATCACTTATGTTCCCATGACAAGAGCTGTGCCTCACCCCAGGAGGTCAGCTTAGCTCCTGGTTGTGCAGCAGCACTCCCCCAGAGCCCATGGAGACCTCGTGCAACTCCTTCACTTTTCACCCCTGGGTGGACAGGAGTAAGGAGAAGAGATTAAATAGAGCATGGCTACCTCTCTTTAGAACTAATATTTATATTTTGTCTCTCCTGAAGTGTTAACTGTCCTTGAGACAGCAGTCTGAGGTTCTGATCACCCATAAATATGACTTGTCAGTCTCACTAGGGTTCATATCCTCTCCCCAGCACTACCAAAGGCATTCATCTTTTTTTCATCCCCTTGAGAGCATCTTGGCACCCATAAGGGGGTTTGCTACCACTGCTACAGTCAACCGTGACCAGAAGGACCACCAGAAGTATTTCATGTCTGGCTTTCTCAGCATTTTGTTTGTGATGATGTGGTCTGCAACAAAGACCACCAATCTCTCCACCAGCTTTGGGAGATCAGGTCTGTCTCTGACCATATTCATGGTCCTTATTCTGCTGCTTTATTTGACCCAAGCAAAAAAATTAAAACCAACTTCAGACACAAAAGAAAAATACAAGAGTGTATCACAAATGCCTTTATTGCAGCAATGACACTAATCAAGCTTCCATGCCAAAGTCAACTCCACTGTGAGCTACAGACATAATTTTTTTTTCCTCAGAAACTGTGCTCACATTCAGTAGGGTTCAGTTTGGTCTTTAATTTTTTAAAAAAAACTCCATCCCCATTCCTCCTTTTCCCTCTACGTCTGGTGCTTAAGCCACAGGTTCATACATGCTGCAGTTTTGATGAAGAGGCTACACAGTGTTGGGTGCATATTGCTCTGCATGCCTCATAGCAAATCTCTCTTCACATTCGTTACAGGCTAAGGCTATAAAGCTCCATAGGCTTTTCTTGTTATTTTAAAGCATGTTCATAGAAGTTAGAGAATTTTATGCCCAGGTTTGGCTTTTATAGTTAATGGGTTTATTTGGGCAACAGAGGCCAAAACTTTGTCAACTGTGACAACTTTTAGTTCATCTTTGGTATTTTGCTGGGGAAAGAATGTGATTTTGCAGTATCGGGTTGTTGGTCTTAAAATCTTCATGACAAAGACTTCATCAATGCATCGACTATAAAGCTAATAATATAATATATATGGTAATACAATAATATAATAAATACAATTACGTAAGTAATATAATAAAGGTGGCAATATAATACAGTTCTGGGGGTTTTAATCTACAACATTTTCTGTAGATGGTACAGTGTTTCTGAATTTTCACAGTGGAAAATTTTATAAGTGGCTTGTCTTTATTGTTAGTTCATTTGCACTAAAGAATTAACAGCTTCACAAACTTCTTTGTAGCTCCCAGTGGAACTAGTGCAATTATAAAGTTGTGCCAATTTGGCTTCTTAGCAGAAGGTATCTATTGGAAGAAAACAAATCTCTACATTAGATTCTATCATGAACAAACAAATGGTTTTAATTGGCTGCGTAATGAGATGGCCTTTTGTAAAGTACATACTCGGAAAGTTCACTTTTAAAGTGGATCTCAAGTTCCACGCAGGATGAGTACTGCAGCAAAACTAATTGTATGAAGTACAGGATGGCTGTGTCTCAGCTTTTGAAATGCAGATCATTCACGTAAATTTTTTTATCCAGGTAGCTAATTTTAATAATTTAACAGGCTCTGACATCCCACTACTTTACAACATCATGTATTTGGGTTTTACTTGTTTAAGAGAAAATGGCGAAGTGTTACACTGCAGCTATAGGTCAGCTTCATTTTAAAAGGGTGTTAGACTCCATTGATTATTGAAATGTAACTGATTTTTAAACAGGTAAGTTCAGAGCTTCTAATACATTATGTTTAGGCTGATTAGTTCTGCTGTTATCTTTCCTTTCTGTGGGTGACTTTAATAACTGTGCAAACTGTTTATCACTCTGAGACCTGATCAGGGACAACTCTTTCTTACCTTGAGATTATGGGACCCATCCCTACAATAACTTCATAACCCTTCGCAAAATCTTTGTGGGGAGCGTGACTGGTGCCCGTGCCGCAATTCAGCCCATAACACAGCACAGCAGATGTGGCAGCACACCCACAGCAGCAAATTCCCTGGCTGTTCCCCAGGGCACGGATGTGGGCATGTACATACATCTTGGGCTGAGTGAAAGGAGGCTCTCAGAATATAATTAGAAGGTCCAAAAATGCCACATCCCGTGATTTTGTTGGTGAGGTAAGTGGTAAGAATTTCTTGTGTAACTGAGTGCTTCAGCTGTCCTTTTCACAGCAAAGCTGAGCAAAGGAGATTAGCTTTGTGTTGGAAAACAAGTTCAATAACTGCATTGCGGAGTTCTTGTGCATTCGTGTGCCTGTGTGATAGGTAGCCCTGAGTGGGGATTTTCATGGCTGCCCCAAGCTCACAGAGAAAGGCTGGTGGCAATTTGGTTGGAGCTTGATAAGAGTCCACATAGAAGGGTCTTTACAGGATGTAAAGGAATGTTTAGTCAGTTTCTAACCACTAAATATCTTTCTCTTGTTAGGGTTATTCTTTCTAATAAAAAACTCTAATGTTGTTTTGTACAATCTTACTTAAACTTTGATTGTGTACAACATATGTACACACCATCTAGCACTGGTGAGATCACTACCAGCTAAAAGGCATCAGCATCAGAACCAGGGTGGGTAAGTATGGTCTCAGAAGACCACAAAGTATTTCTGAGGTAAAGGCTTAGAAATGTCTGAATAATCAAAATGTGTCAAGGGAATTAAAATTGGATTTGTGCTTTCATTGCAAGTGCTTCCTTCCAGCTTTTAAAACAATTTCATAAGGTATCTTAAGCTATTGCATTTCTCCTTTCATCATGAACAAGGCATGAGAATTTTTTTAACTTGTGCTTTACTACATATTTTTGCTGCTTTCCTATACTCACGTATAATACTTAGAAGACGCTATTGCTGGTTGGGCGTTTTTTCTTCCTTAAAGAGGTGTTATAGAATATGTAAAGGCAGAAAGTGGGAAAGCCATGTTTGAAAAACAAGGTCTTTAAAGCAGAGACACCAGTGAAGTCCTGCTCCACTGAGACACTGAAACATAGGTAGCTGGAAGCGCGTGAACATACCCATTAGCACCAAAGACAGTGTCTGTGGCATAAAGCTTAGTTTGAAGTCTGCCCTTTCAAAGGCATGTTGTGACCAGGTTTGGGTTTTCAGCTGTAGCCTAAGTTGATATCAACAACAAATCATTATTTTTCTGTGAATATTTTAGTGCTGTGCCAGAAATGCTTCATACCGTTGCAGGAATTGGCTTACAAAAAAACACCCACTATGGCAATCTGCATTAATTAGCAACTTTTTAGTGGAACAGACAAAGTTAGAGTTTCCATTGCAGTGTCTTTCAAAAGCACTGTGTCCACCAACATTAAATATCTCTCCATTTTGAGCCAAAAGGACCTGTTCCCATGGTAACTAAACACAATACCCATCATCATATTTAGCATTCAGTAGACACTTGCCTTGACCTCACGTCCCCAAGCATCCAAGGTTTGTTCCTCTCCTTTATACCCCCCGCACATCTCACAACCTTTTGCAAAATCTCAGCTAAGCTTCTTGCCTGGCAAACATGTCCTTTTCCTTTCAGCAGCAGTTAGATGCAGGTATGAAGTTTGCCTTAAAACTGACAGGTTGTTTGAACCGTACTACTGGTTGAGTTACTATTGCTTCCAAAGCCAAGCCTGCTACCTGCCCCAGGCTAGCATGGAGGTGCCTGGACCACCAGGACGCCTCTTGGCCATGAAAGTTCCTGCTGCAGCAGCAGTCCCTGACACAGCCCCAGTGACTCAGAAGAGGCAGAAATCTAGGAACTGGTATCCTAGTCTCTGTTTTCTGTTACTTCTACGGGGTGTTTGGACATGTTTTCACGAATCACGTATGTTTGAATTATTTACAGAGTGTGGTAGCTTCAAAGAACCTAATTAAGAGTAGAGTAGCATGGTTTAGACCCTAAAAAAGAAAGCTCTGCTCCTGTAATTACTGCTCTGATGAACAAACTTGGGAGACAGAAATGCATAAACAGCTTCTGTGGGATCAGAGCACAGAAAATATTGTCATGTCCAAGGAGTTTGTCGGTGTAATATCTATGAAATGCTACAAGTATTTGTGGAAGAAGAAATAACAGTACTAAAACTTTATAGTGTAATCTAGTCTTTTCAACATCGAAGATGCAAGTATCTTTTTTTCAGTATGAATTAATACAAAAGCAGTACTTACTCACCAATGATGGAATTCAAATATTTGCAGAAAATACTGAATTTTAATTTCACATCAAAATGGATCATATTTGGTGACTGTGCCCCTGACACACCTGTTATCTCAGGTTCTTTGTCTTCATTTCAGCAATCACGAACTATACCATAAACCTTAAGGACTTTCATATTCCGTAATTCAATTTATAGCAACTTCCATTACGATAAGAAACGCCCTTATAAAAATGACATCCAAACATTCCCTACATATTTCTGCACCATAAATTCCACATGAATTTCACTTGGTTTTAAAGTTAATTCAAGATTCTTTGATCAGGAGTGGAGATTCAGCCTGGAAGCTTCAAGTTAAACTGTGTTATTTCTGTACTTTATGTATCATCGCTGACTATAAAAATTGTAGAATAAGAACTTAACTGGAAATTCTCCGGGGAAGTGTTTGAGACAGAATGCAGTATGTTCATGTGTAGCTATATTGCCTCTACTCTGGTGACAGAAAGAAAAATATGGGTTTTTTTCAGTAAACTGAATGCATATCTCTCAAAAGTCTCAGAGGGAACGGTTATTTGTAACACCAAGCTGCCATTTTAGGATTTTTTCTCAGGGGGAGGGTTGGTTTGTGTTTTTTCTCTTGAACTGCCCCCAATGACAAGGTTTCCAGGTAGCAAATCAGATCCCGTAATGACTATTTTACCACTTCCATGCTTGTCAGAGTTTTAGAAGGTAATCTCAAACTTCTTTTGAGATACTAAGGCAGAAATTTGGACCAATTCTGGTCATTAAAACCCCCTGATTCAGGTCTGCAAAATATAGCTATATTTGTGGTCATAAAACCCTCACCTGCAGACAGCTGCAAACCTATTTACTTATTACTGTTCTTAAATCCCTGCAGGGTGAAAGAGAAATGAAAGATGTCATAGCTCTCCCCCTTTTTTTTTCATTTGTGGCATATCTGACCTGTACCTCAGCCCTTCAGTTATGATTTTACTGTGCGCTATTTACTAAGCACAGGTAACAGCAGCCTACCTTGTATACTCCCAATCAAAATCAAAGGACCTTCTGTATGTCGGGGATATTCTGTTATTAAACCCCAACATTATTAGTTTTTCTTTCCTTTTGACAACAGAAATAGAAACGTGTCAGTGAGAGAAACTCTTCAATTATCTGGATTTTTTTGAAGGGCAGATCCGAGCCTTCTGAACCTTGTCCTATTTTTAACAGAGTTTGCTACAAATGGGGAAGAAGTGGCTTGGCTGCTTGACAAATCCTCCAGATCCAACTTAAACACCCCTTCCCTCTCACTGGCTTTGTCTAGACTAGGATCTGTAGGGGGTTTGTCTGCAAATGTTTGCTAACCCTTTCTAACTTGTGTGAAAATGTAGGCACTTTTAAGACAGATTGCCTTTCACAAATACTGACCTGACCTAGCTAAAACTTCCCAGACGTCTGTGTCCATGGCCAGCCACTGAAGCAATGACTGTGAGGACATCAGGCATTACTGCCTGGCAGCTGCTTCTCCTTGTGCTGCTGAAAGCATCACGTCAGTGGAATTTTCTCCCTCCGAGTGCAGCGTCAGCTCCAGGTACCTCTAAATGGTGTTCAAACTAAACCAGAGGATATTGCACCGGGGCAGATGAGAAGCACGGACATCTGCTGCACATGACTCAACCAGAAAAAAAAGCCTCTGTGTGTTGGCTGTTTGATTAGCCTGGTAAAAAACCATAGACCATCCTTCTCTGAGGCATTGCGGCAGGACTGTACCTAAACCAAATGTTTGGGAAAGGAAAGCCCCCAAAGAACAAGGGTGCCCACATGTGCAGCCAGGAAGGAGATTCAGGAAAAGCACATGTGACACTCTGTCCTGCCATGTGCACGATCCTCAGGGATTCACTTAGGCACTCCATGCAGAGCCAGACTTCGGGTCTCCCGAAAGTTGTACTCAAAGCCTGCGGGTACCCAGCTTGTAGAAGCTGTAAATGTCAAGCTGAAGGTCAGTTTCCATGTTTTACTGTGAGTTTCTGGTCTTTCTCTTAAAAACATGGCCTAGTTATCAGATTCTTATCACAGGTTCTTGTTCCTAAATGTTAGAGGATGTTTATAGTTTCTGTCCACTACCATTGCCCTTAGGATCTCAGTATATAGAAACAGACTTTGTGTGGATGGTGTATAAGGTTTTTCTTCCTTATGAAGAATCTCACTGATGGGAGTAGGGAGATGTTTATCACTGCCACACAGAAACCCTCCTGCCAACGAGAAAATTGCATGCTGACTATGAAAGACGGAGGGGCACAGAGAGATGGATCTATGAAAGACAGAACAAAGGGAGAGGGAGATACATGTAGGGGTTTTTTTCCATTGTGAGAGACTCACGCATTATTTTTGGAGTCTGAACAGTTACATAGCAGGACATGCTGTTGACCAGCACTCACCTAATTTTTAAAATAAAACTTTCATTATGTGTTAGAGCTCACACAATATTCATAAACACGAGTCTCTGCCTTGTTTCCCCTCCAGCCTAACCTTCAAGCTGCTGAAGTGGAAATTAGGTTTTGTTCTTGTTGCTGTTTTTAACTGGCATAACATTTCTAAGTGATGCTTGCTGGATTTCCTGAGGTGCAGAAGAGTAGCTCTGTGGATCACACCTTCACTCCAGAATGGCAAGGATTGGTCAAACAAAAGGGAGGGGGGACGCAACACACACCTTTCTTTCTCTGGCAGAGATAATTGCCATTCCAACATGAAATTTTGGCTCATCCTCTTTTTTGAGCAGGTGGACAGATTCTTTGAATCCCTGCTGAGAAAAAAAAAAAAGTTTACATGATTCTGACTCCTTACCTTCAATTGAGAGTTTTTTACAATGTTAGAACATAAGGCTTGAGTTGCTGAGACACATGGTTAAGACTTGAAATATTACACTTTTCTGCCTTGCAAATACCTCTGAAAGGTTAAAAGCAAAGCATCTTATAAAAACAAAATCTGAGGTGCATCCATAAAGATTTTTTGGCCAAATTAAGACCTGATGTTTAAGCAGGTGCAGCTTCCCCATTGTGTGGATAGAGTTTGCCATAAACAGCAGCCTAGAGTTATTGACATTAAAAAGCAGGTGGAATAAGTTTATCCTGCTTTAATTGGATTGTAATATTCTCTCATTAGAAAACAAAGCAGCCACCTTGGCATCACAGGAGCAGAAATCATCACAACTTGCTGCTGCCCAGGAAGGTTAGGAAGCTGCTGCTTTTTTCTGGTTTTGTCTTTTGATCAGAAAACTCACATTATATTTCTTTCTCTCCCAGACCTGGTGTTTTTTAATACAACTTCTTTTTTTTTATTTTTTTTTTTCATGGGCTGTGAAGCCTGAGCCCTTTTCTGGAAGTAAAGAGTAACTATTCTCCCTCAGTGACTATTCAGGCATGTCTGCAGCTTGTGTTGCTATGCCCAAATTAGTCTGAGATGCTGGGCAAATTCTTGAAATACCATACACTCATTCTCTGAATTAAGAATCCACTGCTGGTGTTTAATTTCTGTAGGTTGGTTGTTTGGGTTTTTCTTTATGTACAGATATTTATACTTTTTTGTACTGATTATATCTGAAGCACGAGAAATGTTTGAGTGTGAAGAATGTGATGGAGACTCAAGGAAGCTGTGTTCCTGCTCCTCCCCACTGCCACTTGTTTCTCATCTGATTTTTGAGCAAGTCATTTACATCTCTTTGCATCAGTTTCCTAGTGCATGTAAAGGAGATTTACTTCAGAATAATTCATTACTAACACCAGTGTTATTTCCTGTTATCTGCTGTATGGTACGGCTGGGGTGGAGATGGTGACTACACAATAACCAGCAGGAGAAACCCTGTTATAATCATGGCCCCCTGAGCTTTTGCACGTATCCCACTAGTGAAAGCCAGCTTGCCTGAACTATCCTGCCACACACATGGATGTGGCACATGCTCTGGCAATGAGACGCTGGAAACATTTCCAGCTTCTGTGTTCCAACAACTGTAATGAATCAACCACTTCTGACCTCCTGCAGTGTTGTGTGCTCTTCCTTCCTCATGAGGATAGAGAAAACTCAGTGGATCTTTGGAGTCCTTCAACATCTTTCAGGTTCAGCCCCTTGGCAATTAATGCATGGCTTGAAAACTTGCTAGAAAATGTAGTTCTTTAGCACTGCAGCACTTCTTCATTTAGTACTTTGCAAGTGAGTTGTAAAAATTTGCCCTGGAGACAGGGAAATGCAAATATAAATTAGATGGAGCACTAATAACATTACATTACAGAACAATGCAAACCATTTTGGACACCCCACAGAGAAGAAATCCACGCATTCCTTTCTGAATCATCTTTATGGAAATTTCTGTAAACGTGCCGTTATTAAAAAAGAGTAGCAATTATTTCCTTCTTTGGTTCATCAGTTGCAGGGAGGGGGAGATTTGGCAGGGGAATTAATTTTGATTTTTTCCCTCTTTCTTCCATGTGCTCGTCTCACATGACAGCCACCAGCAGCGTGGAAGCCTCCACTGGTAGAAGGGAGCAAGAAGGACAAGGAGAAGTGGTTGACATCATTACAGATGGGCTTCCGTAGGTGTAAGTAGTTAGGGAGTAGCAGAAGCAGACAAGGTTGCAGCTAACAAACAAGGCTACTCAGGAAGCCAAAGCTATTAAGATATGTTGACATAACATTTGCAAGCTTCACAGGGGCCATCATTATAAATTAGATTTAGTATTGATCAGACAGTTCAGCATTGGGGCTGGAGGAAAACTGGACACAGAGTTCCTTACAAAATTGGCACTTTTGGTTTCTGCCTTATGATTCATGCAGAAGGGCAGAGCATACCGCCCCCTCCACCCTCCACCCCAATCTATGGACTGACCTCAAAAGGTGAGGCTGCTGGGGGCAGGTGGAAAGTTGCAGTCGTTTGGAGTTGGCGCAATCTTTCAAAATTGCAGTTGCAGTCATAACAAGGACATTAAAAATGTGCCCGAGAGATAGAAGTTAAATCCAACACGTCTGCAAATGCTGCAACTCCTTGCTAATGAGGCCTACTGGAGATTTTGCAAGCGTATCATTCAGGATGAAAACTGGCTGGCTGTGTGTTACAAGGTGTACCAGGGAAGGGATCTGGTGATTTAACACAAGGGGAGAAAGCAGCTTGTGAGGCTCGTTAGATCAATGGGGATTCCAGCCTTATACCTCAAATTATATGCCCTCTCTTCTAACATTCACCTTTGCTGTGCAACGCCTACGCCTTCCTCTTTTCTTCTCTTTTTTTTTTTCCTCCTTTTGTTCCAGCAGTGTATTTTCATGCCTTTCCAGTAAGCACCACCAGAGCAGAAAATACCCACGGTTTATAAGGAAGCCACAGGTAATTCACTGCAGCTGAAAGTTTCTTTGTCCAAAATGAAGGTTTCGCTGCCCTCTCTATCACTTGACAGTGTTTAAATTCCCAAAGAAAATTGCTGCCAGCAGCTTGACAAGCTTACAGGGACCAGGCGCTCTCACCATGCTGAACCTCAAATAAAATGCAGCTGGCAGAGGGAGATGATGGTAATCCACCTAGTCCTGCTCAGTCACACAATGCCAAATACCCGTCCTGTGGTTCTGAGACTAGTTGAGACTTTTTTCCCCTGGCCAATGGACTTGAATTCAAGCTCCAGATCCCCACGGCATGTCCAGGAGTGTTGTGGTACACCCTGTGCTTGCTTCTTCCTTGGTCAAGGTAACAGTGACACTGTCCCAGATGTGAGCTCCATGCTACAACCCTGCCTGCAGCATTACTGAGTGTTTGGCCTTGGCACCTCACCATGCAGACTACTCTAAGTCTTATTGGTCCCATTTCGTACAGTCCCTAACACATGCTTTTTTTGGGGAATCCCAGGCACCACACCAGCTGTGTAGGAGTTGTATGTTGTGTTCACATCCCCCTGTGTGTCCAGCCTTCTGTGGCTTGCTCTTCCCACCCATGGCACAGAGCACCTCTGGCCCCAGGCAGACACTCATGTTCCCCCAGGCAGGACTGGCACTGGCCTTTCCTTAAACCTCTCCTCTTACCCTTCTGAACTGACAAGATGCCATGTCAGGATTTAGTGATTAATAATTAATGAAGTGTACAGTGCCTTGCCACCAGGGTAGGGATGAAGGTTCATGGACAGTGAGGCCCCACTGGGATTAATCCTGGTTCCCAGGGATCTTGCAGGGCCACTGCTGCTGCCTTTCATCTGCTCCTCCAAACTCTGTCAGCAGGAGGAAGGCAGGATGTCTTCCTGATGCCCTCCTGAAGACATAGAGAGAAAAGCAGAACTGCTTCTGGTTTTCTGAGGAAACCAGGGACCTAAGAGGTGGCTCAGAAGTTAAACCTTTTAATTAGGAGGGACTGACTTCGTACCAAGCCCTACAGCATCTGACTTCAATAATGCAATGAGGTCTTTGTAAATACCCCTTGGCTTCAGAGAAGTAGTGCAGGGTGCTTGGTCAATGCACTGTCTGTTGGCTATCGCCAGGACTCATGGAGGGAGGGGACCAGCACCAGGGCACGGGGGCACCACCTCTTTGGGGGAACCAAAGCTAGGAGATCACCTCCCTCAGCCTGCAAGCCGCGGTGATGAATATCAGCCAAACGGCAAGGGGAAGCAGCAGGCAAGCAGGGGACAAAAGCTGGCGGCAGGAGAGGTGCCGCCAGCATCCTCCCGCCACCGCATTGTGGTAGTGTGAACGGGGGTGCTCGAGTGCCTGACCGCGGGGAGGGTTGGGAGAAAGAAGCTCTTTAAGCGAGACTATTCAAGCCTTTATGTCTCATCTCTTCACCCGCAGTGCCCCGGTAAGGAGCAGAGACTGCCCATAAATTGCAGTTTAAATCCATAATACCCCTGCACTAAACTGTCATCAAATGGTTACAGGTAAAATAACGAGACAAAAATGAAGGCTGGAGAAGGATTTTTATTGCTTTTAAAAGGTCTCTCTTGCAAGATGCTTGCCTTTTATTTCAAAAATGGTGCTGAAGAGTATTAAGAAGGCAGGGGAAATAGAGCCCCCACATTTGAAGTGGGGAAAAAACAATACTTTAATCACCACTCCTATTTATAATGTAATCATTCTTACATTTTGTTGCAGGGCGTTTTATTCAGTACATCTTTTGTAACCATTTCTCTTTTGACTTTCTGGAAGATTATGCTAAATGTCAAAATGTCTCTTTGGGCTCATAAAATGATGCCATAATAAAGTGTCATTTTAACTTAGAATGAGTAAAACAACCTATAAAATAAAATGGAACATTTTGACATTAATTGAAAAAGTTACCTGCTTCTCTACTTTCAGCAGATTCATGTCAGCATTAAAAAAAATAAATTAGGTTACGGTTTATTACAACATGTGATGACCTTTAAGTAATTTTATAGCACTTTATGGCTCTGTTGCAGTCTTCTAATCAGCATTTGTCTGAAGGAAACGATAAGCAGCCTTTCTCCTTCCTCCAAAATTCTGTTAATTTTAATCCCTATGCACGGAGCAGGATTGCTATTGCAACCAGGTGAGTCAGTTTATTTTACAGTTATTTGAGTCTTGCAATATCCTCCTGATTATTTTTTTTTAAAAATATTTATTAACTTTTGAGAGTTTCAGAGCTTTTTTTTTTATTATTATTGCCAACTAAATGTGAATAAAACCAAACTGTGGCCAGTAGGGCATTCAGACTTCTTCCTCTAACTTCAAACACCAGTATGTAGTTCTGCTAGAAACTGCGTAATTTTCCATGGGAAGACTTTCTTGTACTAGCTGCCATTTATGCAATGAATGTACCCCCAAGGTAAATTTATACTGGCAGTTTTGACGCATGTTTACAAGATGCACAACACCACACAAGCGCATACATGGAAACACACACTAGGAGGGTGTTTTAATAAGGCTAGAAAATTATTTTAGAAAGTCTTTGCAGAAAGACACCCTGCAAGTTCTCCTAAGTGAGTTTTGCAAATTATTTTTTTAAAAAAAAGAGAGAAAAACACATTAACCAAACACTTTTAGCTGAAATTAAAATGTCCGTGATACATTGCTTGAGGATAATAAATTTACCCCTTCTGTTTTTCCTGTGATCTAGTTATAACTGTCTTAGAATATAATAGAAGATACATGATTTAAATTAAAGAGGTCAGAATTGAATATTTTGGATAATTCAATAAAAAAAACAAAAAGAAAACGGTGATGAAAAACAACAAAGCAAAGAAGGCAGCAACCAAAAAGACAGCAAGGGACTGGCACTGCTGCCTTCTTGGTACGGGCTGGTAATGGCTCCTAAACCAGGGGAGATCTCTGCTGACTCCTTAAATCAGTTTTCTTCCCAGCATATGTATCATCATTTCTTTTCATGTGTTAGATCTATTATTGTAAAGCAATGTAATTTCCACTGTCACACGACTAAGAGAAAATATTTCTAAAGCTTAGCAGTAAGAACACATAATAGTTTAGATTCTATTGTCGTCTTTAATCTGCTGAAGTATTTAATTCCTTTTCTTATAATGAAAATACTGTATTTCTGTTATCGTGTCCAGAGAATTCTGGTGGAAATTATAAGTTTTCTCAGACAAAGTTGTGTTTGACTATTTCTCTGATGAGGTGAAAGGTCAATTTGCTTATAGTTTCCATGCTTCATTAAAATTCAGCTTCTCTGCTGTGTAATGTGGGTAATATTAATTTTCTAAACATTGATGTACAGCAGCTGCTAACTAATTTCCATAATGGTTGTTCTATTCTAAGGGCATTAAACCTGAAACAAGGTGGATCCAAACGGAAAAAAATGTAGATGATTACTGGCCATCTGCCAAAAAGACGCTTGGGGATGTGAAATTTCTGGAATCACTGAAGGTTCATTTTGATCAAATATTCATATTCTGAGCCATGTGTCAACAATTTTACTGTTTAAAGACAGGGAGGTTGTGGAGGGGAATATTGACACCATCCTTCACGTGGGAGTTTGCTTTCGGGCTTCTTATATAAAGGAGAATATGTTGTTAAAGAAGAATGGAGTTAACACTAAGAACATTAAGATGTGTTCAAAGGAAGGTGCTGAAGTAACAGAGACACAAATTTCTTCCCTTGGGTAAAGGGAGTGTGCAGGGAGAGAGGTCATGGTAATGCACTCAGCTTTGAAGTCAAGAATAACCATATGCATGACCATTTGGGAAATGCTTCATGTATTTTCATTTCCACAGATTCATTATACTAATGGCAGTAGACAGGACTACGCTTTTAAACTGAGGGACAGTCCCATGTTAACAGACTCATGTGCCCAGGTGGAGTGCCAGCCTTGGGGGCCTGAACTGACAAACCAGCCAACGCCTTCCGATTGCATCCGCTCCGCGACGCTTCACTTCTCTGCTCCCGAAAGGCATCTCCTTCTGGGAGAAATTGCCTGCTCCAAGCCATTTGGTCCCACTTTGCTTATTGCCAAATAGTTTACCAAGATCCATCTGAGATCAGGGATGAGTTTCTCCAGCAGACCATTTTCCTGTTCCCGAGCATTTCACAAACCACCTTTCATTTTCTCGAGTGTATTTGATAAGCGGTGTTACTCAAATACACATCAGCTCACCAGCTATGCGGAGTGTGGCTGTGCGATTCGTCTTCATTACCGTTCCGGGCTGACTGCACGTCTTGGTTACGTGGTGCCGCACATGATGGAGCGTTTTCTTCCTGGTGAGCTGAGCCAAAATGAGATAAACCAGGGGAAGCTCTGTACACAAATGAAATGGTGATGAGGGCTGTTCTGCCAGCGGAGGATTGATTAGTGCTTCACCTATGCTAGCCCTGCTTTCTTATTGCTTCCATTTCCTCAACGTATGTGGTATGAATATAAAAGTATGAAAAATTTAATAAAAAGACAGCTACAGCTGAAGGAATTCCTATTGCTGGGAGATCCCCCTGGGCTTACCAAAGGCCAGTCTCGGTGATGATTTCTTGGGTAGGAGACAACTCAGACAGGGCAGGGCATTTCTGGTGATCCCTAGAAGAGGGCGATGGCATTCCCGGGGTTTATTAGCTTGGATTCATCATAGAGATAACCTACCTTCTGCATCAGACCATGAACAGAAATGAGGTTTTATACCTGCTCCTGACTGTGCAGACAGTCTAAACTGTCAGGGGATTGCACATGGGAAATACCACGTGCAGCTTGGCAGTGGTCTATTTTTGACCTTTAATTTCCCCGGTGTTTAGGCTCTCCTGATTTCAGCCTTGCTCCCTCTCCCTTATCTCCATCCCAGCAATGATTAAGTCAGCCACTGACAAGATGAGAAGCCACAATGAGGAAGTTTTCATGAACATCAGAAACACCTACCCAGCCTGTCTGGGAACAGCACTCACCACTTCTGAATGTTTCTGCAGCCTTGTAACTCCCTTGTCAAGGCCTTCTCCTGCACGTGTGCAGACCTTATGTGAAGTTTCTCCGTTGCCCATCTTTCTCTCTAACCTAGACAGAGCTGTGTCTTGCAGTATGAAAAATGGACTTCATGCTCTCTGCCCTTAACAGTGTGTCTAGCAGTGGCAATCTGGCTTTTCTAATGCAATACATGCCAATGAAGTCCCCGTGACAAATACTTTTAAAAAGTATTTTTGGATCTTTGCGCTCTGGTTTTATAACATAAAAATGCCGGTCTTCATCCAGTGGTGCGTCTAGACCAGCTGTCTGGTCCGAAGCAAAATTAAATCAAGGCAAGAGCCAAGTGATATTTCAGTTTCCAGTAGCATAAGTGACTTAGCTTAGTGGCTTCCCAAGCCTAAAACTGAGTTTGCATCTTTGTGATTAATAGTCCTCGATGGACATTTCTTTTGTTAATTTATAAAGCAGCCTTTCCAGCTGCTCTATTCTTAGGCCCCGGTGAAATGAAATGGGAAACGAAGGCTGTCTTTACTAATGAGAATTCTCACTCTCTTATTTTTCTATATTGATATAATTTAAATACAAGTGTAACACTTCTCTTTTTCTTTTTTTTTTTTTTGTAATCTTTCAGAACAGCTCATTTCCAAAATGAGGAGAAACATAGCAACTCCCAGCCAGAAATGTAGTATTCTAGGAAAAGTGGCCATTGCTGTAAATAAGGGCTTGCAACACGAGGGAGGAGGGGTGTGCGGGTGTGGGGTGGGTAAAACGACTTCTCAGCTTTAAATATAGCACTGTAATGAAAGTTTATAATGTAGAAAATTAATGACTGCATTTTAGCAAGCTGAACTGACTCTCACCTTCCGCCCTCATAGTGGTCATTTGATTTTAACCCTGCTAAGAGCAGTGCATAAATAATTAAAGCTACCTGTTGGGATGAGCCTGAGGAAAGGGCAATGGGCAGGCAAGGTTGGGGACACTGGTCCCACCCCACAGGGCTGTATCCCCCCCGATCTTCCCAGATGCAGAAGCCTTGGGGATCGCTCTACCGCAATCCACCTCCTCTCCCCTCCCCAGGGCAAGACAGGTCCAGAAATAATATTCCTCATTTTATAGGTCGGGAAAACTGAGTTTTCAGTGTTTATCACATGAAAATAAAGACATGCCACGCGAGTGCTGTTTCGGCAGAGAACTAACCAGCCAGGAATGCCAGCACCCGTTGTGAATGTTGCGCTCGTGATCGGCTCAAAACAAAGGTGTTATGAAAGAAGAGGGAGAACAGGGCTCGGTGTTCTCCATTAGAAGTGTTGTTATGGTGCTCTCTGTTCTGTTACACATTTTATTAGGATAATAATTTCAGTAAACTACATCTGGCTTTCCTGAGGGCTGTCCCCTCAGGTTAAACAGGCTACCTAAAAATAACTCCTTTTTTTTATAAACGCTCCTCCTTTTTATCTTCCTTTTGATGGCTTTTCATTTGAATTATTTCTCTTTTTTTTTTTAAGATTACATTAGCACGTTTTTCCCCTTAATTCTATAATCTTTTCAACTCTAGGCTCCTTTGTACTTTGTGCTTTTGTACCCTTTTCTTCTCAAGTCCTTTTCATGTTTCCTCCCTTTTGTTTTTCCCTGAGAGCCTTTATTGTCATTTTATCCTTTATTTTTAGTCTTGAGCTGTACAGTAGGAAGTAATGCTAAGAAAATTGAAAAGGAAAAAGCTGCATAAGACAATGTAGTAAAGAACAGTCATATACTGAGCCGTAGGAGAACTTAGAAATGAAGGCACAGTGGTGAAACCCATATACTTTTGGTCTCTGTGGTGCAATACCCATGAAAAATAAAACAGTGACATTTCCTTTAAAAAAAAAAAAAACAAAAAAGGCAAGCCAATAAACAAATAAAAAACCCCACACACCTGTGTGCATCTATGACTTTGCTATAAAAATGGTCTGGAAATGGACCTCTTTGCGATGAGAATCTGAGCTAAATCCCCCACGCATTGAGATAAATCTATTTTTAAGGCACAGATGTGAGAGAATTTGCCTGGAGACTCCTACCAAGTGAGCAGAACCTGACAGTGACTGATTTTGGCTTGTGCTAGAAGCTGACTTACTGTTTTATGAGTTAACAACTTATTGTTTAAATGCTTTAATGCTGATTTATGCCAAGATTGCCTGGTTTGTATAAAGAGGTATAAAACTGGCTATCTTATATATAAATCACGTTCCTGATAAAGTCTCTTCTCAACTGAGGAGAGAAACGTGGCCAATTAATATTGGGAATTTGACAGATTGTTGCCACCATTAAACCGAACTATCTCTGCGTGCATCAAATCTCTTCCTCCTATTTTACTTTTCCATTGCTGCAACTAAAACTGAAGAAAAACAGGAGTTAAAAAGGGGAGGCTCTGAGCAGCAGCTCGCAGGGGTGAGTGCTACATGGTGCTGAGTGCTTGCCCAGGCTCTCAGTCTCACCCACCATGCAGGTGCAAAGGGGATCAGGCTCCCACTAGCTCTGATGTCCTCACCAGAAAGACCTTTTTTTCTTTTTCTTGCTTGCTTATTGTTTGTGTGCCTCTCCTTATGAATTGCTCTGTCAGTGTCATAGGTTTCCACCAAGACCAAAACAGGTCCAGCCTCTGCTTCCTTTGGTGAAGCTACTCCTCCATCCCAGTTGTTCCACTCCTTTATTCCTGTCGTCTGTCTCTGCTGATAGCTGTTTTTCCAGAACTTATTTTTAAATATTTGATAGCATTAAGTATTGCTAAGATACATATGACAATTATCTCACTGTTTCAGTATGACTTGGTGCAGAAACTGAACTGGGATGAAAAAACTGAATTGGGTTGTGGGGTAATGCCAATTCAAGCATTTCAACCATAAAGATCAAGCAAGTTCTAGGTATTTCTAGAGCAATAGGCAGGGGGTCTGCACTGGAATTCAGGTTCCAGTGTCTAGAGTCACTCAGGTCACTCACCTGTACCTTGTTGCCAGTGGGGCAATGTTTAAATGCCGGGCAATGTTAATGTAGAGCCAGTGTCCCATCCACAGGCTGGAAGTGGAGCTTAGGCTTGTAACTACTACACTGCTCATCCCTTTTTGCACCAGACCACTGTGGGAGGCAGGAGGCACAAAATGTCTAGAAAAGAAGAGTCTAAATGTCTGCCACTATGGACATGTGAGGCTGATGTGATCAGCCAGCTGCATCCAACTGTTCTACAAATATGTTGTCGTGTCCCACCCGCCCCCCCAAAAAAAAGTCATAAAAAAAATCTAAGTTAAATTCTTTAGTCAGAAGCCCTGGCAGAATGATGCTGTCATAAATTTTTATGGAGACATAACCAGGGATGATGAGTTCTTGGGTTGTGATGTTTATTAAAGTGTTTATTGGAACCTTGCGGTACAGTAACAAATGATACCATAAAACAAATTGGGCTGTTTCTAATCAGCAAAACAGCACAAAACCAAGATATTTAAGGCAGATGTGTTTCTTTTTTTCTTTCCATTTCCATTCCATGAAAAATTACCAGTATCTTTCTGCAATCTTTTCAATCATGTTGAATTTAGAGCAGTGTACTAGCAAGAGTGTCTTTTCTCCCATCTTATATTTTTCACCACCTATTCTGTAACGATTTTGGTCTGCTTCAGAGATGACACAACCCTGAAGTCAATCCCTCTGTCTCTGTTTTCAAAGTCCAAAATTTTCGATAGTCATGGCTTATAAACTCAGAGGGGGCCACTGTGGATATTCAGTATGTCTTAATGTTTTATTCAGACTGTAGTGCCGTAAATTATATTTCATTTAAGTTAGGTGCTTAGAGGGTTAAATTCAACCTTTTTGAGGATCACATAAAATCTTGGTAGTCCTGCTTTCTGTGAGTGATGGTCCCCTAGCCACATTCCGCTCTTTTTGAGATGCAGGTCCATCTTAGCACATCTAGCTCCGAAGACATTACTGATGTCCTCTGTGTTGGGCTGTCATATTTCTTCTCTCTTCTTCTCTGTTTTCCTTCTCACAAGCCTCTGCTTGTCCTGTCTGCTGAGACTGTAAATTCTTCATCGCAGCATCTTTCATGGCCAGAACTTTTGTCGGCTCTGCACGGCTGGCATCATGGTGCTGAGGGGCCGGTGCACAGCCAACAGCTCCTGTTTGCTCCCCAATGCCTGGCAGCAAGAGCTTGGGCTGGCAGCAGCTGTGCCAATGTATGGACAGAGCTAAGACATCAGGGATGGGAAAAAAAAAGAGTATGAGTACTTGGCTCAGAGGTCAGGTTTGTTTATGTCAAGTACATAGGTAGGGCCATACAGACCTGGAGTGAAAAGGGACAACTAGGTGCAGCTCAGGGATGGTGTGGAAAGGAATAGGAAATGCCTGGGGAGAAAGGAGAGACAGAGAGCTGAGTGGTGCAGAGGGATGGAAAGTGTCAGTGGTTTGGGGACATTTGGGGAGACTATGGAAGATTTTTGGTGGTGCTGGGTGACGGCATAGGTCTGCTCTCTCCTCCTCCCTTCTCCCCATGAACTTCTGCCCTTGCACAAGTGGTGTGGGGCAGCGAGAAAGGAAAAGACAGGGAGATCGGCAGTGCAGACTCTGCCCCTCTCTTCCCACTCTGGAGAAAACCCTTCCCTCCACCCCCCAGCAGTATACCCCAACTACGGGGACAGCAGCACATCCAGCTACCTAGAGATCTAGAGGTCAACTTAGTTGATCGCTCTGTGGTCAATTTGGTTGGCTCTGGCAGGTGGTCCCCATCCCTCCAGGGAGAAAGGATAAGCAAAGGCAAGCAAAAGAGCCAAAGATGTGGCAACCAGGGCTGATGATAATATTGCAGCCACCAGTAGTTAGCCATGCAAGGTAGCCACCAGCTTTTCCTGGGCCTAAGTTTGCCCTTGCTGATCTTAAGGATGGTTCAAAATGATAAACTCTCTGTGTGTGTCTATTTGCAACAAGGGATATCTTTTAGCTTTGGAGACTGGTGAGTGAGCTGAGGAAAATCACTTTAAATAACATGAGATGTGGAAGCATATTTTATCTGTTTATCAGGATTTAATCTAAACCTACTTATATCTATTTCTGCATAGCTACAGGTGGAGAATTGAGGCTTAGAACAAGTGGTGGATTAGGCTGACCGTATTTGTCCTAGAACACTTCAGCTTTCCCACAAACAACCCCTTCAAAATGCAAATCTGTAGAAAGAAGGTTCATGCTCACCCCAGCATGAACAAACACTGAAGGTGCTGTCACACGCACTGTCACATCGCCACAGTCCTGCACAGGTATAGAGTGCTCATTTTTCAGCCACAACTCCTACAATTTCCTGCTTAACACGAGCTGTGAAAGGGAACATCCTCCTTTGACATGCAGATTTTCTGTTTATGTGGGCAACTTTTGGAGACCAGGGGTCCATCCCCATCAGAATTTTATAAATCTCACTCAGACATTTCCATTACTCTTCAGAGTAATATGGACAATGAGGTGCTTCATTCAAACTCGTTGCAACATGAAACAGTTTACAGCATGTGCTAACTGTTGTAACACATATAACGAAGGTTTTCTTCTCTTTGTTCATTTTTGAGAGGTTGGAAGGCATTATGGAGTTCTGAGTTTGTGCACTAGCACAGTAGCCTTCAGCAGGGATTTTGATGGTTAATCCTTGCAGAGATCAACATGCCGTGACAGCGGCTGAGCAAGAAAAGTTGCACATTGGAGAGAGTTAAGATGCTAAAGGCTTTTTTTTCTTTGCTTGTTTTTTTTTTGACATGTACCAATTTAATATTCTCATCGTATTAGTATTATCCTGATGATGAGTAATGTAGAGGGAACGCCTTTTCTTGTGCTCTGTGACAGAGCTCTCTGGAAACTCCCTTGCATCCTATGTGCGCACAAACGAACACACCAAATTTTTTCTGTTGCAGTGGTTACCAGCTAAACGACCATGTGCTCTGGGGTGGAGATTTACAAAACTGAGGTTGAAACTTGTCTGGAAGGGAGCACTTTATAACAAGGCAAAGAGGCCTGTGCCAGCAACCTCTCTGTGGAGAGAGATTTGTGATTTTGCCTAACTTGGGTAACATGGTAGTCAACCAGGAGGCTCAGGGCTAGCCCAGAGATACCATGTGAACATGTCATTAAAAAGAAAACATTTGATAATACTTATTTTTAGAATTGAAGATAGAATGTACTGGAAAACCACGCCAATACTTGCAAATATTTCCTCTCTAGCACAATACAGTCACACCCATAATTTACCGCCCTCCCCAACAGAAGACAGAACTGGCCTTTTCTTATGAAATGGGGGTGGGAAATGGAAGGCAGGGGCAGAACTGCCAGAAATAGAGAGAGGACAAAGTTGTATGCCGACTCTGAGGTATGAGGCAAGGCCAGAACTTGCAGAGGCATCAGAGAGCTGGGAGATGCGGCAAGGCACTCCCCGGAGGAGGTGGTGTGAGGAGGAGGTGGTGTGGGGGGAGACACAAGTGAGCCAGACAGGACTAAATGGCTACATTTGAGATGGTCCGGAGGGGAGGGAGTGTAATCAGTGTTAATTAATTACTCTGTGTTTATTTTTACTCTGTTATTCAGTGCCCCAGGTGCTTTACTGGTGGAGAGGGAGGGAACACTAATAAATCGGTATTGCTGCTTATTATTATGTACTAATTTGTAGCAGCAGTTTGTGTGCTTTTTTTTTTTTTAAAGCAAGTCAATAAAGATAATATTCCTCAAAGGTGATTTCCAGATAAGAAGGCAGTTTATCAGTACTCCCAAATTTCAGCCAGCTGTCATTAAGTGTGTCTTCTCGGCTTGTGAAGGGCTTTGTAGCTGGGTCAAGGCTGCTGGAGCTGGCTGCAAGGTTGCTAAGGGAACCGCTCTGTCCTGAGATTCTTCTTATGCATCAAACTTTCATCTTGCAAAATTTCTGTAGGCAAATCACTGTGAGATGAATGATAATATGCCGCACAACTGGGACAAGTGGGCTGAGGTAGCTAGAAGGACTGAGTCACATTTGTTTGATTTCATTTTCATATTAGGTGTGTGCACAGACGCATAGCTAAAAGGACATAAATATATGGTATTACACATGCATTTGTGCTTCTGCTATACGGTACTACAGGGATTGCCATTAATAATATTTGGGGGCTTGGGGGGTGTTTTGGAAGATGCTGTGGAAAAAAAGAAATAAAAAATCAATATAAATATTACTAGAAGGACCTTAATTTTGATGGGCTTTGGATCAGGCTGAAGTGCAGGCAGTCTCCCCGGAACATTTCTGTCTCTGAAATGGGAGGCAACAGTCACTCAGACAAGCGATACAGATTGAACCACACAGCTCTCCCAGCTGAAAAATTTTGGCCAAGAATGTGAAACAAACTTACCCTTAAGAAAAAGCCCTTTAATGTGCGCAGAGAGTAGATCACATGTCTCTTCTTGAGGTCTCACCTTATCAGACAGGTCCATAGATAGTCTAGCACACTGCACATCATTTATCTACCTCAAAAAATTGGAAGGGTTGAGTCAACCCTGCTGGGATTTAAACCTTTGTTTCCAGGATGTCTGGATATTTCAAAGCTGATACTTAGACTACTAAGCCAACCCCTCTGGCTTAGTTCATTATACAGTAGAGCAGCTTATAGTGAACTCTGACCTATAGTGAAACTGTTGAAAGTGAAAATCTGGAATAGTTACAGTGATGGTCCTTGCTTCCAGCAAGACTATAATTGGTTTATAAACAACTACAAAAGTTGCACTATTTAGTGTATTTTAACTAGTGCTTGCTGCAATCCTCCTTTAATGCAATACTTGAGTTTTACACAAGCCTTAATCTTAAATTAGTCTTACATTGAAATGACATGTCTATGGCATGGGATACAGTCCATCAAGAGAGGACTGAGATTCCTTTTTGGCCTCAAAAGTTTCCTAGTATTTTCAGCAACTAGCTAATGGGCTGACTTAAGATCAGTAAAAAATTAAAAATTAAATGTCAACCAAGATTGCTAGCCCTAAAGAATGCAGGCTCGACAGACCATCTGACTATTATAAATTGCTCAGCTCTGCAATTTCCAGGAGCACAGAAGTCTGCTACAACATAGTCTTGTTTGCGTTGGTACTGACGAGCCTGAGATTGATGCAGTTCATAAAGACAAACATAACTTTCAATGGCTGACTTACTTCAGCCTTCAGCAGACTGTAAGAAGCAAGTTCTGACCTATCTCAGGATTAAGACCTGCAGCATTCCAAATTAGAGTAAATTAAACTTTTGTCATATCATCCAGCTCCACTTAGGAAATCCCGTTTATAGGCAGAGTCTATATGCTCCCCTATATAGGGAAATGAGAGGTAGTGTGGAGAGGCCCACCTGTCTTTGAAACTATGTTGTTAAGAAAAGTGGCATTGCTGTTATAGCATGATAATCTATGGGTATAAATGAGGCAAAGTTTGTAGGGAGAGATAATATCTTTTATTAGACCCAGCAGATTGTTGGAAAAGAACAGACAACCTTTCAGCTACAAGAGCCATTTTTCAAGGCTGAAATAAAAGCAACATCTTCCGTGTTAAAGCCAATTGAACAGTTGGTCTGAGTTTAACTTGATTACATTAAATAGTTAGACTATCTGGGAGAGAAAGTGCTTGGTTCCTGTGGAGCATGAGAGTGATGTGAGCAAGGAAAAGTTGATAAGGTCCTTAGCTCCTATCGGGCAAAAAGAGAAAAATGCAGGTAATTCATTGTATGTGAAAGGTGGAGGGGCTTGAGGAGGGAATTACAATGTGCCATAAAGCCAATCTGTCTATTTAGTCTGTAATTCTTAGTGTTCAGCAGGGGTGTGCATTTTACTTCCCACACTCCTCTTCTGAAGGTGCTTTGTACATCTCCCTGGAGGTTTAGCCCTAAGCAGTCACAGGTGGAGTGGCTACTTTGTGAAAAAAGCCCTCCTGTCCTTCACTGACCATCTCCGTGAGTTTATCCAGTATGTCTTTATTGTTCTTTTACTGCCAAGGAGACTGCATGGGTATCTGTCTCACTGGCCAGTGCATAGTGAGTTCTGGGATGTACTTTTGCAGGAGCCAGAGGTTTCGTGGCTTCTGTAGTGGTGCATTTTACCGTGGTGGTCATGGAGATATTTTGGCAAGTCTTGCATGAGTTGCTCAAATGCAGTGTGGTTCACAGAGGCATTGAAATTTTGATTGGAAGAGTGCTCACTTAATCCAGACTCATGTTTAAGCAGGTTGATTGCAAACACTAAATCAGACCCTGTGGCTTTGTCTAGCCAAGCAAGCATTGAAAACTTGCAAAGACAGAGATTCACCACATCTCTGGGAAGCCTATTCTGCTGTTGCCCTGAGCTTGTAGTGAGTAAGTCGATTCTGATATCCACTCTGAACCTTCAAAGCTGTGATTTGTGGTCCTTGCACATTTTTAAACCATCTGCTGTCGACTAGAAGACTTGGGCTTTGTTGGCTTTGAAACTCCCCTTCAAGCTGTTGTATGCAGCTCTTACATTCTCCCTTTATGGATCCTCTTTATCCAACCAAACAAATCAAGCTCCTTCAATACCTCTTCACTCGCCATATGCCCCAAGCTCAGGACTGTCACAGTACAATCCACCAAACCTTCCACAGTTCTTTGAGGGTGCATTCTCTGTCATCACCCGTGCTGCTGATGAAGATACTGGACAGTATTTTACTTGTTTTCAAACCCTTTGGCTCTCTGTTTGCTGCTGGCTGCTGCCTTGACCTTGAGCCATTGATTAGCATCTTTTCAACCTGGTAGCCCAGTCAATTTTCAGTCTGTTTGTCTTGCCCATACTTCTTCAGTTTCCCAACAAGAATGATACTAATCCACATTTGCCACCCTCCCCACAGCCATGACATCAGTCCTTTCACAACAGAAAGGAATCAGGGTTTCTGAACACAGAATCATAAAAACATTGGAGGCTTACAGTTGGAAGTGAACTCAAGGTCACATAGTCCAAACCCCGATTCAAAGTTGAGCTAACTTCAAAACTGAGATCAGATCAGTCGGGGGTTTAAACAACTGAGCTTTGAATATTTCTGGTCATTCCAATAATCAAAATGGCCTTTGCTATAGAATGTACTTTTGCTACAGAATGTACTTTTACTACATCTCTGTCTGCCTTCTCTATACTTTCCCACTAGGCAGTAGAAACCAACAGTCAGAAGTCCCTGTATCTTTCTTTTCTCCAGGTTGAACTAACTGCACTCCTCCCAGTCAACCTGGTGACCCTCCCCGATACTTACTTTAATATGTCAGTATTTCCTTTATTTGGAGGACATAGGGAAGGAATGGGGTGGTTAAACTGCCTTCAGATGGGATCTCACAAGTGTCAGAAAGAGGGAACCAGCCCACCTCAACCTGCCGGCAGCCCAGTTCTCAGTCCAACTTCATAAATACGATTTCCTTTGATAAATCTGTTGTCTGCTCCAGTTTACCACCAGTCATTTATCTGTTTGGAAATGGATGTGCTCTGTTATTTTTCCAAGGACAGACCAACCTACAGTCCCCAGATCCTCTAGGCCTTTCTTAAAGTTGGGTGTAACGTCGGCCAGTCATCAGGGATCTCCCTCAAACACATTTTTCACACATGATGGCAGCCTCGCAGTTGTATCAATCAAATCTTTCAGCACCTGCTGAGGAGTCCCATCCAGCCCTGTGCATTTCAATACACTGTTGTCTACACTCCTTCCCTTATGACACTGGTGTGTGCAAAGATCTGGGTGCAAGTTTTCCCTGAGGTAAAAAGTCGCTGAGTACTTCAGCCTTTTTCCATACTGTGCATCACTAGGTTTTCACCCATTCAGAAATGGTTGTGCATTTTCTCTGAGTTTCTTTTCACTTCTGTCATGTAAAACTGCATCTTGTTAGCTCTTATGTTCCTCCTCAGTTTTAGCTCCAACTGGGCTTTGGTCTCTCTGGTTTTGTCCCAACATGTCTGAGCAGTACTTTTATACTTTTCCTTTGTTGTCTGCCCTTGTTTCCACTTCTTATGTGCTTTGCATTTTAGTTCATTAAGAAGCTTCTTGCTTAGCCAAGTGGGCCTCCTGCCAAAAGTCTCAGTCTTCCTGAACAATGGCCTGAACAAGTGATGCATGTTGATCTCCAGGAAACTTGCTTTGGTCAATGAAGTTAGTGAGACTGGAGGGGGTGGAGGGGTGGGGGGTAATGTGCTGCCAATTTGTTTTCCAAGGAAGGAAATAAATTCCAACTTTCTTCAAATATGGATGATAATTCAGTATTATTTTCAAGGCCAGAGTGTTACCCTGGCAGCTGCCTACAACTGATGCGACTTTTTAAACGAAGAGACTTAGTATATGGCAGTGTGGTGGCTTGACTAAAGATAGGGTCTATTTTCACAGAAGTGATCTGACAATCTTTTTTGGTAACTCTGAGGGGATTTGGGTAGATGTAAGATTTCCTCAAAACTAATACACCGCTTTTTCAGACTATGGATCTACCTCCCAACTTTTTTGTTTTGTTTTAAATGATTGAGGGGGATTAAATGATTGTGGAGGTAGGTGCACTGGTCTTGGTTCTGGATGTATTCAATTCTTTATGTTGCTGGTTGTGACTAGGAAATTAGTGTTTGTACAGAAAGTGATTAATGAAGCCATGGTGGAAATCGATAAGGATTCTAGGCTTTCAGTCCAGATGATGAAGCTTTCTTAGGTTTGTTGGTAGTTATTTAAAATCTCTTTCTCATGGTGAGTCCTACAGTGTATTGTGGGCGCACATTGTTCTTCAAGCTGTGAAAATGTCTGAAGAAAGTGTTATTGAAGGCAAAGTTTTGATAGCTAAGGGTAAAATGCATGAGCTGGTTTTGGTGTTGAGATGCTCTTTCTATCCTACAGATGCTTTTCTGTTCTAGTCTAGGATTTCTCCTTCCTCTGAAAGTGCCTACTATCCTTTTTTCACTGCTAAATATAAACGTAAAATTTAGACCAATTGTTCTCTACTTGTTTTCAGCTTTCAAGAGCACTGCTTCTCTTTCAAACCTAATAAAAGATATATCTGGTTTTCTCTTCCAGCTATATCAGTCAATCTAGTAAAATGTATTACTTCTTCAGACTCAAAGAACATAGTGGAATGGATTTGAATAACTGCTCCAATCTGCTCCTTCATTTGTGTCTCCTCTCATTTAGCCACTTGCAGAACAGGAATAATAAAATCACAGAATTGCAGCATAATTTAAGAAGGAGGTTTCTTTGAGGTCGTCTATTCCAATCAATTACTCAAAGCAGATATAACTATGGTTAGCTAAAGACCTTTTCTAATTGATTTAAATATCTCAAATTTTCTCCATGTTCCATAACTTTCTTAGCAACCTTTCCTGTTTTATCGATTGGATAAATCAGATGGATCGATCAGATCCATCTTCTCTATACACTTCCCCTAGGCAGATCAAGGCTGCACCAAGATCACCAGGGTAGCCTTGTCTTCAGACTTGACAAATGTGTTTCTCGTAGCCCCTCAGAGAAGCATCCTTCTCTGTCAAGATCTTTCTCTTACTGGAGACTTCAAAACTGGATCCAATACTGTAGATATGGTCTCATTGGTACTAAGTATGATGAAATAGTAGCTTCCCTTTCTAGCCTTGCTAGTCCAGCCTATATGTGGTTGGTCTTCCAGAGTTCCCTGTTGACCAATGTTCAACTTCTTGTTCATCAAAACCCACAAGTCCTTTCCTGCAAATCTGATTTCTGTCCGTTTGGTCCCCAACCTGGAGTGCATTTGCACAAGGAATTATTCACTACCAGATGCAGGACTTTGCACTTGTTTATTTTGAATTTCATGGAATCCCCCTGAGTCCATTTCTTCATCTCATCCAGCTTTCTGAGTGGCAAGCCCTGCTCTCTGGCATAACACCCACCCTCCTGCTCCCCGTTCAGTGTCATTTATAAACTTGCTGAGGGTGCACTCTGTCCAAGTGACTGGGTCATTAATGAAAACGTTAAACAGTCTTGACATCACCATCAATTTCAGTAGAACTCCACCAGTAAGATCATCATTTGGACTTTATGTTGATCACAACTGTCTAAGTCCCGCAATCCAGACAAAGTTTTATTCACAATATTGTGCATTTATCCCACCTGTGTTTCACTAGTTTGGCTGTAAGGATTCTATGGGAGACAGTGTAAACAACCTCCACTGCTTTCAGCTCATCCACAAATCTATTCATGTCTTCATAGAAAAGAATCAGGTTGGTTAGGCAGTATTCCCTCAGTCAATCCATGCTGTTCTTGTCTTGCCCATGCTCAGAAGTTACATGACCCTTCCAGAAGGATTTGTTTCATAATCTTTCCAGGGACTGAGAGGAAGCTGTATAGCCTCTAATTACAGGGGTGCCCTTCTTCAAGACAGGTGTGAGATTGACTTTTTTCCAGTCATTAAGAACCTCCTCTAATAAAAGTATTTTAAGGGTGATGGAGGCCTAGCAATTATGTCAGATGGACCTCTTGGCACCTCCACATCCATCCCATCTGGCCACATGGACTTGTGTTTCCAGTTGTCTGGTGGTCCCTGACTCTCTCTTCTTCTACCATGAGTAGTAATATATTCACAAAGACTGCTAGTAAGCTCAGGAACTTGGGATGGCAAATATTTCAGATAAAAAAATGAGGAAAAAAGGGAATTTAGCACCTCAGTCTTTACCACATCCTCTGTCACTAGCTTTCCCATTCCACTGAGCACTAGGCCCACATATTCCTTTGCCTTTTTTTACTACCAGTATATGCCTTGCTGCCCTTCGCATGTCTTCCTAGTTTCATCCCCACTTGAACTTTTTTAACCCCACCTATGCAGACTCAGGTAACATCACCATTTTACTCCTGGGCAGCAGTTCCTGCTTCTCCTTTCCATGCCCTTATCTGCTTCACTTGAGCTCAGTCAGGTGGTCCCTGCTCATCCATTCTGGACACCTTTTTAATTTGCTTGACTTCCTGCGGATCAGAGTACTGGCTCCTGTGCTTTAAGAAGATTGTCCTTGGAGATCAACCAGATTTATAAGAGCAAGCAAAAATTACATCGTTGCAGTTTCAGTGGATTGGCATGCAAAAGAAAGAAATCAGCTCAAGAATCAGGAGATAAAATGTCAGAGGGGAATTTTGTCCAGAAGAAATCTTTCTCTTGGCTTCTAAATCTGAGAAGCCCAGCCATCAAGCAAAGAAAATTAGATGTTGTTTTCTTTTCAATTTACTTCAATCAAAATACTGTTAATTAATTCTACTAAAAGAATCCCTCTTTCTATAAAGACACGTAGTATAAACTGACCATCAACCAAGAGGCCAAAAGTGATTCTCTCCAGAAGAATATTTTCCACTTAAGACATCCTAAGTTGAAAAACATTGTCTATAAGACTTTAAAAAATGGTTGTAGGAGAGGAAGCTGTGCTAAGGTATGCCAGGCAGTCTGCTTCTGAAAAGTCTGCTGAGACCCATTGCATTTGGTCTTGCAGTTTTCCTTCCCTTATGTTTACACATAAATTTTACATTTTGAGTCTCAGTGGCTTGTGAAGAGGTTTAAAACATATTCTAGTTTCACACTTAAATAATATTCATGACACTATATATAAGGCTTGTTTTTTGCACAGTGAGGATCCTGCAAATTAAGTAATAAGAATGAAAAATAACTGGAAAATCACTTCTGAGCGTGCTTGTGTGTTCAGTTGAATATAAGCAGAATTGAGTGAAGTCAGTGAAAACTAAGTGAAGTCAGTCCCATAGACAATTCACAGGATGACAATGGAGGTGTCTCATTGCATGCACACATGAAAGATTGCTTTGTCTCAAAGAAGTGAGAGCAGTTCTTTTTTATAAACCAAGCTACTTTTATTTATATTCCTTAGCAATTTGTAAACTTTAACTGTGGCACTGGGAATTGGAGTGAGACAGAGAGGGTGTGGGGGGTTAGTAAAGTTAATAATTCAATGTCTCTTCTATTCTAAATTAAACCCTATAAGGGAATTCAAACTCAAGCTAAAAGAGCAAACAATCAAAAGGAGAAACCTGTGACACAGGTCTCGGGATCATTGTGGCTCATGGTAGCATATTGAGAGCTGTGATATAGCAAGAGCCTGGGGTTTATTTCAGTCTGCATATCAATGTGTTTCTACCTCCACTGCCTTTCTGTCCTCTTTGCTCGGTGATGTCTTTTCCTTGATATGAGTCTTCTCCAGTTTGAGGGCTGCATGAATCTGCCCAGTCCAGTCACAAGGGTGCCACAGGTAGAAATGAAAGTCCTCTCACTCCATGCTAAAGCTTAATGTTGCTTTCCCCTCCTTGCACTGACACTGCTTAGAAATAGAGTGGAAACGTTTCATTGTTCATTTCAAGGTTAAGCAAGCGGTGGTCTTCTGGCAAGAAATTTAACCTCAGATTTAAATGACCATTTCCTGTTTGGGTTGGCTGCCAAAACTGTAACAAAGCCAGAAACTTTGAAGAGATCAGGCCAGATGGCATATGGGCTTGCAGACCTGGTCATATCTGATGCCAAACCATTGCGCCTTAATTGTGGCTACCTTGCAGAGAGCGTATGTACCCAGTTCCAGACCTTGGTGGAAATCAGAAATGAAGGCAATGTATCTCCCAAACCAGAAACCATCTGGCTTCATTTTGCATGTTGCAATTAGCACCTCAGTGTCCATCATCTCAAGTCTGGAGGATGACTTGGTCCCATTAAAGGGTCTTCAAGCAGCCTGCAGCAAGGTATGTCTGGCACCAGTTGAAAAGTCCCTGAAATCAACTAATTACTTGACTCTAGCAATGTGATATTTGTTCCCTTGCTGTGAGCTCTATGGATTATCCTGCTTCCCATGTTGCCCATCCACTTTTGGTCCTTCAAGCCACAGCCTACTTCTCTGCACTGATGCAGAGAGGACAACGTGGACACTGACAACCTCATTCAGCACCACAGCCATTCATTAAAGGCTACATGAGGGCATTACAGGTAAGCACACCACAGACCACTTGCAGACATCACAAAAGCAAGAACATCCTTACAAGCAGTGGTGGAAATGATTCAGGGATAGATAACAGACTGTACAGATGACTGTATTGTGAATACAAATTAAGTGCCCTGGAGGTACTGCAGGACCTGCAAGAAAAATAACAGCAATCATCTCTGGTGTGCTGTGATGACCATCAAAAGCATTCTCACAGATGCTTTGGTAACCACACACCAAAGAGCAATGCAAACTGCCTGCCTGAAAACATCACCATGTACCCAAGTGTGCCAAAAATCTGCCAGTGCCTCCATTTTAAGTCAGAGTTACCTGAGTGCCTAAGCAAAGGCTTCCAAAAGTTATAAAAAACTTCACATTTCAAGAGAAATAAACCTCCAATTTGGGTCCATAGCATTTATGAAATAACTCAGCCTTACTCCTCAAGAAGGCTCCAGCAGGTTAGCTGTGGTCTGAGAATACCTGACAAGGGGTAGCAAAGTCCTGCACCGATCTCCTCTCTTTGGTGACCAGTGGTGGAACCTGAGGGAATGATATGAAGCTACGACAGGGGTTCAGAACCTGCTCAGGTTCTTTCCTGGGAGGGTGGTCAAGCACTGGCAGGTTCCCAAGGGAAGTGGTCACAGAGTTCAAGAAGCATCTGGACGATGCGCTCAGTCCCATGCTCTGACTTGGCTGGCCCTGTGTGGAGCCAGGAGTTGGACTTGATGATCCTTATGGGTCCCTCCCAACTCAGGATATTCTATGATTCTATAAAATCAGAATGCAGGATAATGTTCTCTGTTAAAGACAGATAAGAGATAAGATGTAGAGATAAGAAGAAATAACACATTGAACAACCTGACTAAAATTCTGTGTTTACCTTCAAAAAAGAAACAAACAAACAAACAAAATGTCTCTCAATTAAAAGAATACTAAGTTTTATATGTAAAAGAATAAAGTTTTATAACAACCTAATTTTCTCATCCTAGGGGTTGTCTCCACCTGTCTTTCATTGTTTGGCATGACTGACACATTGGATATTGATTAAACCTCCTGGAAAATCTTTTTCATTGATCCATATGCCAGATTTTGAGTTCTTTTGCCAAGTAAAAGATGTCCTTGTTTCAGCTGAGATATAGAGCTAACTTTCTTCATAGTAGCTAGAAGGGCCTATGTTTTAGATTTGTGTTGGAAACACTATTGATAATAGAATAATGGGTTTTTTTTATATAGAAGTGTTTTTTGTTGTTGTTGAGCAGAGACAAGGCCTCTTCTGCTTTCCATATCACCTCACCAGCAGGTAGACTGGGGGTGCACAAGAAGTTGGGAGAGGACACAGCCAGGACAGCTGACCCCAACTGACCACAGGGATATTCCGTACCATATAATGTAATGCACAGCTTATAAAGGGCTTGGGGAAAAGGAAAGAGGAGGAAATGGGCAGAGGCATTTGGATTGATGGCGTTTGTCCTCCCAAGTAACCATTATGTATGATAGAGCCCTGCTTCTCTGGAGATGGCTGAACACCTCCCTGCCCATGGGAAGTGGAGAGTGAATTCCTTGGTTTGCTTTGCTTGCATGCATGGCTTTTGCTTTACCTCTTAAACCGTCTTTGTCTCAACCCATAAGTTTTCTCACTTGTACTCTTCTGATTCTTTCTCCCATCGCACCAGGGAAGAGCGAGCAATCAGCTGCATGGTGCTTAGCTGCTGGCTGGGGCAGAACTACGACAGTCCTTTTTGGCACCCAGTGCGGGTCTCAAAGGGTTTGAGATAACAGCAGATTTGACTGGAATGCACTAGATTTCATTTGTAGCTGTTATTGCTGTTTAGTTATTAACTGGCAGGCTCCTGTGCTAGCCATGGGGCTCCCTCGCCTTACTGCGCACTGGAGTCCAGTGCTCGTTAGCGGCTGCTCTTTGCTCTCGCTGCTCGTTGTGCTGCTGCACTGCTGATCATCTTACTGTGCTGTGCTGGGAACGCTCTGATAACAGCGATGGCAGCGTGCCTGGGCTGGCAGATGCCCAGGGCACCGCTGCTGCTTCTGTGCTGCCAGAATGGACAGGCTGGAACTCCTGTGACACAGGTCACAGTCTGACCTGTGGATGGACCCACATGGGAGCAGGACACCCCAAAGAATCCATGGTCATGTATAACTCCACCCCAGAGGAGGTGTATCTCAAAACGTCTTTGGCCATGGTTATGTCTGTGCCACAGGAGGTATACCTCTGGCAGGATGGTAAGCCAAGGATAAATCCATACTGGAGAAGGTACACCTCAAAGCATCTGGGGCAAGGATAAGTCTATGCTTCAGGAGACTGCAGGATGCTCAGTTGCTGACCAGGGCTAAATCACAACACTTGGTTTCCACTAATGTGGGTTTTTTTTTTAAATACGGGTTTTAAAACCCACACCAGAATATATTAATGAATGAAATCCAAAAGTATTTCTAAGCCTGGATGCCATTCTGTGCAAGGGGCGCTCACTCTCTACATATATTTTCAAGATCATTGTAAAGTAATTGTGACTGGAAGTTCAGAAAAATTATCTTAAAAATTTAGATGAAGTCCCAACAAGACACCATTGGCATTCACAGGGACTGAGTGGTGAAGTAGTATCCTTCAAGCCCAGGTCTCTCAAATGCTCTCAAAGTACACCAGAGGAAAACATTGAACTGAAAAAGTGATTTACAGCCTCATTCTCATAAAATGACTGTCATTGTTCTTGTAGGCTAAAAATCTAGAGCGAGCACAATGGGCTACGGAGCTAAAAATGCAACATAAATGAATTTTTCAACCAGAAAAACCCTGCAGCTGGGAATATCTAACTTAGTCCTGCAAAGTATTAGGTTTCCTTTGATATAGGTGTCATATACCTTTTGAATGAAAACCTACTTCAAAATTATCTTTATAATGTAGAGAAACCACAGGCAGGACTTGGAGATAAGAGAAAACATTACAATTAATTTTGTGTTCTTTCACCTTCATTTCATTTGCAGTTTCTCTGCGATTCCTCTCCTCAATGACTTGGGCACTACAAACTGGTGTAGTAATTAAGATTATTTTGGTATGGTTTGTATAGATTATTTTCTTCCCTCCATAATCTACATGTCTCTCAGACAACACCTGAATCCCAAACCTTTAATGTCAACAGCAGTTTAAAAACTAACCCAACAATTTCAGTATTGCTTTATCCTGTGTGTCAGTGGGGTTTAATCCCTCGCCATCCATTGAACTGCTGAATCTGGGCTCGAGAAAAAAATACAAGATTTTCAGGTGCTAAACATATGAACCAAATAGTAATGATAACAACAAAAGAAAACACCCAAAACATCCCAGATCAAGTATTTCCCTATGGTTCCTATGGAGCTCCTATTCCTCATGCTTCCCCAGAGACTTTTTTTCTTTGCATTCTTCCTGCATCCTATCCCAGTTTACAGTTTCAGTTCTTCCCAATAACACAGCTATTCATGTTGCTTCAGATCATGCTGATTTCATATTAGTGCACCTGCAGATCTTTAAATCTGCCATCACAGAAGCCCAATGAGCAACTGATTGCTTTGCAGATTTGAAGATAGATCTTTGTTCTAGCTTCCTAAAAATGCAGATGGGTATCTAGTGGGATTCTCAAGTGCCCACCATCACCTAGCTCCCATAGCTTTCTTAATTTCTTCTGCACTTTCAGAAGGTACTTTTGTCTCATTGGCAGGCCTTCTAGGTCAAGCTGCTACAAAACTAAAAACACTGGGGGAAATTAAAATCCATTTCTGCAAAGCTGATGATATTTGAACTTTGGAGCTTCTATCTAGGCAGAGTTAAAAATGGAAATGCCCTACTTCTATCAAGCCATATTGTTTACCTAATAAATAATCTGTAACTTCTGGTTTTAGAAGAAATTCCAATTTTCTTACAGTTTCTCATAACATCTGAGTTCCTGCTGAGCTGCTGCATTGTTTGTCCAAATTCAAACCCCCCATAAAGTAGCAAAAGAGAAGTACATGATTAATCAGAATTGTGTTTATTAAATCACTAGAAATGGTCCATCTGCAGGTGACAAACAGTTGATGTAACTTGGAGGGCTGCACTTCGGCATATATCATGAGAAGCCAGGCTAGCAGCCTGTGTTCTGCAAAGGCAGATATGTGTAACTGGAAGTTCTTAGGACAATAAAAACAAATCCATGAATAAATTTCTGCACCATAGGATCATACAAAACATGCAGGTTTTTGTGAAGTCCCACAAAGGGACATAACTCTAATATGTACCACGGTCTCTTGGCTACTGAAATGGGTAGAAGGATGCACGTGCTTTGGAACACCGAGACCTTTACACCAAGTATTGGTCTTTTTGTAGTGTGCAAAGCGTAGGTACCTGGCAAACCCTAGTACTTAAACAGTGAATAGCAAGGACCCCATTTAATTCTGTATAGAATCTGTGAAATATTGTGTTAGGTCCTAGTCACAGTTTCAGCTGACAGGTTTTGCCTTTGAAGTCTTTCAATGCCAGCTCCTTTTTTCCCTCCAGCCAGAGAGGAAACTTTGTTGATCTTGATAGTAACCGAGCACTGAATGAGAGAGATAAACACAATTAAGCATAAAATATTAATGCAATTGAACCAAATAGTCTAATTTCACTTCTGCCTTCAAACATACCAAGTACATGTAATGTTTAAGTCGGAACTACTTCTTTTTGGCTTGGTTTCCTCAAGAAATGAAGCTTCTGCATCTTCAGGCACATTCCCTTCTCTTTCTCCAAATAACATTAAACTCCATAGGCCAAATTTATTTAATAATAATCACATCTACTAGAAAGATGGTAGTCTCGATACGTTCAGCTTTGGTAAGAAGAAAGACTCCACCATAGACTCTTTGGAGAATACTGCAGTGAACCTGCTCTTCCCTACAGGCAGTGACATTCCCATGCTTGTGGCTCCTTCCCTGTCCCTCTACTAACATGCCACCACACCAGATCTTACCTGGACACCTCTCCTTTCCAATCGGTTTGGAGCACCAGTAGTTAAGGAGAAAGATTACCCTCAGACCTACCATGGGAGTTTTCTTTTTTATTGGCAATTTCATTTTCTGAAAATTTCAAACAAGGTAAAAGATCAGTATTGGACTATTTTCTGCCCAAAAAATGCAGAGAATGTAAGCAAAACAATTCAGAGAGGGTAGAAAATATTGCTATTGTTAGGCACGTTATTCCCAGACCTCCAGGACCATGATTTTATTTTAAACACAGTATTGCAAAATAATCATACAGGAGCTCATCCCTAATATTTCTTTTGCTTCTTGGCTTGACTGCTGCTTGCATCATCCTTCAGTTTCCTTGCACCATCACAAGACGGAGTGCAGGAAATTACATCCACCAACAGACAGTCAGCTCTAGATGCTAACAGCTACTAATTAGTAAAGGAGAAAAGGAGAACGCTGTTTTGCTACCTGTTGCCATAGCATTTAATAGACTCTGCTCCCTCGAACCCCACGGTTTGCCATCCCTCCCGCTCCCCAGGTGCCATTAGTAGAGAATAATGGTTCCCAAGCTGAGGTCTGCAGACCACAGATGGGGCTGCAAAGCCACATTTTGAAAGGCTTCCTAATTGGTAGGACACATGTGTTTTCCCAGCTGCAACCGAGTATTAATGCTCCCTCCCTGGCTGGGTGAAAGCAGGTATATTCTCCAGCATGTGAAAGACCCACATTAGGTCCAGCTTCTACTTAGTGGTCTGGGGAACTAATAGCAGAGGACTTCAATAGATGAATTTCTCGTTGAGCAGTAATACGTTGCTTCAATAGAAAGTTATATCTAGAGGCAGTACTTCAAAATTTTCCCTGCTTCTGTTACAGGCTTTCAGTACTGTCAAACCAGCACTAATTATTTGTCACACACTTTTAAAACACCATAACAGCAACAGCATTTTTTTTAATAGAAATATACAACTTGGTTTGCATGTTTGAGCCTTGATACTGTGTCTGTGTTTGCTGAACAACCATTTGTGCTGGGGGAAGTGATATTCTAAAGAAGCTGCCTGTTTAAAGTCAAGGTAAGCTTGCCAGATGTTGAGACTTCCAAGACAGAGAGGGAAGAGGCAGCCATGTCCAGTGACACCATTCTTCTACAGAATTAGTTTACATGGAAAATATTTATTCAGTTATGTGTTAGGAAATTCAAAGGCTGGCCTCTTTTCTATATTTATTTGCAGACATTGGTCCCTGCTACTGTTTTCTATCCAGAAGATGGAACATACGTGTTTCAGAATGCTTATCTTAATTGCATTTACACAGCAGCAAGAATTTTGTGAGAAGTACTAGTCACAAAGAAATACTAAAAAAAAACCCAGGAAATGCTCAACAACTTTTACACTGGCCAAAAATGGACAGCATGAAACCTTATCTAATAAAGCTGTTTTCTTATTCTGAAGACATATCTATTATAAGCATAACTGCTATAAATGGAGTGCATTATGTTCATCAAGCTGCAAGAAGCAGTTTTCTCCCCTAATTTTTCAGTGCAAAATGCCTAAATTTCTAGATTACATTTTCTTATACCTATGACCAGGTAAAATATTGCACCACTTTAAAAAAAAAAATGTTGTTGAACAGAACACTATCATCCTCTAAAATCCTGTGAAAATTTTCCTTCTATATTAAATGGGTAATTAGGGAAAGAAATGTCCGTCTTCTCCCAGTCCCTATGACACAGTTTGGACATGTAGCTGCAGCTTTACCTGTCACTGCAGACACTGCAGGGTTTCTGGCAGTCACAGCAGAGGATGGAGATTCCATCTTTTCCCATCCATTCTCTACTCTGGCTTTATGTCTCTAGTTCTTGCTTTGTTGTGTGATAATTTCATCCAATCCCTCTTGTCTTACTGTAACTGTTCATTCTCCTTTTTCTTTTCCCTCCCCTGCATACCTCCCCAACCTCTCCTTCTGTTATCATAAACCCATTGGGCCCAGGGTGTTCAAGCTCCTCTCATGCCCTCTGTGGCTTCTCCAGACTCTTGGTACGTGTCTGTGCAACACTGAGGGGACAAATGGTCACCACACACTGGTGGAAATTGAGGCACGCAAACACAGGAATCAACAACTTCCTGACATTGATTTTAAGACCCAGCTGACAACAACCCCTGCTTGCCTTCCCCAAATCTCAGATCCAAGTGTCAGCTGTGATTGATAAATCTGGGATTTGATCAGCTAGCCTTGCTGAAAAGCTTAGCTGAGTCCAAGAGAGTTACTCAGGAGGAAAAGGACACCGATGTTACCTACCTTAATGTCTGAGCCAACAGGAAAGCATGGAGTTTTAGGAGACTTATTACAAGTGAAAATAACCCCCACTCATCACAGCAGTGAAATCCATTAAAGAAAATCTTAAGCCCTAGCTTTTTCTGTGTTGAAAACACAGAAAGATGGCAGGCTGATGAACTGTCAAGAAGAAGGAAACGGTGTCAAATTTAGATCATTTCTCCAAATTCCTGCCTGCCAGGAAGCTTTTCAAAATGATGACAAATGGCCAGTCTGTATGGAAAACTATTCTTAGACAGTATCCCAGACCCGGGTTTGGGACCAGGCACAAGAAAACAGGAAAAAGATCACCTCCAGGAAGTTCAAAAGCCCTCTTTTACCCACCAAACCCTTGCATCCCTGCTATAGAGCTTGCATATAAAATGGTGCTGGCTGAACAGTGTCAACCCTGCTGGTTTTCATCCTTAGCGAGAAGCGATACAATACAGCTAGAAACATCTGCCATTTCAGAAAACAATAGCTTTTTAGCACATCTCTTCATGGAGTTATCAGGGAGTTGATATCTTGGAGTCTTTCCTTTCAGTAAATCAATGCCCATTCCCTGCTCTGACCTGATGGGACACTGCAGAAGGCCATCTTCTTAAGCCACGCTTGGGCAGTCGTCAGTCACCCAGTCTCACTGGGCTGTGATTCAATCAATATAATTATCCTCATGCCAGGAGCTCCCACTGCATCAAGCAGTAATCCAGGGACCAGACTCCAGCACTGCAGTGTCATGCAGCCATCCCATGCCCTGTGAGTCTCTTTATAAAGAAAGTAAACATCCAAAGTTGAGAAAAAAACCTATTTCTGAAGTATGGTTTGTAGGTGCAATACACTGACACTGAGGAATGAAAATCAAGTCACGTTCTATCAGAAGGGAAATCTTCATCATCTACTGCTGCTCCAAAGGAAACATTTCCTGCTCCATCTTTTTGTTGTTGTTGTTGTTGTTTTGCTGAATATACAAGCTCAGTTTTCAATTAGAATGTTCTGTTTATTTTTGCTCACTGCTTAGAAGTAAAAGCAATGCGTTATATCAATTTAAAGGGGAAAAAAAATAATGCTTGTCAAGCACAGGACTGGAGAAATTAGTTCATTAGTCTCCATTCAAATGATGTTTCTCGCTATGCTAAGCAACCAAAGTGGTTTAAGGCTTTTGAAATAAAATTGTTAATTGTTTGGGGGGGTGTTTGTTGGGTTTTTTTGTTGGGTTTTTTTTCCTTCTGATATATTTTTGCTTTGATAGTTTGGGAACACGGTGCTAATTGAAAACCTTTCAGAGGAACTCAATCCTACTCTATAGTCGGCGAAGCCGAGACAGGCATTTAAACAAAGTGAAATGGAACACATCCAGTTGGGGAAAGGCTGTTATTCATTACGGCAGGGATTTCAAGCACCACATGACCACCCATCTCCAAAATCCTCATTATCTGCCTGAAGTATCTGTCAAAGTATGTTTTCTCTATACAAGTTACTAGGAAAGGAAATCACAGGGACTAATCAGATACTGTTGTTGTTGCAAAATACTTGATGGAAGAGATAGAAAGGAGAAATGATCTAAGAAAGGGGTGAAAAGGAAAAAAAAGGAAAGGAATAAGTAGCTGGAGGCTATTGTTTAGGCTTTACAGGAAAAGGCAGAGCAGAACACCAAAGCTGAAAGGCATAACCAGGATGGCGGTGATGGCAACAAAGCAACGCACACAGAGAGTATAAAATGTTCAGGGTTTTGTTAGGGGAGCAAAAGAGGAGAGATAATGTTTGGAAGAACATATAAAAGTGTGCTACATAAAAAAACATGTCATGGGTTCATAGAATTAAGGACTATTGACTCTTTCTAGGGGCTAAAAAGATGTGTCATTTCTCTGCAGTGTAGGTCCAGGAGCTAGGTTAGGGATACAGAAGAGACTTTCAAAGGCAAAAGTTCAGAGTAGCAATACTGACAGCACAGAAAAAACATTTGGTTTTTTAACAGCTCTGTGCATCCATCGTGGTATTGTGCATCTACCTTGTGTATAACCCAACCTAGCCTGCCAGGGCAGAGAGTGTCTGTGCATAATGAGGGAGCGGGGAGGGCACAGACACAGAATTTCTGTGATAACTTCCAAGCTCTGGAAACACAAACATATTCACTCTGTTGCGTAGCACCACAAGCACTGCACCTGACTATTCAGACACCAAAAGCATCCTGTATTTAAAAACAAAAACAAAAACAAAAAGAAAAGGAAAAGAAAAGAACTGTCAACTGCATATAGAAGGGAATCTTTTTCTATATATTGTTTCAGCTTTAATTATTTCCAGTTGCTGTGACTAACCCAAGCAAATGCAATTTAGAAACGTTTTCCCCTTTAACACAGTGTTTAATGTTAATCTGCTATTCTCGTCGCTATGTGGTGTTTATGGATACACCATCATGTGTGTTTTATGGTACATTTAAAGCAGACATCTGGAGAAATAGCCATCAGAGTACTTATCTCTAACACCTATTGTAAAAACAGACCTAATAAAATGAGAACAAATAACAGTGCTGGCAATTACCCTTATCGTGTGTATTCTGGCAAGAAAGGTCAAAAGGTTGTGGGTCTGTATATATATGAACTGATTTTCTCTAATACAGTTTCTCACCTGATTTCCCATAGGTTTTTAGAGGCTTTTTGTATGAGGGGACAGGGGGAGGGAAAGCTGGCTTGAGCTACAATACACTAGACAATAATCATGTAACTATTATGAGAATCTGGTCCTCCCACCAAGTAGTCATTTATGCTAACAAAGAGAGAAGGAACCTGTCAGAGTTTCAGAAGATAAGAGGTTCAGCAATCTCAGGTATTTTTACAGATGTGGACAGGAAAGTCACAGCTTCAACTGCTCTTCATTACTATCACGCCAAAATTCAGCTATGACGTAAATATTTTTACTTTTACTTTGTTATAGATTTGTTCCAGGGAACATAATTTTGGTTTTCACTTACTTGTTAGGGGCAGGGGGGTTCAGATGGGTTCAGCACACAGTTCATGTCTATTGAATGCAGTTCCAAGCATCCTGATGCTCAGTAACTCCAGAAATGTAACCAGATAGGTACTGGAGTAGTAAATACAAAGAATTAAGCTTAGATCAGTACACGAGCAATTCTTGTATCCTCACGATTCTGATCCAGGTTTAGAGGAACCACTGTGAAGTCTTTTACCTAAAACCAAAAAGGAATGTTTTAGGTTGGGGGTTTTTTGGGTTGTTTTTTTCCCAGGATGCCTGTAAGGAAATGAATCTGGATTAAATTCAGGCATAAATAGAATGTGGAACAGGTTTGCAAGACTATTTCCCTCATGTATACACTCTAATTCTGGAATAAGAATGTCCTTTTTCTATTTGATATTAACCCAGCATCTGTGTGGAGAATTAATCCAGAAAAGCTGTTGTAGTTAATTTCCCCTGGTAGACATGTCCAAAACAAAATAAATTCTCTTTTGTTAGAAATTGCAGGTAAAAAAATACAGGTGCTTTTGCATATATACTGTCTTAGAAAACTTAAACCCTCCACCTAATTCAAGTTTGTTTCTCTCTAGAACCTGGTCTAGAACACAAATACTTGTCTGCACTCATTCCTTTCCTTTGTTTTTAATACAGTACTATGAACATCCCAGTGCATCCTCATATTGCATGGGTTAAGAAATATCCTATGGCCGCAGGAAAAGAGAAACAAGTTCTTAAATAAATGTTCCAGCAGACTAGCCAACAGGTACACAGGGTATGATTACAAGTTTGCTGAACACGTGGGTGAATTCAAAAACAAAGCAAAGCAAAAAGATCTTCTCAGATGAACTTTGACTGGCATCTTTGCTAGCCTGAACTTAATGCCTAAAATGGTTGGGAATTTCCCTAATGAATTTTTTTAAGTTATTGTCTATTTTAATATCCTTTTCTACAAACCAAGCAAAACCAGGTTGTTATTACACAGCAGACTTAATCAGATGATATTAGTGTTTCTTGAAATAAATAATTATTATTATAATTATTATTATTATTACTGCTACTACTACTATTACTATTATTTTCTCTGATTTTACAGAACAAAGTCAAAAGAGCTAAATTAAATTTGGGGAGTATTCTCATTGTTGCAAGGGAACATCCTGGAGGACGAATGAGCTATTGACATTCTCTCTTCAAGCAAGAAGCTGTCCCAGGAGATCCATAAGAAACAAGAAATAACAACAAAGACTGAAAAACAAATTGATGAAACCAGAGATGGCTGCAGACCTGTAAATAGCTTTTCACACTGTCGCAGTTACTGTTTGAATTGAATAGTTTAGATTTGCAAATTGATGGAGAAATCCACTCATTTCTTCAAAAATTCCTTGTGAAGAACAGATTTGACATTAAACCTAATTTTGAAATAAATACCGATGCGCATATTTAGTCTGCCAAATTATACCTAGTTTAATATTTAGGAGTGTTGGGGGACAAACCACGGCAGAATTTGGAACGTTGCTTTTAATACTTCAGCTGGGATTCATCCGTTCGGTGCTCACAAGTTTGGTTTCCAATGTTTTGTATAGGATTAGACTGTAAATCACTCAAGCATGTTAATTAGCTTCTCCTCTAACCTGTTTTACATCAATTCCCTGTATCAATACTCTTTGGCTTGGTTTATTAATCTCGCATCAGTCCTATTTACAACAGAGAAAAGTCTAATTCATTACACAGGGGATCAGTGACGTTCGAGATCATTATACCTACAGATGTATTTAAACATACACACCATTATAGCAAATCTGGGAAATCAAAGAGCTTGCAACTATTGAAGCCTTCATCAGACATAAGAATGCAAATATTTCATTACAATTATTTAAAACCGAACAGTGATTAAACCATATTGGGATTTGTCCTCAGTGAAACCTGCTGTCATAAGAAACCCCCTTTTAATTGGTTCTTGCTTGCCCCTCTGCAGGCTGCTGTCGATGTGCAGGTTCAAGCCATAAGCTTCAGCATCACTATGAATATTTCCCTCCTCACAAAGGACACCGTCATGTAAGAAATCTTCTCAACATCCCAAAATATTACAAAGAAACAATAATTATGGCTAATTACTCACTCCCAGTACACTTATTTGTAGTCTACAATTTCAAAAGAGTGAATAGAAGACAGGTGCATAAAATAGGCTTAATGAGAACACCAGAAAATAGTTGCTTTAGCTGCAAATTACTACTTTTACGTGCTGTATTTTATTTTTAAAAGTGAATGTGTTGCTCATAAAAGATATAAAATTAGTAGGGCTAGAAACTGAGTTCTTTTATTTCACCCCAGAAAAGGCATAACATACTGCCAGCAGTACTGAAAGCTTGCTAACGACATAATATTAATATTCACTAATACCTGGTGGGGTAAATTAATATTGCTTGGCATTAGCTGTAACAAGCAGTGAGTCCCACTGTCTCTCTTCAAGAGTTTCATTCACCTTCTATATTTAGTGCTTGCTGTTATGGCGCAAACATAATTTGCACCATCAAAAACCATCATTTCTCCCACTATGATTATTTTTCCCTCCCTAACTGAGCAACGCTTTCTTGGTTCTGTCTTTCCTTTTGGTCTTAGCTTCTAAGCAGGGTTACCACCCTCTTGTGCTTTTTGCTTCCGAGGAAATCCTTCATTCAAGATTGCATTTCTGCCTTTCTCCTGGCTGAAACAGGCTGAAATCTTCCTTCATGACATATAATTTCCCTTCCTATTCTGTGGACTGTAAAATCTTAGACTTCTTCTCAAGGCTTCCACCTTCAGGCTCTTCCTTTCCCACCTAGCCAGGGACAAAGTCTTCAGACTGCACACCCTTGCCTTCGTCTCCTCCCTGGCAATGAGCATAAGCCACCGATGCAGAGGGAAGCGATTTCCCTCTGTCTCCCAGCTTTGTTATGCTTCATTTTGCAGGGTGTCTCTGACTGTCAGCCAGATGCTAGATCAGACAACGTGAGATGAGAGACAGCCACTGAAAGCAAAAAAAGCTTTAACCTGTGTTGAGAGGCTTGCCTTTTAGCTGCAGATAATACCTCCTTGCTTTCCTTGTCCTCCTGTTTGAGCACTTCTGCAGCCTCAGGTCAGATCTGTAGATGCAAAAACCTCACCTTCGCCATCGAGCAAAGGCCTGAGACAAAAGCATCCTCTTGCCTTTTGAGGATAAAAAATGTATTTTGATCACTGTTAATCTGTGCCAGACTCAAAAACACATCCCAAAAGATAGAAGACTAACTTTATCAGCTACATTGAAACTCTCTTAACTATCTTTGGTTTTTTGCTTATGTAGTTACTAATAAGATAGATTAACTTTGTTTCCCTTTGGGGGAAGGTGCTAACCTCTCCTGAAATCGTTGAGAAATCATTGCATAGCTGAGTGCCTATTCAGTTTGTCGAAAGTCCCAAGGATATCCCCTGCTGTAAGGCAAGGACAAGGGATCCTAACAGGTAGGAAATCTGTACTGCCTGAAATTCCCTGGCTTGTGTACTAGTGGTGGCCTGGGTGACCAGCAAAAGACTAGACTGGTGCCCAGGTTTACACAGGTATGCAACATAGTGTCCCAGATTAAAAAGAAGCAATCAATTGTCAGGAAATTACCTTGTTTCATACCTCCAGCTGTCCCCCCCACACTCCTGGCTACTTGATGTGGCTGGAAATCTCCCCCATTAATGCTGATGCTGGATTATCCTTAACCGTTAATGCTATTGCTGGATTATCTTTAATGCTTCCTGTGATTTGTGTGTATGTATATATGTATACGTACGTGTGTGTGTGCTATTTTTTTCCCTAAGCTAGATTCTCCCTCAGAATAGTAAGCACTTGAGGATTCATTTTATCACAACACTCTGTTCTGACTATCTGTAATCACATATCTCTGAACTCGATTGGGTGACTGGTTAGAGTTAGGAGTCACTTTTCTCTCTGCTCTACAGACATGGCATTGTTTCTTCAACATCTCCATCCCTCAGCATAAGTAGCAATGAATTACATCCTCCTAAGTCTAGGTAACCTTTTATATAGAATTGAAAATTCCAGTCTCTTAAATGGTATTCTGTCTGGATATTTAATTGGTCCTAGATTTTATTCAACATTCCATATTTGATAGGTCCCGGGAGTCTCATTGCTGGCAGCAAGAGCCTTCTCTTTGCCTTGTACACTCAAGACGAAATAATCTCTCTCTAATTGCTCTTTTCCTTTAATTTAACTTTGATTAAGGAATAATCTGTGGGATAATTTGGAAAATAATTTCCTCTCCTAATTTCTTATGACCAGCCTCTTGCAGTTTACCGATTACTGGTCAACCAATAGTTTGAATGACACAAAAAATATGAACAAATAAGTAAGACAGAAGTGAATATTGCATTCCCATCTGTTTCCTAGATTAATCTGGGAAAAAAGTGCAATGTCAGTATGTCTTACAGTGATTATACTAGTCTACCTAAAACAAATCCTAGAGGGAGAAAAGCATGATGTAGTGCAAGTACTGATGACATTCCAGCAATATTCTCTTTTCTCCAGTACGATATGGCTATGATAGACATCTAATACACTCCATGCCACAATATCTCATTGCTAAACACTTATTCTCTCAGTTTCCCTCACAAGTGAAATCCAAATTCTTCTGGACATCATTTCAGGATGCCTTTTCCAGATGCCATTGTCACACCCTCCTGTTTTCTTCTATCAGCTGTCGCAGGTAAGGGGGAAATCTGTCCTGTCCTGAGGGTTTCTGCACAGCCAGAAAAGGATATGAAAGTCTGAAGAATGGGGTCTGTCCCAGCACGCTCAAGAGGACCCCTTAATGCAGAGGTAAATACTCTGGAGGGTGATCAGGATCTCAGCCTGAGTGGTATCAGATGTGTGCAGGGCATCCTTGGCTGCCCCACAGAAGGGGGAGGGAGCGAGGTCACGGCTTCTCTGCACAACAGTGAGGTACCTTGAGTCAGGGCCTGATTATTCAACCATCTTCTTTCATGGCATTTGTGTTTTACTGTCTGAGTTACTTTACTGTGCTAAGGATATTCTTTTTTTTTTTTTTTTTTTACTATTTTTAGTACAGATGGGACCGTCAGGAGGGAGAGCTTCCTATAAGGTAGGATAAAGGTTATAGGTACAATAAAAATTAACACTAAATGCCATATGACGCTCTCTAATCTGTCCTTCTGTATGCTGTGACCTATTAAATGTCACTCCTGTAGTTTGTAAAATGTTCGTAGACTGCAGCTTCACGTATCCCACAGAAAGCTATTCTGTGGGTCACAGAGGGAAGCAGCTGAGATCTTCTGGCTATGCGGGGCTGACAAGAGCAAGGATGGATTCAGAGAAAAGCCCTTGTAGCTATGGCTGAGCCAAGTCCCAGGCTATAAAAGTGTGTGTGTGGAGAGGGGGGTGCTAGGGGTGTCCCCCACTTCTTCTTTCCAGATTTGACCTGGCCATCAGAGCCACCCAGATAAGCTGGTAGATGCCCAGAGGGAAGCTGTGCACCCCTACAATTCTGCAGTCCCTCCATTGGGGTCCTGCCAGTGGCAGGCTGAATAACAAGCTGTGCTTTGCTGCAAAGACACACCAGCAACCAGGGAACAAAAATGTTTAAAGAAAGCAAATGTAGCCCAAGAGGAAAATTTCCTTATTTACCTTGCGGGTGAGCATCTGAACCCAAGCTTTTCAAAATGATTTCTGCCTGCAAGTGGGACTGTGCCCCAAAGGAAGGGGGAAAACAGAGGGTCATGCATCCACAGGTCCCAAGGCCAGGATTAAATACCCTAGCCCACCTCTGTTCCTTCATAAAAACATCAGAGCCAGGCATATTAAAATTGGGGGGGTTTATCAGATGATCAATTTTAAACAGCAGCTTGAGCTCGAGGTAGTCATGTACGGGAAGAAAGGGAATTAATTTATTTCTTTCTCCTCCATGTGCCACTCAGGAGTTGTTTCAAATAGGATTATTTTGTCATTCAAGTTTCAAGGTTAAGATTTGCTCCTATTTATGACTGCAACTCTAAAATCCTTCAAACCAGTAAACTATCACAGTAATTCCAGAAACAAAGGATGCATAATGAAAAAAATGAACTGAGAATTGAGAATCCTGTGGGCCACGAGGAGCGGAATATATTAACATTCACCTCTAAACACTTTCTTCAGTTGCTTATATATTAAAAACATAATAATAATAATAAAATAAAAAAAAATCCTTGAAGCATCTATGAGATTGCGTGTTGGTCTCCTTTTGAGAAACACAAATTACTCTCTATATTTCTTCTCTGCGAGGGTTTGCAGCAGAACAAAGGCCCAGTAAACAGTGATGAATGGCTCTTCCTTCTCACTGGGGGAGCAGCTTTGGAGAGCCCACATGCTAATCCTGCCCTTACCTGGCTGAAAGATAAATCGCAGGGTGAAATTCTCTGACTTTCAACCCTACCAACCTCCTCTGGCTGAATGAGCCACTTCTGTTCACATGTGAGTTGTTAAAGCGTTTTGTTTCCCTCGTTCATTTTTTTTTTTTTTTGCCTTTGAAGAGGGAGTAAATTGCAACTACCCATGCCTATTATTAAGACCTGAAGAGAAAATGTTTAAATTAAAGATTGTACAAACATCCAAGCAGCAGTGTAATAAGCTCCATTTGGGAGGCAATGTAGCAAGTTCTGTATTTTTTATTTGGTTCATTACTTAAAACTAAATAACAATTGTTAGTTTTATTGCTGCCATTTAACAATGTGGGGATTTTCTCTGTTGGTGTTGAAATGTAGCATGATTTAAATCTTTTTTCCTCCTTGACATTTTACTCTATGAGTTTAATATTGATCAGCAGATACATATTGTAATCTCTGCCTTCTGCAAGCTGTAACAAAGCAAGAATACGCAAAAAAAATATATCCTCTGGAGAAAGCAAAACCACACCACTCTTCATTGTAAAATAAGGTTTACATCTGAGACTACTATACCCCTCGGGCTTTATTTCACTTGTTACCTTGAGTGAATTACTTAATGATGGGAGGCAAACCTTCACTGAAAGGCAATGCGGTTATTAAATAGTTAGCCCAAAAATTCTATCAAACTACACTTATTATTTCTGGAAAGGACTTTAAAGGGAATTGCCATCTTCCCAAGCTGCTATTTTGAAATACCTTAGAAAAAGATCAGAGTAAAGGACCAATTTTATCATCCTCCCATTTGTCTGTCTACACACTTCTGTCTGTCTGTTTACATCTCAGAAGCTCATTTCATTCTAGTCCTCAGAAAGAAAATTACACTTATTCACTTAGAAATGTTTGTGTGTTTTGGTTTTTTTCATCAAACACTTGCCACGATCCCAAACTTTTAAACAGAGATACTGTCTGGGATGCAGGATTACCTCAGTTTAGGTTGCGAAACAGAATAGCTCCTCTTTCACCCAAGATGCTGCAGGTGACGCAAGGACAGTCTGTGCCTGCAGTGACGGTCTGAGACCTCCAGGGTCAGCAGCAATCTTATTACTTTCATGGATGGTGTACGGGTGGAAATGTGGAACTTCAACAAGGCCCAAGCCAGCTTGGGGACTGGGACAGACAGACATATTCCCAGATGTCTTTATTGCCTTCTTTTTGTTTGGGACCATAGGCAAGATACTAGGCATGCGCAGCAAAACTGGGGGGTGCTTGGGTGCAGCATGCAGCCGGAGAGCTGGGACGAGGGCTGGTGCCAGGAGGCATGGACTGGGTGCCCAGAATTATCACTCATTTAGCAGCAGTTCCCTATTAGGAAGGAGGTGAATCTATTGGGGTAGTTTGTTCAGAAATCAGAATTCCTGAAACCTTGCACCTTTGGGCAAATATTCTAAGAGGCTCTGGAGGGACCTCTTACCGTTTCTGTTTGTCAAAATCTCACTGCCTGGTCATACAAGAAATATTGCAGAAGAGAAAAAGTCACTGTTTTTCCAAAACTTTTGTTCAGTTACAGCACTACGAAAATTTCCTGGAGTCTTCAGTGGAAAACACCCTAGAAAGCACTGTTTGACAGGGTGCAAGAGTTTGGGAACTACTAGAATATCTGATTTAATTTTAGGCAAAGAGGCAATGAGTGAATGGCTGTAACTAAGAATTTGTTCTTCTAGCTAAAAGGAAGGCAAGATGGGAGAAGACCTAGTGCTCCTCTGCCCTAGGAACAGTAAAGTCATTCCTTGCAGGAATTCTTTGGACTGTAAATCACTTTTTAAATGCAAAATGCCTTGGCACATTCCCAGAGAAGAACAATTCTTGCTGTGAGGAGCTATCAACTTGCTTTGCAAAGAAGAACTTGACATCTGGGATAGTCTATAAACACCAAGAAGAACAAGCTGGGAGTGCAACCAAAAGCACAAACCCGTTTTTGCAAAGTACAGATGGGTCCTACAGAAATACCAAGCCAGAAGGATAGAATAAGTAAGTTACTCCTCTCACTCTCTCCCCCTCTATCTGTCTCTGTTTTTAACAATCCTGAGCTTTAGAAATGCCAGCTTTTTTTAATCTATAAAACCATCTGTGTAGCTTTTCTCAGTGGTATCCTTTCCCTTACATCCTATGTCACTGGTGTGTCTGTCTCTCTTGATGTTGATAATGTTGTTGGCAGCTTCTTTTGAAGTTTCCTAAGAGCATAGTTTGAATGACAAAGAGGTGTGTGGGGAAGGACGAGCGGTGCAAAGCCAACGCAGAGCGGGTTTTTATAGCCTCGTGCATATAGAATAGATTTAGTTCTGCCTTGGCCCATTTTCCTTCAGCAGCAAAATTTTTCAACCACGGAAAATTTTGCAAGAACGAGCGACTTCCCCCCCAGCCACTTCCCCTCTGCCTGCAGCTGGGTCCTCGGGGAGGACCTCGGAGCACTGCCGACGCCTGGCTATTGCGATACCATTGTTAGTTGTGCGATGATTTGATAAATAATCCCCACCACGTTTTCACAGGCTTTGTAAGAAGAGGGCCCTTTAGCTAACCACCTGAGGCAGGGGAGTGGTCTTAAAATCTGGGTGCTTGGGTTTTTTAAATAGCAAATTAATGGTTTATCTGTCGTGAGATCCTGACAATGCTTCCTGAGCTGCCTCTCTATGTGCACAGTCTTTATTTTTTCCACAGACCCAGTGCCTCAAAACCACTTAGCTGTAGCCCAAAGGTCAAAGGACTAAAATCCCTTTATTTCCCCCAACCTGCCAGGAATCCACAGTAGCACTTTTCCTCGAAAAAAACAACAATTTTGCTGCTTGTCTCTTTGGTGCAGAAACAGTGCTGATTGTATGAGGAGTGGTTAATTCCACTGTTAACCTCTCTTACTGTCTCTGACACAGTGGAAGAGATGGCCTCAAGATCAGGAGGCCAGGGAGTAGGATGAGGAAGTGGCTATTGGCTTTAAAAGCACGTTCTGTTCTGTTCTGCTCTGTTCTTCTTCATGCCACGCCATTTCCACGCCATCCAGGCTGTATCATCAGCCCAGTGATTTAACTCTTCTCGGTCAACCTCCCTTTAGCCCTTGGCTGAATTAGCAGGTCAGACATCTGTGTCAGGGCTGGGCAGGCTCCTCCACGGAGAGGCAATCAAACAGGAATGGTGAAGCTGCCCAGAAGTGCATCTTTAGCAGTGAGAGTCTCTGTTTCAAAGGATAATAGAGGACAAGACCCCTTTGCAGGCTCTCATCTTGGTGCTGGGAGGTCTCTGCGACCCTTGAGTGGGACTGGGCTGCCTGCATCACAGGCTACGCACAGGCAGTGGGTGCCACGTGCCCTGCCCAGCCACAAGCCCTCAGGCAGCCCCTTCACTCTGCCCTCCCATCTCTGCAGCACCAGCAGTTAGGACAGATGTTCACTGCTGGACATGGATGCTGCTCCAAGCCCGTCTCCTTCCTGCTCCTGGCACATGTGGAGTGTGTCTTACTGTGTCTCAGCCTGCGCTTTCCCTGCCAAGTAACAGACACTTTGAGGAAATAATAAGCCGGCTGCTCTCTGTGTCATCAGCTGGCTACATGCAGATGAGAACAAAGACAGACAAGGCAAAATTTGTTCAGTGTTTTCTCTGTCTTGGGTACCTCCCAGTGTCCTGCAACATTCATGCTGGCTCGAAGTCACCGGGGGCTGGATGGACAGGCAGAAGGACTCCTCACTCTATCTGCAACTCCATGGCTGTCTCCCCATTTTTTCCACAAGACTTAGGAAGCCCTTTCTACCTCATTGGCTAGGAAATAAGAACATTCTCATGGGAATGACCTACCACAAAGTCTTCAAACTCAGTGAGCAGTGAAGTCAGGATTGGCTTTCAACAGCAGATATTCACAAAGGGTTTCCAAGTCCCCTTCTGCAATGGCAGAAACTTGGGAAGTCAATCAGGAAGTGACTTGGGAAGTGACTCAGGGGTCCTCATCCACCCCCTTGCACAGCTGCTGGTGGCCAAGAGCATGAAGGAAAGGAGGATCTCTGTGGGCTGCCCACAAATCACAAAGAGATTTTACTTGTACCACATATCCAAAAATTGAGGAAGCTCAGGAGTTCTTCTCTAACACACATAACAATAGCTCGTCTGAAGGTTATTCAAAGCTGCTGCACTGTCCTCAAGAATACCCCAGAGATGGGTCTCCTGGTGGGCAACTGCACATTAGCCTATGCCACAGCAGGAAGACTGGTGGGATGTGTTGCACACATCTTAACCATGCCTTTTCAAATGCTCTACAACAACATTTTGGCAAACAAACAATTCTACTCCATGTTTTTTCTCCTAGAAATTGCCACTCAACAGGGCAATTTCAAAGCATAAGGAGATTCTGGTCATCTTCCCAAAGAAGTCTAAAAAACTCTCCTCATCTTTGTTTGTCCAAAGTAAATTTTTTTTAAAAAAAGGTAATGCTAATAATGCCACTGTGACCCTGAGCTGTTATGCCACCTTCCAACGTCCTAACATTTAGGAACATGTCTTACAATACAGTGCTCTTCTTTGTGCCTAGCTGGAGCAATCTATACACTTAACAACTCGCTTCCTAGGAAATCTTATCCAAACAGGATAGTTTAAAGTTGCAATTATTGCACACAGGGGCTGATGCTGTGTCTCCACAGTATTCCATAATGCAAACAAATTCTCTTTTTCTAGACCAAGGGAAAAAATAATAGACCCAAGACCTTGTTGTCCTGGCACATTTAGAGTCCTTGCAACCCTCCATGGTCAGCAGTCCATGACCTTTTTCATTACTTCCCATTCACCCCCACAGTTTAGATTTTTGGAGTGAAAAGATCCAGTTGTCCTCACAGACATCACAGAGTGAAGAATCTAAACGCTCAAGTTACCTTCTCACCGTGTCTTCAAACACCTGCCTGATCTTCCCTGACAATACTGTTGCTACAAGTCTCCAGTTGTGTAGTTATCAGCCATGTATTTAATTGGAACATGCTGGTTTAAATCCAGCTTCTCTCTGCATGCCTGCCATTACACTTTCACAACTAATTGTGAACACAAATACTGTTGCTCAGCAGTTAACAAAACTGATTGCACCAGTACAAATTCATTTTAAAATTCATTAAAAATCAGGATCATTAATGAGTTACATATTTTTTTGCACAGCCTGGAAACCCTCTGATGCAAAATTGTCCTCCTAGCACTGATGTGATGTCCCTCAACAAGAAGAGCAGGTGAGATATCTTGTATTTGTGGGTGCAGAAGGGAGGAAGATGGAGGATTTCTCTGTAAAAGGCAAATATCTACAGTTGGTTCTTGACAATTATTTCAGCAACACTTTTCTGGCAATGATTTGTCTAATCAGAAAAAAAAAAAGCTGAGAAATACAAGTGCAGAAAAGCAAAGGTCTCTGGCCTGCCCATCTGTAGATAAGCAGCAAAACTTGTCCTGGTTTCAGAGGTGCAAAATCACCCTAATATTACTGATTGTGGGATACTGGCTCTCCTCCCCTGACAGAGTCTGAACTCAGAGCACTTGCTTCCCCAAAACAGTATTTTATCTGCTAAATTGAAATTCTCCCCATTTGAAAGAATTTCTCCTGCCTAATGTGACATCACATGCTACTCCCACAATGCTGATAAATCCAGTTAATTCCCTAGTCTGTGGAGCAGGATGGACAATGAATCCCCAATCCAAGGAAGGGATTGGGGGCTGTTTTTTTTCCCAAAAATGGTGTTGTACCCCTTTGCTTAATGACGGTGTGGGAAATGAGACAGGTGTCACGTGTCATAAATATCCCGTTCTTCAGGCAAGTCGCCAAAAAGGAAAAAGGGGAGGGAGACACCCCCCTTGGGCACAGTGACCATAAGGGGATGGACTTGGAGGCACAGGATGGAGTTAAGCACAGGCCAGAGTTTAAAATAGCTTTTGCTCATCTTCTTATCATCCCCACTTTGAGCTTTCCAGAAGCTGGAGACGCCCCTGTGACACCACAGCACAATCCCCACTCGGAACACCCAAGCAGTGCAGCCCCACACCACCACATCCAACCTGGGCACTTCACCCCCCAAGAAACCTGCACCCATCCCACTCAGGAGCTCAGGAGACAAGGTTTGCTTGTCTCCTCGAGCCCAGCTGGGCTCATGTAGGGGAGGTGGTGGCAGGCACTGCCCAAACTCATACAGGAGCTGTTGGGACCTCAGTGCACTCCGAGTCCAAAGAGGTTTTTGAGCTCAGTTCCGGTGAGCGGAGTACCGCCGACGCGCCTATCTGTCAGGCAACTGTGTGAGGGACAAAACCTGTTGTCATTCTGCAAAAAATAAGGCTCCCAAAAAGCACCAGTCACGCAAGGAAGATAAGGGGAGGTGCTGTGTCAGGATCTGGTCTTTCTACCTTGCGTTTTCAGCTGGTATTGCTCACTGCCTTCAGACCCGAGGGTCTATCTAGCCTGCCTCTTTAACTCGTGATTCCCTAATATACATACAGCCCATTGAATATTTGAGATCCTTCATCAGAATTTAGTGATGTTATCCTACCGGTGTCTAAACATCGCTATAACTTCTACATGTTCATCCACAGGAAGTAAAAGCACATAGGCACTTACCAGTGAGAGACACTTGGATTTGAGAGCATCTCAACAGTTCTCTGCATTGAAGTCTCGGAGCTGCAATCCAGGGGAAGGTTTTTAAGACACCGACCAACTTTATTATTCTTTGGTTTGTTTCATTAGCAGGAAAATGCAAGTTCTTTCATGTAGAGTTACTGATAACAAAAGCTGGCTAGTGCCGAATGCCCCGCTGAATTCACAGTGGGGCTTGTGGAACAGGATTGTACAGCAACAAATGCCAACTGCTTAATGTCTCACTGAATTATAGATTTTGGAAGACTGTTTAATAAGAAGGAAAACAGTTAAGATCATTTCCACTGAATTTTACGCACACATAAAAAGCATGGGACTGCCATTGACAACATCTCCCAGGAGGATTAAATTATTGTTTCACGGTCCTTGTAAATTTGAGCCCTTACTGATAGATGCATTACCCCCACTTAGATTATGTAAAAAGAGGTAATTAATACACAAAACATCTGGCAGGTCACTTTTTTTAAAGGCCTAACACCTTTTTTTTTTTTTCCCCATAGGCAAATGGTTATTTTTTTCCCCTCCACATCTCATGATTTTTCCTCCGAAGGTGTTACCACCTTTCCAAAAGAGAAATGACTGCTGTGGGTTTCTTCCCTTTGTACTTCAGTTGTTTGTACGATTCTGTGCTTACCATTTAAATTAAATTAATTTGAATTAGGCCACGACATGAAGCTTTAAGCAATTCTGCGTCGGTGAAACATGAGGAGGTCCTAGCTTGTTCAGGATCCCATCCATCACTGGGGTGGGAGTCACCTTCTGCCGCAGTAGGTATGCTCAGCACGGCGCACAATTAATGCCATGGTATTCTTCTGGATTTATTCAGCATTGCCTTCTGATGGTTTCTGCTCTCAGTGGCTGAAAACTTACACCAATTTTATACAAACTCCCGCCGTTCCCATCCGCTCAGGATTAAAGCGAACTGTCTGCAAGATTAAGCTCTACAGAAAAGAACAAGTGAAATAAATGAGAGGGCATCCAGCGTCCTGCTAATTATTGTACTTGTGTATGCGCACGCAGCCTGTGTGTGGGTGCATTCCTCTGTGGATGTGCCTTCTTATTAGCAGCAAGGCCACGACAAGGATTACTCAATACTAAAGTCATCCAACGTTTCCCTCCTTCACCTGCTAACAAATTTGCTAGACTTTAACCTCTTGGGCTGAAGTCTTCCGAGCAGATTTCCCTGCTGGCAATATAGTTAGGGGAATTCCCAGGTCTAGACTGTTCACTTATTTTCTAACAAGTTCAAGGTTAAAAATATATAGGCTGGCCTCTTCTTCTTGAAAGGTTACAAGCCGCTTGCCACTCCCGTGCAAACCAACCCAAACCTGACCATGTTGTGTGCCCATCTAAGATCCCAGTCAGAGCACACTTAGCACAAGAAAGCAGTTAAAGTCCCCAAAGCATCCATGCTTCCTGGGCACGCTGGTCCCCGCTGGGGTGCTGCAGCGGCATTGCCCAGCATCTGCTGCCCAAGACGCTCAGCTCACGCTTGATGACGCAGGGGTGAAACGGCAGCGGCACAGGGAGTGGGGAAGCTGGCTGCCCACGGGTCATTTGCTGTGGAGGGCATGAGCAGAGGAGCCTGTTTCTGCCTGTGGCATGTCAGCATCAAAGAGTTTGGGACGCGCTCAGGGCTCCAATGCCTCCCCCATCAGCAAATAGCTGTGACAGCCGCTGGCAAGGCTTTGTTAGCACGGGACCACGTGAAGGCTATTGCTAACGCTATCAGCTTTCCGCAAGGGTAATTAGCAGAGATCTTTGGTGGCTGAAATTAGTGGAACCTCTGGACTTTAATCTTCCTGCGTCTTTTTGTTCCACCTGAAAAATGAAGATAACAATGTCCCCTCATCTCAGAGAGGGAAAACAGAATTCGACGCTGTTCGCGAGCCACTTGAAAACAATAGCGGTGACTGTCACCAAAAAGCCGCTGATGAAATTAATAATTATGTATCCAGAGCACAGCTTGAATAGAGTGCAATACCCGAGACATGGGGCCACGTGCTGAACTATGAAGATAAAACAGAATATTGAAAAGCTGCCCAGCAAGTGATCCTAATCCATCCCAGGCACCTGTGGGTAAAAAACATGTAGCCATATGATCAAGCACTCATCAAAATGCAAAACCAGAACAGAACTCAATTAAATGTGCACGGGCAAACTTAGTTCTGGCATTTCTGAACTTTTAAAAGCGTAATTTTATAAACAATCATATCCTTCCCATGTGTGTTTTTGAGCATGACATACCTTATGTCTTGTGATGTGAACGAATATTTGGTATATACACTCACCTCCTTCCTAAATTGGGCTCTCACCTCATTCTGGGAAAAAATATTGGAAGGAAGGGGGAGCGAGGGAGGGAGGAAGGCAGGAAGGCAGGCAGGATGGAAGGCAGGAAGGCAGGAAGGCAGGAGGGAAGGAGGGAAGGAGGGAAGGCAGGAAGGAAGGCAGGAAGGCAGGAAGGAAGGCAGGAAGGCAGGAAGGAAGGCAGGAAGGCAGGAAGGCAGGAAGGCAGGAAGGCAGGAAGGCAGGAAGGCAGGAAGGCAGGAAGGAAGGAAGGAAGGAAGGAAGGAAGGAAGGAAGGAAGGAAGGAAGGAAGGAAGGAAGGAAGGAGCAGCTCTACTCGACCTATTAAAGTGAACAGCACAGCCAGTGATCTCCAGTGCTTTAAGCAAAGTAAGGGATTAACAAGAGTGCACATTTGCATGTTCAGCCTACCTCCAAAGCCAGACATATTACGTGCCTGGGCATATACTTACCAACCTGATTATCATAACAATCTCAAAATCTTGATCACACACGAAATTGGTGCAACTGTCATGAATATCCTTGGGTGCACAGCTCCTTATGCCAGTAATTTCGAAGTTCAGCACATCTTTAATTTCAGTACACTGAAGACGATCACTTTCGGCTATAAGGGACAGTTCATCCCGTGCAATTGAAACCATGTCAGCAGATTGTGTTTGCAACCCTCCTAAAAAATTCCCCCAATTGAGGTGCTTGTTTTAGCTACTTGGAAAATCAGTCTTGGGAGAAATTCAACTCTTCTCTGGGTTTTGCTGCAGGGCAGCAGTGGCAGATTAGCCATCTGCGGCAGAAAATTGCCAGCTATTGTAGCTAAGGCAGCGGTAATACAAGGGAGACGGGTCTGAAAGAGGAGTCCAAGTGTGCCCGCAGGGGTCTTGAAATGTGTAGCTCCACAGACTGAAAATCAGTAAAGACTTCGCTATTCAGTCTCTGCCACAGTGGCTTTGCTGGGTTTCACGAGTTGCAGAGGAGGGATTTATTCTTGGCTTGACCTGGCTTCTGTCAACTCTGCAGAATCCTGGTTAAACGTCTCATTAGCGACCGTCCCAAATACTATGGGGACACCCTCAGCCTGCTGCCCACAGTGTGTGTGTGTGTGTGTGTGTGTGTGTGTGTGTGTGTGTGTGTAAAAGGACGCCAGCATAAAGCACCACACCTGTAGGAACTGAGACAATAGCATCCTGATGCTTGGGGGATTTTTTCCCCTGCCAGAATTCCCTAACTGACCATAAATGAAATGGTATTACTGAAAATGGCCAAAAATAAAAATTCAAAGTCATTATTTGGAATATTTTAGTGATGCAGGATAACTAAGCAATTTGCTCAAGTTAATTGGAGGCGGTAAGTCAAATGCAGCCTTCTACTATTGAATCAAGCCAAGCCTTTTGGTTGGGAAGAATTCACGAATACCTGCAGCAATCCCAACATGCTCTCCAGCACCAAGATACCTCACACTTGAAGCAGAAGTGACATGGCAGTGCTATACTTACTAAAAATTACCGCCTCGGTAGGTTCTTCCAAAGTTTCCCAGTGAAACTGCTGACCATCCTACAATCCAAATACGTTTGTATTAAATCCTAAAGCCACCTTCATTATTGGAAAAAAGGAGAAATCCTTCCTTTGTCTTTTGAACACGAATTAAAGCTTACCTTGTAAACACCAGAGAGGATTTATTATCTAAATGAGTTCTTCCTGTGGTGAACTTCTCAATACTAATGAAATCAACCCATCTTTCTAGTTTTGAGCAGCAGCTTGAAATTCCCAATTGAGTCCTTACGGCCATGTACCATGCCTGACCAGGCAAAGCTCCTATCTCTAATGAGTTTAGACCATCCCCAACGTTGACAAAGGGTTCAGTAGCTACTTCTGAACTTGGTGAATGCAATAAAGTCAAAAAATAAATCTAAAATAAGTCAGCCTACTTTATCTGCCTGAAGTCATTCTTAATAACCCTAACGTTAATGTCACAGGTATTTCAAAGGTAAAATTAGCTTTCAGACAACTCATTGCAAGATTCCTTATCAGAAAGCTAATAGTCCGTGCTAAAACAATGGAGCAATTTTTACACCTGAGTAATGAAAGTGGGCAGTGAGAACACCTACAAATCAAGAATATTTTCTTAAGCAGATGGCTTCTGATTAAAGCAGAGATTAAACTGGTTTCTGGCTACGCTTACTACACCTAAATAGGTATATAATGTAAGGGTATCTGACTCACACTTATTTGGGTCTATAATTGACAAGCCCTCCAGCAAAAGGATTAATATATGAGAAGATAATTCAAAAACTCTATTGCTGATGTAGGTTGTTTGAAATACAAAGCTTTTTCTGAGTTGCCCAACTCCTTATCCCATATGTTGCCATTACAAAAGCACGTATGAGGCGAATTAGAGAAAGAAAAGAAGGGTTGCATTCACATCCAGACTTCTAACTGTTACCATTTAAAAGGGCCATGAGGTACCTGTAGGTACATCTCATTCTTTTTCTGCCAGTGCATTTAGCAGTTTATTCATCTTGGGGAGAGTTTATTTGTTATTTTGCAGGCTGGACTGCACTGGAACTTTGCGGGTTGCTGTTCTGAGCAGAGTTTGATTTCCTGCTGTCTCTTTTCATCACCTCTCTCCTTTTGTAGATTCCCCTGACATTCTCCCGCTTGTATCTCTGAACAGTGGGCATGCTTTTCATTTTAAAAATTACTCCTACTGGGAGCTCACTTAACGGGATTGAACATTCGTGATTTTGCTCTTCAGCAGGTCTTTCTGCTTTTGAAGAAAGAGTTCAGGGCTAGCCACTGTGTTCTGGCCATTGCTGCTTTCCTCCAAAATGAACTTCATTTACACTTTTTTCCCTGCTGCCTCCCTGTCTCATCGGTTTTTATAAGTGCCAATGTATCTAGTAGATTGTACCCACAGTTATTTGTTTTACCTTTTAATTCTGACTTTCCACTCAAGAGAATCCCCCCTTTTCTGAGCCTGGCAGCCAGCAGCACTGGGATGTTGCATCTGAGGTTCTGTGCAGTGGAGTCTTCCCAGGCTTAGGACGTCCACAGAAACAATGATTACTCACTTTGGGTGTTCTCACCACAGCACCTAGGTGCTCCCTATGTGAGGGAACCAGCTTCTGACCACCCCTGCGGTGGCACTTCTTGCCAGATGTTGGCCTGCTGCACAAATTTACTTTGACATCCTAACAAACCATGCACTGATGGTCTTAAGAAACAGCACCTCTTCTCAAATGACAGTCCGTGGTTGTTCCTCTCTGATTTACATCAGACAGTGCCAGCTGGCAGAGTTGGTATTGTTTGCTCTACCCACTGGACTACCACCAGTGGTAACCACAGCCTGGTGAAGCACTTTAGTCCTCTGTGACTAACTTTTATTCTGCTCTTTTGGTCCTCTCTTCATTCACTGTAAAGTCCAACATGGTTCTTAGCCCAGACTGCTTGCATAGGATGAAGCGTTTGATACACTGCATCACTTGAAAGAGAGCTGGAGGGGGACTGTTTACAAGGGTGAGTACTGATATGACAAGGGGTAATGGATTTAAACTGACAGAGGACAGATTTAGATTAGAGGTTAGGTAGAAATCCACAGCCCCATTCCTGTCAGTGTTCAAGGCCAGGCTGGATGGGGCTTTGGGCAACCTGGTCTAGTGAGGGTGTCACAGCCCATGTCAGGGGGTGGAACTAGATGGGCTTTGAGGTCCTTTCCAACCCAAACCAGTCTGGGATTCTATAAATATCTAAAAACTCTATAAATATCACAGCCTTGCTGAAGAGAGTATCCTTTCACCCCACCTTCTATTTATTGCATGGCAACACTATTTCCATAGGGGTATTGCAATGTTCTTTAAAATGCAAAAATGTGGGTTTGGTTTCTTTCAGAGTCAGGACTATGCTCCTGGGAAAGCAGAGGTCTCACAGGGACTGCAATGCTCAGGGAGCACTGTGATTAGGCAGGATACAATTCTGAGTATCAAGAGCTCTGAACTTTTATGTTCAAGTCCTGAGTAGGAAATTAAAATTACAGCAGCACTATGCCAAGGTGAACACGTTAATTCTCTTAAATATCCTCATACTGTACATGTGCATTTCTCTTCTTTATGAAGCCAAAATCTTTCCTAGCAACTAGGAAGGAGAAGAAACATCAGAATGAGGAAGATGAAGGTTAACAGAAGAAATCTCAAATAATAGTTTACCCCTTTTCAGCCTCATGGAGTGATGCATTCCCTTGCGATGAAGGTGAGGAATTGTTATTCACCTCATTTGCATGAATGTAGGTAGAATAGCAACAGGTGAAGCCCCCATCCACAGCCATAGAGAGGCATGAGTTTGGGGGTTCTGAACCACACTGAGACGGCACCCCTCCTAAATAGTGTTATTCATGGGAGGTGAGTTGTCAGCTGCAATATCAAATACCACACAGCACAGTGGAAAGAAACAAACTGGGAATTGTGAATTGCATGTTGCTTGTCACCTCCAGGCCACATATCCAGGCAGTTCTTTTGCTTAGCAAGTGGCTTCTGAAAAGTCAAAATTAAACTGGATGTTCCCACCCCCTTTGCAGTAATTAATATTATAAACTTCAGTGGGATTTAAGGGGATCTCATCCTGGTCTCCACAGGCTTAGGATGGGAAATTATGGTGTTTTGTCCTTTGTATGCCAATTACATCAAGAGTAACATTGGAGTGGTGACAGAAGTGACAGAAGGTAGACCTTTTACTGGAAGGTCTCAGGACTACAGACTCAGGCATCAGGCTTTGACGTTACCCAGGAGAAAGTAACTCCAAACACAGAGGTACGAGTTGCGTCAGGGACAAGACCAGAAGCAGAAAAGCCTCTGCTCTTCATTGCAGTCCCAGCAGATGACTTTAAGCAGCGCCCACGCTACGGGATCGCTCCCTGGGTCTCTGTGGTGTGTGGGAGCGAGAAAGATGTCAGAGGATACACACTTCAGAGATACAGCAAGGAGGTGTTTGGGACTGCAAATATAATGAGCCGAACTTGCCTTTGTTGCACCAGTACAACTTCCTCAGCCCTCAGTGTCTTGTACAAGTGCAGCAGGAAGCGGAGCGGCTGCACTTTGTGCGCCGGCACTGGAATATGTCGCTCCGAAAGGAACCCCTGGGAAGTGATGATTAGACAAAGTAAAAAGCTTATTTCGAAAAGAGAGGGATTTTTGAAAGCTAGGCTAGAGGTTACAACAAATGAGAGTGGTTTTGAGATGCGATAGCTATAGAAAGATAAAGAAAAGCTGAAGATGTGATAAAAGGAGAGAGATGTGCAGTAGAAAGCTGACTCCTAGCATAGTTCCACATGAGGAGTCTAAGGATGCTTTACTGCACAATTAAAGTTACAAAGGATAAGGCAAAAGTAGCTTAGTGTGCTTCAAGTCCAAGCTAAAGATGGTGCCCATGATCACAAATGATATCACTCCTCCACGGAAATAAGATTTAGAGGAGATTTTTAATAGGTCTGCTCTGGAGCATTCTGCTAAAATAAGCACAGAAAAATCAGGTTGTCCTGGTTTTGTGTGGGTTTTTGTTTTTTTTTTTTTTCCAGAGGTGCTCTTGTCTTTTTACAGAAAAGTACTTCTTGTCCTTCCTCAAATTGTTATTGTCTGTCATTGGCCTCTGCCATTTAAAAAGCAGCATGTTTCTCTTAAGTGCTTTTTGTTCCCAGAGCACCTTGAACCTAAAAGAAATGGAGGCCTTTAGAAAGCTAATGGAAGTTTCAGGTGCTCAACACCTATGAAGAGAAGGCTCTGGTTTTCTAGTTTCTCTCAGCTCCCCCTTAAGCTACCTTTAATAAAAACATAATGCCTACTTGTTCACACTAATGTACACACACGGCACCCCAGTCCAGCCATGATTCCTGTCCTTTGTCCTGATGTTTGTGATACAGCCCTTTTATTTCTGCTTCAGAAAGCTGAGAGGCAAGAGCAAGACTTCCCGTGACAACACAGAAAAGGCAGGAATGTTAGAAGCTGTACAACCAATTCAGGATAGGCAGTCACCTGGTGACTCCTCCATTCCCGGATTTACGCTGAAATAGGGGGGGGAGAGTGCCAATGCATTTGTTGAATGCATAAAATCTGTGAGGCTGTCTGTCAGGTGGGAATCAGTCAGGAAGCCTGGAGCAAGGATACCCATAATTATGCCGTCAAAAGGCTTGCAATAAGCAGCAGAATATTTTATTTGCCGTCAATCCTACAAAAAGTCTTTTATAACATCTGTGTCAGCGGATTCCAGGTCCCAAGAGGTGCCACTTTTTGAAAGCAGCAGAGAACTCAGTAAGGGTTTGCCGTGTGCTTGCCAAGTACATTCAGTGGGAAGCCTCACTGGCTTAATGAAGCTACGGGTGGCAGAGGACATCACGGTTTTACCTGCATTTGAGGCACTAACTGTTTCTCAAGGTGAGTTGTGCTTTCATGTTGACTGATGCTCGTTAATTTATTAATTAATCCATTACTTTGAATTGTTAGTGACTCCTGTTATCTATTACTTGTGTTTCAGCAGCAGCTGACTGCTCTTCAGTGAGCAAACACCTAAGTCACCCTCCAGATGATGCAGCCAGTCTGAGAAAGGACGTGCTGACAGGGCACTGCACCACACAGTCATCTCCCCCAGCCAGCAGAGACCTGAGCCAAAACCTCCACACGAGGGATGATGTCACTGTTTAACGGCCAAGGTTCTTCCCATGAGCTGCAGCACCATGGCATAGAACATCACCTCCAGGCGAGAGCTTGTTCCCATCGGACAAGTGTACATCACAGAGTCACAGAAGGTCAGGAGTTGGAAGGGACCTCGAAAGATCATCTAGTCCAATCCCACGGCCAGAGCAGGATCACCCAGACTACAACACACAGGAACGCATCCAGGCAGGTTTTGAATGTCTCCAGAGAAGGAGACTCCACAACTCTCTGGGCAGCCTGTCCCAGTGCTCTGTCACCCTCAGAGTAAAAATGTTCCTCCTTATATTCACATGGAACTTCCTGTGCTCCAGCTTCCACCCATTGCCCCTTGTCCTATCTCTGGCCATCACTGAGAAGAGCCTGACTCCGTCCTTCTGACACTCACCCTTTATGTATTTATAAACATTAATGAGGTCACCCCTCAGTCTCCTCTTCTCCAAGCTAAAGAGGCCCAGCTCTCTCAGCCTGTCTTCACAAGAAAGATGTTCCACCCCTTTATTCATCTTTGTGTCTCTGCACTGGACTCTTTCAAGTTGTTCCCCATCCTTTTTGAACAGAAGGGCCCAAAACTGGACACAATATTCCAGGTGCGGTCTCACCAAGGCAGAGTAGAGGGGGAGAAAGACCTCTCTTGACCCACAAATAGATGTACAGATCTGGTCTACTAGCATAGGCAAACAAAATAATGTCACTCTGTGAATCTTCTGGCTCTGCTGTGCTCATGCATGACAGTAGCTCTAAAATCTGGACCTTTCATTTTGGTGACTGTAAACCACATCATCGCACCTCATCTTGAAGAAGTTGAAAAACACACCTTACCATTTGCATTCAGAGTACTTGCATCTCTCTGAATTTATTTCTCCTGCCTTGATAAACCACTCTGAGGTCAATAATACCTAATTCAGCTAAATGGTGTCATAAAGCGTCTCTTATGACAATTTGTAGTTACGACGCAATTATCTTAATTTTGCCTCTGATGAGTCTCTTTCATCGATCGAGGTTTTGATCGACTGCATATATGCCTAGAAAGGAAAGAAAATACCCCAAAACCAAAAAAAAACCCATCATGCAGCCACGCCTTTCTGAAGCTCTTTTCCACTGGCTGTTCCATACGGTGGCTGCTCACCGGAGCTCTGTAAGTGATACGTGAAGCCAAAGATCCCGCTTGTCAGCCTGCTTCACAGACCCACTGAACATAAACACATCAGGCGCCGAGCCGAGCTAATGGCACACTTGCTTCTGGTTGCTCATTTTTGTTTCGGGTTAATGTCGTGCCCCTGCATGTACCATCTGGAGAGGGGAAAGAAAGATTTTAATCAAAAATAAAAATAGCTGGTTTAGGTTTAAGTTTTTCTTTTGTGCTGTGAAGTGCAGGAAGGGAAAATGAAAGGGTGTCATTTGCTGTGACCACTGAATAGAATGAGAGCTGTGAATGCCAGCAGGTCTGCTTCTCACCCACGAATCCAGTGCTTCATTTGTTTGGGCGGGGGGGAAAGCTCCGCACACCTTTCCAGTGAACCTCGGCGGTGCTTCTCGGTATAAACAATAGCTCATATTGTTGAGGAGGCTTATTGAGAAAGTTATGTCAGTAATGATGGGGATTTTCAGCCGGCGTTCCCCTGGATTTGTGAAGCATTTGCTGCCCAGGAGTGTGCTGATAAACTGCTCGCTGATTAGAATATTTTATCTGCAGTGCAATCGGGCTCCCGTTTCTCTGACATGTCTCCGCTGTGTCTTAAAAACACCACCAGCACATCAACAGCTTATCACGAGAAGCTGTATGAATTCAGAACATGAATCTCCTGCAAGATCGCTCAGGTTAGGTGTCAGCGCAGACCGAAAAAAGCAAGGCGCTAGCGAGAGGTGAACATAACAAGCATATCTCATAATCTTCCACTGTTCCTAGCCCTCATTCTCTCACTGCTGAGCTTCCTGATTATTCGTAGCCTTCTTCGCCATCCCCGTGCCTGCTTTTGACAGTAGGCTCCTCAGGGCGAGCCTGTCTCTGTGTCCCTAATACGCTCTACCCCTACCCGCTAATGGCGCTGCGGGTGCAGTAACCAGCGAGCCCATTACAACAAGCAGCTGCAAACACAAAAAACAGCAACAGCCCGGATGCTCTGCTCCCTGTCTAGGTGCTTAAAACAGGAAATGAATCACCTGATTGCTCATCTGAATAATTACACGGGGGACCTGTGTGTTTAACAAGCCCAACGCAAACCCGCGGCAGTGGTGCAGGACGCTCTCCCATCCTGATGACGGTGTCTGATGACAGAAGAGCTTGGAACGACTGCGGCGATGACTCCTGTATGGAAAGCTGCCATGCCTAAAAAAGCTAGTGCTGTCTGGGCTCACTCAGACATTGTGGTGGACACTGCCAGGCTCTTGAAAACTTCACTGCTCCTTCTCTTCATAGGTGTGGAGAGGGCCAAGGAGAAAAGCATGTGCGCACCAACACACCCCTGGCACTTGTCCATGGCCCTTCCAGTTGCAAAGATAAAACATGGCCAGCGTTGAAGCCCTCCACTCAGGAGCTAACAGCTGTCACTGTTGGGGCTTTCATGCCTTTTTCAAAAGCTCTCTTGAAATTGGTAGAGTTTTGCTTCAGAATTGAAACTGTCGCGATATCTTCGTTAAGTGAGGAGCAGTGTCTAGCAACCGAGCTTTCCTGTGTTGTCTTCACAGCAAGAGTCTCCTTGTACAAATCTAGTTAAAATACATTGAAAACATTCATTTTAACCACATGTATGTTTAAAAACTCTGCATTTGCTGTGTGTGTGTACAGAAAAACAGATTGGCCCAGACGGATGCCTATGGTTCCATTTCATCTGCTGTACTTTATCTGCTATCTTTATATTTTATACAGCTTATGCAATTTTGGATATATCCAAACCCTTTGGAGCCTGTAAGGTGAGGATTTACCCACATCTGAGGGCACGGAAATCCTAATTTGAGTATGTGGGTTAGCCATAGGGTCACGTTGTGACTCAGATCTAACCTCAGTTCACTTTCCTCTTTGTTTTTTGCTTCAAGCAGAGACTTTGGGCCAGCCATAGAAGCAGTGAAGAGGATTTCTCATGCCAGACCATCAGGGACAGCAGCAATATGGAGCACATTTCTCTTTGCAGCCCCTGTGCAGAGCCCTGGTGAGCAAGCAACCCTGCCTGCCTTCTACAGTGACAGGTAGGACCACAGAGGAAGAGATAGCTTGATACAAGGAGCCTACACAAAGGGGAAAAGATGCCCTATTTCTTTCTCAGTATAAGCTAAAATTTCTTTTTCCTCAGACTGCTCAGGCCAAAATTTCCATTGATAGCAATAATTGTGTAAAATATTAAGGGCCTGTCCCCTTTGTACACACATTAAAGCATTTGTGCAGGGAAAACATTTAACATGGCATCTCAAAGACACTTTTTAAATTATTAGTTCTGTTTTTGAAGCACTACTAAATAGGCTCTGCTTTAGTGCCATGGAGATAAAAACCTTTGAAGAAGTCTTTTTCTGTGGAAAGTTTGTTTTATTTAGCTAAGGAAATCTTAGAGCTTCATGTACTTACTAGGGTATTTATTAATGGCTCAAAGTGAGGTGTGAGAGGAAACGTCATCTCTGACTTCTTTTGTGGGAATAAAACTGGGACACCTTGACTGCACAAGGAACTTTATGTACTCAGACCGGCTCCCTCTGTTAAACCTTTTCACCGACCCAGTGAGGGGCCACAAGAAGAGTTTAGGCTGTTCTCCATGCACTTTTCTCATCTTGTCTGAGGTCTGGGAACTTCTGCCTGGAGTGGGAGTGGCCCAGGTATAGGACTCCTGATCATCAAACCCTGTCTTCTTCTCTTTGTTTTTAGTTGTAAGATCAAGGTCATCTTTCCAGTAATAAGGTGCCTCTTCATTCAAACAAACAAAAAAAATTCTTTCATTGTACAGAAAGCAGAGGGCAAGAGCCACACAAGCACTGAAACACTGCTTCCAAAACTGGGGTCTACATAAGCCTTTACTCCAGGAGCATCTGAAGGCCATAGCTTTTCACCTTTTTGTAGTGCAGGACCTGACTCTGCCTCTCCCTAGAGAAGCCCCTCTCCCAGCTGCAGGGGCAGTTGGGACCCCCAAACAAGGGGTGGTACTTTTTTGCACAGCTTGCTGCAGTGGAGGTTCCTGGCGGGGCGGGGGGGCTTTTTCTACCATTACCAGTTCCTCACTCCAGGGATTCAGCTGGGTTGTTGCCATCAATCACCAGTACCAAAAGAGATTAACCCATCCCACATCCCACTGTCCAACAACCCCAAGGCTTTCCTAACCATGGGCAGTTTGGACTATCTCCTAGTCTTGAGTTTGGACAAACTCTGATCTGGGCAAGTCATGCTCTGCACAGAACAATCAAATACTTGCTGGGAATGGGAGAGGGAAAGGCAGCACTTGACACTCTCTTTGTTATCTCCAGCTCTTCTTTGAAAGAGGAAAAGATGTGGTCTGGGGTCTCCGTTAGCATTGAAGTATTTTGTAGTCAGCATTGTAGAAGAGCATCCTGCTGTTTATTAATTAGATTGAGTGCAGGTTTCACAAACAGAGAAGACTCAACAGCCTATCTCCAGCAAGGGGGAGCCTTTCTGAATGCTCAAGTCAAAGGGAGGAACAAAGTTTAAGCATGTGCACAATTTGTTAGTGAGAGGGGATCTGATCAATACTTAGAAATATCTAGAGGGTAGGTGTCAAAATGATGGGGTCAGACTCCTTTCAGTGGTGTCCAGTGACAGGACAAGGGGCAACAGGCACAAACTGGGACACAGGAAGTTCCATCTCAACACAAGGAAAATCTTCCTCGCTGTGAGGGTGACAGAGCTCTGGAACAGGCTGCCCAGAGAGTTGTGGAGTCTCCTTCTCTGGAGACATTCAAAACCTGTCTCAATGTGATCCTGTGTGAACCTAATCTAGGTGATCCTGCTCTGTCGGGGGGGTTGGACTAGATGATCTCCAGAGGCTCCTTCTAGTCCCTGACATTCTGTGATTCTGTGATGATTTCTAGACCCACATGACCATCAGTATATATTGTTACACTAATATTCACGCAATCTGCATTCAATGAAGAAGTTATCTGAGCTCTGAAACATTACCATGCACACAGCAATCATTTTTAAAAGAATAGAGGGCTTTTAGCTTGAATCTCACTGAATCAAAATTACTTATCCGCAAAAATGGATACTATGTTCCAGAAAATGTAATTGCAATTGCAAAACTATTTACAAAAAATTAGAGCTGGGCTTATTTTTCACAGTGATTACTTGACTTTAGCTCTTCTGTGAATTGTTGGCAAACAATATACAAGTTTTTCACCTCAGTGTAATTCACTGCTAGAATTTATTTGTCATATAATTTAAGCATATATTCTTGATTTATAGTTTGTTCACGAGAAATTTACAGCAGCATTCAACGTTCTTTGTTGAGCCACGTTGGTTAATATTGATTGATAGTGCATATCAGATGATAGTTTTCTGTTCCCTGATTAGATGACATCCTTGTAGTAAGAGTTTTCCAATGCCAACTCTAATGCCTTTTAATTCCAAAATTACTTTCGATGAGAATTCTCTTGTAATCATTCAAAATGTCACTTGTTTCAGCTATCACTCTTGCTAGCTGATATATATTATAGATTATTCAAGCAAGGAAAGTAAAAGGGGAGCGAACACATCCAAAAGAAATGTGTGCCAATGGAATTAGCTGCATTTTTCACCTCTGCAGAAAAGACCTCTCCGTTTCTTCACATCAGTGTACACATTCATAAGGTTTCAGAATTCTGCATTTAATGTCCCTGTAAAAAAGGAAGAGATGTCTATGTAGAGAAGAACAATTTCTCTTTCAATTCTTTTAGAAAGTGTATGTATAAAGGGAATTATTCCTGAGCATAAGGAAGTTCATTTAAGGCAGACCTAGTAGTTTTCACCCAAGAAGGCAGAGAGTCACGTGTGAAGAGTCCCTGTATCTTAAAGCCTGATCAAACCCAAAACCAGAAGGGGGGGGAAGAATTCTGGTTCTTGCCTGGACACAGTGAAAGCCCAGTGAACGTGCATGTCTGTGAAGTTTTAGTCCAACGTGGCAACAGCCGCATGACTGAAAGTGATGGAAGCGCAAGCTGACGCAAAGCACCCCTTGCAAAACACCCCTGTCCAAACATCGGCCCCTAAATCCCACGCCGAGCACACCTGAGCCTCTTCCCTGAACCGCCTCCCCAACTTCAGGGGGAAAAGCCCACGGACGCTCCAGGTTCCCCACTGAGGACCAGGAAGGTCCAGAGGAGCGGCGCTTCACGTGGACGAGGGCTGCTGCATTACATTAGCGGGATGTCTCGGCTTCGGGGGCGGGGGGAACGGACACGACTTTCATAATTTCTTAATCTGTTTGTTTGTTTGTTTCCTCTCCGAAAGTACGACCAGGGCGCTGCCCATCCCGGGCTGCCGCGGGGAGCGGGGGGAGGGGGTCCGGCGGGCCCGGGCCCGGCGGCGGGCGGGCAGTGCCCTCTAGTGCGCCCGGGGGCTGCGGCACCCACCGTTCCCCGGGCCCGCCGGCACCGGGGATCGCGGCAGCCGCCCGCACGGCTGCGGGTCGCCATCAAAACACATCCCCTTCTGCCTTTCCCCAATCCCCTTCTGGCTTTCCCCAATCCCCTTCTGCCTTCCCAAACGCCTCTTTCCGGGCGAACGGGGGAGCCGGGCTGAGCTGCTGCAGATTCAGCTGAGGTTTCTCAGCTCCTCTGCGCTTTTTGCTGTGGGGAGTGTCACACGGAAACAAATTGGGGGGATGGAGGGGAGGGGGGTGTTTTGGGGCGGGGGGGGGGGGGGTGGTTAGGTTTTGCAGCTTCGCTTGCATTGCTGGCTTCTGTTTCTGGCAATGAATGGGGGTTTAGCTGCCAGCAGAGCACAGCCCCACAGCGGTCTTTTCCGGGTGAGAGCCTCATATTGCCATCATCAACTTGACTCCGAAAAGTGATTTAATAACTAACCTGGTTTGCATGTCTGCCAGACTAGGAGGCAACTTTAAATAAACAGAGCCTTTACAAACAGAATGGAGATGGTTTGGAACCTAATAAACTGATCATGGGCTGCTCATTCCACCTCTGGAGCTGGGATGGAAGCTGGGATGAAGCTGGGATGGAAGTGGAGTCGGGGCTGATGAGGGCTGTGATACTGCAGAAGGCAGCACAGCCCTGCAGAACTGTTGTGTCTCCCCCTTTTTTACCCTCCATGGGAAGTATTGCAATCCCCATTGCTACAGGCAACAGCTGGTGTGCAGAACTGGTCCAAACTGACAGAAGGTAGCTTCTGTACTGACAGTCACCCGGAGAAGCATCATTCGGGGACAAATGGCATAGGAGCCCTCTGACAGAAACACAGTACCAGTTGTCCTCGGGCTGGGGATGAAACTGCTCAAATCCAGATGCTGGACTTTGTCAGCTAATGATGCTAGGCTGACAGTGGGGCACCAAAAAGCAAAGTGTGGGAGGAGAGCGGCCTGTGAAAGGGCAGTCATTTGTTGGTCAATCAGGCAGCTGAGAAGATGGAGATGAAAGACTGCTGGAGGTTACTGTGTAGGCAGATGTTTCACATGTTATTTGTACAGCTGAACCATTGATTTGCTGCTGCTGTTGTTTTTTATCCCCTAAATTAATGTTCCTTCCCTCCTCCTGTTAAAATTGTTCTTGTTTCAAATGCAGGCTCATTGTTCGCAGAAGGGAAAGCGTGTTTCTCAAGGGACACCGAAGAAGACACTTGTTTTGCCCAGTTGTCAGAATTTGGTTGTCAGTCTGAAGGCAACCGTTAACTTTCTGAGGTCAGACCCACACTGCTGCTGCATGGGTTACCTCTGTCATTCAGCCAGGGTCATCCTCACAGAGGATGGATTTCTGCAGCAGATCCCTCTGAAAAGCCTGATGGGCTGCAGAAATATTGCCAATATCCAAGGACATCCATGTGCTGTGCTAGAAACCATATGCTGTGGTTGTCTCCACGCGACAGTTCACTGCCCCTTTACAGCCCTTTGTGCTTAAGAAACCTGTCACCATGGGGTTCCTCTCACAACCATCCTGAGCCTTCTGCCAAAGTTGTCCTTGTTTTGACTCCAGGCCATGGCTTTTTGCCCATCTAGCAAACTTCTTAAACAGCTCCTAATTTTCAGGCATTGTTTTCTGCCTTGTATCAACCCTCTGGTCAAATTCTCTTAATATTACTTAATGATGAGAAGTTCAGTTCTGTGAAGCTCCAAATGTAAATATTACTAGTTAGGACTGTCTTTTGTTTGTTCATAATGAATGCAACCAGATCCTATAAGCCTTAGGCAATCAACAACTTGTAGTCCTGGAATTAATCTATTATTATCTGTTAGAATTAGTCTCCAAACAGGTAGCTGTCAAGTGAAATCTCCTCTGGGGAGAGGGGAGAAAGGAGAAAGAAAAGAAAAAAAAAAGGTTTAAATCTCTGAAACTCGTAATGTTTTACTACCAGCTGCATGAGATCTTCAAAACTTAAGTTCCCTCTATTAATGCAATTTTCACTCTGCAGTGCAGGCAGATGCTTTAGGAGTAGTTCATCCTGCTTCCTGGTTTGATTCAGTGTTTTGTAGCAGACATCATCTCTTCATTCCCCCTCACTCCCCCAATATTCCTTCTGGAGTTCATCATTTGCATGTTTTCATACTCCTCCAGCTACTGATCACTTTAAGTGGGTAGCACAGGGTGCCATCCCTCCCCCTCAGTCCTACCTACAAGAACTACACCCTGAGATTGGAAGATTTCGCTCACATGAATCACCCCGTTAACGCTCTGCAATGACAGCTACATCAGACCTCCTCTCATCAATTAGAGTTTCCAGGTCCTTTTGCACAGTAACTATCCAGCTAGTGCTAACACATGAACTATTCAATTTCTTCCCTTCCCAGTCAGCTCCAGCACTGTTCAATACAAACGTGACTTCCTGAGACTGAACTATATTTTCCTTCCTAGTATCCTTCATCTTTCTCACCCTCCTAGTTGCTTCCCTGATTAGACTATCCTTTTCCCCTTTCTTGCTATATTTTCTTGTCCGGGAGGAAAAGAGAACTGCAGCCCTGAGGCAGGAGAGCTGCTGGGAGGGGGAGAGCAGCTCTATAGCTGCAGGGAAGAGTTGCACGAGTCCCTGCTTGCAGGTTTTGGGAGGTTACCCGACAGCAAAGCTGGTGAATACTGTGTTCATTAGCACAGGACAGAGCTAATAGCTGTGCTTTCTTGCCGAGGCTGAATGTTGGGCATGGCACACACAGGATGCTGGGCAACTCCACTGAGAGCAAAGCTGTGAGGCTGCACTGTGGTTATTTGCATCCTCAGGAGAGGCTCCAGTCCCAGAGGTCAGGCTCTTCCTCTCGTTAGGCAGTACATGGGAAGAAAGAGAATCTCTCAGTCTGCTGCAGCAGCTCGTCCATCACACCCCAGGACCCTGAGTCCTGCTCTGCTACTCCGGGCTGTCAGCAGCTCCCTCCGAGGTCGTCGACACCAGCTCTCTGCTCTACTTCCAGCCTCTTTCGTTTCTACTCAGGAGCCCATGGGGGAATTAATGCCATTCCTAATACAGCACTGCCCAGGGCTAAGCAGCCTCTTGCAACATGATGCAAAATTATCAATTTGCAAATATACATTCAACTATAAACCGCTTGTGGTTAGAGGGGCCCCCTGAGAAACTGTGGCGAGCGCGTAATGCTTTACATCCTGCATAAGCAGGCGATGGGGGAGCTTGTAGGGAGCCTCAAGGCAGCTGTGTAGAGAGGGATCAGGAACTAATCATGAGAAGGGAAAGATGGTGGGACAGACCTGGGAGGGGAAGACAATGGGATTCAGCCCCCTTTTGGGAGAAAAGGGCTTTCCTTACCCCCACTACCCCCTTGCCACCCCTGCTGCTCACTGTGAAAAGGGAGAAGAAAGGCTGCCTTCTCCGCAGAGGCACATCAAACCTATGGCAATTTAATCACCCAGTTGGTGGATCCCAAAGGGTGAGTGACATTTAGCCTGAGCAGCATAAGCAGAGCAAGAATAAATGTAGCAGATGACAGCTCAGTGTCTCTACACACCACTTCTGGGCTACTGGGGAGCTGTTGGAGCAAGTCCAGAGGAGGGCCACAAAGATGATCAGAAGGCTGAAGCACCTCTCCTATGAGGACAGGCTGAGAGAGTAGGGCTTGTTCAGCCTGGAGAACAGAAGACTCTGGGGAGACCTTAGAGCAGCCTTCCAGTACCTAAAGAGCCTACAGGAAAGCTGGAGAGGGACCCTTTATTAGGGAGTGTAGTGTCAGGACAAGGGGTAATGGGTTTAAAATGACAGAAGGCAGATTTAGATTAGAGGTTAGGTAGAAATCCTTCCCTGTGAGGGTGGTGAGGCCCTGGCACAGGCTGCCCAGAGAAGCTGTGGCTGCCCCTCCCTGGCAGTGTTCAAGGCCAGGCTGGATGAGGCTTTGGGCAACCTGGACTAGTGGAGGGTGTCCCTGCCCATGGCAGGGGTTGGTGCTAGATGGGATTTGAGGTCTCTCCCAACCCAAACCAGCCTGTGATTCATTCTATGATTCTATGTCTGTTTCCTTGGCCACCGATATATTGGCTTTTAGCAGCTAATACTCTATAGATAGGGTATGACCAAGGCAGAGCCGATGCCTGGGGGACATTTCTGTTTGAGCTGCAGTGGTGGTAGCACAGACTCTCAGATTGAATGTGACACTTTGGATCTTAATATGGTCTATTATACACACAGAAGCTTCCTTGAAATATTCAGTGGTATTTTAAAGTTTAAAGGTTTATTTTAAACTCACATTGAAAATATTTCAGCATGCAGGACAGAGAAATTAAAAATTCACTCATTTTCCCTGTCCTGGCTGTAAGTCAGCTCTTCTGCAGTGGGATTTTCAGAGCCTTATTATGTTTCCCTCCTGTCTTCTCTGTGGTCACTTGACTGAAGCAGCTCCCCAACTTCACATTTACATATTTTTCATTTCTTTAAATAGAGCTTCATTTGTCTTTAATTAGCTTCACGGAAACATTGGAGTCTCTTTGAATGTACACAGACAATGTTATCCAGAAAACCCTCAGAAATCTCCAAGAGAAATGAGTAAAAAGGCCAACTCGGATAATCCAGACTGTGGATTTAAGGTGATGATGGATGAACACGCTACAGTTGGTGTTGTAGTAAATCCTCCAGGCTACCTTCAAATTGCTTTTCATCCTATGATGGTTTTAGTTTCTGACATCCTGGGTGACCAGAAGCTTGTTATTATGAAAAGAAGATATCTTCCTTTGGTGCAGGTGTCGATACTTCTTGAAAGCTTCCCAGTGATGCAAATGAAGGCTCTAGCCTTCTCTACAGCCAGTTTTATTTATTCAGCTGTTGTTTTCTGTGGTCTCCGACTTGGAAGAGCTTCGAGGACTTCAGCAGTTAATGTCTCCTGACATTTCTGAATGTATGGAAGTATGGCTTTGTAGCCATACTGAGATCTGGGACTCCCAGGCTCCACTGCTTCCCAATGGAGGTGAAGCACAGGGGTTGAACCAGGAATCAACATTACATTTTATTTTTTACATCTGTCAACAGCCTGAATCTGTTGATCTGAGAGACTGTGTATCCAGTCACCTTCCCTTTCTGGGCACCAGATAATGGCAATAATAAAGACACATCAGAGAACAAGTTAATTAGCACCTACTTACCTTCTGGCAAAGCAACCACTTATGACTTCTGCTTTGGATGCTGAATTCTGCTCCACATATTCATGAGATGCAGCAGCTCTTGGGATGGTCCACATGAGTGTTTGGATTTCAGATCACTTTTGGAAGTTGGCTGTTAACAGGCTCCTCTCAGACCTAAGTGTGGCACTGCTTGGCACTGCCCTGCTGCAGAAGGGAAGCTTTAAATAGTGACCGTGCAACAAAACACACATATATCCTTGGGTATATGCAAATAGGTACAGGAAACATCTGACATTTTCACAGCAATAGGAGGCATGTGAATACCACTCCACAATGGCTGCTGCTGGTTAAAACATGCATTTCCCCCTCTGTAATATTATCCCAGTGTTCGATAATTCATTTTAAGAGAAAAATATGTCAAGTGAATTTGGATATGTTGGAAATTTGCATTTGAGCACCGTTCTACGTAAAAGTCCTTCCAAAGCCCTTGAATATAAATGAATTGAAGTTATTTCCATAACACGTTGAACCATTATGCCAATGAAGGAAAAGCTCCTCCTAATGCTGTCAATTTATGTTCCAGATTGTGTAACAGAAGAGTAATCATTCTGCAAAAGTTTCTGATGCAGGAATGCTCACAAACACAGCACTGTATGTTAGCCTTGTTTAAAATGCATTTTACTTATCCCTGTGCTGATAAAACTGCACCTCACTGTAAATATTTCTGCAGTGATAGAGAATTTCTGTTCACCACTTTATGATCAGCTGTGTAAGATTTGGAAGATAGACTATTCCTGATTTTTCCAATCCAAAACAATAATCCTATCAGGTTTATCAGTAAATATTCTCAACATTAATTTTTTTTTTCCCAGGAATTACATGTGACACCTGCAGTATGTTCTCACACATACGAAGCAATAACACTGTCACTAGAAGCAACTTATTAATAGTGCCTCGTGTAACACAGAGTTATATTTATGCCAATTCTGTGATACGCTCCTATCCATTAGTCTTAAAACCCAGGAAAGCTATTTAAAATATTTCTCTAGCTGAAATCATCTGCGTCCTGAATTACTGAATACAGTTTTCTGACTAAGAACACTAAGTCCAAGCTTGTTTTATAGCCTCTGGGGTTATTCTGTCAGAAGTTTAGCTCTGGTAAATCAGCTTAGCCTACTTGTAGGTCCCAGGGATGAAGAAAATATAGGGAACTTTGTTTAAGTCTGCCAGCACAAGGCCAGATATACTATCTTGTCCTGCAACCTCAGCTCAGCTATACGGCTTAAGAAGCCGGGATTAGGACTTTGTGAGTGTTAGGAGACTTGGGGAAACGGCAACTTTCTAAACGTTTATTGATTAGTTCACTTTAACCTTCCTTCCTGCAGATTCTGTTTAAGTTCCCGATAAATTTCTTTTCTCCAGTAAATCTGGTTCTCTGCTGAGACATCGTTTCCCTTCGGAGATTTATTTCACTTATTTTACTGTCATTTACTTTGTTGTTCATTCACTTTATTACACCGTTTCCCAGCTTTTTCTGTTGCCATTAAGTCTGCACAGCCAACACTCCAAACACATCTTCAAAGACTCATTCCCAAGGCAAATGAGAAATCCTGTGGTCTGGAAAGTCATTCCATCAGGACAGTGAGAGCCATTCGAAACTTAATGTCTGAACAAGACGTGATAAACTCTTCCACCAAGTGGCTAATGGTTACCTCCACTTTGGGAGATCCGGTAGCACGGTCCAGGTTAAACATCTGCCATTTACCCATCTTCCATAATTACTGTAACAGGGGAGGCTACTAACTTTTAAAATAATCACTGCTGGGAGCCCAAGAGGACTCCTTGGGTAAAGTGAGGAGGGTGAGAGGCTGAGGACTAATGAATCCAGCAAGGGTACTACCAGAAAGCTTTCCCATAGCAGTTCAGAAGACAGCTGCCTGTCAGCCAAAAGCCAGTTCTCTCTCACTTCTGGATGCAGGATGAGCTGTCTCAGCAGTGCTGCCTTCAGGGTTTGACCACGATTCAGCTCTTCACTGCAAGAGTGCAAATAGGAGTCTCTGTTCAGTCTCTCACATCGCCATTCTCCAGAAGCTCCCATGGCCAAATCTCTCCTTTTTTTCCCTTTAGGATAACACCATTGAATCAAGACTACATCCAGCCTGTCTTCCCAAAGGGCATGTGAGGATACTCAGTTCTGCTGTCACAATAAAGCCTCCAATAGTTGGTATATTACCAAGAAGACTCTTCTCCTTCAGTCTCAACAATCTTCTCACCTACCTTTGTATACATAAATCTTTTGGCATCAATCTATTTGCATGGAAACTATCTTCCATGGGCCATATGGCCCTTGTGTGTATTTCAGCACTGGTGCCAACAATCTGGGGAACCGGACAGAAATGAAACTCCTCTTCACAACTCCTATCAGTGCATTTTAATGATGTCAAGCTTCTAAAAAACATCTAGATGGAACAAGGTTGGACAGAGTTTTCTGAAGAAAAACAGAGCATATTCATGAAGAGGAGGAAGGTACACGGTACCCAGACTGTGCACCGTCTATGGCATTGCTTCTGGTATGGTTTCAGAAAGGGAATTGAAAGTAGGTTTATTCTTGCATAAAGATTTTTCAGCCAGCACCTTGCATTAGTCTGCAGACTAGATCATTAAAAAGAGCACTAACTATCCAATGTTATAAATGCCTTAAATAAAACTATCTTGGAAAATACATGGTTTTCCTAAGCTTTAGTATGTCTGAAAGGGACAGGTAGAAATTCTGATGGGTGCAGAAAAAATGATGAAATCGGGTAACAAAAGTGAATTAAAGCCCTAACTACCTGGCAAAAAAATTAGAAGCCAACAAAAACCCCACAAACCTACAGTACCCCAGGGCCTGATTTGTTAAAACCATTTCAGTTTAACTCTAAATTATCTAGATTTTTAAAAGGCAATACAAAAAAGATATGCTCAAGAATAACAGGAAGAATATATTTGTTTAGGATATTAACATAGACATTTCCTGCAATTCAGCAATTTGTGAGCAATAAAATAGGTCCCATTTGCATTGAGCTTCTGACCTGCAATATAGCTATAAAGATACCTTCGAGATTTGTCTGTTCTCCTGGAGCTAATCTGCTGGCTTGATTCCTGAAATTTGTTGAGGAACACGATATGAATTGCATGATAAACACCATGCAGAGGGTTTCCCGAGAAAACTCTGTCTCAAAAATAAAATAGTGACATTTTAAATGCCAAGAATTATCAACAGGTGGATAATAATAAGTTAAGATATGGTCCTGTTTGGATTTCTTTAATGCCTCTAATCCAGCAATGGAAATTCAGGAAAGATGTGCATGGTAGGGTAAAAAAAAGGACAAGCCCAATTCTTTAGCAAAAATCTAGGTGAAACCTTTCCACGTGCCATTTTTCTTGAAGGATGTTTAATACCCATTTATTTGATGTGCACAGAAATCCTAAAGTGTCCAGGGGAGGGGGGGGAAATATAAAGTTCTCATTTCTAACCTGACCAGAATTGGAATTAATAGGGGTGCTATGAGAGAGTTTGTACGCCGGAGATCTGTGGGCTGATGTCCTAACTGAAGCGGTCCAGAGAAGGGAATTAGAATTAGCCACAGACCTTCTGAACACCTGGCCAGATCAATCTCCACACCTTTGGAGATTTGGCTATTCCTATTTAAATGTGGCAAGACCTGCAATGGAAAGGTATATATCAAGCGGGGAAAAAAAATGCCACAATTAATACTAATTAACACCACTTTTCACACTAAGCATTCTTAACTCTGTCCAGCATGAAGAAACACTTAGACCCCTGCACTTCAGCCATTCTTGGTCTGGACTAAATGGCTTCTTCAGACTGCAGTGTGACTGCCTGGTTCCACCAAAGCCAGCTCTCGCCAACTTCTGTGGAGCCAGAATTTCAGACCTCTATCATCATTTATGCACAGCATACTGCCACGTACTCACCTGTACACATGTGCACACAGGCACACAGGCATGCAGACAAGACTGTACTGTCTCCATACACCATACTGCAGACTGGAACATCACTGTCCAGTCAGAGAAATCCTCGGCTTTCTAGGGCAGCAAATTCCCTGAAGCCCAGCAAAGCCAAAATTCTGGCATCCTGAAACTGCTGCTTGAAACCTGTGTTTCAACCAAAGCAAGAAGCTGCCTTGTTCCCTGGTTAGCTTCCAAAATGGGAAGGGTGAAGGGCAAGAGTATGTCTGCATGAGAACCCAGGGCAGGGCTTGGCACAGCAAGGATGGGAGTCTTTCTGCCCTGCAACAATTTTCCGCACCAGTCAGTGCTCTGACTTCAGAGATCAGCCCCATTAGCATGCACACCAGCTGTACACGTTTTATTTGTAGAAGTAATGTAGAAGCAGAAAAATGCATAGGTTCTCTGCTTGGGGAAAGAAGAGGGTGTGCTGTTCAATGCATTCAAATTAGACTGCCTTTATGGACAGAAGTCCTACTTGTGTGATAAAAGGCAGGGCATTTATCAAAGTTCCTCTTTCCCATTGCTATTCAGTCCTTTATGAAACTCAGCCTGAAAACATCTGCTGAAACTTTCTTCCTCTTACAATTTACCTGTTTTAAATAAAAAGGACTTTGGATGGAGCTAAACCATTTTCTTCTTTCATTGTTCATACTGACTTTGCTTTCCAATTGCTGAAATCTGTCTGCAGCTCACTGCTTTCCTTTCTGAACATGTAGTTCCAAGACCTCCTTTTTAAACCAAAGAAGATTCACCTGGGGACTGTCTCCTAGGAGATTTAGATGAAGATTTAAGCAGAACATCACATTTTAATCAGATTTGTGCATTTCGCATACAAATAAATTGTCATGTAACAATGAAGGTCTTTCTATTAATAAGGAAATGTATTAATGTTAAAATGGAAAGTGCTAGCACAAGAGACTAGTAGACATTTGGATCTTATTAAAAACTAAAGCAATCAACAAGTTCACAGTTATTCTAGACTGGGAGTCTGATTTAAATAGAGTTTTGATCTGATATGACACCGGTAATGTCATTATCTGCAAAATAAGCCAATGACTAGTATGTGTAAGTCAAGTCCTCTATGCAATGCTTTGGTCAGGTAAACACAAAGTAACTGAACTGAATTCCTGGTTATTTAATGGTTTTGTTGCATTTTCTGGGTTTTATTTTATTTTTCCTTTTGACAAAAATTTCAGTTAGTTAAGTACAAAGACCTTGTTGATGGGAAAAAGAATACTAAAATGGCATACATCTGTGAAAAGGGTTTTAAAATATGCTAGTTTTTGTTAGTATGAAGGTAATGAAGTTAGCATCATATTTTTGAAGCTGTTTTTTGTGATCTCTTTGTAGCTACAGGTGGATTAGAAAGGGATTTTGCTTTGAATTGCCTTGTTTTCCCTCTGCAAAATTGGCTCCCTACGCCTGCTGCAGTTTGAAACAAAACCCCCTCTGAACAGGAACTCCAAATCTTCCAAATCACATTAGGAACGAAGAACTTGGTATCAAAAGGCCAAGCTGCCACTATTTCTTCCTGATGACTCTCATTTAACAGCCATTAAAATGCAAATAGAACTATGATTTTCAGATCACAAAATTAACATTAACAGCTGGAATGATTGATTAAAGGTCATGGCAACTGTATAACTTAATTTCTTATATAATTGTGTTCAGTTTTCTGCAGATTGTTTGGATTTGTGAATTAATTTTAGCTGTTGCTGAACACTGACAGGTGCATTTATTGGTCTCTCATTTTTGTTAATATCTTCCTGTGTGAATGATTCCCTTCTTCCCAGGAACCAGAAGAGTACCCAGAGGGGACACTCCGGAATTACTATCTTCAACTAACAGGTTTTGCAGCATATTAGTGGATCTCTCAGAAGTTTTTTTTCTTGACCCAGACAAGACCAAACTGGCAATTCATGTGTCACTAACGAGTTGCTCCTCCAGGAGCTTTCTCATGCATGTGTTTATGGAACAGAATAAAAATGGCACGTGAGCTCCCATGAGGTTGTGAGCTAACCGCTCAGATCCCACCTGATCAGACCACCTGGCTGGCTTTAAGGGATTGAATAAGCCACAGGTAGACCAACTTTCATATTACTTTTGCGTCAAGATGTCAACAGGATGAGAAAGGAAAGATTTCAGGCAGCACCTGCTCGTACCCTTCCTTAGATGTGCAAAAATGAAATTCAGCTGTAGTTCTTATTCTACAGCAAGAGCCAGAGTCATTTCTCAAAAGCTCTCAGAACAAGATCTGCAAACACTCACCACCCACAAATGCAGCCAGAATTTCAGAGGAATTCAGCCCAAGAGTTTCAGCTTTTTTGCATTCTGTATGCTTATTTCAGTGCCTGACTAGAAGCACATCCAAAAATCGGCTCCTGCTGCAGGTGCTGAGCGTTTCTGACAACATGACTTTAGGCCAGAGGGAGTCCAAGATGGTGTAACCTGTACCTGATCTTGCTCCCACACCCCAGGAGGAACATGACTTCAGCCTGGATGCCCGCACCTCTCCCCAGCGAGAGCTCCGTTCACCATTTTCGGTGGTACGGTCCTGAGCCTGCCAGCTAAGACGTGCAGCTGTTGTGTCTACTGGGAGCCAGGTGAGATTACCAAAATGCTTCAGCATTTGAAAAGGTCAGGGGAGTGTGTCAGCCGGAAATCAGGGCGAGACAAAGTGGCACGGAGATAAAACCTGACACATTTTATTCTTTACTTCCCTCGGTACCGCTGGGGACAGACGTCTTTCAGCACCACCGAGACATTCTTGCCTGACAATCTCCATGTTTTTGGAAAAATTCAAGGCAGTTCTGGTGCACCCACTCCCTTCCAGGGGCAAACGTGGCTTCTGCGGCTCCTGCTCTTCCTACTGAAGTTTGCTAAGGAATATTGGAGAAGGTTTATGGGGAGCAGAAGATTATTGTAGCAAAGACAGTTGCTCAGGAGAGGTGTTTTTCACACTGCCCAAAGTCCTAATTACCTAGCAGAGAGGTATTAAGAAAGCATTACCCCACTCATCAGCCCTGGGCTGCATGTGCCTCCAGGCCATTTCCAATCCTGTCCTGGGCTTTCTAGCCCTTCATTTTCCTGACAAAGTCCCTCTCACACCCTGTCCTTTCCCACAGAGGGAAAGGAGATCTAGAAGATGCGCATCAGGGCAGGGAGTGCTGGAACAGCAGTAAGCTCAGCAATCCCCCACATGGGGGAAGATGCCAGATAGTTTTTATTTTTGTAGGCTTCTGCAACCCTTCAAGTATGAAGGTTTAGCTGTAAAAATCCAAGCCGCTTCAGCAATGCCCAAAGGTCTAATTGTTGTTAAAATCAGGAAATGGAGAGCCTGAAATTACCCTGTTCAGGCAAATGAGAGCAAACAGGAATTAGAACGGTTAGTTTTCCACAGGCAGACAAAAGGACTGAAATGAAATTAGCCTTTAAAGTTTTGTCACAGACGGCGGGATAATGAGTCCTTTTCTGTTTAAATGAACTGAGTGTTCTCACAGCAAAAGTCTCATCTCAAAGCCACATCGCTGCTCTCGTAGTCATTATTCTCTGCTACCCACCTTCTGAGATGGCTCATACATGAGGGAGAACAGAGTATCTTGACACATATGAGAAGAGGATTTTACCTTGTGGGTTTACAACTAGCACTTGTAAAAACCTGAACTTTTGCCCTCGAAATTCTTTGTTTGTCAGTCAAATACAGATTGCATGAGGAGCATGACAAAAGCAGCCCCGTAGCCATTGTCCATATAGCATTATCCCAGTATAGAGGGACTATCTCTAGTGAGGAGAAGGTAATTATTTCCAGGAGCACTAAGTCTTGATTTCTATAGTAAAATTGCCAAAGCGGAGCATCAATATAGGTTATAATGGACTTGACTGCTCCCACATCCCATCTTCTACATATGCTATTCAGCAGCTGTCAGATGGGATCTTTTTGGGTTGTACAACGTTATCATGGATAAACCAGCCTCTCTTCGTGTGGAATTCAAATCAATCGGTCACGTTTTCCAGTATTTCATTAAAATATAAAGAATTCCACCCTTTACAAAAATTAAATGTTATTGTCATACATACGTTTGAATATGTAGCTCTCAGAGAACATTGGTAAAGTCCCACAGTGGCTTTAGCTTGCATCAGTGTAGCTTTATGAATCTATCTCGTGTTGCACCTTTTCTATAAGAGAAATGGGGGGGGGGGTGTTAATTTTTTTTTTTTTTTTCAAATGTCAATAATAAATATATAGGGATAAATGACCAGTATAAAAATAACTTTGAATTTTCCCAGTACTGCAGCTCGTGGGAAAAAGGACATGTACTTTTGGCTGCACGGTAATACTTGGCAAAATCACACTTGTGAAAAACATGCTTGCTAGCCCAAGAGTATTTTGCATGTAGCAAACAAAAGATGGTGAGAGCACCTAAAAACACACCTGAAAAGACATTATTCAGGATCACAAAAAACTTAAAGATGACTGTTGTTGCAGAATACACGAACAGTCCTGGATAACACCAAATTTTCCCTAAGTGAGGAGCAATGCTTTGCCCGGTACCAGTACAATTGGAAACCGCAGTTTGAAGAATCGTCACAATTCAATGAAAATGTCCTTTTGGCTTAAACTGCCTGAGTAAATGATTCCTCATTTGCAAAAATGGTAAGGCTAAAATTATGCAAAATGGTGCAGTTATATATAAATATATATTTGAACAACCGGAAGGATTAATTAGCTGTTAGTAGAGCACTCTTGTGGAGCCAGAAATATGGATGATTCAGACTCAGAAAGGGAAGTTTTTAATATCCTAATATGAAATCCAATAACCTTTTGATATGCGTGTTGACAATGCTCCTTTTTCTTCAGTCACAATTTTCCTAAGTTCCACTAGTACTGAGCCCTTGGCAAAAATGTTTCCTTCATTATGTAAGCGCTAAGTAGTCATATTATTATTCATTGAGATTCCCTGAATGGTTTTATTTTTGCAAGCACCTGCTTGCTTTGAAATATGCTTCTCCCTTTGTTTTGCCAATATATTCAGTACCTGTGGGTTTTCTGTGTATGTGGGGGAAACTTTTCATATGGCAGGCATTTGGGCGGTTTGGATGTTTTATTGCTTTTCTTCAGTACTCTTACATATTTCATCTATGCTCCCACAATATCTCTCTTTCTAATTGAATCTATAAGTCAGAAGTTTAAGTGCACTTGTAGTACACTTTATATATATCATCATCTTGCTGGTACTTGCTTTCAATTAAGATAAAAAGCCCATATTTTTTTGCTGTTGATATAGGTCGATGTTTCTGGAATTGTTCATATTTTCATTTAAGGATTTGACACTTTTCTGAAGCACTAACTGAAGGCTCACAGCCATTCCAGAAAGAAACAGAGGCTAGAAAGTAGAAATAACTTATCCAAATTCACAGATAAAGCGAAGATCAGGTTTGAGATTAGATGCCCTGGTTTCAATCCCACCTCACTGAAGCCTGCAGATGATTTGCCATTGATTTCCTTTGGCTTTTGACCAGTCTCTGTATCATCTCTCTTCTTGCTCTGATTTCATACTTTCACGACCATAACCTTACTAGGGGTTGTGAACTTCACTCTTTTCTGACATTGCAATGCCTGTGTTATGAGAGTCTTCAACTACTTGGTTAAAAACAACCCAAATAATATTCAAATGATCATAGCATGTATGGAAACAACCCTGGTTTAAATGGAGGATACTGCAGTTAGGTCAGGTAATGTAGGAGTGTTGCTCTGCTAGCTATGGCTAGTGAAAGCTGTTGAAGCTTTCTTTCACTTTGCTGGTGATTCTGGCACCAATCCTGCCTCTAAGGGCCAAACTGCTCTTGCAAGTGGAGAAGATACGTATGAGTTTTTCCCTTGTTATTATTTTACTATGGTTTTCTTGAATGTATACATTATTTCCAACACTGTATTGAATACTTCTTCAAAAATAATTCCCTGTCTGCAGTTTATGCTTGCATAATCCATAGAAGGGATTCACTGTTCTAACTCTAAGGGATGTCATGATGCAACTCTTTGGATCGAACGTATAGTTTTCTTGGTATGCATTTATGATCACATTTAATAACTTTTAGACTAGTATTTCTACTTTTAAAGCTCACATTTTTTAAATCCAGTCTTTTATTCAGATTTATTAGTTTATTAAAATTGACTTTAAAAATATGAGCTTTCAATAAGCAATTTTGCCAGAAAGTACAGTGGCCAAAGTTTTAATTTTTAATGATTATTCTGCCTGGAACGTTTTAAACAGAGTCTAAAGAGTTGAATAGTAAGGTTGTTAATATACATAGAAAAGTTTTAGAGGTATTTAACCAACCCTCTTAGCTATATATAGTACTAAAATCATTACTAGAGATGACATATTTCCATGCTGACTCTAAGAGAGGGGACATTTTTTTGCAGCAGATCCCTCTGCAGAATGAATTATAGAAGCATATCAGAAATATAACTGAATCTTTTGACATCATAGAAATGTGATCAATGTGATTTGATTCCTCTTTTCTGACAAAAACAAAGCACTTGTAAAAGTGAGAGAAACTAAAAGCTTTATGCAGCCCTATCTTGGGGAATATATAGTGGTAACATTAAATCATTTTTTTCAAAGCGGTTCTTATAATTGGGAAAAGAGCATATTTGTGTGTGAGAGAGACAGGAGACAGGGAGAAAAGAGGGAAATTCTGCAAACATTTGTTCCAAAGCCAGTAAACCCCCTGTGTTTTATGCTTATATTGTAACTTCTTTGAAGTTCAGACTATCACTTAGTTGTATGCCTTCACTGTATTTTGAAAACTGAAAGAATATTAAATAACACTGTCACACAACCAGTTATTATTAACAATAATAACAAGCAAACCCAAATTTGATTCATATGATTTGCTAATCTGACATCTTTGCTGTCAGTAAATATTCATGCAGTCAAGCTTCACTTCCACTGATGTTCAAAACATTGATTTACACCTTTGAATTTGGAGATATTCAGAAAACAAACAAACAAAGGCGAAAAAAAAAACAACCACCCCACATTTAAGTTTGATTGTTATAATTTTCATCAACATGGTTGATTACCTAAGTCACTCAATGAGAGAGCAGAAACAATGCGTACGACTTACGTAATTAACACCAGGCTGGAGAGTAGGAACTGTTTGCGACACCTCTTTGTGAGCTAGTCCAATGCAGAAAAAAATTTGGGAAGAAATCCTTAACTATTAAAAACATTAGGAAAAGTAGACCCCACTTACTCCCTTTTGTTCAGTGGTCTTTCTCTGGATTGACAGACATGCTGGTAGAGCTAGCCATGAAGTAGTCAATCACCCTTCTAATTTTTAAAACAACAGGGTTTCTCCATGTTGCTTAATAAAGACTGAGCTCCCAAAGGACCCAGTGTCTCACCCTTGCAATTGGCAGGAGCTAGGAGCCACTAAAGCTGTTTGAAAAGAGGCAGCTGCCAGCATCACATAACCTGCCATGACCAGCTGGTCCCATTATGCAAACAAGCGTGTGCCTTGGCAAAGCAATCCTGCGGGCTCGGGAGAACACGACTGCATTTCAGCGGGTAGCTCTGAATGGGGAAAAGAAAAGTTGCTGAAAGGAAAAGGTGCTGTGTATAAGTAGTTTTCACCTATCCTCTCTTCAGTGTTGGCAGGTAAATTGTACTTCAACCTTTTGCTGGAAAGGAGAGCTATTAACTACAGGCATCAAAGAGTTGTCCTGCAAAGCCAGTATGCTGGTCTAAGGAGCGAAACATCTTTGGAGCACCTTAGCTGTAGTTGTAGTCACAGTGATCTGTTAATTTTATCAAGAAAAATACCTTAAAACCATTTCTGTCTCCTGTGAGGCTTTTACAGAACTGCTAACAAGTGCCAATGTATGACGATCAACCTTCCCTAGACCCGCCAACACCCACACAAGCTGATTGATGTAAAGGCAACATTTTAGTGGGATAATAAAACACACACTGAGCCCCCTTCACAGTTTCCAACATACAGATTAAACAGATACTAAAAGTAATGGTGACAATAAAGAGTGTAGTTTGAATGGAAAACTTAGAAGAAAAGGAGAAGGAGAAGGGGAAAGAAAAAAATGAAAAGGAAAAGGAAGGTGTAGTAGAGCTTTGGACTCACTGAATGAGATTGTCTTTTTCCTGCCTAGAATAATGCTATTTTTTAAATTATATTTTTAAATAATATTTCCCTAAAAACCCCATAACTCTCTGAGTATGATTACCAGAGGTGCCTATGAGAGTTATCCAGCCAGTTCCCAGTGACTTCAACAGACCTGTTATCAAATCCATCATCAACATAATTTTGTGTTGAAGATTTACCTCCTATCAAGAGCCAAGATGCAAATTCCTTACACTAATCAATACAAGCTTTTGCCTCTTGATGCTTTGCCTCAGACCACTGCTCAGAAAGGCTAATGCTGGTAATCATAGAATCATTTTGGTTGGCAAAGACCTTTAAGACATCAAGTCCAACCATTAACCCAGCACTGCCAAGTCTAACCACTAAGCCATGTCCCTAAGCACACTGCTGGCTCGTATTCAGGCAGCTATTGACCAGCACATCCAGGTTCTTTTCCCCAGAGCAACTTTCCAGCCACTCTTCCCCAAGCCTGTAGCGTTGCACAGAGCTGTTGGGACCCAAGTGCAGGACCCGGCACTGAGGACTTGTTGAACCTCACACAATTGGCCTCGGCCCATCTATCCAGCCTGTCCACATCCCTCTGTAGAGCCTTCCCACCTTCCAGCGGATCAAGACTGCTGCCTACCTTGGTGATGTCTGCAAATTTACTGAGGGTGCACTCAATCCCCTCAGCCAGATCATCAATAAAGATATTAAAGAGAACTGGCCCAAATAGTGAGCCCTGGGAGGACACCACTTGTGACTTACCACCAACTGGCTGTTAACTTCATTCACCATAACTCTTTGGAATTGTTCATCCAGCCAGTTTTTTACTTAGCAAACTGTATACCCATCCAAGCCATGAGCAAACAGTTTCTCCAGAAGAATGCTGTGGGAAATGGTTTCCTAAGCTTTACTAAAGTTCAGGTAGACAAGACCCACTAAATGGGTCATTTTGTCACTGAAAGAGGTCAGGCTGCTCAAGTAGGACCTGCCTTTCATCAACCTATGCTGACCGGGCCTGATCACCTCATTGTCCTGTATATGTCAAGTGATGGCACTCAAGCTGATCTGCTCCATAACCTTCCCTGACACCGAGGTCAGACTGACAGGCCCTTTTTTTGTATGGGCATCACACTGACTGATCTCTGGTCAATAGGGACCTCCCTAGGCAGCCAGGTCTGCTGAAAAATGATAGAAAGTGGTTCAGTGAGCACTTCTGCCAGCTCCCTCAGTACTCTTGGGTGGATCTCATCCTACCCCATAGACTTGTGCGTGTCTAAGCAGTGTAGCAGGATGTTAACCATTTCTACGAGGGTTATGTGGCTTCACTCTGCTCCCCATCCCTGTCTTCTAGCTTAGGGGACTGGATATCCAGAGGACGACTGGTCTTGCTACTAAAGACTGAGGCAAAGAAGGCATTAAGTATGTCAACCTTTTCCTCGACCTTTGTTACCATGTTTCTGCCCTGCCCCACCCCCACGCACCCAACAATGGAGGGGATTCTCCTCAGCCCTCCTTTTGTTGTTAATGTGTTTATAAAAACGTTATAAAAGCCTGTTCTAGCATTTCAGTGTTATCAACAGCTATCACTGCCCTGATAACTGAAGGCATTTTCTTGTTTATGGAGCACAATGGGCACGTGGCATTTCACAGAAAAGAAAAATAGAATCAAAAGACCGATGGAGCTTTCAGGAACCACTGGAGCACTATCTTCTGGCTCTTCCAGGCCATCAATTCAAATTCTGTTGCCACTTAAGCATCCAAAACCAGGCTGTGATTATGTGTGCTATGTCTAGCAATAGGTTCTCCAAAGCCTGTATCCTCTTTGGTTTAAGAAAAAAAAATTACTGACTATTCTCTTATGAAAATAACGAGGCACATTATAAAAAAAACACATTTTTTGGACATGATATAGTAATTTTCCCTTCTTTCATATGAGAAATAGTTCCTCAGATCCAAAATACAGCCTTTCTAAATATATGAACCTCTTTGCTTGTTCTTTCGTCTTTTATCATCATTCATAAGTCATAATGTAACAGATGCTGTTCCCTGTAGCTCCAGACTGAAAGATGTTTTTCACTTTCACAACAATTTTTTAGATTCTGAAAATGCTGAAGCTGGTGATTTTAAACCTCCTACTTACTTTCAAAATTGCTGAGGCTGCAGAATTAAGCTCAATAGTTGCTCTCTTCAAGTCTCTCCTATATATCAGCGAAACAGGTATACGGTTTTGTCTTTATTCTGTGGATTCTGGAATTAAGGTGGAAATTAGGATTTCTTTGTAGATTTGCAGCTAAAGGGTTTTCTCCAAGATGTTGTCAAACAAAGCTAGGACACAGTACAATTCCTCTGGGTGTTTAAGCGAAGGCATTTATTGGATTAAAATTTAAGGGATTGTTGTATAAAATATGAACTGCTAAATGCTATCACAACTAGAGATTATGCCACTGCTGGAGATATGTTGTAGCAAAATAAGATAGCAACCAGAAATCTTGTCTATTCTGAAAACTGCATGTGAATCTAAAATAGCAGGTATAAGCAGGAGAGCAGAAGTGAGAGAGGGGACACAACCATTTAGTGTTTGATTCTCCATTGGTTTAGAGAGAAACCGCCTGAGCCACCTTCTCTTCATAAACCTGACAGGGTCTCTGCCAAAAAACCCTCCAACGTTTCTGTATGTCCTTTTCACAAAACTGAGTGTGGACCAAAAGAATGCAAGCAAGAAATGGCAGGATGAAACAGAGTTTAACAGAGACTGTTGCAAGGATGTGAAAAAGAATGGATGAAAATGTTTTGCTAGGAAATAAAAGGTGCATAAAATAGCTGTGAAAGCTTTTGTTTTCTAGTAAAACACAGTGGCTGGTGACAAAATAGTCAAATCCAAAAATATTCCCTTTCAGCTTTCAAGACACTCAGTCTTTGCTTTACAAAACCCCAAACCAGCCTCTTCATTGTAAAAGTTTTCTAAGGAATCATTCTCTTTGTTCTTTCCCACAGGGAAAAACAAGCTTCTGCCAAGGTAGAAAATATTTTATATTTTCCACGTTTAATTTGCACTGTAACCAAGAAAACAAAAAAGCAGCTTCCTTGCAAACACTTTAAAAGCTTCTGGCTCTCTCTGCCTCTTGTTCTTGGACACAGATTTTCCTGTGTCTCTGACCACAGTGGGCACAAAGTTTCACATTTTGCCTCTTTTGCTTCTCTGTTCACAAGGATTTTTGTCCTCCTCTCTCCTTGTGAGGTCATCTTCTTGTTCCTCTCTCAGCTGTCACAAGGCAGCGAAGGGACACATTTCTGACAAGCCCTCATTGCCCACAGCCTCAGTCTGTGATCTCAATCTTTGTGCAGAGCTGTTGAGCCAACAGGTGATGAAACAAATGAAGAAATTTGTTTAAAAGTCAGTAATTTCCTGATTATCTTTTGCAACATTTCTTGAAGCTTCTCTCAAATCCTCAGACATGGAGTAGCTGTCAGGTCCTAGAATTGTCGAGTCTCCAACCTGGCAGTCCTTCTGTCCACTCAGCTGCACAAGCACACACCACTGAACAGTATCCTAGGTCTTATGTATCCTCCCATGAAGTCTTGCTCTTCCTTCTCCTTTTCCCACTGAGCTATCCGAGCCATAGGAAATACAGAACTCATATCCAGAAGCTTAAGTGAAATGTTTTCTGGATATGTTATTTTAAATCATGGAATCATAGAATGTCTTGGGTTGGAAGGGACCTTTAAAGGTCACCCCGTGCTTCAGTAAGCAGAGGTGTCTTTACTAGATCAGGTTGCTCAGAGCCCCATCAAGCCTGACCTTGAATATCTCTAGGGATGGGGCCTCCACCACCTCTCTGGGCAATTTGTTCCAGTGATCCACCACCCTCATACGTCCTCCTTCTTCCTGTCCTGCAGTCACCCACAAGTTTTACTTGTGGAAGTACTGCTCTTCATTGTTCTCTGCATTTCCTTCATTTCTTTTTCTTTCTGAGAGCTGGTTATGTGCTTCTGCAGACAGGATATTTTAGAAATGTATTCATTGGTGACCAGAGAAAATTACTGGGTTTGCTTGCCTTACTACAAATAATGGGGAAAATCTTACATTCTTTATTCAGGAAAAGTCCTGATGACCTCTGGAAGTGGTTTGCTAAAATGTAAAATTGAAAGTACTGTAGCTTGGAAGTCTGTTTAATCTGAGCCCACCACAACATACCGAAAGAACTTCAGGTTTGATATATAAGCTTGATGCCGAAGACATAAATCTGCACGATTAGCTTCAAGCAGAGGCATAGTTAATTCAGGAAGTATTCGGTACCTGAAGGGATAGACCAGGACAGCTCTCACTGTGATTCATACCCATGTCTGTCAATACACAGTCTGTTCTAATTTAAGGCCCCAAAATCCAACATCCCATTCTGATCCAGAGAGGCAAACTGATGTTTTTGAAACAGAAAAAAAAGTTATTTAAATCTTTTGTTATTTCAGTAGCACACGGTATTATTCCCTTGCCTCTGCCAAAGAGGTCCTACCTGATTTGGAGCATTTAAACCAAACTGTTAAAAGGTGATCACTGTTTGCATGTTCCACATAGGCAGAATGTGTCATGTGAATTCCTGGGGCCAGATCTGCACGCACAACTGCAGCTGTGTATCAGACCTATGGGTTGAACTCACTCATTTCAGTAAAATCATACGTGTTAAAAAGTCAGGCCCTGGTCATTTTGAGCAGGTTATGCAAGTGGCTGTTGAGTGCTGCTGAGATTCCTTTTTTCTGTGTGGCTGATCTACTGCATCAGCCAAGAACCTAAGCTCCTAGGCTGGCAACAGATGCTTGTGAACAAAAACACCTTTATGATATTCCTTGTAAAGCATATTTGGGTAAAGTGTTCAAAGTTTTAACAATCTGCTTTAATTGCATGAACACTTATAATTTATAAAAAAAAAAAATCCCTTTTTAAAATAATTGACTTAAATATATGCAAACTGATGAAAGTCCTGTCAAAACAAATACTCACACTCGGATTACTAACACCTGAAGCGAAAGTTCCTTAGAGAAATGGTGACCTTATTAATGAATTTCAGTGACGCAAATGGTATCACTATGCTCCTGCAAGGACTAGATTATATCATTTTCCCAGCAAAGGTCTAAGCAGTGTAAATCTAATTTATTTTCAGCCTTACTGCCTGGCCATACCTCAGTTTTGTGTTGTAAGAAAAGTTTGTGTATGTTTCTGGCATGTCATCGTTCACGATCAAGAAAGGTGGAAGTGCCGAGCTGGAAATAGCTTGATCAAATACAGATTCACCTCCTGAATTTAGCTCTACACAGCAGCAAAGAAGTGATGTACTTCCCAGACACAAGCTTGTGTACAGCACAAGAGTGCCTGTCAGTATCAGAGAAGTAAAATATAAGAGCACTTTAATTCTCTAAGAGAGCCATTACAAAGTTAGGGAACACATTGTAAGACTAAACTGAGAATGCTTGAAAGGGGAAATGATCTTCAGGTGTAGTTCTAACCCTAGCTCTCTTCCACGGCGACACCAGGCTTTCAGTCCTCCCCTCTGTGTACCTTTTTATCCGTTCCACGAAAATCTGCTAGGAGCATTCTCTGTGATCTCCAGAAGTAAAGCAGAGGATTCAAAGGCTGTGCCAATACAGGAACAAGATTGGATTTTTCCCATGTAGAGGAATTCTGAATTCTCTGAGGGCAGGTGTGGAAAGCTTGTTGCTCAAAACCAGTGCAGAATAGAAAGTGTATCCACTTCTGGATGATCACAGCATCAAGGATCTCAAGAGACAACCCTCCTCCAAAGGACTCGGTTTCCTCAGGCCCAGTAAATACATATTAAACTGGCACACGCAGGGAGGAATGTACTGTAAACACAATTCCCAGAATTACTACTAAAACCTCCAGTGAAAAAAGAAACAAGAGAAAGGGATTTGTGAATTATTCCCTTTGAATAGTGATTTTCTCTTTTCTTGCCTGGCATATGGAATAACTGTCAGGTATGTGCTGGTCAGCAAGAGATAATGAGAGCAGGTATATATATAGAGAGGATGCTTTTGTAACATGGCAAGTGAAGCAAAGTTGTATCATCAGTGATTTTTCGTGTTTTGCTTTGTCATGGTTTCACCTCACAGGCAGCTAAAACAATCACACAGCTGTTCACTTACCCCCCTCTCCAGCAAAATGGGGGAGAGAATCAAAAGGAAAAGATAAAACTCATGGGTTGAGATAAAAACAGTTTAAAAGGAATAATAACAACAACATCAACAAAAGGAGTGGTGCACAATTGCTCACCAGCCAGACACAATGCTCAGCCAGTTCCTGAGCCACACATCTGCCCCCCCAACTCTCCCAGCTATATACTGAGTATGACATCATATGGTATTTAACATCCCTTTGGCCAGTCTGGGTCAGCTGTCCTGCCTGTGTACCCTCACAGCTTCTTGGATGCCCCCCTCTTTCTCCTTGGCAGGGCAGTATGAGAAGCTGAAAAGTCCCTGACTGGTCAGCAACAACTAAAACATCAGTGTGTTATCAACATTATTCTCATTTGAAATCCAAAACACAGCGCTGCACCAGCTGCTAGGAGAAAATTAACTCTACCCCAGCCAAAAGGAGGACAGCTTTTTCACAAGAAATACTTCTGATTATCAGGATTCTTCAACTTTCTTATCTCAAACAGTTTCCCAAAGTGTTACATTATTCTCTCTAAAAGGGGAGGGGGGGAAGTGGACAGATGCCACTTTAATAAAAGCATTCAGCATCTGCTTTTTGAGCTATGTTGGTTGGCTGTAATTTGCCAGCCAAGTCACCCGATTTGGGTTGTGCCTGTTTCCTAGCTGAATCCAGGTGTGAGTGCTCCCAGCATGAATACTGACAGACGAGTGTAAAAAATTGCTCCTTCAGAAGACCCGCACCTGCCACTGTGTTACTTGTCACTAGGTTTGCATTTCTGGGAACTGTTCAAGAATACTTGGTTAGCTGAGTTTCCACTGCAGGCAAACATAAGGAAAGAAGTGTGAATTCAGCTGGAGGAACTTCTCTTCCTGTTTCACCAGGTGACCCTTTTAGCCCCAGCACATGATGTCCTCGGGGTCTCAAATTTCATAGGAAGTTTCACAGAGGAGACACTGGGAAGTATGGTCAAAAAAAAAAGCAAACCAACTGCTGAAACATATTTTAACACCCAGGTATCCATAGACCCGAACCAAACAGACACCTTCCCTGACTCATCTGAAATGTGAACAAAACATCTCTCTCTGCTACTCACTGTGGGCCCAATATCTGAAAGAGGTTTCGGTCTTTACCAAATTCTCTTGAATTCTTGGTCTTTACCGAGAATTTCAGAGGTGAGGCCAAGATTGAGTTTATAATGGAAAACAAGTTTCGACCTTAGCTATGCAGAGCCAGTAGCCTCTCCATAATACAACTGTCAGTTCAATTTTTGTCAGCGATATAAACATGGAATTGAAATAAGTGTTAGACTAGGATTTGGATGAAAGTTTTAATCAGATGAGCACCTGCACTCCAAGCCTGATTAAACGGTTGAGGCTGAAATTGTGTGTGAAACATTGCCATCCAGTGGCTGCTTGTATAATCTCCAGCCTGACCACAACCACCTCTGTGGAAGAGACAAACGGAATGGATTGTGGCTTCCTCCTCTTTTAGGAAGCCAGAGTGGTCTTGCATTAGCACCGCAATTCTAATGCAGAAAGTTCAGAGGTCTGCGGTCCTTTCAAGTTGTATGTTTTTTAACGTTTCTTACAGCAACGCATTGTATTGACATTTAGGTCTCAAAAATACTTTTCGCTTCTGCATCTACTGTGTATCTGAGGGAGGAGTTTGCAACTGAGGGGTGAAAGCCCAAAGGTGTGAAGTTGCCAGCCAAAGGCGATGCAGCCCAGATCCTGAAATCACAACGAAACATCATTTTTCTGTCTGAATGTCCTTGCTCACTCACCTTTACCCATCCCACTCATCCTGTGCCTGGTGTCTCCTGGAGTCTGGTCCTTCCTGAAAGCTCCAACATTGACTTTCCCCTCTTACAGGGGATTGACACTTTTGAAAGTTTCACATGCTGCCCCTGGAAACCAACACTTCAACTTTACCACAGGACATCTAGAGCATAGGCAAATCGTGACCTTCCTTCTGCTACCTCATCACCCACACGCAGCACTGATCTGGAGGGACCTCATTTGTTCTTTCTCTGCAACAAGCCCTCAGTGCCTCTGTGGACCTACACTGGCATTTTCAGATGGCCAGGGGGAGTTAGAGACACAGCTGCAAAAATTCAGCTGAGGGTTTAATTTTTGTGGAGGACACTGCTGGTTGGTAATAAAAGCATCAACAACAGTACTCACATCTTTGCAATGGAGTGCTAATCCATTAGGAAATGAGACTGAGAATAGCTGTATTAGTTATTACTATGACTCAGTTCCTTTGAGTCATGGCCCACATTGGGTGGAAATTAAGAAGCTCTGTTCCTCTTCCAGGTCCATAAACCACTTGATTTTACTTTCTTCTAATCACCACATTCATCTGATATCCACCAGGTTGTGTAGATCTGTTTTCTCATCCTACACAGACCGTCACCACACTGCTATGTCTGGAATCCCATGACAATGTAGTCCTGATCCCCATTAAGAGAAACTGATGTTCAGAAGCACAGCCATTGTCTCACCAAGCTGCAAAGCAGCCCTTGTAACCGAAGATTAAACTTTGTTCCTCCACTCCATGTAGAGTTGCAGCATTTGGAATGGATGGTGCACATCATAAAGGACACCAGACCTTTGAGAGTAAATATTTGCTCTGTCTGTAGTATCAGGCTGGACTGTATATGGCAGCTAAATTAAAGGTCACTCTTACTACTAAAGATAAAAGGGTTAGTAGCAAAAAAATTATTTATTTTGATAAAAATAAAGGTGACTATAGGATGGCAACACTCAGGCAAGTAAGGCAAATAAATTAAAAGCTCTGAAATAGGCCTGTAATCCCAAAATGTTTCAAGTTGGCTTTTATTCTTTTTGGAGATCTGGCCTGGTTAGCCAAACTCGGGAGCAGCCTGACAGTCCTATTTAATGTTATCTATGTGGAATAAATCAAAAGGACACTAAATAACATGTAGCTCTGGGACTGCTTCATGAAGCATTACCCTGACTTCCAAGTACGCCCTATAAATTAATCAGCTATGCATCTAAAGGGTCAAATTCACCAAGCAGTTACCCATCCCCTACGTTCTGCCATAAAGAAGAGAAATCCATGAGTCTCACTGTAAATCTCCAGAACACCGGAGGATTATAGTATTTAAACAAATCATCAGAGCCTTTCTAGGCTCTCTGCTTTCTTTGCTTTGCTAATTAACTTTTATGTAACTCATTGTATTTCCTGGCTGCAACAGGGAGCTGGCACGCTAATCCATCTGCAAGGTGACCCCTGTTGTATGCTATGCAGATTGGGATATTGATATGCTGTTGTGGACTGCAAGACATATCTGTTTCTGTCCCTTGCCTGTCATCTGTAGATACAACGGGAGGAATGGCTGAGAGTCTAACAAGAGACCTTGATCCTACCCTATCTCTAGACTAATGCAGGGAACAATGAGACCGGGATAACCATCCTCACTTAGACATTATGGTGATTGGCTTCGTTACTGTGCCTATGATTGATCTGTGCTTTGAGAGACTTAGTCAAATCAAAGCTCTAAATAGATACAGCTTTTGTGATTGTTAATTTTAAGGCAGGATTCAGTGCTTTTTAGCTCCTGGGCTTATCTTTGCTCTCTCTGCATTTGAATCTATATAATCAAAGCCCCTTCGGGAGCTGTGACTTATTGCAGTCAGACTCACTGCAGTTATGGAGGCCCACAGAAAAGATCAACACTTTTTCTTAAGTCCCCTGGACTTATTGTAAAGGCATCTGAAATGATGATCACTATAAATATTTCTCAGTGGGATTTACTCTGCTGTGGAAAAAAGGCAGGTGCTAAAGTTATTGGAAGCATGTCCAAAGTTTGCCACTTAATACCAGCCCAGAGGTATGTGTACCAATGATAACACTAAAAATGAGGAAAAAAAATTCTACAGGAATTAGGATTTGTCAAGTTAATTCAGAAAGTTTGGGATCATTTGGGGAAAACCAATTTTTAGAAGAGAAGGATATATGAAAGCAGCATTTCAGCAATCAGACTCTCTAAATCCAAAATGTAGGAAACCTTTCTTGCATGAAATAGTGTGTTTCACTTTCTAGGGATATCTTTTACAGAGTCAGTCAAAGATTAAGGAGTTTGTTTGCCCTGTGATCCTTAGGTGACGGCACAAGTGTGGTCAAGTACTTTTTAAAGTCAGCTTTCATCTGCACCGAGCTTACTGCTGTTTCCAACACACCATTTAGAATACACATCTGAACCTCTCTGTTTCTTCTCAAGCACCCCACATGCTTTTATGCCTGACAAAGAGGAGTAATAACAGATTTCAAAGCCCGTTTGCCATTAAATACTTGTTATTCCCATACATATAAGGTCTCATCAAAACAGTACTGCATGTTCCTCTGTCCCTAGCTAAAAAAGAAAAAAAAAAACAACCCCAAACCAACAGGAAGACAGATTATAGGACTCTAAAAAGAGCTACAGACCGATTTCTAGTGGTGGTCATTTTCCCACTGCGATTGCTACTGCAGTCTTTTGAGCAGCCCAAATTTTGTATCCACTTTGGAGCTGCAGGGAGGAGGGAGTGGGGGAGGAGGTTAAAAGCCAAAGAGATGTAAATTAATTGTCTGGAAAGTTCCTAAGTGGGTTTTTGAGTGTAGATTTCCAAGAATGTGCTCTTTTGGAGAAAGAAGTGATTTTTGCTGAGAGCAGTGAATGCTGCTGATTTACTGAAGTCGATACTGGCTAGCTGCCTGGTTACAGTCCCAGGCACAGAATTATTTGCCTTCCAGGCTGTCAGCATTAAGTCCTTCAGCTCATCTCTATTTACTTCAGACACAGCCCAGGAGGTAGGAAAATAGATGCAGGTTTTCAAAAGGGAGTCAGGATGCAGACAAACTGGGGAAACGATGGTTACAGTCACTGGCAGTCCCAGTTATCACTAGTTTGTTCCAGATGCTGCAAGCCCCACTCCTGATGCTGTGAGAGAGGAGGATACAGGGGAAGTATTGCTGTGCCTTGGAGAGAAGTAGGGTGTCACGCAAGCAGTTCTTTGTAGGTTGTGCTTATCATGGGAACTGACCTGGCAGTTTGAAAAACCTTCAGAGTCACCAGGGATATTAAAACTTGGTAATGTGAAGGTATTCCTGCTCACAGTGCAGTGGCCCATATCAGGATGAGGACCTGATAGCACCATGCACTGATGCAGCTTGAAGAGGCTTTTGTGACAGAGGTAACCCCACAGTTCTTACCAGCATTCATCCTGTAGGCTTTTAAGGGATCTGATGACACCCAGTACAGCCTCATGTTATGAAAAGCAATGCGTTTATATAGCCTACTCTGAAGAATTTTGATAGAAGGCTTAACATCCCAAAATAGCCTGTTCCAGAACATTAACACCTTTATAGTTTGATTTTTCCCCCCCCCTAATATTTAGCCAAAGTAGTGTTTGCTTAAACTGCAGCTGCTATTTCCCCTTAGTCTGTGCTGATGAGCAGAGAATGACTGATCACTGTCCTCTTTATAATAATCTTTTAAATTCTACAGAGCTGAAAGGTTATCAGCATTGCCCCTCCCCAATCACAGTTCTCTCTTCTCTGAAAGCAACAAATCCTTGCCTCTTTCATTTCTCAATAGATAATGTGGGGTTTTTTTAATCCTTCTGACTATTCTCATTGTTCTTTTGGGGAATGACTTCCTTTTCATATGTGGTGCTTTGACCTCTCTAAATGACATCACACAGCACTGCAAAGAGTAAATTCTGCTCAGTTCAGTGACAGTCTTGGTAATACATCCCAGAGGGAGGTTTATTTTTTTATGCAACAGTATCTCACTCACTGATTATTTTTTTTTTCAGTTTGTGATCCAGTATAAGCCTCAGACCCTGCTCTGGAGCCCTGGAGCTATCTTGCCAAGGATGCCGAACTTCACTTTGTTGACTTTAGCTCCTGAGTTCCTCTGCTTAGGCTGTTTCTCCAGTTGGTATGAAGTCACTAATTCCACTTACAAGCACTGTTTTTACCTGTGGAGACTCTGCTGGCAACTGTCATGTGGAGAAAGGTGGCTGAGGGGCCACTGCTCAGTAACAGACTGAGCATCAGTCAGTTGGTGGTAAGCAGTTGCTTTTCACTTGCATCATTTGTCTTTCTTGGAGTATATTTCTCTCCCTTTTTGTTATTTTCCTTTTGATTACAATTTGTTGTTACTATTTTTTATTATTTTATTTCAATTATCAAACCATTCCTATTTCAACCTGTGGGTTTTCTTACTTTTCCTCTTGCAATTCTCTCCCCCGTTCAACCAGGGAAGCAGACAGTGAGCAAGTGGCTTTGTGGCGCTCAGTTGCCAGCTGGAGTTAAAACACAACATACCTCTAACTCAACCAACCACAAACCTCACCTTCTTTCTTCTGCTGGCAATGTCCCTCACAGTACTTCGGTCTTTGAGGTATCAGGATATGTTTGCAAAGAGAGGACTGGGTCCCATGCATGCTCAGAAGGCCACAGTTGAGCTTCCTGTCTTGTGGTTTAATCCCATCTGGCAACTAAGCACCACCACACAGCTGCTTACTTGATCCCCTCCCCAGGTGGGATGGGTGAACAGAATCCAAAGAGTACAAATGAGAAAACTCATGGGTTGAAATTAAGACAGTTTAAAAGGTAAAGCAAAAGCTGCGCATGCAAGTAGAGGCAAACCAAGGAATTCATACCCCACTTCCCATGGGCAGGCAGGTGTCCAGCCATCTCCAGGAAAGCAGGGCTTCAGCACCCATAAGAGTTAGTTGGGAAGATAGACGACATCACTCCAAAAATATTCCTTCTTCCTTCTTCTTCCCCCAGCTTTATGGGCTGAGAATGATGTCATATGGTACGGACTACCCCTTTTGTCAGTTGGCTTCAGCTGTCCCAGCTGTGTCCCCTCCCAACTCCTTGTGCACCCTCAGCCCACTCGCTGGTGAGGCGGTGCGAGAAGCAGAAAAGCCCTTGGCTCTGCAGAAGACTGCTCAGCGGTAATGAAAACATTCCACTGTTATTAACACTGTTTCCAGCACAAAGCCAAAATACAGCCCCATACTAGGTTCTATGAAGAAAAAAGCCCAAATAACTCTATCTCAGCCAAAATCAGCACATCCCTTTTAACTGGCAGCCTTCTGAAAGCAGTTCACACGCTAATAATGCAAGAGAATGGCATAGTCCAGGAAAGCCTTTGTAACCCGATGCACCTATGAACTCCTGAAAGCACACTTTATTGTACTCATGGTAGAACAAGTTGCTTTTAAAATACAACTGTTGTTAAGACTTGTAGATACAAAATTAGAGTTAATGTACAATGTCTCTTAAAAGGATATAAACCATCAGATGCATAAATCAAGAATAATACCGGTGCCTGTATTTGGCAGATGTTTGGATTCTAGGAGGATGGAGCTTCATTCAAAAAGCAACATCTGAAAAAAAGATATTCTTGGACCTTGTGAGAAGACACAAGTTAAACAATTATTAAAGCAACAGGCAGGAATCAGCCTATGTCACTGTCACAGCGGCCAAGTGAGGCTACCTAATAAAAATGCCTGCATAGTTACCATGTCATAGCAGATGACATGAATATTTCAGTGAAGAAAGGAATGTTCTCTTTCTCTGCCCCACAGCAAAAAAAAAAGTATACTGCTTACCAGAGTATTTATTACATTTGAACTGTGCTCACTCAAAACCAAAAAGAAGGGTTTTTTTCTCTTCTGATGCATCCTAACCTTCTTGTATTGTCTTTAGTAACAGCTACCTTCAGCCATGTCCTGTACGTAGATACGTGAGCCAAGTGTGTCTGATCAAGTGGGTCGAGGATGGATTTTATGAAGACAATTTAGAAACAAAACGATACACATATGTTTACTTTCATTTACAAGATGTGGCACAATTTAGCCTTTTGGGACTGTGTTACACTGGTCTAGGATCCTATAACTGCAAATCTTCTCAGAACATCTCTGGTATAAGCACGGGATTTCCAACACTATCTCTGCTCTCCCGACTTCCTTTCACTCACTGCTTAGGATAGACAGCATCCACAGATAATGCTGTTCTACTTTTAATTTCCTATAACTTGCTTTGGAGTCTGACTCTTGTTTGGATCATAGACCTAATTCTCTGCAGCTGACAGCAACTGAAATTCCAGTGCAGCCAAAGAAGAATGCCAGGGGCTTGGTGCGCCCCATGAAACAAGGGCTCAGACACCCCTTGATATGCATGCTCTGCACACACACACCACTGCTGCTTCTAGTTAGAATGTGTATTAAGAATGGTATGAATTTTATTTTATGGATCAATCGTTATTAAAAATAATTACACAGCATTAGGCAGCAGCCACTTTCGAAAATGTCATTATCACAACTGCTGGATTCATCTAAAAAGGAATACCAAAGTGATTCATTTACATTATGGGGGAATAGGCTGCAAGCTTTGATTTCAAAAATCAATTTTTTTATACAGAGAAATAAACCAAATGTATTAAAGTGCAGTGGCTTGTTACAAAACAGTCTCAGACAGTTCTGATGACACATCATTAACACCACCAGCAGATGAGAAGAGGCCGGTCAGTGGTCCACCACAGCTGTCAGTACCCACGCAGGCAGTACTCTGGGATCAGCAGCGGTGGCAAATGTTTTCTGAGAAGTTGTTGTGCAGGTTCAAATATACCAAAGGGCTCTGATTCACAATACAGGGGGAGTTTCATTCTCACAGATCTCTGTCCTTTAATTTTCCGAGAGATTCTTGCCCACGGGTGAGGCAACAGAAGCAGCTGTGTGCTGGCTCTCAGCCATTGCACTTCAGGCTTTGGCACAGGAGCTGAAAGTATTCTTATCATTTCACTAAAACTGGGCAAACTGATGTATTTAGGCGACAAACTACATCAGCTCAGAAGCCACAACATACTCTGCACTCACTCAGGCCATGGGTACAGCCGCTCGCTCCCCTGTCGGATGGGCAAGGCTGACAGCACCAGGCATGGCTGAAACAACTGCAGCAACTGATCATCACTTCAAGCTTTAGAGTCTTGTGCTCTTATGGTGTTAAGGGGTGGCAAAAGCTACAGATGGATGTAACAGAGGTCAGATAAAAGGTGAGCTAAATCACTGTAGTTATTTCCCTACTTTTATGACGAGTTTATGATGAAACACCGCTTTTCCTGTGAAAAAATATAGACTCAAACCATATACAACTGTACACTACAGACACTGGAATGCTGTCTGGTTGTGATTGTCTGGTTGTGATTCATAGGCCAAATATATTACAAAATACACAGAATCTGATATACAATGCTTGCAACAGAACTGTCAAATTTCATGCATCCCTTTTCATGGAAATGTGGAAAACACACACAAAGCTATTCCTGAACTTAGTGACATATCAGATGTACCTAAAGATACATTTGGGCCATGACTGTGTAAAATAAGTCTATTTTCTGTTGCAAATATGATCAGATAGGTATTAAAAATGTGGTTATTGATAGATACGCTCTGTATGTTAATGTCAGGGAATAATAGAGAAACTATTGTTCTCTGCAATTGGAAAACGTTTGTTTTCTTGAAGTTTGGTTCTGTTTTCACATTTGCTTTTCTAGTTCCTATGGTTTGCCCTTCTTGCCTTGGCAAAAGATCACTTGTGGATGACTCTTATTTTGTCTCCTATGTTCGGCATCTCACTCTGAGTAAAGAAATGTATGCAACATGCTCTAGAAGAATTAAAAACTGCAGGCTGAAAGAACAATGTTTAAAAAGAAGACACTGGAAGAAGAAACTAAAAGAAGTCCTGGAATTTAAATTGTTTCTGATCACGGAGAAAAACACAGATGTTTTTTGGGGGTCTACTGAGTGATAAACATAGAGGATTAGAACTGAAGTAAGGCCAAAGGGCTTGTCAGTGGGATAGTCTTTCTACCTGTAAAAATAAGCAAAAAAATAAAAAAAAAGAATTTTACAAATCCAACTCAGACCTTACTATTCAAACATCAAAGACAAACTGAGAAAAAGTTGCATTTCAGTGTTATATAGAGTTCTAGCAACAGAAAATGGGTAAAATATAAAAAAGAACTCAAACAGGAAACAGAAGAAAATACAGTCACAAAGTAAAATTGCCCATGTTCCTGTGTGCATACCGGTATCAGAGGCAACCCTTGTTTGTCTCCCTTAAGCTAGTTTGATTTGCTGAAGCCAAATCCTGGGTGGGAGTAGGCTGAGCAGAAATTTTCTTTTCATTAGTATTATTGTGCCTAATTTTCCAGACAGATATAACAACAGCTCCCACTTCTCCAGCAGCTGAGCTACATCTGTACAGATTTCTAAAGAAATGCTCAAGTTATTTTAAGCTGCAAGGATGATTTTGAAGATGGTCTCTTAGACAGCAGCAATCTCCATTGGAAGATGGACTTCTAATCTCTGTCCACAATTCTCAGATGCACAAGGCAGCAGGATCTGGATGTGCTGCTAAGGGTACATCATGTGAGCAAAGTCCATGGCCAGGAAGTATATTACTGGTGTTACTGTAATAATTTCTGCCCTACTGTGGTAGTGCCTGTAGCCTAAGGACTTCACTGTGTCAGTTATTGGATAAGACTGACCATAAGTCAGCAGTGTGCCCAGGTGGCCAGGCAGGCCAATGGCATCCTGGCTTGTATCAAAAATAGTGTGGCCAGTAGATCTAGTGAGGTGATTGTGTCCCTGTACTCAGCATTGGTGAGGCCACACCTCGAGTGCTGTGTCCAGTTCTGGGCTCCTCACCATAAGAAGGACACTGAGGTCCTTGAGTGAGTCCAGAGAAGGGCAACCAGGCTGGTTAAGGGGCTGGAGGGCAAATCATATGAGGAGCAGGCTGAGGGGAGACCTTATCACTGCCTACAACTACCTAAAAAGGAGGTTGTAGAGAGGTGGGTGATGGTCCCTTCAGCCAGGTGACAGGAGATAGGACAAGGGGAAATGGCACTAAGCTGTGCCAGGGCAGGTTCAGATTAGATGTTAGGAAAAAAAATTTCACTGAAAGAGTTGTCAGGGCCTGGAACAGGCTGCCCAGGGAGGTGGTTGAGTCACCATCCCTGGATGTGTTTAAAAGACGGGTAGATGAGGTACTTAGGGATATGGCTTAGCATAGGACAGGAACGGTTGGACTCAATGGTCTTAAAGGTATTTTCCAACCTCGTAATTCTGTGATTCTGTGAAGATTATGAAAATTATGTGATATGGTGGGTTGACTTGGCTGTATCGCAGGTGCCCACCAAGCTGCTCTATCACTCCCCTCCTCAGCAAGATGGGGAGGGCAGAAAATAAAACAGAAAAAAAAATCATGGGTCACCATAAAGGCAGTTTAATAAAAGCAAAGACCATACATGTAAGCAAAGGAAAACAAGATTTACTCTCTACTTCACATCAGCAGGTAATGTCCAGCCACTTCCTGGGAAGCGCAGCTTTAGTACTGTTGCAGTTGCTCTGGAAGGCAAACACTTTAAATAATGAATGCCCCCCCACACTTCCACTTTGCTCATGCTAAGCATGATGTCAAATGGTACGGAATATCCCTTTGGTCAGTTTGAGTCAGCTGTCCCAGCTGTGTCCCCTCCCAGGACTTTGCCTACTGCTGAGGGAGGGGAATGTTGGCGAGACTGCCTTGGTGCTGTGCCAGCCCTGCTCAGCAGCAGCCCCACCACCAGTGTGTCATCAACACCTTTCTAGCTACTGATACTCAGCACAGCGCTGTGAGGGGTGCTATGCAGAAAATTAACTCCATCTCAGCCAGACCCAATACAGATGGTCAGGTGTTTAGATCATGTTAATACAGGCAGTAGCACAGTGGAGTGCAAGGAAATGGTTAGATGGTAGTAAGTCACCCAAATAAAAGCTCTGTACAGTACAGCAAACATCTGCCCAATCTTGCTACTTGCAGCAAAGAACCTGAGACAGGATTGTGAGGTAGAAGTTCAAACAAAATACCTTTGGACAACAAATGACCTAATGTTGCACAATCTCAACAGATTTACTTCTATTATGGGGAGCGGATACATCAAAATAAATGTCTGATTGCAGTAATTAAAACAGTCAAACATGGATCTGTTTGCCCCATATACAGAATTAAACTGAGGTAAATCACAAAGCTCTACATTTTTTCCACGTTTGTTTTTGTCAGATTTTTAAAAGGCAAGCCTTACCAACTTCAGTCAGCATGTCCTTCACATATGCGGTTGAGCTCACCTTCCTACACTAGAATGTCAAAATGTGGCAGCTGATCAGTCTTAATCTGTTTTCAGAAACAGATATAAAATAGATAAAAATCAGCCTTATTGTGGTAGACTTTGCAAAAACACAGTGCAGGTACTCCTTGACCCAAAAGGGCACATGGAGAATGTGAAGAAAGCATACAGACAGATAAGTGCAGGTTTTGCTATTACCTTTGGAAGCACAGAGGAGGGATTACTATTGCCTGCTCCCAGAAAAGACCAGTGTGCTTTTCACTGCTGTCCCTCCATTTTACTCTTTTCCTCCATTTTTCTGTACCTCTGATTAAAACTGTCAGACACCTGTATTTCCCCAGATTCTCTTCTTCTCTCTGGACACGTTTACCTGGTGGATTTTGGTTGGGATTTCGACGTGTCTGGACAGGCAGAATTGGTGATACACTATTGCACATAGTCCAAAAGGAAAGCAGTGAGTAGAAATCTGGTTATTTCCCTTATTATGAGCATACTGTGCCAGTCTCTGTACAATGTCCACGCAGCACATGTTCAGCATGTTTCATATGAGAAGCAACAGTACCTGCAAACCTCTTTCTGCAAAGGACATCCCATGCAGTCCCATCCCTGACAAACTACTGCTTTTTTCTTCCTGTTTCTGATGCAGATCTCTGAGGACAGCAGGATGAATATACAAGACTGGTGACACTACCAACTCTGTGAACTTTGCTGGCAGGCAGCCCTAGGTCCTTGATGCTCAGCACTCCAGAGCATGTGCATTACAAAGACACTGCTTTCCAGGCCACCATAGAGGTTTCTAGGCCACCATACAGCGCTGCTTTCAGCATACTCCAGCTGCCTCCTGCCTCCGGTTACTCCCACAGCATGTGAATGGGCCTGTTTGGTCTAGTCACTCTATGACCTGGCCCCTGTTTGGCTCAGGGCCCTGCCAGGCCAGCTTGGGTACAGCCTGCAAGCCTGTGCTGCAGGCCCTGCTCTTCGTTCACAGTCATAATCCCACTAATCAGACACTGATTAATGAATGTGAAGAGCGTCCAGCTTTACGGGGGCTTTGTCCCACTCCCCTGCCTCAGTTACATGTTCAAGGCTGGTTTTTATCCCCATGTCTATGGGAGCCGCAGGACCGTGCACCCCTGCTGTCACATAGCACAAACCCCCCTTGCTCTGCACCCCCACACAGAGACACTTTGTTCACGCTGATGGCTGCAGCTCCCAGTTGTACGTTAGGGAGAGAATAAATCCTTGGCAATGATTTTCAGAAGCCCATGGTGCCTGCAGCTCCCTGACCTTGGCCGGGAACTGCGATTCCCAGCTCACTTCCCTGCCGGCCTCATTTCCCCAAGCTGACACCAGCACCAGGTCGTGGGAGGCCGCTCTCTGCCAAAACACGGCTGAGCACATTTTAGGGGTTGAAAATTGCCAGGCGGGACCCCAGTGAGAGCCTCGCTCCCTGGAGAGGGCCGAGGGCCGGCGGCCAGCTGGGAAAGGGAGTGTTTTCCACGCTGACCACAAGATGTCCTTCCTACCCCAACACAAGCCCTGCAACACTGCGCCACAACCCCAGCCTGAAAGGGGCTGTCATTTAGAGGAGGGGACCTCTCAAATTGGCTTAGAGCTAGATTAACTCTTCAGTTTAATACTTGTGATGATTTTTATTTCTCCCCCCCCCCCCCCTTTTTGGTCTCATTTGGGTTTTCATACGCAGAAAACATGGGCAGCTCTTAGCGGGAAGGTTGCAGGGACCTCAGAGTACCTCAGGTGTTGCTGCTTATTCAAATTGTGTGGCATAGCTTTGAACTTTGAATTGGACAAAAGAAGAATAATACGCAGATAGAAGGCAAATATTGTATTTGCAATACTAGTTAATCATGTTATTAATTAACTCTGATTTCCATTCCTACCCAGAGTTAGCTGATGAGACTGGCAGGCACCGTGGGCACCATCTTCCTTCCCACTCGCCCATGCTGACCGACAGTACCCGCTCAAGCCAGAGAGATGAAAATTTCAGTGTAAAACCAGAGACAATGTGCAATGGGCAAGGGGGAGAGCACAAAGCAAAGAAACGCAGCCATTATGTACATGGGGTCATATCACAACCACTTCGTAAGGGTGAGAAGTAACGAGAGCATGCTGAAGGTCTGTGACAACACAGGCCACCATCTGATTTAAATTCCAGTTTTAAGTCAGTACTGCGTGGCTTCCGTACCCAGGAACCAGTCTGTTTTGTCTGCACAGGCAGATAAAAGTAGATGGAGGAAAGTATGTCAGGTTTTTTTTTACTTGGTCCAGTGAGTCCAAGCTTAAAATGGATGATGTCCACTGACTGATCAATTTTATGTATTCAAACTAAAAAAAAAAAGGAAAAAAAGAAAGTAAAGAAAAAAAAAAGTAGTTCTGCTTAACATTTTGAGATGAGTCTCCCACAGCTGTAGAAATGCCGCCACCGTGGATTTAGCACCAGTGCAAAGTTCACATGTCGTTACATGACATTCACAGTGTCGGCTCTGTTTAAACATTTATTTGCATTCAACGATAGAAAAAGAATATAGATGATACTAAAATAGTGAAATATGCCCAACTGTTTCATAATTTGGGAGTCAAATATCTTTCACTATTGAGGAAAATATAGAAACATGATTTCATTATCCCAAATTTCAACACAAATTTGAATACCATTGACAATATTTCAGCTGTAAAAGCCCTTTACTGACAACACACAGATGTAAAGGTATCAATATGAAAATGAATCATTTAATTAGTAGTAAGATAGGGAAGTTATAAAATCTAAAAGTCACCTTTGAACTTTAAAGGGGTTCATTCTAGATCCTGCTATGCCAGTATTGAATTCCACATATAATTGAACTTTAAGGTCCCTCAGATATTTCCTGAATAAGTACTTTCCAAAATTCTGGTTGAGAGAAGAACCTCGTGACCTGACATGGGCTATGAAAATTTTGATTCCTATTAAAAAGCAAAATCTAGACCAAAAGTAAAAGAAAAATCTCTATATACTCTTCAGCTTCTTCAAACAGGCTTCTAGATTCATAAAACGTTAGGAACACTGCTCATTTTAAACACCAATATCATAGAAACTGTCTAGAAATTCACAAACTTCAGAAGCTCAGAAGCCAGGAACATATACTTCACACGGGCTTTTCTGACGTTCCTTCCCAATTTTCCCCTATACAAACCAGCATATTTTGGCCAACCAAGAATGAAAATTCATATGTTACTTCTCAGCACACTTCAAGGAATGACGAATAATCATGGCAGATTTTTCAATATGACTGTGTGTTTACTGGGAAATCAATATCAAGTTAGTGTAAACCAAAGGCCAGCAGCCTCAGGAACGTGAGCAGACTCCTTCTGACACTTGTTGCTTCTCTCCTGAGGTTACCTGTTGCAGTCTTCTTCCTGGCTCTTTATAGCATGTTTTAGATAAACTGCAGCCAGGCCCTGAAGCATCTTGGATGCTTCAGACAACCAAGACAACAGACTGGGCTGGACTCTTTGGAAAGTTCTTGTAGAGACAGGAGGACAAGTCTGAGAGGAGGCACTCATCCATCCTGTATTGATCAAATTTTCATTCTTTACTAATCAGAGCACCTAAATGCTGTAAGTTTCAAGTCCTAGCAAACACGGTACTGTAGTCTAGCCAAGGCTTACATTAGCATGTTGCTTTAAAAGGGGTATGGAGCTTCCGGGGGGGAAAAAGGCACTCATCTGGGTAAGTTATATGAGTATTATGTTAGCAGTATAATTACACTTGCGTAATTATGCAGACAAGTGGTTAGCTTGCCTTTATCAGTGTCTCTCTTTTATATAATTCCTCACTAGAAAACACTGTTCAAACTAATACTTTATAGTTTCAGAGTATGTTGAATAGAAGGAGGTTGTGGTTTTGCTGCCAAGCAAATTAGAGAGACAAGTACTCTCCCTGGGTAAGAACAAAGGAGTCAGTTCAACTGCAAGCTTGTTCAGGGAATTGAGAGTAGTTATTTCACAGCTTCTGACCCTAGAGCTCTACAGTCACCGTTCAGAGAAACACAGCAGATGCTCTGTTTGTGCTTTGTCCAAAGGCAAATACAACAAGGTGAAACTGCGAGTCTTTAATGCAGCAACCCAAAGCTGGAGGGAGTAGGACAGGGATCTGTATGTACCCAAAAGTTCCTGAGAATGTAATTTACTAGTGCATGCATTCTTAGACTCCTTTCATAAAGCGGTGTGACTGCGACAAGGGATTTCCATTTGTCTGGTTCATACTGTGCTGCTGTCTTAACATTTTCCCTTGGTGACTGCTGCTCAGAGCCTATACTTCCATGTTTGAAACAGGCAGGGTTTTAAAAGCTTTCTAGAGACAGCTTAGGGAATGGGAAGCTAATGCTGTATAAATACATTTGCAGATATTATTGTCTAGAAACAGGAAGTTTTCTGCTGAGAGGATGTAGAAAAGCCTCTTCTCTTTCAGACTGAAAACTCAAGTTGTCACAGCAAAGAAATTCCAAAATCACAATTTTTAAAAGTCCAGATCTCTGTTTTTTTACCTTTCTGCAAAGTTCCCTCCTCAAGCCTTGCTCCACCAACTTTTGGGGTGGCTGATCAACTCAGGGCTGCACACTGAGGATTTTAACCATGGTTGGCGCCTGGCATCCCTGAGGTGAGATACTCAAAAACTGGGAGCTGAGAAGCTGAGCATGCAAGGAGCTTCCTGGCTCCAGGGCTGCATCCTCTTAACCTGCCACTGCCCCTTGCTTAGTCAAACTGGCAGGTTCTCACACATGCCTCGTCAGCAGACAGCTCTATTCGATTAGCAGACAGCTGAAACATCTTCCCATAAAACACTTCAGTTTTGGTAAATCAGCACTTTCAGATGAAAAATAGTCCTGCCTGAAAATAAACAACTAGCTTCAGCTTCGAGAGATGTAGATTAGTTAATTGTATCAGCGAGTGCTGACTTTGAAGCTTAGACATAAACACATCCTTAATACCCAACCAAGCTCTGCTAAGAAGAAAGGATGATTTATAGAGCATTGCAGAAGCTGGAAAGAGCCTGAGGCTTGAGATTAAGCCCCAGCTTAATACTTGTTGATATTACTGCATCCTATGCCTCCCAGAAGGGAAGACACAACACAGCAGAGAGGGACAGGCTTTTGGTCGTGTTGTTTTTCTGTTCCTGTTAATTATCTCCCAGGTCGAGGTGTTGCTACTTTGTACACGTCCGCTAATGACAAAGGATCTGTTACAGTCACACTAAAAACATTTAGCAATCTGTCCTGAGTAATAAGCCAGAGCAATGTTTTGTCTTATTTCCCAAAGAATGTGCTTTGGCTTGAGTTCACTCCACCAATTATACTCTAAATGCTTTTATCATGCTATTTTCACCCCTAAACGTGAGCTCTTAAAATCATGGCTTTCTTCCTTTCCCATTTCAACTAAAATGATTCCATTGTATGCCTTCTTTGAGCAGTTTTCATGAGAAACAGCAACAACCTATTCACCTTAGAAACAGCTAAAAGGACACCTGGAAGGTTTAAAGTTCGTGTGGATAATATTCTTAGCATCGTGAATGCAAGGTAGGGAAAATGCATCAAGAGCAGCTGAATATCTGAATATCCTGATTCCCCCCCCCCCCCCCCCAGATTTCTGCAACCCTGCACAAACAGGGACCACAGTCAAAGCCACTGCAGCCCTTGGTTCTGACAGACATCAATGCTGAGAGGATGTGAAACCTGTACTGGCATCATATTGGCTCAAACCTACCCTCATTGGGTAGGTTTGGTATATATGGCCTTATGACTGTGAACATAGAGAGAGTGCTACTGGGCAATGGTTGGAATATAGATTTACTGAATTATTTCTGTGAACTGCTCTGATCCCCTAACTGTGAGTTGTGCAGGTAAGCTGACTGGCTACATGTCCCAAGTCCTGGCATTTTCTGTTTGGATAATACAAAGTGCATCCTAATAATCCAACCTTTTCAATTGCTTTTAATTCCAAAATAAATGCTATTGAATTTTAATTTGGCAGGTTTTGGCCTTTTTCTTAATCAAATTATACACATTGTTTACATGTACACATTATTCAATGGGCATAATCTTTCAGACCCTACAAGCAGCATACCAAAATCTCCATACTGCAAAGAGAAAAAAGGCCCATGATGGAGAAAGAGCATCCAGCACTGGTCCACATACAAATGGTTACAATAGGTCCACAAGGTCCCACCACCTCCTCCTCCCAGTTGAGGCTGGGTTAGGCAGTCAGCTGAATCCTTCTGCAGAGGGCTCGTTGCTGGTGCTACCCTGTAACTCACCACATGACATAGCAGCTGCCAAGTAACTTCTCATGAGCTGACCAAGGCTCAAAAATCACATTTGGACATTCTGAACAGAGGATATGAATTAGGAGATGTTTGAGAGCTTAAGACAGTGTTAGTACTGATGAGCAATTTCCAAGCTGAACAGTAGGCAAATGACAGGAGAAATTTTCTGTCCTGAATCACAGAATCACGGAACGTCAGGAGTTGGAAGGGACCTCAAAAGATCATCTAGTCCAACCTCCCTGCCAGAGCAGGATCACCCAGAGTATATCACACATGAACGCGTCCAGGTGGGTTTTGAATGTCTCCAGAGAAGGAGACTCCACAACCCCTCTGGGCAGCCTGTCCCAGTGCTCTGTCACCCTCACAGTGAAAAAGTTCCTCCCTATATTCACAGGGATCTTCCTACGCTCCAGCTTCCACCCATTGCCCTTTGTCCTATCACTGGCCATCACTGAAAAGAGCCTGGCTCTATCCTCCTGACACTCACCTTTTACGTATTTATAAGCATTAATGAGGTCACCCCTCAGTCTCCTCTTCTCCAGGCTAAAGAGGCCCAGCTCCCTCAGCCTGTCCTCATAAGACGTTCCACTCCCTTAATCATCTTGATGGTCCTGCACTGGACTCTTTCAAGGAGTTCCCTGTCCTTGAACTGAGGGGCTTAGAACTGGACACAATATTCCAGGTGCGGTCTCACCAGGGCAGAGTAGAGGGGAACAAGGACCTCTCTTGACCTACTAACCACACCCCTTCTAATACACCCCAGGAGGGCACACTGCTGGCTCATGGTCACCCTGCTGTACACTAGGACCCCAAGGTCTCTCTCATCTACGCTGTTCTCCAACAGGCCAGTCCCCAGCCTATACTGGTAAAGCACCCTGTAGTTCAGCCTACCCATAGAAGCTGCACTGGTCTCACAGCTGGAGTAGCCACTTTGCTGACATTGTTTCTTTAGAAAAATCCCAAGGGAATTCGATAAGCCTCTCTGGCCCCCTGTGTCCTCCCGTTTTTAACAACACTTCCAATCCCTGTAAGCTAAAGCAAGGCAGTGTGTGCTTCTTAGGTGACGCTCATGTGCCAGGGCCCCTGGGGACCGTGCTCAGTGGCCAATCTTATCCTCATCGCACAGCAAAGCTGCATCGCTTCCTGCACCTGCTGTGTTCATGAAGAACAGCCCTGAAGCATCCTTCCATCTCTGTTGCTATTTTTTCTTTCTTTATTCAGAACTTTTTGATTTTCTTTCTCCCAGCTTGCAAATCTCTCCTAACTACTGTCTACAAGTGTAACTGCTAAACAATTTTACTATCCCTCTGCAACAGTTTTGGAGCTGTTAAAGCATGCAGAGATTCAAAAAAAAAGGGGGGAAGAAAATCTGGTCCAGCAAATGGGAAGACTGTTGGAATTACAGTGTCATATTTTGAAATTGTCCTTGGAGAAAATACATTGTTGAGAACAGCAGATATACGTGCTAGTTATTTAAGAAGATATCTTTGCCCCTGGCAGTTAATACACTCAAGTTTAATTAGATTCTTATTAAACGTTGCTATTTTCTTGCCCAAATCATATTAAAACTTAATTGGCAATGCTTCTTTCCTACATATTTTTATTTATCCTGTTTTTCTCTCCCCCCAGGCCAGCTGGGTTTAGCTATAAAGCCCCATTCTTTTAACCTCACAAACAACCGATTTCTTTTTGCATCTCCATTTTTTTCCTGATATTATGCTCTTCTATCCTGTTGTGGTTTTATTCCTCTCTAGCTACTATGTAAATTTTCCTGAGCAACAGCATTACGCAGGCTTAATTCTTGACATAAAAGTAAGAACTCCAGAGAGTCTGTATATGCAGATCAGTGTTCTGAGGCTTTAATCCAGAAATGAGCACCAAATTTAGAACAAATAGGTTACACAAATCAGCCATTCGTGTAACTTTTTCCTAGTGTCCTGAGACAGTGGTGCTATATGCAATCAGTAAATGCCAGTTTTCTCTCTGATCCTCGCTGCAGGTGAATAAAAACCAGAAGAAACATACTGAGATCTCATTTTCTCCTCCTTATCATCCATGTCAGTGGTGAAGAACTGGTTATAATTAGAACCCTCAGATCTTCTGAAGGACTTTAGAGCTTTGGAAGGAGTTGCCTGGGAAGATTTGAGAAAGAGACAGGAAATAGGACAGGAAATAGTCCTTCCTTCCTATAGCTTGTGATCTAATACCACTATGGAGGGAATGCAGTCCACACTGGTAAATATCTATATGTGCCTTCTGTTCTCTCCAGACACATGGGCAAATATTGAAAACTTGGCTCAGGAACACAGGTGAATGGCAAAATGCTTAAAACATGTCTGAATCCACTAGCAGCTGATGAGTTAAAAACCTTTTCCAGACCAGAACCAAAAGTCATTCCTTTAATAAAATGTTATATAAAAATGTGATATTAAAAATAATTAAATTGAAAACCCTAAGCCATATTTATGATAGAAAGCTGGGACCCACATCCCTCTATACAGTGGTTAAGCTTCTGTGTTAAAATGCTGCAGTTCAGTTCAATCAAAGTTATTTTTGGGTCTTTCCATTTACAAATCTCGACTACGAAGAATGCTTATCAGTGCTTGGACATTATTTGCCTTCCAATAAAATTCATGGTCAAATGAACAGCTGTCTGCTTCCCTAAGTTTGATATGTGGGCACAGAATTACAACTACATATGTAGTCATAGAAAGAAGCTCTTAGAACTTAGTCATGTAACCAGATAATTTAAAGTAAACAACTCATCACGTAACCAGATAGTTTAAGGTAAACAGCTCATGGAGGAGAAAGTCTGTTTTTCTTTCCCGACAAAAGGCTCGCTTGCAAAAATCTCACATTGCCTTGAGAAAGTGATTGTAAGGGGCAAGAACTCGAAAACAGGATGACTCCTACGTTCATAGAAGGAAAACAGATGGTTAACAAGGACATTAATCAGCTCAGACTGATGAGAACACCACAAGCTTGCAGAAAACATTGCATTCCAGAAAAGGGGACCACCACTCATATTCCGAAGACATTTGACCACAATTTTTGGAAAGATCTTTGCAAGTGCAAAGGACTGATAAGCTAATTAGCATGAGAAGCGAGGTAGGCGTGTTTAGGTAATGTATATGTATGTATAGGTGTTGATAGAATATTTATTGTTTCATTGTATAAATATGGGATGGTTTTGCTACTTCAGTGTGCACGTCTGTGGTGGAGTGATCTCCCGTGCACCCAGCGCTGAATAAACATCCCTACTTTATAGCTTTCGGGTTACAGAGTCTATTCCCGCACATCAAGTTAAAAATGAAAATAGTTCAGTCTTGTCTCTGAGCCGAGTATTAGTGATTGATCACATCACAAGAAAGATGCTGCATGACCTCATTCCCCTCAAAACTTGGATCAGATGAAAGGTTTTTGGAAGTTGACCACTGACCCACCTGATAAGTATTTGTAGGCTGATCATGTACTTGGATTTGTGATGGCTGAGCATGGATTGGCTTCCTTATAATTTTTCTTTCTCTCATTTCCATTAACTTTTTCTGTTTGCCAGGTACAGGATTAGCATATAGTGCCCATTAGCAACATAATGAGGCTAATGAACACAGAAGTATTTTAGCAACTTCAGCTATTGTGCTTTCACCCTTTGATAGATAATTGCTATAATGGAGCACTTTATTATTTTGATACTGTAAAGCATGAAGTTCTATTATAATTGTACACTAATCAGGGCTGTCTATCTGTCCTTGCTCACATGAATAACTGTTTACAGCCTCTGTTCCCATGCTTTTTCTTATGGTTTCTGCTACTTGCACCTCCCTCTTCCTAATCATTTAAATGAAATTTACTGAAATAAAACATTTATTTATTTATTCCTATGCCATACCTCTCTTCTCACCACCATTAAACTCTCTTCAGGTGACCCAAGGAGAGGAGGGGAGAGGAATGTATTCAGAAATAATTTCATAGAATTGGAGTACAAATTCAGGTTGGAAGGGATCTTCAGGAGCTCTCTAGTCCAACCTCCTGATCAAACAAGAGGCAGCTATGAGATCGGCCCAGGTCACTCAGAGGTTTTTTCAGTCAGATCATGAAAACCTCCAAAGATGGTAACTGACCTCTGGGCTCCCACTGAGTCAGACTCTCTGGGCTTCTGTCCTACTTGGTGGTGTTCATGGGGAAAATGGCATTCCTTACATGCAATCTGAACCTCTCATTTCGATTTATATCCCTTGTCTCCTGGCTCCCCACAATCTACTTGTATGTAGATCCTGACTGTACCTCCTCAGACACCTCCTTGTCAGTACGGGAAGGCTGCTCTTAGACCCCTGAAGCATCTCTTTTCCAGGCAGAACAAGCCATTTTCTTCAGCTTCCACCCACAGGGCAGGTCCTCCAGCCTGACTGTCACGGTGGCCTTTTGCTGAACTTGCTTCTGTTTATTCATGTTGTCTTGTTTAGTGAAGCCCAAAACATTTGTGATCTAATAAATGCTGGTAGAGGGAGATGAACACTTGAATCTACCAGCTGTGCTGCTGTTAATACATTGCAGGATGCTTCCTCAGCTGCCACAGGACACCACTGGCTCACAATCACCCTTCCGACTGCTGGTATCTTAAGTTCCCTCTGCACAGAGCTCCTAGCTGATAGTGATTTCAGTGATTTGTCCTCCTCAGGTGAAAGGCTCTTGTCCTTCTTGGAGTTCCTAAGGTTCCTGTTCATCCATCTCTCCAACCTGTCACAGTCCCTTGATATGATGTGGCCCACAGACTTTATAGGGATGCTGTTTGTCTCCTTTACAACCCTAGAAACACAATCAGAGGATGCAGTTGGAAAAAGAGTATGGAAGGATACTGCTTGGAAAGGTGTGAAGAAAAGCCATGGGACTGAAAGAAGACTTTAGACTTGGAGATACTGATATCTAATTGTTACCTGTGGGACTCCTAATGGTTACCTGTACAAGGGGACACAGTAATCTGTTTTTCTGCAGATTTATAGCATTACACACGGATGTAGTCCTGCACTAAAAACAACTTTTTCTCCAGAAATCAGTAAAATCACTTGAGGAGATGCTGAGTTGTTCTTAAGGAAACAAACAAGCCTCTGTATTTTCTGATCACTTCAGTCTTGTGATGTTTATTTCATTATCATGGACTAACACTTCCACTTTGTAGTGACCCCTTGGGAGCTCTCACCAGAGGCTATTTGTCAATGATTTATGTCAATACCCTGGCTCATACACCTCTTTCTTCTCATTAACTATCTGCTTAGCATCTCCCAAATACATCAGAAAGATGATGCCAAAGATTTGTGAAGCTGAAATTCACATTTGCAGAGAACTATCTCCCTATATTTTAATTTCAGAAGTACTGTGGCAATACAGTTAAAAATCAATGGCTAGCAACAGAATAAATGTCACAGAATATATTTAATCAGCATTTTGGTCTTACGATGCGTCAAGGTGTCATGACTTGTATCGTGAAATAGCATCTTTTACTTTTGCTATTTGTATAGCTCAGAAAAATCAAGACATTTTCAGACAATATAAGCCTTTCTTTTGGTCTGAAATGATGTTGGCAGAAGATCTCTGTTGTTGCCTGATGGAGGTATCCATATTTAATGACAAGTTGAGTGTATTTCATTCACATCTTTGACTTCTGACACTTGGGCCTCAGATCTTCTCAGTCTCTGCTTCAAGTTAATATTCTGCAATAGTGCTGCTTAGAAGTAATTGAAGCTTCCCATCGTGTTCTTAAATCACTTCTTTCTTGGTCTCTTTCTCTCCTATGAAACTAATGTCATCACTTATACTTGAAGACCAGGAATCTGCATGAGAAAATCACATAATCATTCAGACCAAGCAGAAAGGCTGGATAGTTCAACTACCAGTGTATGTTAGACCCCCATCCTGATGTCCTTGGTTTCTCTGAACTTTTTGCCCACTACTAACTATTGACTAACCCTGTTTCAGGTTCAGTGGAAGCATGTGTCCTCAGCCACTGCCAACACCATGAACTGTCATCTTCTCATCTCAATTGTCCATGGCCATCTCCAAATACAAAGTCAACTGCTGCTTATTCCACATGCTGCTGTAAATCCAACACAGCTGGTGATGAGTCCCACCACACTGCTCTGCTCGGCTAGTAAATACTGTTTTGCTGCTCTCATCCTTGCTGCTGGTTTCACAAGACTGTGGTTGATGCACTCTGTGCAACCTAATAATGAGAGGAGTCTTAAAACTAAAGACTCTTAAAACGGAGTGGTGGAACCAGGAAATATTAGTGTTGAGCTTTGCTTATTTGGTAGATTTTACCTTAGCACCTTGATTTCATTGTCAATACCACACTACAACTTCTCTCACCTTCTGCAGACATGCAGGCAAATGCAGTTCCTTGGTGATCTCTGTGTGAGCTTATATTTCAGGCCTGGGGTCCTGGGGGAAAAAATAATTAACAAAAAAAGTGCAATGGTTTTGTATTGTAGCCCTTCTCTTCTTTGTCCCTGCATTGAACTTAGGTCCTGACAAGCAGTGGCAACTGCCTGCACCTCAGCTCTTCCTTTGTAACATGACCCATACACCCAGCACATGGCCCATACCATGTGCTTACATCCCTGAGTTCTCCATCACCTTCTGTACCTGTCCCACCCCAACACAGAGTTTAACACATTGGGTCTCCAGGAAAATGTTCATAGGACAGCTTAAGGGAATGGTGTAAATGGGGCACTCTTGCAGTGTGCCACGCCTTCTCCATACCCCTCCTCCCCTAAGACGTGCTCCTCCTGTGAGTTCCTCATAAATGTCTGTGTCCAGCAGAAAATTATGCTGTTTGCAGAACAACAACAAAATCCACTCCCTTTGCAAGCTGTAGACAAGCAAATCGTGGGTATATAAAAGGTCAACTGTTTTAAGGCACTTCAAAAAAGAACCTCTCCCTTTCAGAAAAACCTAGGATGCACAACTATACCAGATGCACAACAAAACGTTCCATAAAACAAATACATCCAAGAACTTTTAGATTCCTTCTTATGTTATCTTCTCCTACAAATGTTTTCTCTATTACAGTTCATCTGCATTTAGAAAGGAAGGAAAAGCTAGTCCTATAATGAAATTAATTCGTATCGCATCTTTAGCTGCTTGAAAACAGTCTCATGTATGAAAAGCAGTCTCATCTATGTAAATGCATGTGTACTCTATACATTTATTTTTACAGTTTGCAAAGGCAGTAAGATGCAGGCATCTTTCTCAGAACAATGCAGTTCAGTGACTCTTCAGCAGCCGCTATTAGGCATCTGCTGTACAAACAGCACCATCACTTGCATAAAACAATAGGTCCAGCAAGCCAGAGTACGTAAGTCCTTTGATAAGGTTTCTGATGATATTACTAATATCGTTCTCTGTGATGATCCAGACACAAAGAATTGAGACCATAAGTCAGCAAGTGAATACCAGCACCTTCACTTGCCCAAGTGAATAACAGTCATTAAGGTTCTGCCAAAAGACCACTGATTCAGACATAATGATGAGCAGTTACCATACAGGCTTGGAAAAATGTTTATACATGGTATATGAAGTCAAAATACTCCCTTTTCTTAGGAGCTGCCTTGTGGTAGCACCAAACCTAGCAATTACATTACCTAATGAAACACATTTTAATGTAAAACAATCCTCATTCCCAGTGTAGCCATCTCTTCAGTTAGTAATGAAACACCAAGGACAGGAATGAAAGCTTTCATCTTCCTGCAGACAAACTTAGGGTCAGAGTAGAAAATACTTCTGTGTTACTGAAATAATAAAAACTTCAGGAAGTAACTTCTTGGGGCAAGGAGAGGTGTATGAAACAAGCAGAAATAACAGTTTCCTAGTCAAGCAAGCTTACCTTTGTCGCACCTGCCTTCGGACACTGCAGGCAGCCGGAATACCACTCTGCTGGACTAACACTGGAATTCTGGCTCTGCCTCTTTACTGCCTGCATAGAGAAGGGGTGTCTGCAGCCTGCTAGTCAAGTCAGGATGAGCCACGGAACTGCTGTTCTTACTGTGTAACTTCATGCTGTTTCCCTTTCTGAAAGTGACCTGGCACAGGGAAGAGAGCATCGTCTCTTGAACACATAAAGGAAATGTTGTGGTTTATGGGCTGCAGAAACTGTAGTTGCAGCATTCCAAATTTCATATCCTCTTTCCATGAGTTCTGTGCATATTTTTCTCTCTATAAATGCAGCTTTCACTACCCTGCATTTTCAAAAGCCATGAATTCTCTTTACTTCACTCACCAAAATCTCAAACTAATTGTTTTACCACAGGGGAAGTTTAAATATGGAACTAGAAAAAGGCAACACCCAATTTCTGAATGCATCCTGAAATACAAAGGTATTTGACTCTCAGATATGTATCTATCCACAACATCCTTCTCCCAAATATCTCAGCTGAAGTTCTGCATCCGGTCTGTGCAACTGCAGTGCTCTTCTGTCCCTCCCTAAATTGTAGGCAGACGCAGATCTAGATCTGAGCTTTGCACACAAGCATGACTCTAGTTAAAAGAGGGGAGATATTACTAATTGGCCCTGTAATGCCCATTCTGAGTACAGTTTTTTCTTTCACTTCCAAATCTAGGGAAAACAGATTGCTACACTCTGCAGTTAGAGGAGGCAGCATATGATAAAAATGTGTGTTGCAACAGAATAGCCACAGTCTGTTTACCTAAAAACCCTGTATCATTTTGATAGTTGGATCTTCCATCCTATGATAATACGACATTATTCTACAAGGACAGATTTTCTGAATAAAAGTGATGACTGGAACATTGATTGATCTGTCATCTGATATATCTTCTATCCCAAGTGTACATGTTTATCCCTGCCCATGGCAGGGGGGTGGAACTAGATGATCTTTGAGGTCCCTTCCAACCCAAACCAGCCTGTGATCAGATTCCCAGACTGATATAAATAGCCTTGCAAAGCTGCATCCCACCAACTTTGAAATCTTCTAGGACATTGTACCAGATAATGGTCACTGTAAAAGTGATTCCATACCCAGGTTTAAGGATTGCGCTGTAGAATCACAGACTGGGTTGGAAGGGACTTCAAAGATCATCTAACTCCAGCCCCTCTGCCATGAGCAGGGACACCCTCCACTAGACCAGGTTGCCCAAAGCCCCATCCAACATGGTCTTGAACACTGCCAGGGAGGGCATGTCTGTAAGTTGAAAGCCTTGGTGCTTGTCAATTATCCTGAAATTGTCCTTACTATAAGCCAGTGTTTCAGGTTTGCATAGAAAGGTTTTGATAGCAGGGGGCTACAGGTGTGGCTTCTGTGAGAAGCTGCAAGAAGCTTCCCCTAGGTCCAACAGAGCCAATGACAGCCAGCTCCAAGTCAGACCTGCTGCTGGCTAAGGCCAAGCCCATCAATGATGGTGGCAGCACCTCTGGGATAACAGAGTTAAGAAGGAAAAAAATAAAAAAGGAACAGAAGTTTTTGCAGCCAGAGAGGAGCAAGAAGATATGAGAAACTCTGCAGGCACCACGGTCAATCAAGAAGGAAGGAGAGGAGGTCCTCCAGGTGCCAGAGCAGAGATTCCCCTGCATGGAAGAGACCATGGAGAGGGGCTGTCCCCCTGCAGTCCATGGAGGTTCATGGTGGAGCAGATATCCTCCTGCATGGAGGAACCCTTTCAGGAACAGATGGAGGCACCAAAAGGAGGCTGTGACCCTGTGAGAAGCCCGTGTAGAAGCAGGTTCCTGGCAAGACTTGTGGCCCTGTGGAGAGAGGAGCTCACGCTGGAGCAGGTTTGCTGGCAGTACTGGTGACCTGATGGGGGGCCCATGCTGGAGCAGTCTGGTCCTGAAGGTGTGCACCCTGTGGAAAACACCTATGCTGGAGCAGATTGTGAAGAACTGCAGCCCACGGGACAGACTCATGTTGGAGAAGTTGGTGGAGGATTATCTGCCATGAGAGGGCCACATGCTGGAACAGGGTACGAGCATGAGGAGTCCTTCCCCTGAGGAGTAAGGAACAGCAGAGACAATGTGATGAACTGACCACAACCCCCATTCCCCATTCCCCTGTGCTGCTGGCTGGGAGGAGGGAGAGAAACTGGGGATGAAGTTAAGCCCAGGAAGAAGGGAAAGGGGTATTTTAAGATTTGTTTTTATTTCTCATTACTCAACTCTGTTTTGCTTGGTAACAAACTAGATGCATTTTCTCTAAGCAGAGTCTGTTTTGTCCATGGCAGTAATTGCTGGGTGATCTTCCTGTCCTTACCTCAACCCACAAGCCTTTCATTGTAATTTCTCTCCCCTGTCCAGCTGAGGAGGAGAGCAAGACAGTGGCTTTGGTGGGCACCTGATGTCCAGCCAGGGTCAAACCACCACAGCCAGGTTAGGACAGAAGCGAAACAAGCTGGGTTTAGCATTGTACTGGAACTCTGCCCCTCAGAAGAGTGTTTCCTTTGTTTTGTTTTAGAAAATGCCTTCAGGAAATAAATAGTCTTAATGTTCATTTATTTTTAATGTCTTAATAACTTTTTATTTAATTGGGGGGTATTATTAGCAATCAACTACTATCATAAAATACTAATACACTTATTTGTTAGAGGTACATTTTTAAAGCATTACAAGTCCACATTTTTAAGTGTCTATATGAAGCAGAGTTGCTTTGCAAACAGAATGAGAAATTTTGCCTACTTTAGCTCCTTTTGCCTCCAATTTCACAATTTTGGGCACCTAAGCAATTTGAACAAGTTTTCAAGCTTCTAAATATGATCTTCCCTCTTCTTGCACTATATAGGCCTCATTAACGTGCACCTAATAGGAAACTGCTAACAGCCAGGTTCTCTCATCAACAGGCACTGCTGTTGACAGTGCTTAGCTATAAATAGTCAAGCTCAGCTTTTAATCATATGACAGAGAGTTATGAATGACTTTCCATTCCTCATAAACAGTTTCAATCATTTTTACCTTTTAAACATGTCTGAAATGTTTTATATTATGTCTTGCCTCAGAAGTTAGCTTTATTTAAAAAATGGTAACATATTACTGGTTTAATTGACTTTAGAAACAAAAAGGTATTGCCCAAAATTACTGGCTCATGTAGATGTAAAACAAACACACATTGTAGAAGAACTTGCTGAATAATACAGGACTTCCTCATATGAAGAAACAAGATTTAGTAATACTAAAGTTCATCTTAAACATTTTAGAATAACATGCTGACACAAGTAATGTATTGCTTATCTGATGGTGTGTGTCTCACAGGTGAAATACATGTTCCAGGAACTTGTAATGTGCAGGTTTATGTAAATTAGCCTTACAAATGCCAAGTTATTATCTTTAAATATACTAGTAAGTGAATCATAGCGAATTCTTCATTCTGTGGTAGGCAAATATATATATATATATATATACTATTCACTGATTTTACTCCTACTCTTACTCATAGCATAGTTGTTTGTGGCTTTTTCTGAAAACCTGAAATAACCTGTTCAAAATGATTCTGAAAAGCTGACGTTTCAGATTCAGTAGCCCAATAAGGTCATTAAAAAGCTATCTAATAAGCTGGGGTTTTTTTAATAGTTTTGCTTAAGCAGAAGAGTTTGTACAATCAGGATTTTTCCCGTGTCTGACTTGGCAAGAATTTGATAGCTTCAATTTTGTCAGAAGTGCAAAATATCATTGGTGCTTAGCACGGGAATTCTTTCAGAAAGTTCAATCTTCTTGCCATTTAGAAAACAATTGTTCTGAAAAATATCTTTGGTGTTTCCTATTTTACTTTTCGTAAACTATGTCAGAAATTATTATGCCCCCCTCACTCATTTAAATAGAGAAGCCCACACCATTATTTTCCAATACAAGTAGTTAATCTACAGAAAAAATTTCAACTTTTTCCTGTCTTCTTCTTTTCACAGTTCCTAATGTAATAGAAACAAAAGCCTATCAACCCATGAATGTTCATACAACAGAGTCAAATTGACGAAAAAATATATTATCCCTCTCTGATACATTGCAGCCTTCCCGTCCCTGAAGGGAGCATACAAACAGGAGGGAGCATACAAACATACAACTTTTTAAAAGGGTAGATGATGGCAGGACAAGGGACAATGGATTAAAGCTAATGGAAGGAAGGTTTAGATTAGATATTAGGGGGAAGTTTTTTACAGAGAGTGGTGAGGTGCTGAAACAGGCTGCCCAGAGAGGTGGTGGAAGCCCCGTCCCTGGAGGTGGGTTCAAGGCCAGGTTGGATGGGGCCCTGGGCAACCTTGTGTAGATCCAGGCCTGGAGGTTGGGGGCCCTGCTTGTGGCAGGGGGGTTGGAACTCTATGATCCTTCAGGCCCCTCTTAACCCAGACCATTCTATGATTCTGATTCTATGATTCTTGAACATTCAGTCATTATTAAGCAAAAGGAGGTGCAGGAGCATTCATTCTTTTGTTTGGGAAACCTGCCTTTGGTAAGGAGGATTTATGCTGTAGAGATAGGGGGGCCAGCATGCAGTGATGATGTAACTTTAATAATTTTCTCCCTCTCTGCCAGCCCTGCTGCACTTGGAATGGCAGCTGCAGAGTTAGCCATCCTTAGGCCAAAGGGCTTGTTTCATCCTCCGCAAAATCCCCAAAACGTGGGTCCTTCCCATGCGCATAAACAGGGGAAATGATCTAACTGCTTCCCCATTTCCTGCTCCTCTGTATCCTTTCTTCCCCCCTGTTTTCTACAGTCATTATTAATAACAAATGGACAAAACCAGGCCTTAACTGCACATCTGGTTCAGCTCGGGCGAGATCTATCAGGACACGAGAGGCAACAGCTGCCAAGCGCCTTCATTTCAAAACGGAAAGTCTCCTACTAAAACTTTCTCTAAAAGACTGATTGATTTTTGCTGCCAAGTGAAACAGGCCACTCCTATAGTTAAGAACTGTCCCAACTCCTTTCCAAACACATACTAGCAAAATGCTATCCAGGAATTCAGCTAAGAGAATGTGAGGGAGGGGAAAAGGAGGGATGTTTTCTCCAGCCGTTTTGACCCATATCGCTAAAACATCATTTTCTAGGCTTCTGTTTTGTGTCAGATTAATTGGATTTAAGAGATACTATTATTCGTTTTCCCTAATTTTTAATAGAACAATTGGCATGAAATAGTATTCTCAGTTCCTGCTATCAAACTAATTAGGAATCCGTCCTTTTGCCGGACCATAGAGTGGAGCGTTGCAGAACTGCCACCGGAGGGAGCCAGTGCAATTGCAAACTTGAATTTCAGCTCAAATAAAACACAAAACCAAACCAAACAAACAAACAACAACAAAAAAAAAAAAAACCCCGAAACAAACAAACAAAAAAAAAAACCGAAAAAAACTCCAAAAAGATCATTATCCTGTAAAATAACAGACAGCAATATAAATATATTATTGTTCCAAAGCACAGTGTGCCTTTTAAGCACAAATCTCCACATTCCAATTACACGAGGAACACTAATGTAAATTAAAAAAACAGAACCCAAAGTTGCTTATAGTTTTGTCTGAGGAGTAGAAATATTATTTTGCATTGCACTGCTCATTAATAACCACTTATTTTAACTGTTTATTGTCCCCTTGACAACATCTCCCTTCACATTCTGCGCTACACCAATTTCCCATCCTTTCTTCTCATCTCTTTAAACTGGCATCTCCAAACCTGTGACTGCAGATCACCATCTCCCATCCCAGCCAGGAGAAAGTTGTGGCATGTCCCATGTTCCCTGAACCTGACTCTACCTACCGATGCACCTGGTATTGCCACTTTTCCTTTCATTTTGTCAGAATGAAGAGTAATTTGGCAATTGTCAGGCAACGTATTGCAGCTATGTGGTAGCGCCAAGCTCTCACTTGAAGCAGCTGCGCTCTAAGCACATCACTCTTGATAGTTCCTCATTTGTGGTTTTGGCTGTTCAACTGACTTTAAATATTCATCTCTTGCTTCAAATTGAAAGTGCACTGTGATTCATTTCTGCATCTTTTTTAAGTGTCAGGCTCTTACAATTGAGCAAGATGGTTAACCATCCATCACGTCTTGAACAATCTCTGGTGAATGTGCACATTTGCTTTTCTCCAGCATGAATAACATTGGGAATGGCAATTAATTTCTGTGAGGGCTTTTTAAAGTTTTATTTTATACCATCTTCCTTCTTCCATCTGCTAAATCTAAAAGCCTATCTATTTCCCTCACCCATTCACTGAAAATTGTGTCAAAAGAATAAGAAGCCAATCCCAGGATCTCCTCCGGGCACAGCTTAATAGGACCAGCAGTTTTTTCCAGCCTTCAGGTCACTCTCTTGCACCCCCCGTGACTTGGAAAAGACATGGAGCATCCTGTGTTTTCTTGAGGAGAAAGAATAGAACAACAAAAAAAGGAGGTGGGGGACACATTAGTGAAAAAGACGAGAGAAGAACTTCAGAATGGAGAAGCCAGAAGTAGTAATGATCTTTGAGGTCCCTTCCAACCCAAAGCATTCTATGATAATAATAGTACAATGAATGCCAAGGATAAAAACCAACTACTCAAATGAGAATTAAGCCTCACTAGGTTTGGTAAGTCATGGGGACCACTTGGGATTTCTCAACGTTTCCCTGTGCACATTGATTACTGCAATGGTTGGAGTACGCCCCTGAGTAAGGAAAAGAAGAATGTGGCTTCCATGCCTTGTGCCTGCTGTATCCTAAGGAAAGAAGGGAGGAAACTTTTACCCCATCAAGCCATAGTTTTCTCTAGAAAGGGAGCTTTACTTCTCTTCCCCACTCAGAACACAAAGGGTGGCAACTGGAGGACCAGGAAGGCACAGTGCAGCCATTAACAACTTATTGTTAGTGATGGTGGCTTTGATTTAGTGCTTGCCTGTTAAAATGAATGAGTTGTCAAATTTGTCTTTTGCTGAGGCTATTCTTAGCACTTTTGGTTTTTAACATTAACCTTCCCCCACTCCCTCTCCCCCCCCCCCCAAAAAAAGGAAAGATTCATCAAGCTTGGTAGGTCTTCTCTAATTGAACCCCTTGAAGAAGATTGCTAGTATATATTATATTGTTCATATAAGCTCCATTAACTTGGATGCCATTTAACAGACTCCAAACTGCCATTTGTTATGCCTTCTACTTAATACCAACTGCTTCCACAGACAAAATGTACCCTGATGGCACACTAGGATGTTTCTGTATCTGCTCACAGTGCTGCTTTCTCTCTCAGCTGCAGTGTTTTCTAAACTCTGAATTTTCTGAGCCATCAATCCATTTTTCAGTGATATGTATCTGTCTGTCATGCTGAAACTTCTCAAAACCTTCAGAAAGCAGCAAAACATACATACATTTCCTTTTATGCTTCTGTGACATGTTCTGATAGTGCTTTCAAGGTGATGCCAGTTCCCCTTGCGTTAACTACTAGATAAAAACAAAACTGACTTTATTCTTGGCTCAGCACCCCAACTTTTTTTTTACTTACTGATTTTTCAGTATTACAGTCTGTCAAACTTAGAGAACAGCAAGGACAGTTCAAGCTCTAGGGCATTTGTGAATTCCCATGTGGGAGAATACAACTGTTTTTCAAGTCTTCCACAAGAATTTTTCTGGAATTCTAATTTCATATCTTAACCAAGTTCAGATGTTTTGGGTTTAATAGCACTTTCTGCCTGTGTTCATCTTTGGTTTCTTGAGTTTCCTCATCAAAATTACTTGGCCCACACTTGTCCATGATGTCTATACTGAGTGAGCATCGGAAAGCAAGAAAATTTTTGATAGTCAGCTTTCTGAGATAAGTTCATTGCATATTCCCTCACTTATCATTTTGTAAACCAAATACTTCTAAGTATCTCCCCATGCTCTTTACAGTATAATGAATTTATTTGTGTGATGCCTTTACCTCATGGCATCTTCACGTTGGATACTGAACATCAGTCTTTTTCCTATTTTATTTACTGTGGGTTTTGCTGTCCCATGTTTTTCCTGTCTCTACACTTCATTTTGCTTTATTATGTCCACAATTTCCTTTTTCCTTTTTCTAATGACAGTTGTTTTACTCCTAGAACAAGTATGATGCCAGAGTCAGACATGATAGTTTTATTATGGCTGCATATGGCAGTATTTGATTTTTTTTTTCCAGCTGGTCTCCAGAATTTTCCTTCTTAGGCACTATATCATTCATCTATTTTGAAGCAAATTATTGGTGATTCTAAGAAAGGCCATATTTCAGACCAAGTCAGACCAATGATGAAGTCTTTCATCACAGCAAGAATATGAACTTGTAGTCATAAGGTAGGCATACTCCAGTATCCAGAACAGCATTACACAGGAACACCAATATTAGAGTACAATCTGTTCGTTTTTTGCAGTGTCCTGGTGTGTCTTTTATGGCTTTGCTGCATAAAACACTCTTTTGAAATGACTCTCAGACTATGCATTTCATGCACCAAGAGGTGGATTTTGCACACAAACTGATCAGCCTCCCTCCTTCCAAGCCCTATTTCTAAGCAGGAAGTTGCTCCGATTTTTGCTATTCTGAAGTTAAAATCAGCCAGCTTCCACTTTTCGTGGTTTAACTTCTCTGGCTTTTAGGGTATCTCTTCAGTACATTGGCTTGGAGATCCCTTTTGAGGGGAAAAGTGATCAGAATGCAGATTCCCTCTGAGGAGCAGTTTATTATTGTTGGGAGTACCCATTGGATTTAAACCATGTTATAGGAATATAAATGGCTAGATTCAACTATACAACTTTTCTTACAGAGTGCTTTTTACCTGAAGAGAAAATGCAGTTCTGCATGGACACTTCTTGCCTGTTTTATTCCCCAATACTTTGGACATAAATTTTCAAGCCCTGAGAATCCCCCAACGTTGTTAAAAGGGCCCATTTGTTCGGCAGTTCACATGATGCAACACGGAGAGGAAGCTGCCCAGCTGCATGGTGGCACTTAGTGCTGTACGAACTATACCAGGCATGCTAATTGGGGGGAAAGCCCTTTACATCCCCCCTCCCATTAACCCAGCAGGCACTGACATAAAACGTCACAGGCCCCTTTACCCGGAATGTCTTCAGCTCTTCTGACTGCTGATTTTGTATGGAAAAGCTGGTAACTCCTTTAAGTGGTGTAGATTGATTTTTTCAAACTTCTAAAAAATGTCATTTTAGGTTGGTCAAAATACAGCAGCACAGAAAGAGATCACTAAGTCGTATGGATGGCACAGCAAATCCATTACAATGGAGAGAAATTGCCTAAGGCAAAAAATAACCAGAAAAAAAAGTCCTGTGACTGAATGTGCCATATGGTAACTCATACATTCTTACCAAAAAGAATCAGATCCTGTGCTGCAAACTTGTACAGGGTGAGGGTATGGACAAAAATTAAATGGAAAATAGAACACAAAGAGCAAATGGAGTATATGGTATCCATGAATGGGCAGTAGTAACAGTGTATAAAATAGCTGTGAAGAGACATCAGAATCAAACATACTGGATTTGCAGCAGCTCTTCTGGACTGAGGCAGCCTGAAGATCACATCAGTGAAGGGCTTCACGTCTCATCCACGATTTGTGTTCTTACACTGATTTGGCAGCGTTCATTTCTGCAGGTATGGCAGGCTCCTTTCCCACCCCCCTGCAAATACAAAATTACAGTCACTGGGCAGAAATGAGCTGTGCCATTTTGTTTTACAGGCTGGCAAGGAGGTGAGGGCCTGGCTGGCTGCTCACAAAGCTTAGCTGTCAGCAGCTTCTGAGGACTGTCCTCATTTCTTTCAGGCCACCCCAATGGATCATGGTGGCAGCTGCAGCAAGGAGGGAGCTGCTGGTGCAAGAAGCTGTCCTATCAATGTTCCGTCCTGCACTTACCACATTCCCCCTGCTGAGACTTTCCAGGTCTCTCCATAAATGGCAGAAAAGGCAAAACCACTTCTGCAGCTTTTTTTATTTTCCTCAGTTTGGACCTCTAACATTTTTCTAATGGGGTTACAGACCTCTGTACAACAAACCTAAACCCAGTGACAATTGGTTTGCTTTTCCTAGCTTCCTTCCTGCACTCTGGTTTCAAACTCTTCTGTATCAGGGCAGTTCTCCAGAAGGCCTTAGTGCTTCGGAGATGACACCAAGTGTCATTCAGTACTCACCCTGACTAATCTGAAGCAGATATATTTTTAAAGTATGAATATATTTTAAGCTAGCCTAAAGCTACCTAAGGAAAAGTCATCACAATATCAAGTAGCTACCTATTTGTAAAAAACAATATGATCATCAATGCAGTTGTTTATGTGAAAAGGAGATTTAACATATTTCATGGAAGGCATCATTTGCAGAGCATGGCTCAACAAGCAGTTTATACTGAGAGATGCTCTTGTGTAAGAGGCTTGACCTAGTTCAAGACTCTTGTTACATTGCCGTATTTTAAGTAGCTACTTCAAATCAGAGACAGTACCTTCTATTTGTACCAGAGTTCCCCGTGAGCACGTTGCTGGTGTCTGCACAGCACTGTGTCAGATCTGCCAGCACGAGGTACTCTGTGCAGAACACATCTCCTAGGCAGAAAGGCTGAAGGAGTTCAGCCTGGAGAAGTCTCCAAGGAGACCTAATTGTGGTCTTTCAATATATAAAATGGGCTTGTAAGAAAGACTGAGAGAGATCTGTACCAAGGCCTGTAGGGACAGAACAAGAAGCAACAGCTTTCAACTGAAAGGGTAGACTGGATAAAAGGAAGGAATGTTTTGCAAAAAGGGTGTTGAGACACTGAAACAGATTGCCTAGAGAAGCTGTGGCTGCCCCCTCCCTGGCAGTGTCCAAGGCCAGGCTGGATGGGGCTTTGGGCAACCTGGTCTAGAGGAGGGTGTCCCTGCCCATGGCAGGGGGGTTGGAGCTAGATGAGCTTTGAGGTCCCTTCCAACCAAAACCAGTCTGGGATTCTGTGACTGAGAACCCTGGCTTTGGCTCTGCAGAGTCTTTCTGTACTTTTGCTGACGTACCTACATGGTGCTTCAAGAGTTTGTCACACCATAGCCTTTCCTTGCTTTTCCGGCAGGTCCAGAACTTCCAGCCAGATCTGTTTTTGCCATCATGGACCATGTCAATAACACAACAAAATCTGTACACAACTTGTGAGCCTGGCTTTGGTACTCTAAAAGTGCTTAGCAAAGCCAAACATTTGCAAGAGATGTTATGGAGATAGCAGAAGTCCTGTTCTAAGAGAAGACAGATCAAGGAGAGGTCTGTTCAGGAGCCTAAGGCAAAACCAGCTCCGAGGCAAAGAGCAGCAGCTATGGAAGGTTCAACTGCAGCAAGCAGCACCACTTACACAAGTTGTCACATCTCTCATGTATCTGACCATGGAGATCAAGGAACAGAAGCAACTGGCAAAAAGGTCTAAACCAGCCAAGCGTGAGTGGTCCCACAAAATGCAAACAGACAATGTTTGACCCACCAGAAACTCTCCCAGCTTCAAGTAAGCCATCAACATATTTTGAATAAAATTTGAACGTGCACAGCAAGTTTAGACCAGCCTGGCAACACTGGTTATAATCCTGCTCTGGGAGGTTTAAAACCTATCGCCCGCTCACATAGCCCTACCAGTTCATTTCAGTACACTGCCTCTGGAGTAATGAAATCCTTACGAGACTTCCGTTCCCATTTTTCACTTGTCAGGGTAAAATTTGTGAATCTGCTGCATCCACTGAGGAACACATGCTTGTATTCAGATGCTTAACTGAGCAGGCCATTTTTTAGAAATGCTTTGTTTACAGCTCACTTGTATTTAGACATCTGCTGTTTGTTCTTCAGCTTTGCTTGTTGGAGAAACCAAGCCGGGGTCCTTTTATCCAAAGAACTACCATCAGTCGCAGGGGCCACCGAAAAAGAGCACACAGGTTGTTCCAATTGCTTATTATATAGTGTTAAATCTTTGTTTAACCAGCCAGTAAATTAAGTATCGTTCCTGCCTAACATCACTGTGATGCGAGCTCAGCACCGTGTTCCTGCTGACCCAGTCGGTACCGAGCTCTACAGTCAGTACGCGGTCTGGTCAGCACGCGGCCTTCTGCCTTTTACTCTCAGATCTCGAAGGAACAGGTTTCTATTTCCCTTGTTCCCTTTTTAGGTGGGTAAGAAGCAGGTGCTCGGGTCCCCTCACCCCAAGGACTGCTGACTCGGGGGCTTCTCAGGTTCCTGTAAAAAGAAACTGTCTACGTGAAGGAGACGCAGGAATCCAACGACACCCAAGCTGCCGCCGTGCTCCCCACCGCCGCGGGTCGGGCAGCCTCCTTACACTGGAATTTACCCAGGTCCGTGGACACAGCTCACGCAATCGCTCCCTCTGGGGCGGGAGGGATGACAAAATCTCTCCCAACCCGCGCCAGCACGCAGGGTCTGGATGAATCCAGACCAACAAGAGCCGTGTGGGAGCCCTTGTCCTCCCTTCGCCCTCTCCCCGCGCTGAACAAGCTGTTGGAGGGCCGCAGCCACCACCGCAGCCCCTTCCCTTGGCCGGCCACCGGCGTTCGGCTTTTCAACGTCGTGCACTCGGCTCGCCCCAGCGGTCCGGCCCGGCCGCCTTCCCGCCCAGGCCCCAAACAAAGGGGAAAAAAAACATCGCTCTGCGCGGCCTCCCCGTCGGGGAATCGAACCCCGGTCTCCCGCGTGACAGGCGGGGATACTCACCACTATACTAACGAGGAGCTGCCGTCATTTCGAGTCTGGCGAGACTCACTTTATCCGCAACGGCACCCTCCCCGTCACACCTCCCCACACACCCCCCCGCACCGGCGGGTAACGGAAGGGTTGGGCCGAAGGGGCCCCGATCTCTGGGCAGCGGTAATCCGGCCCCGGGAGCCTGCCCGCGGGAGGCCGTTGCTGTTGGGCTCGGCGGCGGGTGTGCGGGCGGGGGAGTTAAGGTACTTGCGCGGGGAGGCGGGAAAGGAAGCAATGGCGGCGGAGAGGGGCCGGCGCGCTGAGCTATGGCTTTAGTGGGTGCGGTTACCGCAGACGGTGAGAAGGGCTCTGTCCCGAGGTTACCCCCGGGCGCCCTCGTCCCCGTCCTCCCCCTGCGGCGGCGGGGAGGGTGGGTGGGGAGCGGCGCACCCGACGGGCGTTGCTGGCCGAGTTCTAACACCCCGCGTGCCGCTGCCCAGCAGGACCTCGTGGCGCAACGGTAGCGCGTCTGACTCCAGATCAGAAGGCTGCGTGTTCGAATCACGTCGGGGTCATTTGTGTTTTTGTTCTCTTTTCTTTTCTCCTTTGAACCTCCTCTTACCGGCTGTAATCTCGGAGGAAACGGAGGAGGCGTGAACTCTTCCCCTCCCTCTGAAGCTGAGGGGCTCGCTTTCTTGCTTGCGCTGAGAGGAGAAGTGGAGGGGATAGGACGCGCTCGGTCTGAGCAGAAGCCTCGCCGGGGCAGCCCGGGGAAAGCCGCGCAAGGAGCAGGTGTTCGCAGGGAGACTGGCGGCCCGATAGCGACAGCAGCACCCTGGGGGGGAATGCTGAGCCCAAGGAGTGCAGCGAGAGGAAAGGGAAGGGAGGACGCGGCTTCCTGCCCCGCCGTTGGGCCCCGGTGCAGCGGTGCCGGGGCGGGGAGCGAGCGGGACTCATGGCGCTGCCAGTGTGAAAGATCCCGCTGGATTACGCGGCAATCTCGTTGCGGTGTCTGTTTATCCAGGGCTTTCTAATACCCCGCTTATACACAAAGGGCGAGGACGTGTCCCAGAGCCGCTTCCCAAGTGTTGGAAAGACAGCCTCTCCGCGGAAATAGCGGGGGAACTCGGAAGGATGCACAGAAAGGGGCACTTTACATTTCAGATGGGACAGAGGCCTGAAGGACATGACGAGGGGCCCGGGATGAGCCGAGAGCTGGGACAGATGCTGTGTTAGGAACCCAGAACAAAACCCCATCCTATGGGGAGTGAGGGGGGAAGCAGGGTGCAGGGGCGAAGCGCTTCAGGGGGCGATGGGTTTCGGCTGCGCAATAAGAAGAAAGGTCTCAAGAGTCACACTGAGGTGCCAGAGGCAGAAAGTACTTTATTTTGGTCTAGATAGGAGGTAGCAAGTCCAAGAAGTGATACTTTGGTGATTTGGATGGACTGGAAAGTTTGGAAAGCTTTCCAAATTGAATTAATTAGGAGGGAAACAGAATAGTTTGTCAAGGGCCTGAATTTAAGGGACCAAGAGAAATGTAACAGAGATAATGTTGAAAGTGGTGTAAACCATGGCAGAAAATGAAGAGAACAGAGAAGGCTGAAAATCAGCTGTCATCAAAATATTTGGGGTTTCTTTAAGATAAATACTTTTGGGTTTCGGGCTAATATTTGTTACACACACCCTTAAAAACTTTGAAAAACAAAAATGCTCCATCTTTCTTACCTGCTCTGTCCCAGTGCTTTGCTATCCTTACTGTTACAAACTGCCTACGTGTAGTTTAACCCTCATGTCTCTTTTGCCACAGCTTAAATCCAGCCCCCGTGGTATGGCACAATTGATTCCTTTCCTTTTTATAGCTACTTCTTACATGTTCAAAACTCATTTTTCCTCTCTGTAGCTGTTCTAGTGTTTGCTGGGCTTGTATTGCTTGCCTCTGGAGTCTTTCCAAATGAGTTACATTTTTAAATGCCCAGAACCAGCCACAGTATTTCAGCTGACTGAGATTTTACCAGGTCTAAATGGGAGGACTCCCTCACATGCTCTGCTGACTGCGCTTCCATTTATGTCCTTAAGTCTTTTGTTTTGGTTTGGGGTTTTTTTGATGCATCTTCTGTCATGTGGATGTTAGAACCTGTTACATGTTTCCCTGGTCCCTCAAAATACGTGTCTGCTTTACCTTCAGCCAGAGAACTGGATGGAAAAGTGGTGGCAAAAGCACTTGCATTCCTGTACCGCTGCCATAGCAGGTGCGCTGCTCCAGGCATTCCCAGACAGTATCTCTGGCTTGCGGTCAGGGCTTTGTGTAATGGCAATACAGCAGATCTGTTAATAGGAGTAAAGTTTGCAGGGTGTGGCTTCACGCTGTACCTCACATAAGGCGAGTGCAGGCTGTCGCAAAAACAGCCAGTCTCGCCCTGCCCTGTCTGTCCCTGCCTGCCTGCTTTCCCCTCTTCCACGTGGGTCACTCTGTGCAACTGTGCAGCAGCAGCAGCTGCTGGCTCGGCGCAGCGTGCAGATCCGGCAGCGCAGCTACCAGGTCGGACACCAGGAGAGCATCAGGAGCGCATGGCCTGGGCCGGGGTAGAGAGCGGGATCGTCCCTTCCAACAGCCACCACATCTGCCAGTGGTTCACTTAAAATTTGGTCAGTTGCTCCTTGGAGGGAGACCCTAAAGATAGTTAGTGACACCTCAAACCTAATGTGCAAACTCTCCCCCTCGATTTCTCCAGTGGTAAAATGGAGATACTAATTCTCTTTAATCTCTCAGCTGTTTTGTCAAGTTGGCTCCGTTAATTCCAGGGCACCCAAGCATGCTGGTGGGGATTTGTCTCTCACCAGCCTTTCTACAGTACGTGTGCTCTTGCAAAGTTTTTGTCCCTTTGTAACTTTTAAATACTTCATGTTGTAACCTGACTGATCTCTTAACACAGAAGCTTTTCCTTAGGAAATTATTACTAGCTAAATATAGATGATAACTTAAATCCACATAAGGTTCAGAAATCTCAGAGCTGAAGTAACAGCTTTCATATGGTAAACATAGCTTCTGCACTACCTCTGTCTGTATATGATAACAGTATATAAGCAAATAATTCCCTGTGGGGAAACTCCCCTGTAAATTGTGACTTAATTTCTGTCGGTGTACTTAGGTAGGAGCGGATACCTGTTTTCAGCCCTTATCAGCACAGACCTTTGTCTGTCGCAACGTCATTGGTAAGAAGCTTTCAAACAGTAGCAGCACCGAGTTGTACACCTTTCTTTCCCTGCTTGGGGACACTCGTACAGACCACCCACTGCGCTGGGTGACCACATGTCTGCTTTTCCTTACCTCTTTGCTGTTTCTGCTTTGTTGAGTCTGTTTTGCCCGTGACATTAATTGCAGACTGATCTCCCCCTGTCCTTGTCTCTACTCCTGAGCCCCTCAGTAGATATTTTCTCCCCAGTCCAGCTGAAAAGGGGAGTGATAGAGCAGTTTTGGGGGGAGTCTGGCCTCCAGCCAGAGTCAAGCCACCACGCCTTATAAGCTCATTCTAAGACAAGGGCACGTCTGTTAACACTTCCTTAAATGCCTTTTCCATGAATGGTTTTATAGCCTTCACAATTTTATTATGAAGCAAATGTTACATGTCAATGCAAATTACACATCTATACTTTATTATGGATTAAATGTTATCCGAACCCTCCACTGAATTCAGGATATTTTTTGAACACACAGCAAAAATTCATTTTTTTCAGTGTAGCTTAACATAAACTACGTTTTTATGGGTAGCATTAGAGGTTAGGTGTCATAAACTTGAGGATATTCAAAGCTAGAAACCTGGGAGAGTTTAGATGGCATTCAGTGCTTTTATGTCAGAGGCTACGGTATGACTGAAAATCTCTTTCTCATGCTTAGGAAAACTAACATATTCCAGACATTTGGGAGGCTCCTCCAAAGGAAAGATTTTTGGCTTCTACTTTCAACATATTTCACATTTTTAGGCAAGCTGACAGCAGTTGTTCAAACACTGCACAAGGCCAGAGTCTCACACCCTTTGCACTTTTTTTCCTAAACTTTCCTTTCGTCACCATTTATACTGGCAAGAGGTAAAATGTGACTACCTGTTTCTCAGGTAGAGGCAGGCATCCTGGTCTTTGAAAACCAGAACTTGCTGTTAGGGATAAGCATTTAAGTACCAGAATGCTTCACAGAAGGTACAGCAAAACATCAGTTCTGTACTCCAGCCTTCAAGGCACAAATCGCCTCATAGGCACATGGTCTGCCTCGTGAGGTTTTTTCCCCTGTAAAAACATGGCAAAGATCTTTTGAGCTGGCTCATAATGAACTGTTCCCTTCTCCCCCCTGACTGCTGCCTTACCTACAAAACACAAGCCTTCTCTCTGCCAAACCAACCAAACAGTAAAGGTGCAGATCCTCAGATGTATTAAGGTCTAATTTACGGTGATAGTTGCAGGTTCCAGGGTTAATTGTTACGTATGTGCACATTTTGGTTCACTCTCATGTTACTTTCCCTGCCTTTACCTTGCCCAGAGAATGCCTCTTGTTCCCAAGGAGCAGTAATGAGACATGTAGAGCCAGGGAATAAAGGACGGTTTTGTGCCAAAGATTTTTCATGGACTTGGGATCCTGGAGAAGTCTGCTGCTCTGAAATAGGGTGACACTGAAGTGTTACAAGATGCTTTCTTAGCTTTTGTTGCTGGAAGCGGGTAAAGGTAAGCAAGTAGGAGAGCCCAGCGTCTGCGAAGAGGAAGTTAGGTCAGTGTAAGTATGCAACAGAGAAAATAGTTCAGGAAAGATAATAATATCTCTGTAGTTAGGGAAATAACTCTGAAAACATAAATGGGCTGTAAATATGAGTTGTAAGGAACATTCATGAGGCTGTGTTGGGTTTTGAACAAATGGGCAAAGCAGATGATACTGAGTTTCTGCTGTCTTTGTGCTTCTACCACAGTTTTGCCTGACAGCAAAGAGACAAAAAAAACCCGATCTGAGATAAAGCCAGTTAACCCACCAATTTGTTATGACCAGGGTGTAACTTTGTAGCAATTTACTTCTTCATACCATATCCCTGTTGGGTTTCTTTTAATGCTAAGCTCAATACATTAAAAACAGACTTGCAATCAAGGTGTGCAGACTGAAAGGTGCCAACTGGCATCAAGCTCCCCAGTGTTCGTTCCTGTATGCCTGTGGGGATGTTAGGAGGTGTCTGCACTGATTTTTTGTTTTATTTCCAGCATTAACTTTGATTAAATCAATTTTCCAGGCCCAGTTCCCCCTTACACTTCTTTAAAACATTTTAAACTTCATGGGTTTTGAGGTTGTCAGTTTTTACGTTAGTAGGATAGCTGAAGAACCTCTCTGCTGCTGCCTGACGGATGCTGTGTCTGTTCACAACTGGCTTCTATCTGGATTGGATGTAAATTCTTAAAGGTGGGGGAAAGCTCTGTTTTCCAAGGCACCTAGAGGCTTTTTCAGGTGAAACATACTACCTACACTTTAAATTACTGCTATCAAAATTGAAGAGGAATTCAATTTGCATGAAGCATTTCCAAAACACTTGTCACATGATTCACGTGTTCCAGTAAAAACTTTGGGTAGGAGATGAAAAATAAACATAGCCATCTAATTTGTTCTAGTCAGTCTTAAAAGTGGGAGTAGTCAACCCACGTTGGTATATGAATATTTGCTCTGTATGCATACACCATCAATGGAAAAAAGACATTTCAGTTCAGCCTCACTGTCTAACAAACTGAACAGGTAAAGCGTATACACCATCAAGAACTGAATACTTTGGGATATAAATTATAATGAACTGCAGATAATGGCTTCCTCATATCAGTACTTGCAGTACACAGTAAATTAAAGTCCCCAAGCTAAGCTTCTCCCTTGTATTAATTGCTTTGTTGCATCACACCAGTTCCTCAGCTGGAAGCATCAGGCTGCTTGTGGGTGGGTCTTTGGTTGGCCTGGAAATTACCTTCTACAAATATAACCCTCAGCATCTTCATCCAGCTGACACCGCAGTAATGCCTGGGCGAACAGCAGTGACAGCCACCGTATTCAGTGACAGCACAAATCAAAACAGAGAAAAAACTATTCCTCGACAACGATTTAAAACTTTTCGGAACATTGGGGAGGAGCAGTTGCCAACACTAAGAATCCCATTTCATGTCCATTATCGATGGGGGGAGGAAAATATTTACATTCTATTTCTTATCCCTGATACTGCAATACAGTTCTCAAAGGCAGAGGATAAACAGACCTAAATATTAAACTGATCCCATCAAAAAAAGACAGGAAAACTTATAGCAGCCTATGTTCCAGCAAGCAGCATGTAAAGCCTTTCAGATTTTACAATGCAATAGAAGCGATTCCTTCTTTTATTATTACTTTATTTTTCTCGTGTAAGCCCTCCTAACGGCAGCGGTGACGCTAACGGGTGAGCTACCGATTTCCCCTCTGGGTTTCTTTTCAAACTTGGTATGTTAGGTGAAGTTAAGCGCTTTGGCTGGCGGTCGCAGCAAGTTCGGCCACCCTGGAAGAAAACTCTCTTGTCAGCCTATTCGCCTGGCAAGTCGCTTCAGCAAACCGAGGAAAAGCCGTCGGCAAGCCGCGAGCCGATCGCGCCAGGGAAAGCCGGTGCCTGAGGAGCAGCGGCGGGGACAGAGCCGGGGTAGATGCCGCAGCACGTCACAGGGATCACGGCAGGTTACGGGGAGCTCATCAAACGCCCGCGCCCCGTCCTCTCCCCCTGCCCTCCCCTCACAACTGGTACAACTCCGAGCCCGAACCGCCACTCCATCAGGGGAGAGCAGCCCACCGCTTCCTTATGGCCAGAAAGGGCGGCGGAAGGGCAGCGGGGAAGCCGACCAGCGGGCGGGGGCAGGGCGCTCGCAGCCTCCCCCGCCAGCGCCTGAGGCAACTCCCGCGCACGCAAGCCCCACCCCCCGCGCCTCTCCCGCCTGAGCCGAATTTAAACTGCGTTACTATCCCTCGCGCAAAGCACTAACGCTAGTGGGACCCGCGCGCCTCTCCTCTTTTCCGCCCGGCAGCCAATAACAAGGCCGCTTCGTTCCCCTCTACGCCAATCGGGGTGCGGTTTATTGCTGGTTGGGAGAAGCGCTCGGTGTGCGCGCTCGCCCGCTGTGGAGCTGGGTCCCTGAAGAGGGGCAGTCGAGCCCTCCTCCGCCTCCTCCCCCGCCCCTTCTCCCCGCGCTTTGTTGGTGCCTCTCCCGGGAGGGCGGCGGCCGGCGGCGATGCCCGAGTTCCTGGCGGATCCGTCGGTGCTGACCAAGGAGAAGCTGAAGAGCGAGCTGATCGCTAACAATGTGAGCCTGCCGGGCGGCGAGCAGCGCAAGGACGTGTATGTGCAGCTCTACCTGCAGCACCTCACCGCCCGCAACCCGCCTGCCGCACTCGCCCAGCCCGACTTCTCCAGCGACGAGGAGAGGGAGCCCACGCCTCTCGGCGCCAGGAACCGCGGCGCTGCCGCCGGGCGGGTGAGTACCGCCGCCCGTCTCCCGCCCTAGGATCCTGCCCTCCCCCCGCCCGCGCTCCCTTGGCTTCCCGGCGGCCTCGGGCCCGCTTTCCCGCCCGAATGGGTCTGGCCGCCCCCTCGCGAGGGCGCCGCGGCTCTGAGCGCGCCCGCCCGCGTGCGGCCGGGGACAGCTCCGCCTCGCCTTCCTTGAGGCGCGGCCCGGCCGGGCTCGGGTGCCTGGTGGGGCAGGGGCGCGCTGCCAGGCGGCCGCCCCGCGCCGGGAGGCTGGCGACAGCCCGCCGTGTCGGTACCGGCCAGCCGCTTTCTTTGCCTCCAGGTCGCGTCTTACGTATACGCGTCTCGGTGGCAGCGGCCTCGGAGCGGCCGGCCTCTGGCATCCGGGGGGGTGGGGGGAGGCGGGGGAGGGGGGCACGCCAGCCGGGGTTTGGTAGGGAGGGCAGCGTGGTGCGTGAGGCAACTCCTCGACGGTAAACTGGGAAGACTTTGCTTTGATTTTGGCGGGCGGCGTCGTAAGTACAATGCTCCGGCGTGTCGGAGGAGTACAGCCAGGGAAACTCTGCACGAGTCTGCAACTTTGGAAAGAAAATTCCCATCAGCTGCCTCGGTTGTAGTGAAACAGCGCTACGCTGTGTAAATACCTCCGATGAAAGGATGAAGCTGTGAAGGAGCAGCCTGTTTGTTTTGTTTAATGAAGTAGGCTGTTTAGTGTAAAGATGGTCTGTTCAGTGTAGCTGTCTCTCTCGTATCCCTAAGCATACGTCTTAGAGCAAAGTGCCTCTGCTGCACGTTCAGTTGGTCCACTGTTACTTGCTTTCTTAGGCATGCTTGTTTTTATCACGTTAGGAAAGGCATGCTTGCTTTTATCACGTTAGGAAAAAGGAGGGTGTGGGGACCCGATGCTATTTTTAATTTTTCCTTTGGGAAAATGCAATTTCCTTTTTATTTTTCAGTAAGTGGTCTGTTCAGTTGCATATATTGAGAAAGCAGGGTTTTTTGTTCATAGTTTAAAGCTGTCTGATCTTGCGTAAAGGCTTGTATAATGATTGCAAGCTACTGGAGTTGTGTGTGATATTACAAGTATTTAATTACAGTATCTGAAAAGCCGTCTTTCAAAGTTCACTCGTAAAAAGAGTGCAGAGAAGTTGGCTCCTCTGAAGCTTTTTTTTGTACTTCTAAAAATAGCCTTCCAACAGTTCTTGAATTAAGAAATTGAAAATTGCAACTAAAAGAGGAAGAAGGTTCTAACCAAATTATTTATCTCTTGTTAACATCTAATTCAAATATTTAATTGGCATTCACTGGAGAAACTTTACAGAGAACTTTACACTTACCTGGTTTGTAATGGTCTTCCTGTAGTGTAAGGTGCTTTTGAGTAAATTAGGATGAGCTTGAAACTGACATGTTTTGCACTTGTGTGAGAAGGAAGGGCTCTTAACAGCTCAAGCTGCTACATCTGATTTTTCTTTTCCCTTCCTCAGTGCTTAAGCTTAAAGAATTATGGGTGACTTTTTGATGTTTACAGAATGGGTGGTACACTTACACTTTTGTTAACGATTTCTGATGGAAGGTTCTGTGCTATTTCTGCTGGTTTTGTGTGTTAGTCCTGGAGCAGTGCATAATTAAATTCCAAAAAGTCAGTGAATAGTCTAATGGTGTTTGCTTGGATTTGGGTCTGTTGCCCACTCTCCACTTTCCCCCTCCATCCCCCCTCCTCCCACCCCACCAACACGAAGAAAAAAGATTGATACATGTTTGTTGTCTGGTTAGTACAGTTTAGGTAGTTCTGAGGCTGTTTGCAGCTTGAGTGGCTGTTGTCCCTGTTAATGCCTGCTGGTGTAAGGGTCCCTCTCTGCTCGGCTCCCCTCCCACGAAGGTACCATACAAGTCTGCAAACTGACTTGTCCCCAAAACAGTTGGAAGGGAGAGGCAGTGTGAAAGATGACTGGTGTCCAAGGGAGTGGGATTCTGTCATGGAATAAAGGGAAATATTTTTGTTAAGAGGGGACAGAAGGGAAGGCGCTCAGATCTTTCAGAGAAGAAGCCAGAAACAAAGAGCAAAGGGAGGAAGATGAGGCTGCAAGACATGATGGAAATGAGCAATAAAGGAAAGGAATCCTAAATTTCTTGTAAGTCACTCTGCAGGCAAACAAAGGTGGATTCAGCATCTTCTGTCTTTCACTTCTCAGTATAACTTCTTTGGGTTTTTTAGGTATTGCTTTTACACGTGTATTTAAAAAGACCAGAAAACAATTTACACTGGGTGCATAAGGAAATGAAAGTACTTTGTAATGTGTACTGGCTCTTTTCTGTTGTTAGGTTGAGATCTGAGTGATGAAATATCAGTGTTTTATTTGTTCTGGGTTTATGTATATGGTGGGTTTTAGAAATTGCTGGGTTGGTTTGTGTAAGCTGGGGGTGCATGTGTAAACCAGGCAGTCAATGGTTAATGTTTTTAGAACACTAAAATGCTTGACTACTACAAAGACATCTTCCATGGGATTAAAAAAATTGAACTGCTGTATTCACTGTTTCCTGTACTCTAAAAAAAATTGATTCTGCTTTATATCTGCAAAGTCTCTTCAATCCAGATGACTCAGACAAGACTAGTATTAACTTGTGAAAACATTTGAAAGAGCACTTCTGCTGGTTTGCATTTTGAGGGATCCTGATTCAGTGTGACTTCTGCTCTTCATCTTTTTGGATATTTCTTTGAATTCTTTATATAATCATAAAAAAACCACAAACAAAAAACCCTCTGAAAATACCCCCCCCAAATGGAAACAACAAAAACTCTGACTTGGAAGTGAAGAATCTCCAGGGTGAACAAAAGGGTGCAGGATGTGTGGAGGAGGGAGAGGTAGAAAAGGGCCAGAACGGCTTTTTGGGCAGAGAAGTGGGTACTTCTGAACGGAGAAGAGCGATGCAGGTGAGAGATGTAATCTCTTTTTCCCCTAAAGCCTGTGCTTATTCAGTAGCAGTACCAGCGCAACAGCTGTGTACTGAACTGCTTGTGTGCCTGCCTGCTGAAGCCCAGCTGCCTTGAGTAAGCAGCCGTCCCTCTTGCCCAAGTTCTCTAGGAAAGATTTGGTGGATCGGTCAGAAAGCAGTCTCCCCTTGCTTCATGGCCACGAGCTGTCAAAGATGTCACAAATACCTTGCTTCGTATGGCTTTTGTGCGAAGAACAGGTTGTAACCGGGTTACCGTATTGGCGTGGGCGAAGGTGGCCCTGATTAGTCACCCACCGGAGGGGTTTACTGGTCGCTGAGCCCTCCGCCGCCCCGCTCCGTGTCTACTCGCGCTTCGCTTCAGCGAGTGCAGAGGGTTACAGCGCTCGGAGGCCGCGGCCCGCCGGCGTCGCGGTGCCGCTGTGCGGGTAGCGCCGCGCGCGGCTTGGAGCAGCGCGGGACAGCGGCGCGGCCCTGCTGCGGGGTTCGGGGAGAGCGGCCGCCAGGGGGCGCCCCGGCACCGGCTCCCCTCGCAGCGCGGGGAATAGGGCTCGATGGGGGGGGGGGGGTGTCAGTACCTTCCTCGATCTCTCGGCGGGCTGACGGCTGTCGCAGGGGACAGAGCGATGTTTTTCTTAAAGTGGATATGAGAAACGAGTTCAGAGGAGTCCTCTGAACACCCGCGTTGGGGAAGCTGCAAAGGTGGGGAATCGAGTCTCTTGACTGATAATGTTTTGACACTGCTGTAGTCATTGCTAATTTTAAACTGTCTACCTTGTCACTTTAGTGTTCTTTTTGTCTAAGTTCTGGGCATTTGATAATGCATCTAAGTGCACGTTTTACATTGATAAAAGCTGTGCAGTGATGAGACAAAACTTCATGGCTTTAATTCCACTATAAATTATGTCTTAAATCCTATCACTCTTTCAGCAGAGGTCTAACTATACTACATCCAACCTGTACCACTCAGAACACATGAGAACCTTGATACGTTAGTCATGTAATGTTGATGTATTAGAAGACAAGTGTTGCATATTCCTAATGCAGTGTGACTTTTATTTATGTGGGCTTATTTGGATTTATTTTATTCTGATACAGTAGTGAATATACAGATTATTTAACATCAGGTATGAGCAGATCAAAACAGAGATTTTGTTCAGACTGCCTTGTTTTCAGGCCATGAAACCATCATTGTTTTGAATAGCATACTCTTAAGGTATCTAGCTTTTCCTTTTGGTACCTCAAGTTAAAAAATAAGACCTTAACACAGTAAAAGTGTCTACTTCCTCTTGGTCAAACTCAGACAGCATTTTTATGTTTTGTGATGTGATGTAGCAAAACCCTCTCCTATTGCATAAAGTGCAGTCTACTTTGTAGAAGATAACTACAGATACTGCCAGGTGAATAGTTCACTAAATGAAAGTAAGGTTAAATGTCAGACTAAATATATATGTGTATGAGCTCTTCTGTAAAGTGTTACTGTAAGTATGGCAAACTTTCTAATGTAATACTTTTATTATTAAAGGGGTACAGGTGTGGGGATGAAGGGCTCAGTTTGGCTATATACTCTTGTCAGGAGATGAATAGTCTTTAAAATCATGCTTGTTTGGGTCTCAGTCTGATAGTACTGTATGGAGGAATCCAAAATGCTCTTTAGGAGCATTGATTTTAAAATACCAGCTTGATACTGTTACCAAACAGGAGCTGTTCAGAGCTGAGAATGTGTCATTTTTATGACTTAGCTTATTACTGCATTTCATTGAATGTGAATTTGTCCTCCTGGGTTCTCTGGCAACAACTTTACCTTATTAACATTCATCTGTTTTCAGAGTAAGTAATTCCGTGTTCCTCAGTGAAGGGAATATTATTGTCAGGACGGGAGGGGAAGGAGGGGGAGTGGAAGGGTTAAGTAGTCCCATGTTTTACAATTTAGGACTGTTAACAGGCTTGGAAATTCTAAGTCTAGCACTAACTAAAGTTGAAAACTAGAGAATTCTTAAAGCTGATGTATTTGTATATCTGAATTACTGATGTATCCTTTCCATTGTTTGTTTTGTTTAGCCTGTAGATTTTGGTAAATAGTGTCTCTAAGAGGCATTCTAGGTTTAAAAGTTCAGAAAGACTTGGTTTTCAAAAAAATATACTGCAGGAAATGTTTGTATGACAAAATAAGGGGAGGGGGCAGAGACCTCTTTATTTCACAGTTTAAATCTGCTATTGAGATAGGCACGTTCCCTATCTTTCCTTCCGCAAAGAGAAATACAGCTATTTATTACCAGGGCGGACGCTGTATAAACTACAGTATTAAAGAGCATTCTGTTGGTGTGATTTGGGCTTTCTTAGCCTGTCTTAACCTCATTCAGAGAAACAGTAAAGAAGCCCTGAGCTTTTCTGCTTCTAGTGATGAAGCTGCACCTGTTGGGGATTAAACTCCTTGAATATCCTAGTGTAGGTGCCATTTAACTTGGGATTTGAAAGTGCTGCTTTTGGTAGCGTACCATAGCTGTCTTATGTTATTTACTGGCTTCTTCGAGGATTACTTGTGCTTGTCTTTGGAGTAGTGCTAGAACTAGTAAAGGTAGCTGTAAAGTTTGTCTTACAAGCTGGTCTGTGGCTGTTGGATTTGTGTTCAGCAGGAATGACAGAGATGATATCAAGGATCACTTCTAGGTCTGGATTCTCACCACTTGCCTTTTCTGCTCCTCTTGTTAGTGAAAGAAGGTGAAAGATTTTTGCTGTGGAGAGATGACACTGAGAAGTTTGACTTTTCTTATGCTCTTGTTTTCCTGTGACCTTAGAACTGAAAATGCTGTGTGGGAGCCCGGTGCTTAACTCACTTCAGTACTTGTTTGCAAGGGTTGAGTCCTAGTTAATTTGAAACAGCCTGACAGATACAGCTACCATATTGCCATCTCTTTGGTGTGAAGAAGTCTCTTAAGTGAAATATGCAGAGCCTCTTCCATCTTCAGACTAGAAATGTTTTTTTTAATGCTGCTAGCTCTGGATGGAATTAGAAGATCTTCAGATAGAAATTATTGGTCTGGTTGCAAGTATATTTGTGATGTGCAAAGTGGTCAGCTGTACTACCTTACTTCCACAAGTCTTGATGTTCACAACAATTCCTTTTTAAGCCCTTCACTTCTGTACTACACTAAGACAACTTTAATTTTACTAATGATCAGCAGCACAGGAAAATGTAGGTATATTTTCATTGATTAGTTTTAAATTGCAGTAATAAATTTTTAAGCTGGCTCTTTGGATTTACCTTGCAGGGTAGTCCTGTGGATAAGTTGTGATGGTGCACAGAAAGTGTAATGGTGCTTTATAATACTAGTAGTAATAGTAAAAGGTAACATTGCTGTGGTTAATGATATCATACCACAGCCAAAGTAAGGTACTAGAGAAATTCTTCTATCCTGCCTAATGCTTCTAGCGACTGATCTTTTGGTCCAGTGAGTGGTTAAATGGCAGCTTTTCTACTTGTACAAGTGAAGTCATTTGCAACCACACCAAAACCAAATAAACAAAAACCCCCTCAAAACCCACACCCAAGGATACCCTGAGCTATGTGAGCCTACTTGCACTAGAGGACTGTATTACTTGTTGCAGTTACATTTCTGGTAATTAAGATTTCTGTAAAATACCTAGCAGAGTAGCTCTGGTATGAATATTTACAGACTCTTCTGTGGCCTCTAAGTGATACAAAGGTAGAATGATACTACATCAGGTTTCCAGTTTCTTTAAAAGTGCCATTGGAATGTTGATTTCCTGTACCATGGTAGTTGTTTTCTTCTCAAATATGGAAGTTGCATCTTAGTTAGCCTGCATTCGTCTCTGGTGATGCATGCAAACACCAGAGCTGTCAATGGTCAGAACAGATCCCAACAAGAGAACCCAGCGTGTGTTTTGGAACTCTTTTCTACTTTTTGGACAGTTCAGGAGTCTAGGAAGAAAATGCACTATGAACTTCTTGTTAATGTGATGCCCAACTTCATAACAGAGTTATGACTGAGGCATTCAAAGGTAAATATAAGTCTCCTATAGCTGCAATTGGTTGTTGTTTGTGTACTAGGTAAGTAGGCTCAGTTGCTTCAGAAACTGATTGGATTTTTATGTGATAGAGGAATTTGAATGATTGAGTTGTAAGCCTATTGTTAGTCAAATCTGCCACTTTAGTAAGCCTATCCTTTCTTCAGACTGCTTGCAATCAGGCCCTTATTGCTCCAGCCTGTTCCTCCATGGAGTCACAATTACCCTAAGCAAACCTGCTCTGGTGTAGGTGTGTGTGCCCCTTGGCTGCAGATCTGTTGCCAGTAGCTCACTCTAATGTGGGTCACAGAGTCGTTCATCTGTCTCCAGCTGTTGCAGTGTGAGGTCCCTCCATGGGCTGCAGCTGCAGTCTCTGCTCTCCATCTTCTATGGGCTGCAGGGGGACAACCTGCTCCACCATGGTCTTCTCCCTGGGCTTCAGGGAAATCTCTCCTTTGGTGCTTTGAGCCCCTACTCCTGCCCTTCTTCACTGACCTTGGTGCCTGCAGATTTTCTTACGTCTCCTCACTCCCTTCTACAGGGCCAAAGAGCATCTGCTTGCAACTGTTTTTTTTCCTCCTAAATGTGATTCCCAGAAGCACTGTTACAGTCACTGATGGGCTTGGCCTTGGTCAGCGGTGGGTCCGATCTTGAGCCCAGCTGGTATATACTTTGTCAGGCCTAGTGAAAGCTTCCAGCTGCTTCTTGCAGAAGCCACTCCTGCACCCCACACTATACCAGAGCCCTGCCACGCAAAACCGCAACACAATCTTTTAGAGCTATTTTACTAAATACGAGAAGAAAAAAACACAACTGGTAATTGTGACTGTTATAGCATATTTGTCTTTGGAATTCTAGTCTTTGGAAAGTATCAGAAAACTTGAGTACTCTGGGCAGCCAAGCTGGAAAAAATGGTGTGTGGAGCTTGTATCTCTTTATATGCTACAACAGATATACTATAACTTACTTCAAAGCAGTAGAAATGTCTTTTTTAGTTGAGAGCATGCAGATCCTAAACATATTTTTTCTATCTTGCCTTCTCACTCTGCACATCTTGGAGCATCAAAGACTTCCCAACTTGAACAAATGTTGTGATTGCTCTATTTGGATATAGTGAAAACTGCTAATTTAGAAGTAGCATCTTGCCACGTTATTTTGATAACCATCTGTATGTTGTGGTAGTGTACTGCCAACTGTTCAAGTAGTATTGCCAGAGTTGGGTTTAGGATTTTAGAGCTACAGTAGTGGAGATCCAACCAGACAGGTGGGGCTTTGAAAATTTGAGGGTGTTTCTGGCTTTCTCTTTCCTACCCTTATTGTGGAACATCACATAATCTTACTGAAAACACCAGGATAAGTGTGAATGGGGATTCTGGGAACTTGTTTGAAAGGGTGTGGCTACTGAAGAACTTCCCTAACATTAGAGGAAATGTCTTGACCTACTAGGTGGAAGAATAATGTAAAGAAGTATCAATGGAACATAAATATTTGTAGCTTGGTGTAGTGGTGTTAAACAGCTACAAGCTTACATCTCCAGTCAGAGGAAAGAAATTCTTTCCTGTTGTATGCTTGAAATTAAAATAAAGGATCAGAATAATGAGTAGGGTTGTTTGGTGGTTGGTTGGTTTTTTTTTTCCTTACTGTAGAGGAGTCTTGTAATAGCTGTTTCCTTATATAAAACACTAAACCAGTGCACGTTCATTTAGCAGGTATAAATTAATTGTTTCACATAACCTTTAGTGGTGGTGAGAATATAATTACTTTTTCTAATTTTGTATGTTCAGGTCTCTTATATCTACCTATTCTCTTAAAAGGAAAAGATGTGTTCTGTATTAACTGGAAACATTCTCTCATTTCTCCCTTGCACACTCAGAAAGCCACGAAGAAAACTGACAAGCCCAGGCCAGAGGAGAAGGATGACCTAGATATAACAGAGTTGAGCAATGAAGATCTTCAAGAGCAGCTCCTGAAGTATGGACTAAATCCTGGCCCAATTCTAGGTAGGTCAACTGAACTTGCAAATACTCATCTGTTCAACACGTTTCTCACTAAACCTCAGTTCCGAGGGCTCTAAACTTCTCTGATACATTTGATTATGAAGTTTAGTACTGATATTATTGCAATATTGCTTCCCACTTAAGATGTTTTGAACTATTTACATCAAGAAGACTTAAAACATTGCAGTGTAGGCATGTGTGGTGTGTTGACCCTGGCTGGACATCAGGTGCCCACCAAAGGTGTTCTCTCACTTTCCTCAGGTGGAGGTAGAAATTAACAGTTTATTACCAATCAAGTTAAGGGTTCAGTAATAAGAAATAAAACCAAATCTTGAAACACTTCCCGCCCCCCCATCCCTTATTCCCAGGCTTGACTTTGCTCCTGATTTCTCAATCTCTTCCCTGCCAGTGGCACAGGGGGATGGGGAATGGGTGTTGTGGTCGGTTCATCACTGCTCTGCCCTTCTTGGGGGAGGTCGCCTCACACTCACTGCTCCAGTGTAGGGTCCCTCCCACAGGAGACATTCCTCCACCTTCTCCAATATCAGTCCTTCCCACAGGCTTCAGTTCTTCACTAATGCTCCAGCATGGGTCTGCCATGGGGCCATAGGTCCTGCTGGGAGCTTGCTGCAGTGTGGGCTTCCTGTGAGTCACAGCCTCCTTCAGGCATCCACCTGTTCCTGTATTGGGTTCCTCCACCGTATGCCGGTTGATACCTGCTCCACTGCTAATATCCACGTGCTGCAGGAGCATCTCTGCTCTGGCACTTGGGGCACCTCTTCCCCATTTTTCACTGACCTTGCTGCCTGCAGAGTTGTTTGTCTTGTGTATACTCACTCTAGCTGCAATTGCTCCTGGTGTGGCTTGGGTTTTTTTTACCTTTCTTAACTCTGTTATCCCAGAGGTGCTACCACTCACCGATGGGCTTAGCCTTGGCCAGCAGCAGGTCTTTCACGGAGCTGTCTGGTACTGGCTCTGCAGCCATGGGGGAAGCTTTTAGAAGCTTCTTGTGGAATCCACACCTGTAGTCACCCTGCTACCTAGTTACGCAGACCCAGTACAGCAAGTTTGCAGTTCGTTCCTCTTGTGCTATAGGCCAGCTGGAGATGTTCCAACTTCTGTTCTGAAGCTGTGTAACTGTTAGATAAAGTCCAGCACTGGAGTAATTACGTCTTCTGGTACAGAGGTTGAGATCTGGGGCCTGCTTAAATAGAAAATACATCTTACATAAAAACCTAATAGCATTGAGAGCGGAATGGGAACATGGAACTTCCCCTCTCATAGAGCATTTCCTACTTACTGCATTCTGCAGTAATGTTTTCCTTTGATTTTTTTTTTTCTCTCTTCCTGGCCCCTTGAACCTAGCATTCTGTCCTGCATGCTAACCTACCTCAGGAAAAGTCCTGACCTCAGCTTAATCTCTTGCCTTGGGCACTCATCTGTGATGTGGAATCAAAGCTCCTTGCTTATTAGATAGTGCACTAGCTTAATGGCAAGGTACTTGGATTTCACAACTCTTCAGAAGATTGCCACTTGTGTTGTGTTGAGCCTTCTGTGGAGTGTTCTTGAAATCCTGGGTGGATGGAAATGATGGTGATGGAGCCTGGAATCCTGTGTGTATTCAAAGCCTTGTGCATAATATATTTTCTGTTGGCTGATTCCTTATGCCTTCCTATTCAATTTATTACTCTTGTACAGTACTTGAGTTTCTGAAAAATTAAAGTTCCTATGCAGTGTCCTGGAAAGATCTTCAAATTTGGTCTAAGCATATACTTTAGTTCTTACAGGCTATTGATTCTGTCTCTTGTGGCAGCTTATTTTAAGGGTGGCTTCCTCTTACCTGCAGTCTCCTATGGTTAGACTTTTCTTCAGCAAACAACTCAGTTACCAGTCATTTTTACTGCCTTTTTCTTTTGCCAGCAGAGTCCTGACGTGGAAATACAAGCTACACTTAAGACTTTTTAGTCTTGAGTAGCTGTCCTCTTAGTTCAAGTGGGCCTACCTTCTAGGTCAGTACAGCAACTAAGTTCTGTTGTTGCACTGCCTCTGATACTTACTATACTGAATTTGTCAACAGATTGAAGGTTAAAATAAGGGGTAAGGGGCATCAATTCCAGGGTAAAGAGATTAAGAGGATAGTAGTAGGATCTGCATGGAAACTACAACCCTTGTTATATCCATCTCACTAAACTTTTTGTGGGCATGACAGCTCATATATTGCAGCATATGAAAGAAAACATCTAAGAAGCAGGGAAGCTCCCTAGGTAAATGTAATTTTCATTGTACTAACAGGATTTTTATATGAAGAATTCGCTTAAAATCTTAGGAGCCTTACAGGTAGAGTTCAATACTTTAAGGTGTATATGGCTTTGGGTCATGAAGACTGATTAAAAATAATCCCCCCATATTTATGTATTCCCCCACAAGGAATATATAAAAGCCAAGTTCTGGCAATCAAGTCGGGAAAGATGAAAACTGTTTCTTTAGCATATATCCTTCCTTGTTACAGCTACTACTAGGAAACTTTATGAGAAAAAACTGTTGAAACTGATGGAGCAAGGTCCAGAACTGAAGGCACCTGTACCTCTCCCAGCAATTTCGTCAACTGCTGAGAACACCAGACAGAATGGAAATAATGATTCTGACCAGTACAGTGACACTGAAGAAGGTAAGACTTAAATGGACCTTGCATGTGAAATCTTCAAATTAGTTTATCACTTCTACGTGCAGTAGAAGAAACAACCTAAAGAGGGCCTGGTCATCCTGTTAGGTGAGGCTTTAAAAGACTGCTGAGAACATGTGAGTTATGTACTTGATTATCCAGAAGTAGCACAGTGATCCAGGTGCCTGTTCTGGGAAAGGAAACTTTTTGCTAATAAGTTGTTCTCTTTTGTCCATTTTACCCATATTGGTGCCTGTAAATCAGATAGGAGAACTGTGTGCTAAGTGTTCCAGTGTTCTTTGCACTTCATCTTTAAGTACAGGTGCTGTTTTGTCTTACAGTGCACACAGTAGTTATCTTTACTATGGGATAGTGTATGAACTTGTGTACTTTTTTTATGATGTTTTATGTGTCTCATGTATGACTCAGTCCCTTTGATGCTCTGTTCCTTATGGAGTTAGCTGGAGCTGGGTTGACTGATCTTGGGTGTGTTTTTCAGTTTTACTATCAGGTTTCTATAAGGAAATACAGGCATAGAGGAAGTGGAACATAAATCACACCATTATAACCACTCACCATTCTACGTCAACAAAGATTTTTATATAAAGGACCTATTTTAAAGGAAATGTAACAGCCTAAGCAATGCTAAAAAGCTTCCATACCCTTACTACAATCAATAGTATAGTGGTGCTTGCTTAAAGTAATTGCAGCTTCATCCCAGTTTCTACGTGGAACTGCTTGAATGGTCAAAGCTTATCTGAAATGTAGGGTTCTTAGGACAAAACCGAAATACTTGGGTCAGTTTTTTAAAATAATTTTTAAGGTTATTCTTCACAAGTCTGTCTATATTCGATGGAGAATCTTACCTGTACCTCACAAGTCCATCTGGTCAGGATGGAGTTAACTTCATTTGTAGCAGCAGATGGAATGCTGTGTTTGGGAGTTAAAATGAAAGCAGTGCTGATAACACCCTGATGTTTTTAGTTGCTGTCAGACAGTCAAGGACTTTCTCAGCTCTTCGTATTTCTCTGTTCATGAGAAAGGAGGGGCGAAGCCAGGACAGGTGACCCAAATTACAGTCCTGCCCAGTATAACGGCGGGCTGATGGGAGGAGGAGGAGCAGGGGCGGCTCTGGGACATGCGGTTTTCAGGGGACGGTTGGATTCCGGGACGGCTCTGGGTGGCACGGGCTGAGTTGTGGGTTTGGTGAGAAGCTGCATTGTGTATCAACAGTGTCATGTATTTTTTGCTTTAAAGTCCTGTTAGCATTGTTATATTTTATCTTTCTGTTATCTTAGTAAACTATCCTTATCCCAACCCATGGGCCTTTTAGTTTCTTGGGTTTGGGGTTATTTGCTCCTTCCTTTTCCCTTCCCTCTCACCCCCCCTTCCCTCTTCCCCTGCTCTCTTCCTTTAAGGAACAGGCAGCTGCGTGGATCTCAGCTCTCAGCCGGGTAAAACCAAGACAAACTCTTATATGGAAATGATAACTCATAACAGAGTTTTATGTTGACTCTTCAACTGTATTTTAATAAAACCTCATTTTGTATAAACTAGTATCTATAATACTACTGGTTGTTGTACTAGTTGTATTAAAACTGTTTACAGATCCGAAGACCGAGCTGAGGCTTGAGAAGAGAGAACCACTGAAAGCCAGAATGAAGACTCCAGTAGCACTCAAACAAAGAAGAGTTGTTGAACACAACCAGGTATGTTTAACTTGGTGGCATCTGGAATGGCTGCTAACTACAGGTGATATGTTCACTAAGCACCTTACTGCTTTTAACATTCACATTTAAGTGGGCTGTGCTGTGTTTTTAAAAGTTCTTCCAGAAAGCCTGTTCTAATACAGCATGAAAATCTTGTGAATTAACTATGGCACCTGTTTTTAGTCTGTTGACATGGTCAAAAGTGTTTTGCTGGCTGCTGTAGCACCTCTTAGAAAAATAATACACAAAATAATATGTAACCCTAACATTTTTAATTTCAGCAACCTGACAGGCTTTGAAGTCAGATGAACTGATGTCATCCTACTGGCTGTTTGTAAACAACTTGGTTCAATAAAAGAAGTAGTTTCTAAAAAAAAAAAAAAGGCAAAACAACCCAAAAAGAAAATAGGGGAAATATTGACTTTGTTTTTTCTAGTTTGGTTTAGAAATGTTTTTGAAATGCATACATATACATCATACTTCTATATCTGGTTTTATATCTCTAGATACGTGTGCATTTTAAATACATGTGTTTAATGATTGTGCTGTAAATATACATGAAGTAATGTACTTCTGAATATGCCTGTATTGATACATATATCAAGTGTGTATGTGTGTAGGCATGTGCCCTAGCTATCTAATTCCTCAACTACATGTGTAGCGGTGGTACTAGAGTAGACGTAAATTTTTTGGGAAAGCTTCTAAGAAGAAAAATAGTAAGTAGCAAGCTTAAATCTTGCTGTATTGTACGTACCACTTGTCCTTTACTTATTAATCATATTAGTTCTGCTGTCTTTGTGAAAAAGGGATTTTACAGAAGCACCCCAGCCTTTCAAACTGCTGGCTAAATACTGGAATCAGTAGTTGGTAGCTGGTTTGTCCTTATGACATGACAGTGTCACTAAATATCCTGTCCCTAGCTTAGGTTACTTAGGATCTTTACAGTGTTGGTCATTTGACTGATAAGTAGTGGAGTTGTGCTACAGTAAAGGACTGGTATAAAAAACATTCAGTGACTCAAAATTGGACGTGGTAACAGCTTGATGTGTTTTAGCAGATCAGTGACTTTTCTCATACGTTATAGCATGGGGAATGCTAGATACTTTGTTTAGGTGGTGCATATGTGTGCACTGCACAAACATGCTTTTCCTGTAGATGTCTCAGTGCAGGTAATGTTGCTATGTGAGCTTGGGTAATACAGTTATGGAGATCCATAACTGGTTCTGCTTATTTTTAATTGGATTTTTAGGGGACAAGCTGAACAGATCTCACTTCTGCAAATGAAAACACATATATAGTTCAACACAAATTATTCCTTAATTCATTTAGGCAGCTTCAGTGTATGACAATCTTTATAATGGCAATCTGAATCTTGAGGTTCTCGTTTTTTAAGAATTAATTCTTTTCTAAATTTCTATTCACCCAGAAATCCCTGCCCACCTCAGTGTGATGGAGGTATTTATTTCAGCTGTCAACAAACAAAACTTCCTAGTCTTTAGGAACCCACTTATGGAATAAAAGAGGAGACACAGGTTTTTTGGCAGTTTCAAGTGATGAGTGCTTACTCAGTTTTTGTCCTCTGATTTCACTGTAATATTAGGTCGTTGTGTTTTTGCAGTCTTACATGTGCAGTATAGTTGCAATATTTTGTAACTTGCATATTTTAGTTACAAATCAAAGGAATATTGCTTGATTAATCAAAAAATTATGTAACTCCAAAATTATGCAAAATTCTTCAGAAGCTCAACTCTCTAGGTTTGCTAAACTTTTCACCTTTCAACTCTGAACTGCTGTTGAAAAGCAAAAGAAGACCCAACCTCCTTCCCCCCCCACCCCCCCAAAAAAACCCAACCCAAACCCACTACCCATAACAAACCACCAAAATCCCCAAAATGCCCACCAACAAAAATTTATGGCCAGTTGATGTCAAGAATAACTAAATGTTTTTGGCTAGCAAATGTGTGTAGTCATCTATTTTGCTGAGAATAAAAGTGGAAGGTGGGGGAAGGTTATGGGTTTGGATTTTTGTTTCCTTGCCCTCTCCTGTGAAATAGGATCTCAAGTTTGTAGCTAATGTGTCAAGTGATCATACTCATTCTGCAGAGTTGTATGCAGCTGTCGTGAACTGTGTGGCATTGGCCCAAGATTATGAGACTCAGAGTGGTGGGGCCGAATATACTCATAGTAGTGTGGTGTGAGCAGACTTGTTTGGGTTCCCTGCAGCACTTGTCTTAGTCCACATATAGGCAGCTGAAAAGATTGTTTGTCTTTTGGTGTGGGTGAATGTTGCTGTTTCCTTAAGAGTGCAAATAGATAGTTTTTAAGCAGGCTGATGCAAAAGAAATTGGGTGGGGAGGTTGAGCTGGCTTATGGCTCTTATCAGTCAGTTAGCAGGGGAGGGCTAGAGGAATTTGAGCTCCCCTGTTTGTCTTTAATTGCTTTTTCATAATAAACTGGGAAAGCTGCAAGGAAACCCTAATTTGAGTGCCACCTCCAGTCAGGTGGGTGTATATGAAGCTAATAGCAGAGCTTAACACCTCATGGTAAATGGCACTGGTCAGGAAGAGGCAGGCTGAACAGCATAATTAAGGAGCCCTAGTAATGTAGATCTCTCTCTCCTTGTATAGTAACATTGTCTCTGTGCTGTGCTTCTCTACTCCCCCCTCCATTTTTGCAACTGCTTCTTCAGAATAGTCCATGCAGCACTGCAGCTGCTGGCATACAAATTTAATGTGGTGTGAATCAGATAAGAAACTTATTAAGTGGTAGCTGAGGTAAACTCATAATTTGTAGTTTCACTGCTCATGACATGACAGTTAAAAGCACATGCTAAATATAATGGTGTGGTACATGCATACTAACCTTCTCTGGGTATATATACAGGGCGTTTGTGTCCCCAGACGTGAGTATTTAATTCTAGTAGAATTTATCCCACAAATACCTGAACTAAATCAACAGATGAGGCCTGCTTAATTGAAAGTGAGGTTAACTATAACTATAGACAGCTTTTAAAAAAATGTCTGAATATGCTGTGCTGAAGTCTGGATGCGTCTTACGCAGTAAACTCTGTGGTTTTTCCCCACGACTTTTCATGCAAGAAAAAAACTTCAGTTGATACTTTAAGCACATGACTGGCAAGCATCTGAAGAACTAAGGAGAGGAGGTTATTTACTGAAGTACTTCTAACTTTTCATTAGCAGAAAACTAGTTCCTAGTCAAATAGCCTGGGGCAGAGGAGCTCTCCATTGCTAGGTGTGAATTGCCTTAATGCTGTCTTGAGTGGAATGTGTGTTGAGTGGAACCACTCTTCAATCGGTGGGTTTTTTCTAAGTGATTAAAGATGACCACCTCTCAAATAGAAAGTAGGGGGAGGGGGTGAGGTGGGGAGCCACTACTGAAGGAAGATAAGCTGGTGGTTAAATATATAAAGAGGACTTGTGAGATCTTTCATCAGAAGTCTCATTGAAAAAAATATTGGCTGAAATCTACTGTTCTGTACAAAACATCTTCACCTGTTTGGACTTGAGGTGTGTGCCTAAGTATACCTGATAGTTTTCTGAGCAGTTCAGCGACTGTGGAGTAAAGTGAAACACTTGTGCTCCCTCTGCTGGGCCTGGAGCAGCTGTAATGCAGAACTTAGGTTAAGAATCATAAAGCTGGTCAACTCCTGGTTTCACTGCAGTAGGTACATGGATATGGGTATTGTTAGAGCGCTTTTTTTCTTCTCTCATTAAAGAAATACATTGTTTTGGAGCCAATACTGTCCTGGTGAAGTTATTTCTTCTGGTACCCCTGTAAATTACAGTGGCACCAGTCTGCAAAACATCCATCAGTGCCAAGTGTGTAGCTACCAAAAACTACATCAATGCATGAGGTGTTGCCATGCAAAGATTTCGTTGTTAATATAGTAGTAATTTTTATATTCAACTTTTATCAAATAAAAAGGAAAACTTTGTATGTAATCTAAAAGCAGGCCCTCATGTCCCTTTCTCTCCAGATCTATCTTTGGAATTAGTTTTAAGGAGAATTTTTTTAATTTGAGTATACTTGTAATAAGGTGTAGGGAATGATCTGTGTTTGTCAATAGCTATAAAAGTTTGGCACTTCATGTTGTTACTTAGATTTGCTAAGATCTGTGTCAAGCTTGTTTAAACTTACTGTTATGTGAAAACTGTGTGAGTTTCTTCTATGTGGAACCTTCTAAGGTTATAAAACACCTCTTCCTGCCATCCATGTGGCTGGAGACTGGTTTGGTAGGTGGCTGTACCTAAACAACTCATCTCTGCCTGAGAGAAAAATTTCTATCTGGGCAGAGAACAAAGTGGTGCTTTCTGTTTTGGTCTGTAGATTTTGTATGGTGTGTGTGGGCAGGTAATGTAATGGGCCTGGAAGCCAGCGTATCTGCTGTCTGTGACTTGGTGTAACTGCTTGTAGTATTAATTCACTCTATTGCAGTGAGCAGCTCATCAGGTTTTACTCCAGGGCGTTATCTAGTCAGGTCTGTATTTGAACAATGTTGTACTCTAGCATAAGTATTGTGGTCAGCACTACTAATGTAGCTAGTTATTCATTATTGAGTCTGTTAGGATCCAGCTTTTGGGGGAGAGGGGGATTGTAGACACACTGCTTTTGCAGTATGCATACTGTTCTGGCTTTTGGTTGTGTGCCCAATGTTGAGAGCTGGCTTTCATGTATTTGATCATGTGTTTGATGCTTGAATAGACCTTTTCTCAAGATGGAGTTACTGAGGCTGTCTGGACAAGTGGATCTTCAAAAAGTGGACCTCTGCAGGCATTTTCTAGGGAGTCTACAAGAGTGTCAAGAAGAACACCAAGGAGAAGGGTGATGAGAGGCTTTTTTAATAGACAAGCTTTTTTTTCTCACTGTTAGGGCCCCAGTGGCTATTTTATTCAATTGTTTTCTTTTGTTTTAAACAAACAGGTGGAAGCTACAGCGCAGTTGCCTGTAGATGATGCTGTAATAACAGAGAGTACTCCCATAGCTGAAACTATATTGACTGCAAGCAACGAGACCCTAGTAAATATGTTTAATAAATCATGCAACTAGTATTCTTCTAAAATATGTTTTGCCTGAAAGAATCAGACTGTTTTAAGGAAAGTAAGACTATCCAGCAGTCTCTAGAAACACTTAAGCAGTTATCCATATTTTAGTACCTAATGCTTTTCACTTTGGGTTGGGACTAGATAGACACCTATGTCCCACCTAATGTTTGGGGGGGAGGGGGAGGGTTGAGAAGCACCACTTTCAAAACTTAGATCTATTTTCTTAATTTAAGTATATGTAGAATAGCAGAATATCTGCTTTTAAGTTTGGCTTTTCTTGTGAGCTACATAGCTTCTACATTTCTAAATGGCTTAAATGAAACTGCTTGGAATAATAAGCGATGTGTTTCCTGTGCTTATTTCAGCATATCTGTTACATAACCTTCTTGAGTTAACTCCTAACATGCACCTATTCAATGCACATAAAAGTTTTGTTGTTTGGTTCTGCTCCCTCCCCCCCTTATCTTGTTTTTTTTTGTCTGATTCTGAGTTTGAACAATTTTGAATCTCGGCAGGTTGTCAATAGGGTGCCTGGAAATTTCAAGCATGCATCTTCTACACTGTCAATCAGTGAACACTCAGACATGTCCAGAAGAACACCAAAGAAACCATTGATGACAGATGAAGTAAATTATAACTTAGATTGCTCTTGCTTAACTCTCTGAACAAGATTCTTGTCTATATGTGCTTACTTCTTAGTACAGGAGGGGTGGAGGATGTCATTCCCTAGGTGGCACTAGTAAAAAAAAGACTAGCCTTTACACATGGCATAAAAGTGGAGAATATAAACTTCTTTGAATCTTTTCCTTTCAAATTTCTGCATGGGGGAGTGTGTGTGTGTATAAATCCTGCTTTCTTTTCTTCCTTTCCTTAGCTATATTTTCTGTACAAAATGTAGATTTTTTTTTTTAAGTTCTTAGAAAACTCAATTCCACTGTCTCTGAGATAATCAACCTTTGATCCTGTAAATCAGCCTGTCCTGAAAGACCACTGTGCCTTAACTTAAGGAATCAAATAGTGGGATTACTTTAGACCAAAAGCCTGAGTTTTTAAAAAGGAACTGTAAATTCTTGTCAGTTATCAAGAAAGATAATTCTTTTACTGTAAACCTATTCAAGCTGTCAATATTATATAGATATGTAATTGTATTGATGTAGTACTGTAATGTGGAATTTGACATTACAAGGTAATACCTGGCTGAATTTAAATGGTGTTCATTGTTTCATGAAGTTACTATAGATGAAACTTGTATTAATGCTTGTGAAACCTACTCTAACAGTGAATTTGAGACTTAGGAATTAGGCTGCTTTATTTGTTTGTAATACGGCTGCAATATAGACTTAACTGTCAAACAGAAGGCTTGATGGCCTATTTCAGACTGCATAAGGCTTCTCAGCATTCTACTGTACTGTGGCGTTGTTTGTTACAGCAAGAAGAGACAGATTGCCTGCATCAATGCTTTTTTAATCATGTTGGCTACAACCAATCCTGTGATCTGCTCAACACAGCCATGATAGAGGTGAAGGTTAAGTTTTTTGAACATCTACATCACTGGCTGGCAGGTGTATCGTATTTATGACACCTTCTTTATCTTAAAGGAAACTGAGGAGAGCACTGAATGCTTTAGGACACCAAAAGTGACCAGACAGCTGCCACTAACAAAGGTTAAACTAGCTTCTAAACCCCAAAACATGAACTGCTTGAATGTCACTGGGTGACTCATTCTTTCTTGGAAAGAGCATATGGTTATGGTCACTGAGGTAGCTATGTAGGAGCTTTTTATTTTGTGGTCTGTTAGACTTAAAAGTGGTTTTGGTTTCCCAGGTGCTGGAGAGAACTCATACAGAAGAACAAAGAGCAGAAAGGGATATTCTGAAGGAAATGTTCCCTAATGAAGTATCAACACCTACAGGAATCAGGTATTTCTAAGGCTTATGGGGGCTTGTTTCTCAGTTCTTGTAAAAATTAAAGCTTGGATGTATCTTGATTTATTTTGGTAGATTTGAGTGAATTGTTTGCGTTCTGGCTGAGTGGCAGTTGTGATGACCATCTGGCTCTTCTGATCTGTATACCTAGCCTCATTAGCCAGAACAGCCTCCTTGTTACATAAATTGTGGGTGGGAGAACAGAAGTATTACAGTGGGAACTATTACTGTAACTTCTGGATGCTAAATGTTAAATGGAAAGGGCTTCTCTGTGGTTCACATATATGCAACTGCACTTAGGCCTGCAGTTAATTTAAGGGAAACTAGCACAGGTTTGAACTTCCTTTCTCGTTTAAGTAGAAATTGTTGTAGCCCAAGATTATTCTTTGTGTCAATGAGGATCACATCTAGGAAGGGCTATTACAACTGCAGTTGCATAAAGCCTTCCCATAAGGAGAATGTATGGTACCAGTTACTATGATGTGGTGTATCTGCTTACCACTCAGTGTTTGTTCTTTCTTGGTTTTGAGGTGTATCAGTCTAGATAAATCTGTGACACCTTTTAAAATGTCATGCATGTGTACTCCTTGTATATAAGGACTTGGCACTGTATGTGGTTTTCTCAACCCTTACTGCTTTGTCTTCAGGCTCTGTGTATTTGCTTAGCAATTAGTAGATATTGGAATAGCCAGGGACAACCTTAAGTTTAGAAATCCCATTGGGGCTGCATAAGTTATCATTAAAGATGCAGATAGAGATGGTACTTAGTTTTATTGCCAGTTTTGTATCCATTGATGTGGAGACAGTGAAGTAAATTGGCATTTGAGGTTTTCAAAGGGGCCCTTGTTTGAATACTGAATTAGCAACTTCAGAAGTAATAAAGACATACTAGAGTTTGGGATGTATTTAAAGTACTGTGTTTTCTAGAAAATTTTAAAATATGCAATATTTTTTGTTATTACCAGTGCTAGCTGCCGTAGACCAATCAAAGGAGCTGCTAGCCGGCCTAGAGACCCCAGTGACTTCATACTGGATGAGAGCTTCTCTAAGTATATTCCAAAATATGGTACCTCAACTGACATCAAGTCTGAGAAACCACCAACAAAAAAAGAACGCTCTGTTCCCCTGTGGATAAAAATTCTTCTCTTTGTTGTTGTTTCCGTCTTCTTGTTTTTGGTTTATCAGTCAATGGAAACTAACCAAGGAAATCCTTTCTCTGTGAATATTTTCTCTCAGGGCAATGCCAAATGAGTATCTTTCTGAAAAGCACACCCGATTTGATCTCCTGTTTTTAATTGTAGAGAACTTTCCTGCCCTCTCACCGGCTCAAGGACTTCTTACCAATAATGTGATTAGAACTTGATAAATTGGATAAACGAAGCAAGAATAACATTAAACGGACATCAGTAACTGTCTGGACTCTGGACTAGTAGGAGATCAATTTGCCATAGGAGTAACATTTTTGTAGATCTTTGAACTTTTTGTAGGCTTTATTTTTTTAATGTGGACATCCTTTAAATTCATTTTTGAGAAACTGTATATTTGTTTTTGCAAGAACTTTGAAGCTGAGAAGGGCAACAATGTAGTAAAATGTGAAGCTGTGCTTTAAAAATCTTTCCTTTGTACAGAAAAGAAGTTGTACTTTTGTCTCTATAGATGATTGCGGAGGAGGATTTTAACACAGGTGATAAAGGGAAATGCGCTGTTGTATGCATTGTTTCAGTAACAACGTAACAGAATTTGATCTTTTAGGCTGTAGGGAGAGTACAACTATAACCTTTTCTGTAGATTACTGTAATTTTTAGTAAATGTAACTGTAAACCTGTTTGAATTTCTGTAAAAGTCTTAGTATCATATTCGTAACTCTGTTTAAGCGTAACATCATTTAAATGTATCCCTTCATTTTAGTGCTTACAGTGGTGTAGGAGCTGAATACAAATCTAATTGGCAAGAGATGTCTTAGAGGAACTTATTTATTAGTAATCTGCGTGGAAAATAAAAATTGCATCAATATAATTTGCTACTAAAAATACTTTTTTGGGGTCAAGGTTGTTATCTGAAGTAGTCTAAATTCTTTTTTTTAGTAGTGGTCTCTTTTTTTTTCTTTTTTAAAAAAACGAGGTCTTTCCAATACAGCTTTATGTGATTATCTTTGAATATTCATATAGAGAAGTATTCTCAAAGCGTGAAAATTCCATATGAAGTTTTATTCTTGTATGAAGAGGGCATTGCTGCATTTTCTGCTACAGTTTCATCTTCTAAGGTGAGATTTACTACTTTTCATGCAGTTGAATATTTTTCTCAGTGGAAGCATGCTGAAACACTCTATATTGTGTAACTTAGTTGAGCAGGAAGCTGACTTCACTACTACCAATGCAGAGTGATAAGCAACAATTTTTAAAGTGAATGTATACATTTTTGGTGTGCTTAAAGCTGCAGCATACAGATGCTCAGTCTTACTGCTTGGTACAAAATCGCAATAAATCATACTACTTATTCTTAAAGTGCTACTTATAAAAAGGTGAGAACATTAGTTAATAGTATCTTTTTACTCTAGGTACAATTCTTGTGTAGACTTTAGCTACAGGGGAGCTTTACTTTCTGCAGACTTTGGGACAAACATAGTAATTTGTAGCAAAGCAATAGAGTTTTTTCTGTTAAGATTAACGTTTCTTTTTCCTTTTAATGCTTCTTTTGAGTAATCCAAATAGCTAAACTTGTGTCCATCTTATAGAGAACTGTAACATAAGACATTCACTTTTGGTGTCAAAATGCAGAAAAATAAAAATGATTTTAATGTGTGTGGATTTTCCTTATCAAAATAAATGCATTGCTGAAAACCAGCAAAAGCAAGACAACTGATGTATCAGTGGTGTCATTTTGTGCTGCTATAGTCTTCCATAAACCTGGTAGTGAAGCCAGAGCAGTTCATGTCAACATTTCGTGGGAGGAATGTTTATCATACTTGCACTATAATAGTAATACTAATCCTTTAGCCTGTATTAGGCCTTTTAATTTGGATGGGGGAGAAGGTAGTCTTCATTTGCTATTCGGTGCTTAAGGAACTTCCTTTTCATTTTATGCTGTTTTTCACCCCTCTCTGCTATATTTTTTAACATGAAATATATCTTTCTCTTCTAGTTACATGAAATACTTTCAGTTGGCCTCCTTCAGGGATACTGTTAGCATCATAAAAAAACCAAAAAACAACAAACAAAACCACAAAATACCAAACCCCAAACTGAACTGCAATGCCATTAAATGTCATCATTCTTTCATTTATGCACTGTTTTGGAGAATCTCCAAAAGAAAGCTCTCAACTTCGGTGTTACTTCACAGAAGGTAAATACTTTTCTAGTAAGTCCTCAAAGTAACCTGCGTGTAGCTGAGTTGTAGTTGGAAGACAATTCACCTGCAAAACAATTAATGAGCTTTTACTTGAGGCATTCAATAGTGTGAGATTAGCTCTGAAAGCAATCTGTTCTTTATTCCCTCCTAGCCCCAAGTATGGATTTTTCAGAAGTCCTGAAGTTGTTTGTACTGCTGAGTAATGTGTAGTAATAAAGTTGCTAGCCTGATCAGTTGCATGAGTTTAGAACCTAAATACTGCTGTATAACCTAGGCTGGAGTATACTATACTCTTTGGGTCTTCAATGCAAAGTGCTGAAGCAGGAGGAATAGGTGTTCCTCCCTTTTTTTTTTTAAATGGCCTTGCTTTTGTTCTACCAGTTTTGTGTTCCAGCAGTTTATCTTGGCTTCTAGACAGAGCAATCTTAGGCTGATTTTTTTAGTATTCAAATTCCAGTGGCAAAAATGAGTTTTGACATAGTAACTACTGTTCCTTTTTAGTGCAGGAGCTACAAAATGTCTGCAAAAAGGTGTGTCATGGGTGTGATGAGGTGTTTTGGTGGGGTTTGTTCTTGTGGTTGGTCATACTGTTTAGAATGCTCTGCTGAAAACATGGCAGAACTTTGTTCGCCTGTCTGAACTGGAGAGTTCTAACAGAGCTTGCACCTTTCCTTTTTAAACTGTAGGATAATCTTTTAACATGCACCCAGTCCCGGGAGTCTGGTAGGAGGCTGTGAATCATTGGAGGCTATAATGCTTACTGAGCTAAGGCTTAATTTTATAGCACTTGATCCATGGTGAGGCTGTGAGTGCTTACCCAGTGTCTGAGAAAAGAAACTCTTGAGGAGGATCTTAAATATCTGAGTGTGTTTTGAAACCTTGAATTGTATTTAAATAGGAAATCGTGTGAAGGCATTTATTTCTTCTGTAAGTTGACTTGCTAGTAGCATACTTACTACTGCCCTACAGAATGCTTCTCTCCTGTCTCAGTTTTGGTTTCTTATGGCACAACCTATGAAAATCTTTGTGGTACTAAAACCCTGATAATTATCTTCTTGGATGCTTCTGTGGACAAAATATCTTTTTAAAAAAATTAGCTAATTTCTGCAGAATTAAATAAGAGCTGAGTACAACAAGAATGCTTTTAAATAGAGCTCTTCAGGAGGCTCTTCAGCGAGGGGAAAAAGTGTGATTACAAATGAAGATTGTAAGATTGGTGTAAAATTGTGCATGGTATATTTGGCTCACTTTCATATGGCTGAAGTTGCATATCGGGCTGAAAAGCTTTAAAAAAATTTAAAAGCTTTGTCTGACAAATTTATACAAAGGTGGGTTGTGATGTATAGTTAAAAATCTTGTGGTCAAACTTAGGCATTTCAGCATACCCTTTGTCTGTTAATGCACCTTTTACTGTATGGTTGGTAAATCTGCTTGTGATTGTCTAAAGCTTTCCTATGATTTTGGCATTTCTTTTTACTTAGGGACCACACCAGGCTGCTTTGCACCAGTGCAGCAACAAGCTGCTCAGATCTGTGCATTCATAATGTGTTCATACAGCGTAGGGGCTACTAGTTAATTCAACTTGTAAAGTAGTCCTAAGGTGACATATGGATCTTTAAATGCTGTGTGTATATTGATATCTGAAAGAATAATTCTTCAAACTTTTCTGTACCACCTCACCTGGAAATTACTTGTCAGCATTGGTACTCTGTGGTTAAAAAGTGTATCTCCATTGCGGCCTTTATTTGTTATTTTGGGGAAAAAAAGGTGATGTTTGGACAATAAAACTTGTAATGTCTTAGGAGAACTTAGATCATTGGACGAGGGCATTTATGGCAGTGACTTGTAAGAAGGGAGAGTGAGGTATTTTTTTACTACATCCTGTATGCAGAGGATGCAGCTGCTGTTCAACATAGCTAGTTTGAAGCCTGTTGAAGGAGATGCTGCAATGTCAAGGCTTCTCTTGAGCTGTGAAACCTGCCTGTAGCTTAAATTAATCTGTTACTGATTCTCTTGAGTCGTGGTCTAGTAGTTCTGAGGTTGATACATGAATGAGTACTTCATACACGTGCTTACAACAAGGAGCAGATGCTACCTGTGCTGATTATCAAAGGTGTGGATGGGTTGTTTTTTCACTGTCTCATTCTGTATTTCTGAAAAAAGTCACCTGGAGAAAAGCTCAAAAGCTTTGATTTTACTTACAGGCTTCAACAAAATTTTAGAACTGTGGAAAGTCATCATAGAACAGAATCACAGAATATACTGACTTGGAAGGGACCGCTAGGGATCATTAAGTTGTATGACACAAACTAGTTTACAGTTTCTTGCTTGTATGCAGCTTGGGGGTTGAGGGGTGCAGGAGATGTGTGGTGGGTGTTAATAAGGGAATCACAGAATGCATTAGGTTGGAAGGGACCTTTTAAAGGTCACCTAGCCCAACCCCCTGCAGTAAGTAGGGACACCTTTAGCTAGATCTGGTTGCTCAGAGCTTCATCAGGCCTCCAGGGATGGGGCCTCCACTGCCTCACTGGGCAACCTGTTCCAGTGTCTCGACACCCTCAGAGTGAAAAAATTCTTCCTAATGTCTAATCTAAACCTACCCTGCTCTAGTTTAAAACCATTGCTCCTTGTCCTGTCACACATGCCCTTACAAGCAGTCCTTCCCCAGCTTTTTTCTGTAGGCCTCTTCAGGTACTGGAAGGCTGCTATAAGGTCTCCCTGGAGCCTTCTCCAGGCTGAACAAGTCCAACTCTCAGCCTCTTGTAGGAGGTGCTTCAGCCCTCTGATCATCCTTGTCGCCCTCCTTGACCTGCTCTAAGAGGTCCATGTCCTCCTCGTGCTGAGGGCTCCAGAGCTGGGCACAGGGCTCCAGGTGAGGTCTGACTGAGAGGGGTGATTCTGCCCCTCTACTCTAATCTGCAGCCCGGGATGTAGTTGGCCTGGGCTACAGATGCACACTGGTGAGTCATATCCAGCTTTCTGTCCATCAATACTCCAAAGTTTTGGGTTTTTTTTCTGCAGGGCTGCTCTCTTATCACATCATCCCCCAGCTTGATAGTGAGGATTGTCCCAACCCATGTGCAAGACTTTGCACTTGTCCTTATTGAAGCTTCATAAGGTTTCTACAGGCCCACCTCTATCTGGTCTAGGTCCCTCTGGATGACATCCTGTCCCTCTGGCATGTTGACTGCACCATTCAGCTTGGTGTCATCTGCAAACATGTTGAGGGTGCGCTTAATCCCACTGTCTATGTTGTTGATGAAGATATTAAACTACACTGGTGCCAGTACGGATGCTTGAGACACACCACTTGTCACTCTTCTCCATCTGGACATTGAGCCATTGACCACTACCCTTTGGATGTGACCTTCCATCCAATTTCTTACCTACTGGATTGTCCACCCATCAAATCCATATTTCTTCAACTTAGAAGGATGTTGTGGGGACCTGTGTCAGAGGCCTTGCAGAAGTCCAGATAGATGCCAGCTGTTGCCCTTTGCTTGTCCACTGATGTAGTCACTCCACTGTAGAAAGCCACTAGGTTGGTCAGGCAGGACTTGCCCTTGGTGAAGCTATGCTGGCAGTTTTGAATCAGCTCTTTGTCCTGCCTTAGCACAGTTTCAAGAAGAATCTGTTTCATGATCTTCCCAGGTACAGAGGTGAGGCTGACAGTTCAGTAGTTCCCAGGATCCTCTTTTCTACCCTTTTTAAAAATGGATGTAACTTTTCCCTTCTTCCAGTCACCAGGGACTTCACCTGACACAGATGACTTTTCAAATACCATGGAGAGTGGCTTGGCAGCTACACCAGCCAGTTCCCTAAGGACTCTAGAATGGATCTCATCAGGTCCCATTGACTTGCCCTGTTGTAGCTTGGTTTCCTTTGGAGTATCTGCTGGGATGGGATGTGCTGGCTGGTACCAGTCAAGGTCCACGTGATTTTATTCTGGTTTCTAGGGCAAACAAATGGAAGTCAGCTGCCCGGGGCAGTGGTGGAGTCACCACCTCTGGAAGTATTTAAAAGGTGTGTAGATGTTGTGCTGGAGGACATGGTCTAGAGGTGGACTGGGCAGGGTTAGGGTGAAATTGGACTCGATGTGAAGGTCTTTTCCAACCCAAGTGATTCTATGACTTGTGGACATTGAGGTTCCTCAGGCGATATGAACCTTGTGTTCACTTAAGAGTAGGCGGGACTTTGTCCCCCAGGACCTCCCCTTCATGCAGTCCTTCAACTCAGGAGATGTGAGGAGACAGGTTGCTAGTGAAGACCGAGGCAAAAAAGTTGAGAACCTCAGCCTTCTCAGTTGTTACCAGTTTGCTAGCCTTGCTCATCAGGGGGGTATGCTTTCTTTAACCTTCCTCTTCTGGCTGACCTACCTATAGAAGCCCTTCTTGTTATTCTTGGCATTCCTTGCCAACTTCAGCTCCAGCAGTGCCTTGGCCTTCCTGACCTTGTTCCTACATAACCAAGCAGTGTCCCTGTACTTTTCCCAGGATTCCTGATCCTGCTTGAACATGCCTGTTCAGTACCTTCTTGCCTTTAAGAAGAAGAGATGTAATTAGGAAAGCTGAATTGCCTAACCAACACTTTCCTAAACTTCCAAAATCTGAAAAACTACTGATGAAAAAGATGGATTTAATTTACAGTAATCTGACAGAGGTGAATGCCAAAAGGCGTAACCTCTTTCAAGTCTTGGAGCAGAGTTTTTCTGTATGTTAAGTCAGTAAAGTCCTGCAAGAATTGCAGTCATTCGTATGTAATTTCAAGGTAAGAACCCAGTCATATTTAGATGTTATTAGCTAATTAAAAATAATTGTTGGTGTTCAGCTTTTCAAAAAAAAACATGGCTGGCAGCCTTGTTCACATGTGAGTAGAGCAGAACAAGTACTGGCAGTGTTCTGGCCTGTTCCATGCTGCAGGGACAGTGAAGTGAACAGCCCTCAGTGGGCTGCTCAATGAAAGTATTTAAAGAATCTGAGTTCCAGCTGACCTTTTCCTCCTACTTGGCAGCTGGAGTCTGGCTTACTCAAGAGGGACTTTGACTTTTGTGACAGTGCTACTAAGCACCTGTCACTTTTGCCTTGTGTGTGACAGCCTGCTTGCATCCTCTGTGTCTGAAGGACAGGAAGGGGAGTGAAGTCCTAAGGTTGGTGTAGCAGCTCACCCTCTGGGGACGTGTGGCAGGAGCTGCTCAGCTGCCCCAAGGGCTGTTCCTTCAGCACAGAGGTGCAGGTGAGCCTAGTGCTTGCGTTATGGCTCCGTGCCCAGAAGTAACAGCTGGGATAGGCATGCTGGAGGTTATCCTCTGTGCTTACGTAGTAGGAAGGATAGCATCGAGACTTTGGAGCTGTCACGGCAGGAGCTGGAGAGCTGAACTGTGCTGCGTCAGCTCTGTAAGGCCCCCGAAATGAGTGAAATGACGCTGTAGTTCGTGGGAGCCACGTAACGTTCTGCGTTTGCCAAGCAGGCGCTAGCGGCCCTTCTCGGGCTGCAGCCGCCCGAGCGCGGGTCCGGAGGGAGGCTGGGCGGGTTTGCCCTCGCAAGGTGAAACGCGGCCGCAGAGGCTGCAGCCGGCTCCTCCTGACCGCGCTGCGGCAGGAGCCTTCTGTTGCCTTGCAGCTTTCCCGGGCTGCGCCGGGGCGGCGGTACCCGAGGCCGGTACGCGCACCCGCAGCGCGGGCCGGTGCCGATGCCTTTCTTTAGTCTTACACCCCGGGTGCCCTTCAGATCTGCCAGATCTGAAGATCAGCGCCTGCAGCCGGCCCCGCGGGCGGCGCAGGGGTAGGGCGGGCGTTCGGCAGCGTCTCCGGCCCGATCTCGCCCCGAGCTCTGTAGGCCCAGACAGGGCCGCGCCACCCCGGGGCCAGGCGCTGAGCGCCCCCAACCCCCCCACCCCAGCGCCAGGGCGCGGTGCGCAGCCGTGGAGGGAAGGGCGTTGGCCTCGGCTGCGCGCGCGCGACAGGGCCGGGTCGCCCAGCGCCTCCGCCAATCGCCCTGCAGCTTCTTGGGCTCCGGCTCCTCCCCTTGCGCCGGCGAAGGACAAAGTGACTGAGCCGGGCCCGCGGTCAGCCTCTGCGCCGAGCTGCCGCCATCTTAGGAGGTAAGTCGCGGCGGCGGCGGGGCGATACCCGCCCGACAGGACCCGCTGCCCGTCCCGGGGCGACGGGCCGCCTCACGAGTGCGGGGCTGTCTTGCTGGGCCTGCGGCGGGCAGCCCCGTCCCACGCTGCTCTGCTCTTCTCCCCTGTCCATAGGTCGCCATGTTCTCGTCTATCGCGCCGCTCGCACGGCTCAACCCGTTCTACGCGCCGCATTTCCAGCTGGCCCAGGACGGGGTGAGGAAGCGCCCAGAGGCAGCGGAGGCGCCAACCACGCGGCGGAGCTTGGCGGCCGCTTCCGCCGCTGAAGGTGAGAGCGGGAGGGAGGGGTCGCGACGGAGGGTGAGGCCTCTGGGCTCTGGAGGCGCCAGTACCCGCGCTACCTCCGTTCGCGCGGCCTTGTGCCCCTCGGGATGGCGGAGGGACGGGTAGCGGTCGGCGGGGCACGGCCGAGCTGGGGAAGTGCCGGCGCTGGGCCTACGCGCCCGCTTGGAGGACGAAGAAGGGCACGGGTGGGGGAGGCGCTGGCAGAGTCTTCCGCTCCCCGAGCGGTGCGCGCCGAGGGGCAGCAAGGATCCGGTGTGACCGGGAAAGGGCACGGGGAGGTTCTAGCTCAGGATACTAACGGAGATACCCGATGGAGTCTGTCTTGGGGATAAGAGTGATTTCTCTGCCTCTTCTGGGCCTGCAGCCCTGGGGACTGAGGCTGCAAGCCGGTACTGATCTTTTCCGTGGAGAAGAGCAGCACGTGAATCCGGATGGATTTGAAGGACCAAGTCTCCCATACTTTTTTATTCCAATTTCTTCTCCCCCGTTTATTAGAAGCTGGACATCTGAACATTCAGACACATTAGAGATACCTCCAGCAGTTCTATTTTGTGGGGTGTTTTTCTTCCCCTTCTTTGTACTTGTGGTGCATATAATAGATAGCAATGCTGTCTAAGATGCAGTGGTGCATTTTAGATTTGAGTGCAGAGTGCTTTCTTTATGTTTCTTGATCACGTGTGACTTGTGAAGGTCAGACCTTGATATTTTATGAATAAAGGAGGTAGATGTTAAAATTGGGACTTTAAAAGTTGTTAATTACTTAAAAGCATCTCTGCATTGATTTAAAAAAATGAAGAAAGAAGCATTTTCAGGAAGATGCCTATTGTGAAGTACTATGGTTATCAAAGTACATAAGGGCATTTGCATTAGCGTTCATGTAATATGTGAAAGAGGCAGAACTGGGTGTTGGATTTTAGTAGGTTTTCAGGAAAGTAATTCTGGCTTTCAGCATAGTAATCTCGTTGCTAGCTAACTAAAACCCTAAATAGCTCTTCAGTGTGCTAAATATATTCAGACAGTGCACTTATTTCTTAACAGCATTATGGTTAATCTTCATTCTGTTTGTAGGGAGATGCAGTCAGAGGTGACCAGAGTTTCTTAGTCTTTGTAGCTTTTTCTGCTATGTTCATTGTTTCACACACCGGTTCTCTGTCCTTTGTGTTGAGAGGGTAACATGTTACAGAAGATACATGAGCTTATGCAAGGTCACACAAAGTCAGTACAAACCACAAGGCCTTTTGAGTTCAGTTCAGGACATTAACCATAACAGCTCAGAGGCCGAGTGTTTTATGGTCAGCTCTTGGAATTTGTCCTTGTTAACATGTCAGATCAGAAGCAAAAAAAAAGAAATAGCTATGATGTCTTAATAGAGTAGACATGTTTTTTTCTGCTGTGTATTTATATTTGAGTAACTTCTGGGTGTTTGTCTTCAGTGTCTGGGCATGCTAGAATAACTTTGTTGCCCTCCGTACTACATGTTTAGCTAGTTCTTCTTTCAGTGAAGGGCTTCTTAGGAAACTTTACTCCCATTGAAATAGAGGGACTGGGCTTTCTGTGGCCTTTTTTCCTAATGCTGCTATACCACCGCAAACCTAGGTTACCTCTAAAGAGCTCAAGCCTAACTGACAGTAGTTTGCTTTTTCCAATAACTATTTTTGAACGCCCATCTGACAGGTGAGTCTGAACAGCATTGTAATAGAGGAGACACAGCAAGCAATACTTTTCTGTGACTTCTACTTGTATTTGTCTCTGTTATCGGAGGATTATGACTTTTAACAGAAAGTGTTGTGAAAAAGGGAGTGTGAACAAACACTGTGGGTAGCTGCGCTGCATGGTAGCTACTGCATCACTGTGCTGCTGCAGGAAAAGATACAGCTAGACAGAGCTGCCCCATAATACAGACTCAAGAGTCTGTTTTCTTGTTACACTTGCCTAGAAAGCTGTGTTTGTGTGTGCCACTCAGTCTGGCAAGTTGTGAACAGATTATTGCTGCTGTCTCCAAATCTGATAAGTGTAACCTAGCTATTTTAGAGTTCAGGTTGAGTCCCAGACCAGCGTATTTACAGTCTTGAGCAGTATCTAAATTAAAAAAAAAAATAAAAAAATCTCAGAGGTTATGCATTATTCTGAGTGTTAACTAATTCCTAACTAAAATTAAGTTTAGGCTCAATGCAGTGACTGTGATTTGGTGTTTGCTGTTTTAGAATAAACAAAAAATGACATTTTTATTGTCTCGGTGATTAATTCTGAAGAGTAAGGTGATAAATAAGAGTATAAAAGGCATTTTGAAGTCCGGGACCTTTTGGGAAAGAAGTTCCCATATAACAGCACAATTATGAACTGGATAAGCATGCTAGTGTTAACTGGCGCTCTGTTGATGCTGTTGAAAGTCAGTGTAAATTCTTGTTGATGTTAATAAAGTATTTTATTTCAGAAGCAAAAAGACAAGGTGAAGAAACTCTGAATAAGATATATTTTCCCCATCTTTTGGTATTCATTAGCACATAATTGTAATTATCTGTAGGTAATTCTTATTCAAGTTGCTGTAGCACTTTAATGCCTGTTCCATTTTATTGGAATAACATCACAAGATCTAAGGTAAAGAAACCCATAAATTACCCCTTTCTATGGTCTACATTGTGTGTTGTTTTCTGTGTACTTATTCAGTACATTAGTTTTGCATGTGTATTTTAAATATTAAGCATTTCAGTAGCAGAAGTGTGCTCCTACATCAAATTTAATTTGTATTGTTAAGTGTAAACTAAGATTAAAGCTTAATCTAAAAGATTCTTTAATGAACTCTCTATGAGAGTATTGAATGTCGTGATTACTTTTAGAAAGTTCTGCCGTTTCATTAAACAGAACTATATAAGTCTGCAGTTCTGTATTTCATAGAAAATGAAAGAAAATCTGCATAAAGAATCTGAAAAATTCCTTAAAATATATCTGTGTGAAGAAAAATCCAGTGCTGACCCTGTAGGTCTGTATGGTCTACTTAAATTCAGAAGTTACACTACCGCAGAATATTTAACCAAAGAAGACTTGTCTCCAGAGAAACACTTTTCTTGCTTAATCCCTTGATGTAAAAAACATGTTGGATGTTACAATTTTGAGTCATAATTCCTGCTGGGATTAATTTCTATGGTTTAAATGTGCGCTGAGCTAAAATGTGACTGTTTCTTCCATTGCCCTTTTTTTTTTTTTTTAAGGAATAAACTATTTGGAAGACTTGGAGTCAAATCTTGTTAGGGAAAAAGGTGTTAATTTAGAGTAAGGAAATGATTTTTTACTGTAACACTGCAGTTTTATAAAATAGCATGGGAGATTATTTCAGTTTAATACTTTTGAGATTATGACAGTCGATTTGGTTTCTTTTCTGATCTTTGTTAGTATTTATGATTGATCATATATATGTATTTTTTCCCCAATTAACTAGAATACAGCTGTGCATATGGCTCAAGCAGATTCTTTATGCTTTGTGGCCTTGGTGGGATTATTAGCTGTGGGACAACACATACCGCACTGGTTCCTCTAGACCTGGTGAAATGCAGAATACAGGTTTGTTCTGCCTGTTGGTATGTGATGGCATTGACAAAGCATGTGTAGTGTGGTATAATTAATATACTAATGAATTGGAGGCATAAACTATCCCCTGGACGTTGTTGTCCAGCAGTGCATGGAGTTAATGTAAAAGCATGGTGTGTCTTTATTTTTTGCTGCAGAATACAGTTGTGAATATGGCTCGCTCAAGTTTTATGCTCTCTGTGGCGTTGGTGGGGTCCTAAGTTGTGGCTTGACACACACTGCTGTTGTACCTCTGGATTTAGTGAAATGTCGTATGCAGGTTTGTATTAACTTAAACATTTCTTAAACTTTTTCTCTATGGTAGCCAGCATATGAAGAGTTTACAGTAGGGCTGCAGTCTTTTCTGGGTGACAGGGAGTGAGTTAACTGGAGTACTGCTTTATCATGTCTACTGCTGTGAGGCTTAACAAATACCACTTTAAACAGAAGCAGAGGCATTTAGGATAATCTGGATGAATTATTTTTTACTACATTTAAAGCATATTTAACTGACTATATTTGCTAAAAGATACCCACTGCAGCATTACTCTTCGGTAGGATATCTAGCATTATTCTTGTGCTTTTGGAGGGAGTAAATAGTATCTTGGTGTTAGGAAGATGGGAGTTTTTATCCCAGAGTGACATGCATGTATAATTTGATCCATTAACGCTGTGGATATCGTTGCATGGCTTATGGATTAGTTAGTTTCTAATGATCCACTCCAAATAGACTGGGTGAAATGTGACGGTAAGGCCGTCAGCATGGCTTGTGTCCTTGAAGTGGTTCTTGATTGAACTGATAAGAGTGCCCTCACGTTGCACTTTATTTGCAGTACCAGCTGCCACATTGAGATCATCTGGTGAACAGCCATGGATAAAAGCATACTGATAAATATAACAGGAAAATCTGCCTCAAGTATGAAACAAATTGAAACATGGTTCCAAGTTTATAGAAATACAGTAGCAAATAACTTCCCTGTTGCATAGACTGACACTGATTATAACAGTGGTGATTTTCTAAAGACAGTACTCCTGAATTGAGGAGGGAACTAGGAATTAATCACACCTACTAGGCACACTAGGAGGCATGTGATATTCTTTGAAATTGTCGTCTTCTGGAAGACATGCTGCTGCTTTAGCATTCTTCACTAGGGAGGCTTTGTCGCATACTTGGACACTTGAAATTCTGTTCTGAAGCTAGTAATTCTCATTAACATATCAGACATACAGGGTGCATCAAATGAGGACAGTGTGCTGCTTTCTACAAAGTTTGCATTGAAACTAGACCAACTGTGTAGGAATTCCTGATTTCTTCTAGTAGGGAATAGCCATATCCAAGTGTGCATGTTAAATCTGAAAATGTAGTTTAAGTGCACTTTACTACCTTTACAGACTTCAAAATCAGTAGCTTGACTGAGGAGGAGGAGCTTTTCCTGAGGAGGTTGATCATGGGTAAAGAGACTGTAGCATCTAAAACAGTTCTTAATCTGAGTTAATGGGCAGAAGGCCTGAAAGCTATACAAGTGCTGCTTATACAGCTGGGAGCAATGCCTCATACTTTCTAGGCTTGGTAGGTATTTTCAGCTTGGGCTACCAGTCCTGGGCTTCTCATATGGTAAGGGTGGTGATACCTCTCCTCGTTTCTTTAGCACTTAAGAGGAAGGTGCAAGAGGAGGGTTCCATTTGTATTCCAGGTGTGAGCTTGTAAAAACCATCAGCATTTGCCTCTTCCCAGATCCAGGACAGAGGATGTTACTCATCCTTCCCAGGTTCTCCAGAAAGAAAGCTGTTGTCTGCACTCTTGTGTCCTTTTAAGAAAAGGTCACCTTTTATGTAGATAAGAATTAAGCATGGTTCTGACATGAACATAGTCTCATTTTACAGTGTCCATTAAATACCTGTTTTCCTGAAACTGAATATTTTTAAAATTTAAATGTGTAGGCGAACTGGTTCTCAAATAGGTCGTCACCAGACTGCAAGACAAAACGCCAGTTGCTGCAGGTTGGCATATATGTCCCATAGCTCTTTTTGAAAGCGTGGGTTAACTTTAATTTGGTATCTTACACCTCTGAGGAGATGTTGGATGATGTCAAATATGAAAAATAAGAGTGTGATGTGTGATTAGAATAGGTCAGAATGGCTTAAGAATTTCTGTTAAATGGTTTCATATGAAGCAAGTTATTAGTGAAATCTCACGCAAGGTTTTATGAACAGACAATATTTTGGATGTAACCATTACTGTGAGGTCAAAAGTACAAGTGTAGATGGAAGTCCTTGAGTACTCTGATCTGCTTTGCTTCATCTGTCTTAGGCTGACTGCGTGGAGGGATCAAACAGTGGACAAATAACCTTCTCTGATTAGGAATCAGGTGAATTGTCAGGCTCGGTTTATGGTGACACAAGAGTACATAGGTGTGGCTTGTAGAGTGGATGAGATTGCTGGCAGAAACCTAGGTTTTTAAGGAATATGGTCTAAACGTAATTATATAGAACTACACAGTGTCAGAATAATGATACCAACAAATCTTTCCCATGTAGAAAGTCATATTGTTGATTTGGAGAATAAATGTAAAGCAAAATTCAGACAGTTTGGTGGCTCTCTAATATTGAGGAACATACTGGTTGTTATAATAAGTTAGGGTTTGAGACCAGCAAGTAAACCATTACTTTAGCATAACTTTGTGGTGAGTATATCATCTGTCCAGGGAACAGGAGGAATTTCATATTTCAGATGGGGGGTGTGAGAAATGGAATTGTAAGCTATATCACATGATTAACTGCCTATTCTGTTTAGGTTGATCCACAAAAATACAAGAGCATCTTCAATGGATTCTCAGTGACAGTCAAAGAAGATGGTGTTCGTGGCTTGGCAAAGGGATGGGCTCCAACCTTCATTGGCTATTCCATGCAGGGGCTTTGTAAGTTTGGGTTCTACGAAGTTTTCAAAATCTTGTACGGCAACATGCTGGGAGAGGTAAGCCTGAGGTGGCTCTCATGAGGCTGTGTGTCTGCAGCATTGTAGTATTAGTAACACAGAGTAACCCCAAAAGCACTATCAATTAACAAGAGTGTATGTTTAAACTCCCTTCAGGAAAATGCCTACTTGTGGCGTACTTCGCTGTACTTAGCTGCATCTGCCAGTGCGGAGTTTTTTGCTGACATTGCTCTGGCTCCAATGGAAGCTGCTAAAGTTCGTATTCAGACACAGCCTGGATATGCTAACACTCTGCGGCAGGCTGTACCTAAGATGTTTGCAGAAGAAGGCATCTGGGCGTAAGTCCTCTTGGGTTTAATTTTTACATTCATTCAGATTCTTCATGTTGGGTTATTTTCTTTTTTCTAATGAAAGACTGTTGCTAAAACTAACTATGGTTTTAGCCCATAATACGTTTTAGTCTTTGTATTTCAATATAACATCAAGGAATCTGTGCTGAACTAGCTGTTAATTCCACATGCTCCTTAGATCCATCTTTGTGAGTATCTTTGTGCTGAGTTCTGCTGGATAACTTGAGTTTCTAGCAGTTCCAGTCAGAGATACTCAGCAACTTTTTTGGTTGTACAGTCAAAGATGCTTGAGTCATTGGCATGTAAGAAAAATACAACTGCATGTTAGCTTTCCGTTCTGATAGAAGTGGCTGTGAATATACAAGTCATATATGGCTATCAGGACTTGGCTGGTATGCAGACATGCAGCACTTTTAGTATCAGTACTGTGTTACTGCTATGCGTTGGAAGCTGAAAAGTGATTACAAAAGCAGCTGTGCAGCAGAGGGATCAGGTAAAATTGCGTTGCTGGTTTAAGTTAGTACTTGGGAGCTAATAAAACTTCTCTTCTGTAGGTATTTAAACACTTAAGCCTTACAGAGTCAGTATCTAGAAGTTGTATTCCTGATAGCAACAATAAGCTAACTATTATTTTTCAAGTTAGAAATGTACCTTAAGTACTGGGGAAAATTAAACCACGTTTGTCTTTTCTCTGGTTAAGTTTCTATAAAGGTGTTGCTCCACTTTGGATGAGACAGATCCCATACACAATGATGAAATTTGCCTGCTTTGAACGTACTGTTGAAGCTCTGTACAAGTACGTCGTTCCCAAGCCACGGAGTGAATGTACAAAAGGAGAACAGCTGGTAGTCACATTTGTTGCAGGCTATATTGGTGAGGAATCTTTAAGTCCTACAATTCATTACTAGACTACTGCAACTCTAGAAGCCTGTTGCTTTGCAGAATATCGAACAGATATACCTAGAATGGGAGCATTTACTTGTAACTTTACAATTTGTGGGGGGAGCTAGATTCAATCTGTAAGTGGAAAATGGGTTTGTAGTAGGACAGTACTCTTAATTTAATTGTTCCTATGTATTACCAATGAGAATGTTCAGATTGAAAAATTGCAGCTGATTTAAGTGGGAAAAAATTGCATCTTTGCTAGGTTGGGGAAGCTTGAAGGAAAGGGAAAGAAATCTGAATGGAAAGGGGATTTTTCAGTAGCTGATGATTGTGGGGGAGTTTTGTTTTAGCACAAGGTTTGCTGCAAGAGCAGAACCAAGATATTTTTTAATGTTACATAGCCACTGCTCATTTAGGATACCAAGAGGCTTGACATAACTTGTGTGCAGTTTATTAGAAGGTGTGGTTTTATTTGATTATACTTGATGTGTACACTGTAAAGGTGCAGCTAAAATGCCACAGAACTAACACCAAATTCTTCTTTCAGCTGGTGTCTTCTGTGCGATTGTTTCCCACCCTGCTGACTCGGTGGTGTCTGTGTTGAACAAAGAAAAGGGCAGTTCTGCTTCACAGGTTCTTATGAGGCTTGGATTCAAAGGTACATCCTTACTTTGACGCATTTGGGATCGAGTGTTTCATGTTTGGGGGAGGATTTTTTGCCAAACTGACTTCTGAATGCTACTTACGCTTCACGTTTTGCTCTACAGGAGTATGGAAAGGTCTCTTTGCTCGTATCATTATGATTGGCACCCTGACTGCACTACAGTGGTTCATCTACGATTCTGTGAAGGTTTATTTCAGACTTCCTCGTCCACCTCCACCTGAAATGCCAGAATCTCTGAAGAAGAAGCTTGGTCTAACTGAATAGACAACTCATGGACTGACTGTGCTGGCTGTCCCAGTGATGAGTTTCATTAAACTTTTATATATTTGACTATGTAGAAGACAAACTCCATATGATGTTGTTATTGGCTGTGCCCTCATCCCATGTGAGGGTTTAAATTCTACCACTGTCATTGCCTGAAATAAATGAGAAACAGAGTGCTTAGTGTCTGTTTACTACTGCATACGTAAGCTTCCTTTCATAGCAGCAAATACCTCAATAAACTAGTCACCACTTTAGGAACTAGAGGATTGTGAAACAATTGTAACAAAAAATAGGCTTTCACTGTTTCCAAAGAGGTGCCAAGAACGTATCCTTGCAGAACTGCAGAAACTAACTCTAGTTTTATGCACTTTGAGTCCACTGTTTTATTTGCCTTTAATAAGCTGTTGCTGTAGAATAGCTGAACTCCTGAATGGCTGAGACAAGACTGCAGTCTGACAGGGTGTCCCAGTCCTGGTACTGGTCTTCTCCATAGTGGCAAAAGGAACTTTAAACGTAATGGAGCCATTTCTGCCTTGGGGTGGTCATCCCAACATAACTAACTTACACTTACTTGAATTATTTCTGCTTCTGTTGGCTTTGAACCACACTAAATAACTGTCCTTTTGGTTGTACTGTGGAATTAAACAGTAGCTGCTACCTGATCAAATAAAAGATTCACAAAGATAGCTGACCACTAAGAGCTTGCTACAGCTTCACAGTAAAGTAGAAATGGTTTGCCTCTTATTCTAGAGTTTGAAAAACTTGCCAGATTTTCAGTATGCTTGGTATTCCTGTAGTTTTATTTTTTTGCCTTAGTTTAATGCTGGGTTCTGATTGAACCATGCACTTCTGCAGTGCAAGAAGCCATACTGTTTTTTTGGACCTAATTTGACGTGAAATAAATTTAGGCTCCTAGGTATGCAAGAAGAGACATGCACTATTTTGTTAAGGCAATGACTTTGTTTTTTCCAGCCTTTTGCAGAAAGATGAGCATGCTGCCTTCTGTGTCTTGCCTGTTCAAGAACCCATGGTTGATAATCACATTGAGAGAAATCCAGAAAACCCCTAATAATTTATGATGGGTTCACAGTATCCAGTGTTACTGTGCTTAGTTGAGCTGGAGCTTGTGTCTTCTGTGCAAAGCTATTTGGATGTGTTGCCTTTCAGCATGTGAGCTGATGATACTGAAATTGGCTTGACATTCACTTGTATTATACTGCTCCTTCCTCTTTACTTGTGCCCTTCAGAGTAAATGACAACTAAAGCAGGTGCCCTTGGCATAGCACAAACATACTGGAATCATGTCCCTGTGGCCATTTCACATGGCATCAAGCTTCTCACCACCTGGGAAAACCTTCCATCTTTCAAAACTTCGGATGGTTGTGCTGAAGAAGCAGCTCAGCCTTGTTTTGAATTGCTCTCTTTTTCAGAATGGGGAGGAAAATCTAAAGCCGCTCTATTTCCCTGTCAGTGTGACAGTAAATGCACCCTTAGAGTGGTTGGTATCTAACTGAACAAAGTCAAATTCCTAAGATTAAATAAAACATTTGTACAAGTACTTTGGTGTTGAATTAATTTCATGGTACAAGTATATACATCTTGTTGCCCTGTTGTGAGTGGGAAGCTTTGAAACTACTTGATGAATCATTAAATACTTGTAAGAGCTGCTTTGGAGAAGAGCATTGACTATGACTTATCTTTTATCAAGTCCATTTATGTTAAATTTGCTTTTGAACTTTACTTGTGTGTGTGGTTCAACTTGCTAGAAAAAACAGTATCACTTGTGTACTGAATATCATGGTCTCTTTAAAGTTGTATTTTAACTGTGTAGACTTTTCTTTGTGTTCTGGGAAACATCTCAAATTCCCTCAGGTCCTGGGGAAGTGAAGCACTTTGTCATTTTAAGGCTGGCAGAAGAGTGAGACACTCGGCTCATGCAGTGAGGTAGTTTTGATTGTCAAGTAACGATAAGCTAAGTTTCTCAGGACTGTTTCTTGTCACTGGAGAATTCTACATTCTCTGGAATTGGGTCACATTTGTGCAGCCATTTTAATGTGCAGTAATAAGATAATCTTAAATCCATTTCCCTTACTGCTCAAAGGCAGACCTGTGACTTACCATTTTTGAAGAGGCTCAGATAATTTTATCAAGGTAAATCAGTAAGACTGCAAGGGGCAGTTGTCTGTTCTTTCCTTCTGTAACTGAGAAAGGGAAAAGAAACTGCTACTCCTGGTGTCAGGTTTCAGTGGAAAATATAAGGGGTGGGGAGTGTTGCTTCATTGACCCTTGGCCATGGGCTTGTTCAGATGCTTGAGGTGAAAGGGTTTAACATAGAAAATGCTGCTGCTTAATGGGGTCACCCACTGATACTTTAGACATGCTTCAGTGGGAAAACTGGTATTCAAAGGCATTTAAAAGGTGAACTTTGTCATTGCTAACTGTGCTTTATAGTGTAATGTGTGGCTCCTTCTTCCGAAAGTTGAGATGATGGGGGCAGGGGAGCTGCAGTGCTTTAGATGGACTTGTGCTTTCATTGCCTGGAAAGTCTTGTATCAAAAAGGAGCGCTGCTTCTTTGAACCAAGTGTGTCTTGGGTAACTCCAGACCAGTCACTAAACCCAAAAGTGCATTGCAAAATATGGATTGTGTATATGCTGCTTGTGTATTTTGTTTTATGAAGGAGAAAACAGCCTTGCTATTACTGGAGCTGAGATGAGCTTTCTGGTTTAAAGCATCCTGTCTGTATAAAAAATCTGGGAATAACAGCTCCATCCACACCCTGTGTTTGTATCAGGTTGTACTGCAGATTGAATGTGCTGATACTTGCTGAAATGTTCCTTGCATATAATTTTAAAATGGGCTGTAATAATACAAATAGCTGTAATTCATTTACATTTCTACATAGAAAATATGTAGTTCACAGTGAAAACAATAAACATCCTGCTTTTTTTTATAGCAAATAGGAGTATTTTTGGGAGCTGAGCTTAGTAGCTATGCAGCCTTGTTACAGAATATGATTCTTGTAACTGGTGTGGGAGAAGGATGTCATGAGCAGAAACTTCTTGGCTGAACTGCTAGTGTGGTGTCTAAAAGTAGATTTTAACATGCTGAGATTACTTTTCTAGTGATATTTTTCATCACTGACCACTGAATACTGTTGCTGTTTGGTTTTTTGGTTGGCTGGTTTGGCTTTTTCCCTACTTGAGTTGCTGGATGTAATTGTCCAGTTCTGTACTTGCATACTAAGGTAAAAGCAAAGCCATCCTGAGCATCACTACAGGTTGGACTGCAGGGGATGATGTGTTTTAAGTAGCATAGCTGTAGTTTTCATTATTACCTGAACCAATTACTTCATACAGTTGTTGAGAGTAGCATTGGGTGCCCCTGGAAATGCAGTAAGGGGTTGTAGTTTACCAAGCTGGTGCTCACCAGATGGCCGACAGTGATCTGCTTTACATTGATGAAAAACGCCTAACTTGCTCCCTTGTCTTTTCCACTGTAGAAAGAGCTTTGCCTCTGTCCTTACACCACTGTAACTACAAAGCAACACTCAAAACTTTGTGGGGGTGTGTGTTTGAAGAGCCTGTGAAGTTTTGTAAGTGATGCTTGTGCAGATTGTGGGGGAATTAATTGATTCCTCACTTTAATTCTGAGGACAGTGTGTGTGTAAATTGCAGTCCAGACTTCCCCCCCACCCCCCAAAGTAAACTTTAGCTCTGTGGGTTTTTTTCTCCTGCTTGTAGCAACGTTTCTGAAAGGATCATTGTGCTTTGGACCTGTGCTACCTGGGAAGGAAGGGTGGGTGGTCTGCATACATTAACATAGAAAAATTATTTGTTCTGTGATGTACTTACTTTCCCATGGAGACCATGAACAAGAACGTATACTTGACTTTTCACTGGTAGACATGTTCTAAGATCTGAAGGTTATTAATTGTGGGGTTGAAAGTGAAATCAGTTGTTCCGATTTACTTTGTGGTTCCTGCTCCAAAGTTTCTGTCCTTTTCATCTAGGAAAAACTTTTTTGTTGTGTCAAGACTTCCCTGGAGCACTTTCCACTTCAGTTGTGGATATTAAAATGTGCGTGGAGGTTTTGCTGAGATAAGTAAACCTCACATTAGTCGCAATCGTGATATTCTCACGATGCATTCCATTACCTTAACTACTCTTGTCATGACTTGCCATGATGGTTGCATAACTCCTCATTTTAAATCTGAATCTGTGTCTTTCTACAGTGGAAGGCAGATTTATTCATCGTAGGCAGGCTGTGTTTGCTAATTGTTGGGCTTTTCTCACACACATTTGGGGCCAGAAATCCTCGGTAGCACTGTACTGGTTCTCCAGTTCTGCCTTTCAGGATTTTCACTGGCTACTGACCGACCACAAATGATTCATTCACAAAGCTTAAAGCAGAATAAATAAATGACTTCAGCCCATGCTGCAATTAATCCACTGTAAACTGCACAGAGCCATAGAACTACTACGGTTGGAAAAGACCTCTGAGATGACCCAACACCACTGCTATGCCCATTAAACTGTTCCAAAGTGCCCTGTCTATACATTTTTGGACCACCTCAAGGGATGGTGACTCCGCCACCTCCCTGGGCAGCCTGTTCCAATGCCCAACCACCCTTTCAGTAAAGAAATTTTTCTTCATACACAATCTAAGCCTCCCCTGGCACAACTTGGGGCCATTCCCTCTCATCCTAAATCATGTGGGCCGTAGCACAGACACACAGGATCATTTCCTCACACCCTGTACTAGGGTTCTTTTTTTGGTAGCCACGTCTGTGTTTCAAGCACTCCTTGACAGGCCCAACATGAGCTTGCACACACGCAGTCCCCCCTGGACCGGTGGATTTGGTGAAACCCAGGCTTTAACATACAAACAAGATGTATGTATTACGTAAATCCCAAACTCTTATGGGCTGGGTGTGTAAATGTATATTCATGTATGATACACAGCCCATGCTTTAGCATGGCTCATCCTTTTGGATATTCTTTGATTCCTTCAAATGCCATTTGGTCATTTTCAGGGGCTGGTTTAAGAATTGTGTGACAAGCACAAAGGAGCACAAGTTGAAAACCAGGATCTGTGAATGCTTTCTAGGAAAACTTGTCTTTTGTCAGGGATATCCTTGTGGTCTGTCAGGTGGACTGGAAGGGGACAGAAGAAAATTGGGAGCTAGAAATGAACCCAAAGAGGGGAATTTGTCAAAACAAAAGACTTAATATTGTTCAAGGGACAACAAAGCAAGAGAGCTTGAGAAAAGCAGCAACATGAAGCAGGCCAAAAGATACGGAATGCTGAATGAGGATGGGAACAGTGCTGTAACTTCATTTGAAGGGTTTTTCTTATTTGCTGTATTTCCCATTTGGTTTTTGTAATAATTTTTATTTCTACTTAATGTACTTTTCTCTGCTAAACCCATTCCTGTTACCTTGTTGCTTCAATTTACCGCCTATCACATTTTCAGACACCTCAGATCTCCTGACTTGCTTTTCTCCACAGAAATACTGCCAGTGGTTCGTATCAATCCAACCTTTTGGAACCTAAGTAGCTTCTCTTTGCTAATTCTGCAGCTTGCTATACTGTTTTACAGGCTAAGAAATAATGGATCACACTGTTGGGATTCATGAACAGATACACCAGGAGAAAGCCATCAGTGGAGTCAGTAGGTCTTTCAAAGCATTGCTCCTGTATAGAGTTCTGTGTTCTAAAGACACAGCAGTGCTGCACAGCAATTATGATTCACAATTATAAAGCCTCACATGAAACCTTATGCAAATTATTCTATCTAGATGTGTGAATCAGTGGGATTTCTGGGCATTGTTTGCTTCTTGGCATTTACCTCTTTAAGTATTATTTTAAAAAAAGGAGAGAGCACTACAGTTTATAAAACTCAGAGAGTGAATATATTGAGACAGATATTAATTGCTACTGCCGCTTGACTAACTCTTGTTTAACTCTTATCTGGAAACCACAGTCTTACTCCTCTTGGAGCAGGAACAGAGACCTCAAGTTCGGTCAGTCTAGGGTCCTGCTTTATGAAAGCAAACTAAAGGTAAGAACAACATTCTGTGCTTTTAACACTGGTTTATTGTACAAAACAAGCAATGCATTAAGTAGAGCATGTCATCCTTCAGCAAGACACATACGTGCAGAGACACATTTTTGCTTACATTACAGCTTGTCCCTTGAAATCTGTGACTTTTTCTGTCCTCCTTAAAGGAAGAGGACAAATATCTAATTAGAGTTTCAGTGTGCTTCTAAATGAAGCCTTTAAATACTGCCTGTCTTCTTAGCACCAGAGTTGACAGCCCTCAAACACTTGCCATTCCTTAGGCAGTGGCATTTCACAGTGATCAGTTCATGTCTGAAATCTTGGTTATCTCATCTTTCACATCTTTGATCTCAGTTTGAACTCTGGTTAGATTGGCCAGTTTCTCATTGAGTAATACAATTTCCTTCTCCCGCCGTAATACATCCTCCATTAATCTCCCTATTCTCAGCGTTAGGTCACTTATTAATGGCTCCAGGGTGGCAAAGTCCTTTTTAAGTTTGTACATCTTGGGTTTTAAATCATTTGCAAATGTAACCGTCTTCAGAACTTTCGCTCTCTCACCTTCAAGATTCAAAAGCCTGTCCGAATGCTTGCTGAAATTGCTCCTTAGCTCGGACAACACCGCCTTGATTTGCTCAATTCTTCTTGCGTTACTGGATGCCAAGTTTTGTAGTTCTGTACTTCGGTCGATGCTACTGGTAAGGAGGTCACCGATGTTTTTTACTGTCTTCTTTTCACCTTTTTCTACTTTATCTTCTAGTGTTCGCAGGGAGTCTGTCAGTGCAGTCATATCTGAGACGAGGCCTGAGATCCGCCTTAGGTCAGTTTTTACTGTCACGACCGTCAAAGTTACGTTTTTTGCTACAGAAGCTGCATCCTGTTCAACATGTGAAACTGCATGGAAAAGGGCTGTTAAATTCTTCTGCAGTTCTTCTTGTTTTTTAATGATGCTGCTAGACCACGTTTTCATTGCGTAAATACCTTCCTGCAGATGTTTAACGTGATAAATTATTTGAAGATCTTCCAGCTGTTCCATTAAGTTCCAATTCTTTTCACACTAGAAGGATACAAATAAAAATATTTGACAAGATTTCTAGCTTAACACTTCACATCAAAATTAAAGCTATGCTCTAATGAAGCATCTTAATCTGATATGGGAACAGAGCACAAACCCTGCCTGTAAGAAATAAACTTAGGTTGCAACACAACCAAAGCCCTTTTTTTTATTTCCCCTTTCAGTACACATACTGAATTCAAATGTTATTGCTTTTTCTGTTACAACAAACATTCCATGATTTTGCAGCATGACCTCTGAAAACATGAAGTCATCAAATGCAATCTTCATCTGATTAATGGAAAATTTTGTAGTAAGCTTAGAACCTCCACAATTTAGAAAGATGCCTACTTTAAATTCTCTTACCCCAAAATTGTAATTAACAGATGTGTTTTTATTTTGGTAATGATAGTATGTATTTTGAACATGACATTCAAAGAAGAAAAAGCCAATGGAATCAGGCATGGTTCCCTTTTGTTTAAAATAGCCACCAAAATGCTCTACGGGAGAAGCATCACTTGAATGTTAAAGCTATGTCAGTGAGGGAACAACTCATACTACTGTTGGATTTTTGGCTAAATTTGCTATTTCTAATTTTTGTTCTTGGTTTTCCAATTTGAGAGGAAGAAAGGAAAAGATCAGAATGTTACTATTCTGTTCAGGCCCCAATACATCAGTGTAGAACTTGGGAGAGAACAAAACACCAAACAGACACGCTGAAACACATTCTGAGGGCTATTGTTAGCTTCAAGTTACTCATCCTTTTCTTGACACAAGAAGTAAAAATATCAACAAAGAGATAAATATTTTAAACTTTTTAAACTGTTTGCTTAAAATACCAAAATTTAGTTCATGGACAGTTGTGCTGGTTTCACAGCACAACTTCACCTCACCCTCTGAGGATGAGGCTTTCCAGTTCAGTCTTGTGTACATTCAGCTTTCAGTAGCATTAGGGGTTGATGAGAGACACTAAATTGTGAAGCATACCCCTGGCAATGCAGCCACCCTTCCCCAAACGTACAAGAAGTACAAACACACTTGAGAAAAGTATTTGAAACCATTTCCATATAGAGCAAGGGACCACTGAACACCACAGTATTTATTCCGTGCTCTCTTCTGAAGAGCTATTGGGTTTGAATTTGATTACATGCCAGGAAAGGGCAATCCACTACAATGTATTTTATTGAATGCAACTGCAAACAGATACAAATCTATATATAAGACAGTAAATATATGAAACTGGAAGACTTTATAACATTGAGAAATGCTGGTTTAATAGTCTCTTGACTGGGCAGCATTAACTGTTTAACGAAGGTTTCGGTAGAGTTCGAGATACACGGAAGTACAAAATCAGAATAATTTAACTACAGCCTGATCACATAGTAAATTTTGTGGGTTCACACAGTCTCCTAAGAAACTTCTTTCCCTGAGTTCAGAAATCACCACGATGTAGGTCTGTAGACACAAATTGATGATGGTCCTAAGATCCAAATTTCAGCGAACAGCTCTCAGGCATATTAATTAGCACTATTCTTAAGTTAGCACTTTTCTTAAGGAAGCAGATCTCTTAGACCTACTGATAAATTAGTCATTCCATACAGAATAATACAAAAAGTAAAAAATGTAAATACCAAAGGTAGTGAGAATGAAATATAAATTTTAATCTGATGTCTTCAGGATTGTTTTTTCTTAAATCTAAACACTTTGCTTCAAACTCCATTTTAATAAAGATGATCTTTTAATAAATAAACTGAAAAATTTTAATTTATTTCAGAAAATACTCCTTGCCTCCTCCAACACTGTATTTCTTGCTCTCTAACCTCCTTATTATTTTGCCTTTCAGTCTGATCCAATGCCTATTTAAGTTGATGGTAATATTTCAGCTACCCTGAATGTAATGTTGGGAATCGCATTATTTATAGTAAAGTGCTCTTTCATCACTGAAAACTTAAAGTCCAAATTCACTTATCCCCATTTGCTGAGTTATAGCTTTCTAAAGTTATTTCTTCTGCTTCTGAAGATACTTCTATGTCGTGCACTCTTTCTTTTAAGGCCATGAATTCATTGTGCACTTTCAATCTGCTGCCATTGTGCTGCATGCCTTCGAGAGCCTTTTGCACTGCCACCGTGTCCGAAACCGTTTTCAACACATCATTTTCCACAGTGTATAGCTGTGTTGTCATGTCCTCTATCTTTTTCTCCATACCTAGCAATTCACTTGAAAATCTAAGAATAGAGTGAATAGCATTTTCAACTGTAGGCAAATGGGTCTTGCACTCCTCAATTTTAGGTTCATAGTTTGCAAGTTTCCGATTCAGGTCCATGTCCTTGGCTACCAGACTATTCTGTTGTTCTTCTAGCTTTTCGACTGCCTTTGCATATAAGCCCAACTTCTGTTCAACTCTAGAGAATTCATCATCTTCTTGCCTCTTTAGTGTTTTAATATTTCTGGCTGTACTGTCCTCCAAATCCTTTACTCTTTCTGAAAGGGATTTAATTTCTTGGTCAACTTCATTAATTTGGGAAGTAACTTCTGTATGTATGAACTTTGCTTCCGACTTTAAGCCACTAGTGTTTGTGTTCATTTCATCCAAGTTTCTTCTCCAGGAATTTGTAACATTTTGGAACTTCTCATTAATGCTCTGCATCTTTCTAGAGAGAGTCTGTTCATTGCTCTGAATATCCTTTATGATGTTATGAAGAGAAGATACTTCCTGCTCAAACTCAGGCATCACAGAAATGGATGAGGCAGCTTCTTGTAGGATACTTTCAGAAGACTCAAGCTGCATTTGTAACACAAAACAAATATCCACGTCTACTTAACAAAAGAATAGAAAACCAGGTGCAGTCGTTTTAACAAAAAATGAAATCAAATCCTTCAGAGGACACTTGTTACAAGGCTCCTATATGATCTGTTGTCGTATTTCACCTTTAAAATGTTGTTGACTAACCTAGCACGAAAGTGTCACAGAAAAGGGTATGTTTGTTATAGAGTTTCTACAGAATACATGCCATTTTCTTTCTTGTCAATCCCCTATTTTCCATGGTGGGTTTGGGTTGGTTGCTTGATTTGGGGTTTTTCTTTGGTTTTATTTTTTATAATTTATCAGCTTACTTATCCCATGCAACATTTTGCAATCTGAAGTGTAGTGTATAAATAACCAAATTAGATCATGTATAAATGACATCGTTATGAGATCAGTGCTAAAACAACATCACTGACAAGCCATGCTGTACTCCCATCATTATCTCTAAGATACAGGGGCAGCCAGCCCAGGTCTTCTACTTGACAGTGTCAGTCATAGATAAGAAAACAGCAATGAAAAAAAAAAATCATCATTATGTCTTTTGTATTACCAGAACAGGTCTCCTACATAAAAATGCTCATAAATTTTCTTAAAATTAATGTATATTGGAATTATACACAGAGCAGTACAGGTAAAATGAAGTATTTGCATAAATGTAAGGTCTTTTTAAAATAGTTTAGCATCTTAGAAAGTAATACTGAGATACAACCACTATATTAACATACTTGAACAATGGTATGGATTGACACCTTTAGCCACGTGTTTGAATAAAAAAAGGTATTTTAAACCAGCCAGTTAAATATAACTAAATGACAACAAAGTAAAGCAATGAAGTGTTCCCCAGAGATTATCTGATTAAGATGTTAACAATTACCTTCTCAGAAATGAGGTTCACTTTATTTTCCACATTCAGGAATTTTTCAGCTTCTTGCTGTAAGAAGTTGTACTTTTTTTCCATATCAGCAAACTGACTTGACTGCTGAAATAGGAACCTGCAAATTTCAAATACACAGATAGTAAATGTAACTACATAATTAGCAAATATTAAGTGTTCCAGGACCCAATTCACAACAAGCTATTACTGCAGCAGTTTGTGCTCACAGAATTTGCCAGATCAATTCATGAAAGGAAATAATATTAGGGTTTAATTAAATTGACCTGTTGTCTTCATACAGGAATTATCTTCTAAACAGAGGTAGAAAAATAAGGACACATCCATAGAGGTGCTTCATATTTACACAGTATGCCATTCAAACAGGATAAACACCTGGTAACAGTACTGAAACAGGGAGGCCATTGCATCTTGCTTCACAAGGAAGGCAATGTATTTTAGTGATAAAATATTATTTAACTGATGGAAATAAAAATAGTTTGGACTTTCTTGCAAAGCATCAAGTAATCCTACATAGAAGTCCTTGAATATAGAAAGGCTGGTTTAAATTTAGTGTTGTTTAATTGTAACCACACAAGAATTTATGGTGCCTCTCATACGTAAAGGTTGTGTAGCTACTGTTAAAGTGATGCTAGCTTTGAACAGGCAGTACAGATCTCAGTCCTGTACTTTATATACATACAAGATTGATTTTCTGTGAACTTGAGAACTTTCTGAGCTGTAAACATTTTTCCCAGTTAAAACAGAAATAAGAAAACAAAGCGAAAAACCTCCTTTGATTTTGCTAGATGCTTCTTAATCCCCAAACATGGTTTATTGTAGACAATAGAGTTTATTTAAAATACTTGTGCTTTAATATATCGATATTAGTATATTACATAGCAATTATAAGTTTAAAAACATTTACAACAGTCTATACAGATTAATTTAGACAATAAAAGCTAAAATGATATCTTATAGAGTAATCCAAACCAGACATAACCAGATATACATCAAAGAGTAAGTAGACTAAAATTATTAACAATGCTTCTGCTATGTTGTTCTGTTCCTCAAATATTTAGATAATGAAATCTGGGCAATATTAAAATGAGAACAAATTTTACCTCGATGTCTAGAGTGGACTAAGCTGAATTAATTTCTTGCAGTACAGTTCTGAGAAGTTCATCGTATCATTTCTGCATGAAGCTCAGTTTCTGATGCCACTAATATATTCTAAAACATCTTTTACAAAGATATTTAACCTTTACTTGAAGACTCCATCTGATGAACAATTTGGCACGCTGCTGAGCAAATTATTTACAGAAAAACTCCACTTCTGCTCTTGAATTATTTATTACCTGCCAAATGAGCCTTGTTGTACCTATTGTCGGATTAAGTTGCTCTTCACACTTCCACGGAGTCTCCAAAGCAGGTATTTACAATTCATGAGCAAGGCACCTTTTAAACTTTCAACACAATAGAACCGATCCAGCTTGTATAAACCCTCACTGTTTCTGCTCAGGTGAATACTGCTCTGCTTTGCCTGATCCTTCCAGTTGTAACATTTCCATCGTCACTTAACCCAAATGGTATATTGAAACGTAACTAATCATAGAACCCATGACTGAATACAGTACAGAATACAGAAGTGCTGAAATCCACTTTAGAAGGTTACCTACCAGGTCAGCACCAGGCAAACAGCAAGGGAAATTATGCTTAAGGCTGTCCGTGAGTCCATCCAAAAGGAACTCCTGCTATTATGGGGCCTGGGACTTGCCAGTCTCCCACAGTTGCTGTGCTTCTCAACCTTTGGTGAACCTTCATTGGTCTTCGATGAAGAAGTAGCTTTTCTCCTCTGCTTAACTTCAGACATTTTGCGTTTTTAAAATGCAGAAGCAAAAGATCTAGGGAAAAAAAACCTCCTAACACCAAAATAGACCAACAAACTAGTTAGTTCTAAGCATTCACAAATACAATCTTTTGCCCTTTACTTACACAAACATGCCCCAAATAAATGTTCCTGTTGTTCACTATGCTTTCTAGTTATGTGAATTTTTGAAGTGGCACAATACTTCCATAGGACTTGGTGGAAAATCTTGGTTTCAATACTATACAGCGTTGCTTTCATATTATTTTCTCCAACTGAACTTTTAAAACTTTAGCTAATTTCACCTTTCTTGCAATGTTTCAGCTATTGTACAAGAAGACCATTTTGAATATGCATGAGGACTGAAGTCACAGTATTTCTTTTTATAGACAGTTACTGTCACAACTTTACCAGTAATTTCACTATCCTGTTTCATTTGTAATTTTAAAAAATGTAATCTACGCCATATTCAAGGGAATTTTCCACATTTTTAAAAATGGAATTGCAAATCAAGTTTTCATTTAGAAATAGCTCTGCTGAAATTATTTCCCGCCATCTTTAAAAACCACAGACATCAGTTAACAGAAAGCTATTAATAGAGAAATATGTAAAATTAATGAAATGGTGCATTCAGGTAAAAGAAAAGCTCTAACTTCCACTTTGCTAAAATTAAAGTCCAAAGAGAGTCAGGCAACGCGACCCTCTGATTTTGAAGATTAAAGAAGCTCACACTCCAACTAACCCAGCAGAAATAGAGAGTACAGTTTTTAAGCCTAAACTTTTTCCAGCATAGTGCTCAAAATAGGCTACTAGACCTTTGAATTTGGTTTATAACACCTTGAAACACCAGATCACTTTGCAGTACTGCAGCTTAGTCGCATGCCTAAGTATAAATATTTAAATATCAGGGATACTTACACAGTGGCACAGAGGTGTAACAGGCACTGTGTTTAAAGCCTCACTCTGCCATAAGAGCACGAAGCTTGGAACTGTGAGTCAGAGCAGGAGGAAGGCAGGCTGGAAGCATGGAGGGAAAAAACATCTCTTGGTCTGCCCCCAAAATAGGAAGAATGGTATTCCCTAACTTCTACATGGGATCCAGAGCACACGTTATGTAATTTTTATATATATCTAAATATATGAATGGTAGTTAGGGAAACAGTTTGATACAGGAACAAGAGCTCGCAGAGCTGCAAGCCCGTGCAGTACAGCTTAAGGACCCGCAGCTCCCCGGAGAGCTGCAAGCCCGTGCAGGACCCGCAGCTCCCCGCAGACCCCCCCGAGCTCCCCACACCTTCCCTCGCCCCCTCCCCGGGACAGCCCTGCCTGTGCCGGGCCCGGGGCACCGAGCGGCTTGCCCAGCCCGCGCAGCCGGCGGTGACCGACGGCTCCCTCTCCTCCAGGGCACTTCCACACCCCGTCCGCTCCCGGAGCGCCTAGGAGACCCCCCCGCCCGCCCTCGGCGCGGGCCTACGGGACGTCACCCAGCCCGGGCGACATCCCACCGCCCTCTAATTTCATCGGCCGCTCGCGGCACCCAAGACCCCCGGCGCTTCAGGCCGCCTTTCCCCCTCCCTCGGCAGCTGAGCAGCACCCACTCCAGCCACTGCCACACTCCTTCGCTCGGACACCCTCCGTACCCTCAAGTGCTTCTCCCGACGCCAGCTGCAAGGCGGGGAGGGCTGTTACCGGGCTTACCCACGCCGAAATCCCACCGCCGGCCAGGGCTCAGCTCCTCGCCCGTTGCAGCCGTTTGCGGCGGCGACCGCCGCTCCCTCAGCCCGCCACGTCAGGCGAGCTCCCCCGCCCCGCAGCCGCGGCTCAGCCGAGCCTCCACGGCTCTGCGCCGGCGCGGGAGCGTGGGGCTTTGTTCCGCGCGGGGGCCGGGCTGTTGCCAGCCGCCGGGGAGGGCGGAGAAGCGACTCTACTCTTCTCCCCCCGCCTCGGGCCCGGAAAGAGGAAGCTTTTGCGGCGCGCTGCTTCCCCGGCGAGGGGCAGCGGCTTCGCCTCTGGGCGCCTCCAGAACTTGTTGCCGGCGGCGCCTAACGGCCCCGCGCTGCCCGCCAGGTGAGTGGCGGAGAAGGGAGGGAAGGGGACGGACGGTACGAGACGAGGAAGGGCTGTGCCTGGGCCGTGCTTGGGCTGTTTTGCCGCGGCGCTCCCGAAGCTGACTCCCGCCTGCGGCTCCGGAGCCCTCGGCAGTGGAAGCGACTTCCACCCCCACCCCGCCTCGGGGAGTAAAGTTGCCGAGGTGGCCGGGTAGAGCCCCCGGTACCGGCAGCCCGCCGGGTGGGGGGCGGCGGCCGCAGGCGGCTGGTCTGAGCGCTCCGGTTTCTCTTTCGCTCTGCCAGTGGCTGATAACGACGGCTACTCCGGTGAGGCGCGTCGGGGGGGGGGTGGTGTGAGGGAGCCCTTTGTTTTGGTTGCTTCTTGCGTTTGCTGCAAGTGTGGATTGATCGTTATTATCTCTGTTATTGGGGTTTTTTTTAACCTGGATGCTCCGCGCCTGGGCTGCTTTCCCGTCCCGTTTGCTAAGCGGCGAGGCAAAGCTGGGGTCGGGAGGCTTTCCTAATCGCATGATTTCCAGTGAAAACGGGCAATTCCGTCAGTGCTGCGGGAGGGGCGTTCCGTCGCTCCAAGTGGAGCAATCCGAGGGTTATTATAAGGCTCATCTGGATGTTTTTGTCGAGCATAATAGCCTATAGCACACGACATCTAAGCAGTATTTCAGGAATGCTACTTGTATTCGCGGTGCCTTGTGAACTATTGCAGTTTGAGTATTAATAAGCTGTTTTTTTAATGCTGCTGAAAAGGCGAATTAAATTTCCACTTTTTTTTTGTTGTTGCTGTACTGTCCAGCTAAGCTAGACTAGTGGGTCATAAACAATACAGTTAAATTCATATAGCAGCACTATGAAAGTCTTTATCAAAATAGAAATAAACCCCCCCCTAATTTTTTCAGCTTTTGGAAATTGGTGGTATGAGTTTGCCTGAAGTTTCACTGTATTTTCCACTAATGCAACTGCTCTGCTACTTTTTTTTAACTTTAAAACCAAGTTTCGTAAGCTGTTTTAAAACTTTTTTCCTTGTATTGTATGTTCTGGTTCCAACTTGACTTCGTCCCTTCTTTTTCACACTGAAGAAACATGGATGTCAAGAGTAGAAACCATTTACTTATGCATCGCCAAGCTTTGGAAAAAGACATCAAGACCTCTTACATTATGGATCGTATGATTTCTGACGAAGTACTAACATTACAGGAGGAGGAGAGAGTGAAGCAACAGGTAGAAACATCTCGCTGTTATTTGTCTTCTTAGTCTACTCACATGTTTTATCATCCTTTTTAAAAAGCAGTAACTTCTGCCTGTCTTATTTCTGGATTCAGAAAATTGTAAAGTGTATGCCTAGCATGCAGTTTTTATTGCACTTCAGAAGGCTGAGTTAATGGCTTGGTCAAGTTGGAAGGCTGTTTCTGTAACTATAAGCAGCCTATAATTGATTGAGTGACAGATTATGATTTATAAGGTCTTCTAGTTTAGTATAACATCTCTTTTAATGTTTTTTTTTTTTTTTCTAGAGTACACAGAAGGAGAAAGCAGCTATGCTAATAAACATTATTCTTACAAAAGATAATAATTCATACAGATCCTTCTATAATGCACTACTTCATGAAGGGTACAAAGATCTTGCTGCGCTTCTTCAGGATGGCATTCCTCCCATCTCCTCTGGTAACAGGAAGAGTTCAATGGATGGAATGACTTCATACGGTCAGTGCAACTACACCAATCCCTGGGCTTGAAAGTAAAACACAAGTTGCCTTTTTTATTCCTTTTTATTCCTTGTCTGTAATACCTGTTCCAATGAAGAAGGTGCAGTTGGTGCATTCACTTGTTTTGGTGGTGTAATAGTCACTGTTTCTGAATTTCATATACTTAACATCAGGACAGTTAAAGCAGTTATGACTTTTGTAGGTCATCTTGAAAATGTGCATGTTAAGTAGTGTTTATTTTGAAAGACAGGAAACCTGAAGCTCTCACGCTTTTCCCTGAATTGTAATGTTTTTGTTGTATGTGAATAAAACCCTCTTACTTGCATATGTTAAAGAAGTTGAATCTAACATAAAAAGCAGCTTCCAAAATTCTGGTGTTTGTCTAGACGAGTAATCTGTAATCTCTCAGCCCACAGTCTGATTGTTGATCTAGTTAGTTAGGTTGCTTAATTCTCTCCACCAGATCTTTTAGTTACCCCACAGAAGTTCCTAACTTTTACTTATGTTGTCATCAGTATCATCTTTGATTGACATGAAATAAATTGGCAGTTTCTAATGGGAAGAACCTTCCAGCTAGATGTGACCGACCACCATATTTACTGGCACTCTGCATTTTAAGAAGCATGTGGATCGCCTGAGTAAGATTTCCTAAAGCTCATCAGTACAATATGGCCTTGCATGTGGCCACTTTGTGGTCAGCAGTGGGCAGATAAAGCCCCTGTTTCCTCCCCTGCTCTATTATAACTATCTAACTATCTTAGCTTAAAGGAAGTCTTGTTTGGACCAGTGTTGTGCTGTCAGGTACAAAGTAGAAGCCTTACACAGTATGGTTTCTTTCCTGCTGCATCCCTGGGCTGAGAAAGCGACTCGGTAGTCAGGTGTAGTAAGGTTAAGCTCCTGTGTTTTTCACAGATTCTGTTGGAACTGGTAATTACCTTTTCCAGGGATTGACATAACTAACTTAGATAAAATGCACCTATTGATTGGAACGCTATTGTAGGTGGGAGGCTAGTTATCTGCTAAGTATTTTGTTTCTAAAAAGCAGTATTTTTATGCTTCAGTGTTGGTGTTGGGAGTCCAGAAGCTTTTAGAGCATTTGTATAGAACACAAGGTGTGGGGGCAGAATGCCCTTTAGTTGTTTGACATGAGGAGTTGTTTGGTGTGAAGAGACTTCATATATAGAAATGACACTTAATTTTCATGTTTCTTGTTTTTAACTTTAGTTAAGATGATTCTCTGCGAAGGAGGGGTGCCACAGAGACCAGTCGTGTTTGTCACTCGGCCAAAGCTGGTAGATGCTATCAAACAGAAACTGCGCTGCTTGGGGAGCGATCCAGGCTGGGTCACAGTCTATGGGATGGCAGGTTGTGGGAAGACTGTTTTAACAGCAGAAGCTTTAAGGGATCGTCAGCTCTTGGAAGGTACTAATAGACAAATGGTGTATGTTTTTATAAAAACTACTACAAGTATATGCATATTGGACATTTATGGCAGAGTATCCTAGGTCACCTTGAAAGTGATTTAGGTTTCTAAATTCTGTAGGTGCTTCTGAAATATTTGCCTGCAACTTCAGGCTTTCACGACTACTTAGTACTCTAGGACCATTAAATATTTTACTGATTTCTGGGAAAAAGATTCTAAATAGCTTTTCACCTTGGAATCTGCTGTACATCTGTATCTGTAGATACATCCTTATTAGCTTGAAATTGTTATTTCTGTTAGTGCAAAGCAGTCATGTTTAGTTTATATTCTTTTGGGGCATTTCTTGTTAGCAAGGCAAAGAGTCTGAGAAGTTGTGTGAGTCTTAAAAAATCTTGCTCTTTTTCATGTATTTTAATAATGACAGGGATTTGTGAAGCAATAACACCAGTGTCACTTTATTTTAAAGCAGATCATAAATGAAACCATGTAATGATTGGATGCTTGGAGGTGAAAGGGCATTAGAAAACATGCTGTAGGGATAGAAACAGCAGCATCCTCCGCTACAGCTGACTCTTCTGTTTTGGGATAACTTTCACATCCCAGACTCTGAACTCCTGCAGTAGTACAGGGTGAAAAAAGTAAATGCTAAGCCAGACTGGTGTGAAGATGGACACCAAAGTGGTTGCCAGGGGACAGGCAGGAAGGCAGGCATGTGGAGGGGAGGGATGACATTGCATGACAGTGACAGTGTGAATTGTCTCTGGGAACTTGCTCTACAGAGGGTATTTCTTTCAAAAAATAAGAAATAGTGGTCTCGTTGCACCATCCTTCTGTGTTGGCTGGCAATATACTTTCCAGTTTTGTATTTTAGTTGAAATTGATTATTCATTGTAAGGTGCTATTGAAGATTTCTGATTTTAAATGTATAGTGTAATTAATAGAGCGTTTTCTTTTAATTAGATTACTTTCCAGGAGGAGTTTACTGGATCTCTGTTGGAAAACAAGACAAAGCAGGGCTCCTAATAAAACTTCAGAATCTCTGTAGTAGATTAGAACACGACTCTACTCTTTCACAGAGGCCACCACTTAACATCGAGGAGGCTAAAGATCGTCTGCGTTTGCTGATGCTGCGCAAATATCCCAGGTGATGCCAGTGAAATGAAACACTGCTCTTTTAACTGAGAAAACTTCACAGCATAACTTTGGTCTAATCATCTCGTGTCTGTGTTATGGTTGTATGTCTCTCTGGTGTGTATTTTTGTCTTTTTTTTTTTTTAAACAACTTCCTATTTCATCCATTTTTTTGCTTCCCCTTTTTCTGTACTCTAGATAGTAAGGAAGTGTTATTTAAAGTCTAACAGTACTTCTAGAATTTTAATTCTTGTGTAGGGTTCTTGTTAAAATTTGAAATTGGTCAGATAAGTAAGTGTGCAAAAACTGAAGGCTGAATAGTTGTCGGAGGTATGGTATACATAGTTTAATCCTGTCCCTGTTTCCTTGGGTTTTTAATGGAGTAACGTAAGGGACTTATTTTAGGCTTGTCCTGGATATTAATATATTTAGTAGGCTTCTGCTAACAGAATATGTTAACCAGCTGGGCAGGAGTCACATTCACTTGAAAAATTATTGGTCATTGAACAGCGAAGGTTGGAAACGAACAGTCAGAAATAAGAATTGCTCTAACTTTCAGTGTCCTTATTGTGTGTGTAGAATGCTTCACTGCTCTGTGAGGGTCATACAGCTGTAAAAGGGTGTGTATTGCTGCAGGTTTTTTTTCATTTTCAGAGCAGCTGATGTCTTTTTAAAGTGATCTGGAGTTATCAAAGTGAAAGTAGGTTTTCATGATAAGATCAGTTATCACCAAGAAACCAGTTGCTTTCAAACTTCAGGAAAAATGCCTTGATTTGATCAAGCATCATCTCAAGTCACTGCACAGCTTTTTTTTCATCTTTGAGTAATAGTTTTGTTGTTGAGGATTTTATTGCTCTCTGGGAAAATCAATAGTAAACTAAACAAGCCTGCTCCAGAGTGAGGTATCTCAGGAATTACACTCCAACCTTGTGATCTCTGTAGATGACATGGAATAGAAGAATACTAGAATTATTGTACCAGGGGAAAAAAAAAAAGTCTTTCTCATGAACAAAAGATTTAAAAAATACTGCCAAGTCCTCCACAAGAAATCTTTCTAATCTAACTGCTTTTCTCCATTTAAAAACCATCTTAATGTGATCACATTATTCACCTTAGTCCTGTTTATCCTTTCCCTACTCCTCTATCCTAAACACCTTGAGCATGTTGCCAAAAGTTACTCTGAAGGTAGGAACTTTGTGTCTTTGAAAATCCTGTAAGTTTATTGAAAAGTAACAGTTGGATAAATAGAAATCCAAGTAGGTGCCCTCAAGTGGCGAAAAGGGATATGCAGAATGAAGGGAAACCTATTTTGTCTTGCTAACTGGCCAGCTCGGGTATGTGAGCTGGGAACAGGCTGCAGCCTGCCCTGCAGCCTGCCCAGTTAGGCATATGTGAGATTGCTGTAGAAACAACCCATCGTCACCAAGACTTTCAGCTTATCTGGGAAATGAAGCGGACATGGGAGGAGGTAGAGAGGAATGTACTGGGGAGTGAGGTTCATAGTGTACGAGTGTATTGGAAACCAAGTTTCACTAGTTCTGTGGCTTGTGGAGTTTGCTCTGTGCTGGAATTCTCATCAGTGACAAAAAGTGACTTCAGCTATTTCTGGATTCAAATAGTCAACCCAGTACATTGCTTGGAAATAAAGTACTAGCCAGAAGGGTCAAGCTGTGTATCCCGCACATTTCTTGGGTTTAAAGTATTATTCAGATGAAAACTTTCTAAGCAAAATAATATTATGGTTTTAGGTGGATTATGGCTGAAGAAACTGAAGGGGTTTTGTTATCTTGGGTTTTTGTGGGCTTGGTTTTACAGTGGTAACACTGTAAATTCTGAAAGTGTTCTTTCGTTATCAATACTGTACTTTTAGTACTAATAGTTGATCTGAAATCTTCAATGTTTCTTCTTGCACTAGATCTCTTTTGATCCTGGATGACATTTGGGATTCCTGGGTATTAAAAGCATTTGATAATCAATGTCAGATTCTTATCACCAGCAGGGACAGGAGCGTAACAGATGCTGTGGCTGGTAAGGAGCAGTTTCTTCTCCTGCAACATATATCGTGTGTGTATGCACGTGCAATTTGATCTTGTGAGCTTTTAAAAGAATCTGATAAAATTTTGTGTGTGTCAGCTTGTGCATGAGTGCAAAAAAGGTTTAGAATTCTGCTCTGTAGGACTTTATGCTCTTTGTGAGAATGTTAAATGTTTTCCTGGAAGTTATCTGTCTACATTGAAGAGTGCAGTGGTTCTCAATGGGATAAATTAGCATCTGTGGCGCTGCTGCTGTTAGACTGATTATCCTGTTAAGCAGTCACTTCTGTGACATGTCTGTAGCACAATTGTAATTATTACATTATACTATAATTCTTTTGTCTCTCTATTGCAAACTTGATTCTGATAAGTAGAGTTTATACTCTTGTAGTACTACGCATATAAAACACTACGCAAAGCATCGTGAACCAAGTCCTTTGCTCCAGAGTTTGCTTGGGAAATTGTCTCAAATTCCATAGGATATTTTACATTCTTACACATTTTTTTTTTTTCATGTTTCTATGTCTAGGCAATAAATATGAGGTTCATGTGGAAAGTGGACTAGCACATGAGAAAGGACTGGAGATTTTATCACTATTTGTGAATATGAAAATATCAGAACTGCCAGAACAAGCTAACTGCCTTGTAAGGGAATGCAAAGGTATGCTTTCTGCTCTTTAACATACCATTCACCCCTGAACGTATATTTTTTTTCCTAGGGTTTGACTTAACAGGTAGAGAAGAGACCATTGTTTAATACTGTACGCTCCAAGTAAAACACAAATGTTAACACATTTTGTTTTTTTGGGGCTTTTGTTTGTTTGGTGGTTGTTGGGTGGGTTGGTTGGTTTGGGTTTTAAGCTAAATAGAAGTGTCTCACATCAATTTTGGAGTAGTTTTCTTCAGCATGTCTCCCTACTGCACCCCCATTACACTTAAATTTGGTGAATTTGCAGTTGTCTACATAGATTACGTGTTTTGTCTGTTTGCTGCACTTCAAGAATTTAGTCAGTGTATTGGGAAAATTACCTAATTTATCAGCCACTTGACTAAACTAGTGGATTGTGTTCCTTGAAGACTTCTTAAGATTAATTTAATCTTTTCCTTCAGGTTCTCCCCTTGTGATATCCTTGATAGGTGCATTGTTACGAGACTTCCCTAGTCGTTGGGAATACTATCTCAGACAGCTGCAGAATAAGCAATTTAAAAGAATAAGAAAATCATCATCTTATGATTATGAAGCCCTTGATGAAGCAATGTCCATAAGTGTTGAACAACTGAATGACAATTATAAAGACTACTATAAAGATCTCTCTATCCTGCCAAAAGATGTTAGAGTGCCTACTAAGGTAATAACAGCAATGCATAAATCTCATCATTTTTAGTGAGATACAAGTGATAACTTTAAAGAATTAATAAAATTTACAATTGTCGTGTTTAACGTATGTTGTAAGTAACTTGATAGTAGTTGCTAGGTTGGGTAGGTCAGGTCTATTATTATATGACTTTTACTGTCAGTAGTGAGACTACAAATTTGTAACTCAATATGTTTAATTAGATTGTAACTGAGCTCTCTGAAGGTTTAAAAACTATTAAATGAAATTTGTCTCCTTTAAGAAAAAGATCTGGTCAAAAGATAAATTGGCACAAGTACACAAAAGATGGGATAACTTGTATCATCTGTGCTACATGGGTTGGTATGGAAGAATTGATAAATGGTAAAAAATCAGTAAATTGTAACATGTCTGTATCTGTTAGCATGTGTTTTGTTGTCAGTTAATTGATAGCATTTGATGACATTCATAAAAGTCATACTACCCCTTAGTTCTGATTCTTTTCTGTCTTAATGTGCTTTTTTATAAGGTTCTCTGTATTCTTTGGGATATGGAAACGGAAGAGGTTGAAGATATACTACAGGAATTTGTTAACAAATCGCTGCTGTTCTGTGACCGTAACGGGAAGTCATTCCACTATTATTTACATGATCTTCAACTTGACTTTCTTACAGAGAAGAATCGCAACCAGCTTCAGGTAGGGTGTTGATTCATCTACTTTAAACCTTACTCTCCAAAGCTGGGTGTTCTTCAGAAAATGTTCATGCATTAAACAGTATTCAGAGTAGCATTGTAGAATAGGTGCACAATGCAGTTTAATGCTTGATAATTATAAACTTTTCCACTTGAAAGGAGGGATTTCACTATGGTTCTATATATATATGGAGCTAAGAAAATAAACTGAGAGAAGGCTTTATATCTCATATTTCCCTGTCAAAGACTGTACCAGTGGGAGGTTAAATGTTCCACTGATGATTCCAAAGGCATCAAGCCACTACCAGAATAGGAAGCTGCTTCTTTAATGCAGAGAAGTGCTTTTTTACCCTTTTCAATTTCAGGCAATACTTGCAGGGAGAAGACTCGTAAGGTGGGTCCAATAAATTTATTATTTCTGAAGGACAGGGCAGAAAGTGTAGATATGAAGAAAAGGCAAGTTGTTAGAATTGCTTTAGATCTACTTACCTAAGGGTCTTCATTTGTTGGTGACCCACATGTAGTGTGAAGATTGATTTGATAGGTGTTGTCAGCCTAAGAAGGAAGGTTAACAGCTTGCTTTTTCAGGCTTTTACTTTACAGAAAATGTTTTTGGAGAAGTTTTAAGCAATAAATTAGGTTAAGTGTATGGTTTTGGAAGCTAGGCTTTTCTTATTTCATTTGTTGACATATTCTGATGGTGAAATAATACTATACCTCAGGACTATATATGATACAATATTAGTAACAGAATTCTTCCATACTGAAACCAGTCCACACCTCGGTATAGTATTACTGAAAATGTGTTTTGATTCACTTTGCAGGAGCTACATAAGAACATAGTAAATCAGTACAAGAAGCATTACAAACTTAATACTCCTGTTCCATCTCAAGAGGATTGCATGTACTGGTATAATTTTCTAGCATATCACATGGCTGGTGCCAACATGCAGCAGGTGAGTTCTGACCAGTGTCCTCTGTTAACCTTCTTGACCCACCCTCCTCTCCAGGCTTTTTCCCACTTGAACCTGTCTTCTCTCAGGGTTTTGTAAACACTCTGGCACACAGTCCTTCAGGGATTCCACTGGTAATCTCTGTCTCTTATGGAAATTACTATATTCCTACCCATTGTCTTGCCTTTTCAACCAGCTCTTGAGAATATTTCTTCTTTTGTATCATAATTACTTATGTCTTCCTGTTGAAGAAGAAGAAATCTTCTCTAAACTTTTTTTTGAAAACCCAGGCTTGCTTTACTGTATGATAACACAAGTAAATTGATTTCTTCTGAGCATTTTATTGGATTAATTACTCTTTTCTACTGAAATCTTGTCAGATTATTTTTCCTCTTATGTCATACTGTATGAAAGTTCATTCTCTGTATTACCAGATTTTAACAACTAGATAGACCTTGGGCTGCTGGGTCCCCTGAGTCAGAGGACCACAAGCGTGGGAACAATGATTTTCCATTTGTGGACACTAAAATTGTAAGGCATCAGCTGAATGTTCCCAAGTCTGTGGGGCCTGATGGGATTTGTCCCAGAGTACTGAAGGAGCTATTGGATGTTACAGCAGGACCCCTCTTGATCATCTACCAAAGGTTTTGGTGTGCAGGGAGGTCCCTGCTGACTGGGAGCCCATCAGTGTTATTCTAGGCTACAAAAAAGGTGTGAGGGAAGACTGGGAACTACAGACCTGTTAGTCTAACCTCAGTTTTTGGAAAATTTATGGAGAAGATTATGCCAGGTACTAGTGGAAAGTATTTCAAGAATAATGTGATGATCTGGCACAGTCAACATGGGTTCAAAAAGGGAAGGTCCCTCTTAATTTGATATGCAATGAGAAGATCACCCATCTAGTGGATGGAGGCAAGGCAGTGAGTGTAGTTATTCTGGATTTTAGCAAGGGCTTTGATATTGTCCAGAAAAATGTGGTGAGGGACAGGTTGTCCTACTGTGACATGAGCAGCTATATGGTGTGCTGGGTAAGGAACTGGCTGAAGGGCAGATCTCAAAGGGTTGTTGTAATGTTGGGCCTGTATTTGGCTGGTGACAGGTCACTAGTGGTGTTCCTCATGGTTCAATTCTAGGGCCAGTTCCATTCAATACGTTTATCAACCATCTGGATGCATGAGTTGAAGGCACCATTAGCTGCTATGAAACTGGGAGGTGTTGTTGAGACTCTTGAGGAACAAGAGGCCTTGCAGAGGGATCCAGATAAATTGGAGCATTTGTCTATGATTAATGGGATGAAATTTAATGCTGAGTAATGTTAGGCACATATATAAGCTGGGAGAGGAGTGGCTGGAGGGCAGCCCTGCAGAAAGGCATCTGGGATGCTGGTCAGCAGCAGGCTCAGTGTGCTTGGGCTTGTGTAGTTAGGAGAAAAGGAGGCTAAAGGGCAACCTCATTCCTCTCTACAGCTTCCTGAGAAAGAGAATTGGAGAAGGAGGTGCTGAGATCTTTTTCCTGGACCCAGTAGTAGGATGTGTGTGAATGGCTTAAAGCTGAGGAGGTTTAGACTGGACATTTCTTTATGCAAAGGATGGTCAAATCCTGGAACAGGCTTCCTAGAGAGGTGGTCAGTGCCCCAAGCCGGTCAGTATTTGAGGCATTTGGACAATGCCCTTAACATGCTTTAGCTTTTGACGAGACAGTTGGACTAGATCCCTTCCAACTGAAATATTCTATTTTAATAATTCTATTGCTGTTTCTGATTGTCTTTTAAATACCCTTCTCATTTTTAAATTAAATGCAACTACAACACGTTTTTTTGCTTTTGTTCCCACTCAACCTTATTATTAGAATGATCTTTGCTAAACTGGACTAGGAGAAGCTATTTTAGAGTTGGATCGATCTTAAATCAGGTCTTGAGTGCTGCAGACGTCAAGATTTCCTTCTTACCCGCGTTCCTTCCCTGACTAGTTGCATTGAAGAGCAAACCTTTGCATTGAAATAACAAGCAGACCCAGAATTTTCATACCTGATTAAGTAAGGTGCAGGGAACAGGAAATGACCTAGATTTTTAACTGGGGACAATTGTACCTGGACTTTTCTCTTTCCCTTTAAGCAGGTTGTTGTGTAACTTGCTCTCCAAACTTTATTTTGTATTTCTTGTAGGAGCTTCGTGATCTTATGTTTTCTCTAGATTGGATTAAAGCTAAAACAGAATTGGTAGGGCCTGCTCATCTGATTCATGAATACGTAGAATACAGTTCAGTCCTGGATCAAAAGGTATGATACTTAAAGGTAAATGATCAGTCTGCTCCAAATACATTTTTCAGTGTTTAATTACATTTTATTGGGCGTATGTATATACGGGGGAGATGTATAGAAAACTTAAAAAAATGAAACATAACTTACTGCTGGTTTTAAACTTTAGCTTAGAGGAGAGAACAATGAAAACTTAGTTTTGAGTTTTAGTTGTAGCTTCAGTGTGTACCCAAGTAGTTGACTTAGTAACTAAGGCAAACAACAGTAAATAATGGTGGGTACATGGTACTCTGCTTTTGAGGCGTAGAATTTTGTTGGCCACATGGAATTGTCTTTCTGATAGTTCACAATGACTGCTTATTGAGTAAAACACTTTTGCCAATATCTTTTATTTTAAAAAATAAGGATAATGTATTTTCTCCAGTAGGATAATGAAATCCTTCAGTCTAGCATATGTACTTGCTAATAGAACTAAATAGAAAAATAGAGCCAAGTGTTTATCTAAGAATATTTACTTTTTAGAAAATTTTAAAAGCAAAAGGTGCTTACAGAAGTAGTCCACTTTCTATGCTATCAAATCTTATCTGCTCTGTACATAGGATAGCACAGTACGTGAGAACTTCCAGGAATTTCTGTCTTTAAATGGGCACCTTCTGGGACGGCAACCATTCCCTGACATCATACAGCTGGGTCTTTGCCAGCCAGAGACATCCGAGGTGTACCAGCAAGCCAAGCTGAATGCTCAAAGAGAAACAGGAGCCTTTTATTTGGAGTGGATGTAAGTAGCTGCAGATGACCTGCTGATAATCTGGTCCCCTGATTGGAGAACAAAATTCAGTGTACAACCAAATACAACGTATGGCAAATATAAAGACCTTTTTAGGAACTGACATGTTTTTTTCTGGGCAAAGCAAGTGAAATAATTTTCAAGAATGGGTGGTCTGGATATATAGGACTACAAATCGCTGATAATTACATAGAAAATAAGTAGAGCAATATATTTACTTCTGTACTCAGTGGTTGTTACTTTTGAATGACTATAAAATGATAAAAATAAGATACTTTGAAACTTCTCTAAATACTTACATTTATTTATTTTTTTGAAAAATAATTGTAGTGCAAGTATTGGTTATGTTACAGTATGTTTTTAGGTTTTCTCATAAAATGTATGCTTGAAATAGGAGACCATTTGTGTTAACTTGCAACGTTTTTGAAAGTAGCAAGATGGGAAATACTAAGAAGCTTTGTAATCTCTACCCTGTCTTGAAATTTCTCCTATTTAAAGATTTTTTTTTTGCTGTTTTCATATTGTTGGCAGTTGATTAAGGAAAAAGTATACGTGTCTAAACATTGTTTGAGCACAGTCCAATAGTCATCTGACCATGTAACTGTTGTCTGTGTTAGATTCTTCTGTTTGATGTTTCTGTTCTGGTAGCTGCAGTACTTAGTGGTTACAAACCAGACTGACTCTATGGTAGGTAATTATCATAATAATCACACAGGTTGATCCAGGCATACATGAATTCAAGTCTTCAGCTTTGAATCTTGAATTCTAACAAAAACACTTGGAAGTGGTAAAATTCAAAAGAGTCTATCTCCAGGGTACTTCAGGGTTTTCACCTTGGATGTGGGAGACGCATGCTAAAGAACATGACTGAAATCAAAACCACAGAGACTGATGTTTCTGTCTTCCTTCCGAAGGGAAGGTTCTAAAATCATGTGTAGGATATTTAGGTGAATATTCTGCTTTCTTGACCAGGAATTTTAACTGTGTTAAAATATGAAAAAAAACCACAACAAAATTATGTTGTCTTAGATAAGTCAGTATTTTGCAGTGAAAAATTTCATTCAATTTCATTCTGAAGTGCAGCTACTTTGAGATGTTTTATTTAAATTGTAAGCCTGAAGATTGAAAATGTTAATTATAAAAACTTGAAGTACATTGATTCATTTTGATTCTAGAAAAAAAATCTTATAACAATCTATTCATCACCAACAGTCAACTTATTACAGTGACAGCGTTCTGTATTAAGATCTGGTTAAACAGAATTATGATTGCTACTAATTGTTACAGTGAGGGAGGAGTCATCTAAATTGTTAGATTCTGTACTTAATCTCTAATTGAAATGTAGTAGTAGTCATAGATTTTATTTAAATATCTAGTGATAAGAAATGAGTCACTGCTGTGAAAATTAAGTAAATGTAATAGGATCTAAATAAATGTACAAATGTTTTTGAATAACCCTGAAAAGGATCCTGTAGGAGAATAAGAATTCTCAGCGGGAAAAACTTGGATATAGTACATATTGGGTCATAAAAACATTATTAGGGAAGGCTGTGTCTTGCAGTGCAACATGAAGTAGCACATTAATTTCTTGTACACATATTACCTTTCTTGATCTCTAAGCTGTAACTGTTGGAGGGCAATAAAACCTGGGAGTGAATGTTGGAATTTGTGTTCCTTTACGCCGAAGGAACAAAGGACTGAGAGGTAAGGTGTAGTGGGTTTGTTATCAAGCTCGTTGCTCAAGATGTGTGAAAAAGCGTTCTCGTTCTGTAGAGGATTTTGGATAATAAAAAGGCTCTAGGGAATCTTGCTCATCTAAACCCAACTGTCTTACCCCGTAGGAATAAAAAATCCTTGAAGAACCTCTACCGCCTGGTTGTTCGCCCACACAGAGATGCAGTTTACCACGCCTGCTTTTCCAAGGACAGGCAGAGAATAGCATCCTGTGGAGCTGATAAAACACTTCAGGTAAGATCCCTACACGTGAGTGCAGAGATACACAGAGTGCTGTTTTACTAACACTCGTTAACAGCCCTGCCGCTTTTCTTTTGCGCTCACGTGGAGGTCTTAGGGATCTAGAACATGCAGGAGACAAATGGGTGAGATGGATGTATTATTGTATAAATGTCAAATTGCATGTTTAGAATAGTAAATTCTGTCTTCTAGTCTGGAAGCTCAATGGTGTGGTTTCAGGGCTTGTACACTCCGCGGTGCGATACTTGAAGGTGAGACGTCTTTTAATGATACAGAGAAGCTCACAGTCGAAGTAATGCACCCCAGTGTGATTAATATTTGCTTGTAACAATGTTATTTCCAGTCAAAGTAGACCTGAGAAACAGGCAGATGTTTTAGTAACAGCTTTACTATTTTTATGGGATAGTGACAGACACTATGTTAGTTTGGTGCTTAATTAGTAAATTGCCTTATGCAAAAGAAATAAACCAGGGGAGAAAAATGAACCCCTGAAGTCCAGGATAGTATTAGGTTGGAAACAGGCCCCGATGGTTTAGGAAGTGGATTGGGAGACAGAGAAGAAAGTGACTAATACAAATTTGCCAGCAGTCTGCCTGGAGGGGAGCCAGCCAGCTCTCAAGAAAACTAGCAGTCAGCCAGCCAGTAACCTGGTAAAGTATCCTATTCCAGACAGCCAAAGGTAAGGGTGAAGAATGACTTTTCTGCAAGCCTTTGGTATTGTTTTGGATGCTTGATAACTTGAGCACTCAAGTAATAATATCAGTGGTGCTTAATTGCTGTTCATTTGGCTACTTAATGTGTTGTTACTGTGGTTTTATTTATTTTATTTGCTGGCTTCTACTATACTGCGATCATGGCATCCACTGAAGGAGATACCTGGTGGATGTAATCATTTTGTGCTGTGCTGAAGTTACTGTGCTGGCATTCTGTACTTAATGGCCTGACTGCAGATTGCTTACTTTTTTCTTCATTTTCTACCCAAAAAAGTAACATCTGTGGATTGTGATTGCATTTAAACTAAAGCTTTGTTGAAGAATTACTAGAAATATTAGCAGTAATCATTATTTTCACTGTTTAACTTTGAACTTCCTAATGCTTTTTCTAATAGTGGCCTAAGCTTTCCAGTTTTCACAGCCACTTCTGACCGTTTCTGTAAAATAAAAAAATAATGATTGTTAGATTAAGAGCGGACATAGTGCAGAATTTACTGTAAATGTAGATTTTTCCGTTACTTCAGTATTTCTGTTCTTATTTGAGCACATGCCAACCACTTTATTGCCATGGCTATTCCTATTCAATTAAAAGAGTAAAGTAAGAAATGGGGACTTCATAATTGTAGTATCTTGAACACTGCTGTAAAGAACACCTTGTGATTTGTTTTAATAATTAAGAATATGTAAGCTAAGGAAGAAAGGAATTTCTCCCTCCCCATACCTGAATTTTGGGAAATTGATTACTATGTGACACTTTTCCCCAGTTGTTCTTTTGCTGCCTAGAGATAGCTCAAGACTGAGACTTGGGTCGTCCTGTATGACTTTTCACTACTACTTTTTTCATGGTTGCTCACCAAATAATGATTTACTGTTGAAATTCTTACTTTCCACAGAGGGATGTGGATACATACAAGGATGCTTGTATGTATAAAAAACACTGGAATTTTTAGTTTTAAGAATAGTTTAGATTTTGTTAATGGATAATATTTTGAAGTTAATATTTAAAATTACTGAGAAAGTGGGCTTGAAGAGCGAGGTAGAAAAAGTCATTAATGGAACACATTTGCATACAGAAATCTTTTCTTTTTTTTAAATCAGTTTTTGCTGTTTCCTCTGGCAATTTCTATCATCCTTTCAAAACTGAAGCTCGAATCAAATATTTTCATAGCTATTATGCTAGTTTCCCTGAAATTATAAATGCTTTCAATAGTAAACCTTTTATGAAGATCTGTGTATAGAGAGCTGTTTGAGAATAAACAGACTTGTATTTGTGTTTTCAAATTCTATGTGAGTTCTGAGATTTTATTGTTTATTGTTTTAGGTGTTTAAAGCAGAAAGTGGAGAGAGACTCCTGGAGATAAGTGCCCACGATGATGAAATCCTTTGTTGCGCTTTCTCTGCTGATGGTGAATTTGTAGCAACTTGTTCAGCTGATAAAAAAGTGAAGGTAAGGGAATGGAGATCAGGCAATTTTTATTTTCTAATTAATAATTCTGATTTCAGTCTTGACCAACTCACAGCAGATTCTTAAGACGGGATTTTTTTTAAACTGTCTTAAATCTTATATGGATAACTTACAACTTAAGCAAACAGAAGAGCTCTGCTTGTTACATAGCATAAAAGACATTTAATCTTAACATCATACTTACAGAATTACCACTTATTTTACTTGTGTTATCAGGTGATTCTTAAGTAGAACATAATGTGTGTCTAATTCTATCCATAACATGAATGTAAACATTTTTTTTTCTGTTGCATGTGAATTATTTGGAATTTTTAATTTCTCAGTATTGTAGCAAAACCTTGGTGAAATTCCAGTCCTTATCAGAATGTAATCTGAATTGTGATCTTGCCTCTCATAAAATCTTGTTTCTAAATATAAATATATATGCTCTATCTTTAAAACATTTTTGCTTTTTTAGGGCTTTATTTGCATTTCAGCATAGTTTACAGATTTTTTTTTAAATTCTTTAAATATATTTAAAAGTCTTTTTTACCCTTCTATTCTGTCTAGATCTGGAACTCAAGAACAGGCCAGTGTAGGTGTGTATATGAAGAACACTCAGAGCAGGTCAATTGCTGCCAGTTCAATAACAGAAGTGGTCAGTATCTTTTAGCCACCTGCTCAAATGACACATTCATCAAAGTAAGTGGAAAACATTGAGATCATTCTCATGCTTCTTACCCTAATAGGATAATTGTTGATGTATAAATATATTTAAACAGCATAAATAATGTGTTATGTCTTGGTTTGTTTTATTTTAATGAGCCTGGTAGAAGAGAGATGGCAGCAGATTTAAGAGTACTGACTACAGCTCTGTAATCAGATTTCAACAAGACAGAGCAGAAGGAGCATTTATGCTCAGCAGAGGGGAATGGGCAAGTCCTCTATAGGTAGGGCATGAAGGTGAGGGCTTTGGGGAGGCTTTTGGAGGGTTAGATGGGAACAGGAGCATATAGGAGTGAAATACCTGCTTAAAAAAACAGCCTAAGAAAAAGGAAGGTGGAAATTTAGGATTGGAAACATTAGTAATGTAAAATACCTGGTGCTGGGGAGGGGAAAACCATTGTGAAAGTGTAGCAGGTATGCTTTTATATTCAGTTTGGGCGTAGTAAACAAATGAAGGTGAAAGACAACAAAGTATCAGTAATCAAAGCAAGGAGCTTGTCAGGATAACCACTTGGCACTGTTCAGACTGGGAGGCAAGGTACCTGTGCACAGAAAGAGCAAAAACTGGGCAACTAAGTATGTGTCTGAAGGACAAAGGAAGGCAGAATAGTCAAGTAAGATCCAAACTGTGTCAAGTAAGAGTGCAATTTCACAGTAGAACTAAGCAAATCATAGTTAAATGGCACTGCAGATGATGGTCCTACTGCCCTGTCTGTATATTTTTGCCTTTGTTGTAGTGCATGTGATGAGCTTATTCTTCAGAGGTACGGCTTAAGGAGGCAACTCAGCAAAAATCTGTTGTGTGGGATTAGTTTTCTGTTTGTTTAGGTCCCTGTAGTGACTCAATTGCCCAGTTTCAGTGCAAGGGAACCTCTGGGGTGACATTGTTAGTCGGGGGGGCAACTGTCTCTTCTAGCTGGTGTTTTATCTGTAATATGAAGTCTCATACACAGAGAGCTTGTGTTTGTGTAAACTGGAGGTAACACACAGTTCCAGACTGATGTCAAGGTGGAAAATGGAGGCTTTTGTGCTGACTGCCTGAGTATCTCAGGACATGTGTTCTCTGTCTGATACTGACTTGGAAGAGGTATATTTAGAAGGCTCTTGTTTAAAATGACCATTTTTATACTGTATATGGGGTTGAGATTTTGACAGTTTGACACTTTGAGTAATGAGTAACAGAACTGAAGTATGCATAATAATCACAAGGGCTGAGTTTTGTTTCAGAGAACACCATACACAGGGCTATTCTTTTAAGCTCTTGAACACTCAACTGCATGGGTTGGTTTTTTTTGTTTAGTATATAGGAGAAAGGAAGTGTGGGCTATAGGCTTCGAGAACTGTGTGAGAGTGGTGGGGATGAGGACCCCTGAAAAACCACGTTGAATGTTCTTTTAATTTTGTTAGCCTGGACTTTGGCAAGGATGATATTCAGACTGTCCAAGACTGAGAGATTACATTCTTGTTACTGTATGTAAGCTATGCAATTCTGAACTTCAAAGTTGACAGGGAAGAAGGCCAAGAGAAGCTTCTTCCTCAATCTGAAGAAACTTTCAGTAACTTTGTGCTGTTCAAGGGCCTTGTCTGCACTGTGCAGATAAATTAGCTAGTTCTATGTAATTCTGATGTTAGATTTCATGCAAGTTAGCAGATGGGAGGTAAGTTGTGGTGTAGTCTGAGGCATAGCATTAAGTCCCTGAGCATGTGGGTAAAACTAAGAAAAAAGAAAAAAAAAAAATAATTGAGGTTTTGGTTGCCAGTGCATGATTTTGAGAACATCTTGAACAATCTGTCTTTGAATAACTCATGAATATGATGGTATTTATATGTTTATTTCTCATGCAGCTTTGGGATTTGAATGAAAAGTATTGTAGAAATACGATGATGGGTCATGTAAATTCTATCAATCACTGTAGATTTTCACCAAATGATGAATATATTGCCAGCTGCTCAACAGATGGAACAGTAAAGGTACATGGTGTATTTTTAAATCAGCCATTTGTTTTGATGATGAATATTTTTTTGTTTGTTTTATAAAATGAAAAATATGTATAAGAAAGTTTTGTGACTGTGTGGTCAGCTTCCATGAATTAAATCCTGAAACATTTGATCATTGATCCCATTTTTAAGGCAAGTTTTTAAAAGAGCTTGTCCAGCTCTGTGGAAAAAAATTATGTGCCTGTTGTAAATAATTTCTAGCTAGCCTCAGTTTGAATCCTTTACTTTTCACCATCTTTCACCATCTTTAAAAATTTTTCCCCCTCTGATGATATCTTGGGGTGTGATGACTGCAACTAGTTTTTAAGAAGGAAAATGAATACATTTTTAGATTAATTGAAAGTTCTGTCATCTCTGAAAATGAATCATCAGTAGACATAAAAGTTAAAAGTAGTTTCTATGTGCCATTTTGGTGTATGCACTGGAAGAGAATTGAGAGGTTTATGTTTTGTTATTCCTCAGAATGTAAGTATTCTTTTTATTGCCTTTGGTTGCAACAGAACTATACTATTTCAGAACTGTAGTTCTTAGAACACTTCCTTTCTGTAGAGTTGCTAACTCAGAAAAGAGCAAGCACTGCAGCTGGTATTCAGAAGGATAATTGTTGTGGAAGGAACAGAAATTTTCAGTGGGTTTTTAGCAGGTACCTCAATGAAATTAGGGTGCAAAGTTAGATGTGTACCAGATTCTCATGGTGAGTCAAGTTTTAATAGAGTTGCAGAGGAGATAGTATTTTTGTCTTTATTCATCCTGGCTGTGTTTAAAAAAAGGGTAGATGAGGTACTTAGGGATATGGTTTAGCATAGGACAGGTACAGTTGGACTCAATGATCTTCAAGGTCTTTTGCAACCTTGTGATTCTGTGTGATTATGTGAAGAGCCGGTGTTGTAGCTGGGAAGGTATGAGGGAAAAACCCACAAAGAGGGTTCTGCTATAGTGTAATTATCTTTGTTTTGTGGTGTTTTAATTTCTTTTTTCTCTTTTCTTTTGGTCTAAGCTGTTTGAGCTTGGGAATATTATAATGGTATTTCTTGGTCAGGGAAAGCAGCAAGAGCTTTTTTTGTAATCCAACCTCCCTTCTTTCCTACAAGTGATTGGGAGTTCTCTCTCCCCTGTTGTATTCTGTACCTACAACAGTGGAAAGAGATTTTCCGTATTTCCTTTCTGTTGCAGCTTTGGGAAACACGCTCAGCAAACGAACTGAAAAGTATTGAGATAAAAGATTTCTTCACAAATGCAGACGAGCAACCAGATGATGTGGAGGTTTTAGTAAAATGTTGCTCTTGGTCCAGAAATGGTGACATGATTTTGGTGGTAGCCAAAAATAAGCTTTTGGTAAGTACCTCACTTCAGTAGTTTTCTTGACATAGTATAGAATCACGGAATGGTTTGGGTTTGAAGGGACCTTAAAGATCACCTAGTTAAAAATTCTAGGTCACTTTTTGATACAGCCTAGAAGGTGTTTCAGATAAACAGTGAATAGTTTCAAGAATGTACACTTTTGAGCCTATAAACTATTTGTCTATAATGAAGCCATCCTACCTATTACATGCTAACTATTGTAATTATGTGTTCACAGCTTTTTGATGTCAAATCATGTGATTTGTTAACACAAGTCATTGTAAGTCATCACAGTACAATCCAATACTGCGACTTTTGTCCTGGTGATGATTTAGTAGCAGTTGCTTTATCTCACTGTTCTGTTGAGGTAAGTGATTGTCTTTGCTAAAGCATAACAGGAAAGGCTACTTGTAATATGAAATCTTGGGTTTGTTTTCATAGTTTCTTGTATGCAGAGGTAAAACAAAGGTAGTTATTTTGTCTAGCTTTTAATGTGCTTCCTTCTTTGTAGCCTTCATTTCCTTCTGAAATGTAAAATATCAATTGGGAAATAGTTTTAAAGTTTGTTTGTTCATTTTGGACAACAGAATGCACATTGATATAAAAGGTCTAGGCTGCCAAATTTGTTTTTAGTTACTGTTGTCCCTCTTGGGAGTATAGGCCTTCCCTTTGCTTGACTCAGAACAAAACCCTGTTCACTTGCATATGCCACTATTGAATGTGGCAACTCACTCAAAAGGAAGAAAACAGCTACAATGACTTTGGGACTTGCCCAGCTAGAGTAGTAAGCCTGTACAAGTGCCAGTTTTGGGGTGGGTGGTTGTTGGTGGTGGTTGTTGTTCAGAGTATTTTGGTTTTGCAATCTACGTGGTCAGTTGAACCTGTATTTTAGTTTTTGTGAGACTGTGACTGATCTTTTTTTAACTTTCTTCTCATTTTTTCCCCCTCATCTTTTAAAATTACAGCAGTCAAAGAGGCTGCTGATTCAATTTCTCTGACCATCGAAATGTGATAAGCAGGCTCAGTTCTTGTTACATCTGATTTCAGAATGAGAAGTAAGAAAATACTAGAAGAAATAGTAATTAAGTGTAGTACTGGCTTTGCACTGTTCCCTGTGTAAATACAATCTAAATCCATTCGAGTTCTTTTATGGTTTTTTTGTAGTTATGGAATATTAAATCTTTATCAAAAGTAGCGTATTGCCGGGGACACATGAGCTGGGTTCACTGTGTGGCATTTTCACCAGATGGATCTTTGTTTCTGACATCATCTGATGATCAGACAATACGTGTAAGATCACATCTTTCTTTGCTTTAAAATGTGAATCTATAAATAATATGATTATTAAATTAAGGAATTGTTTCTTATAATTAAATTACACTATATGTAAAGTTTACATGTTGGAGATACTAAGCAACTATGTGTGTTTATAGCCAACATAAATTTAAATATTTGTTCTTAAAATTAATTATTTAGACATTAAAATGAGCTGGCTTTTTAAACTTTATTTACTAAATTTATTAAATATCTGTGTGTGTGTTTTTTTGATTTTTTTTGTTTAAGTCCAGTGGCCATTCAAGAGATATTGTAACCTTCTGTTTTGTTTTAGTTCTTACCTGAATCAGGAATTATGAAGTCTTTCGAGGATCCTGGCAGACATGATACTACTTTAATTTAGATATATTTGCATGTTAATATTAAGGATAGATTTCTATAATTGTAATGCTTCATTAAACCCTGTGAAAGTAGTATATTTTACCAAAGTAAACTTTCCTAGGACTTACAGTCTTAGAATTTTCAAAGTAGTTGAAGTACAGCAATCTGTACTTTGTATTTTTTTTAATTGGATTTTAATGCTACTCTTTGGATTAAAAATTGTGGCCTTCATGGCTATGGCTGAACACAGGGGAGTCTGCTAGTCAGCCTGGAAAAAATTAGTTCTGTTTCATCTGTTTTAATCACTACAGTAATTGCACATCCTCCCCATTAAATGAAAATATCAGAAGCATAACTTTCACTTATTAAAAAAAATAAGTATTACTTGCAAGTTTATAAGGCTTTGGTTTACAGGTATTTTTGCTCAACAAGTTTTATATCTTAAACTAATGAAATCTTCAACAGATTTGGGAAACAAAGAAGGTGTGCAAGTCATCTGATGCTGTGCTGAAAAGTGAACTAGATGTTGTATTTCACAATGGCGAAGTGATGATTTTAGCAATCTACAATCAGAAGCATTTACAAGTAAGCTGTGTTTCTCAGTATGGTAGAACACTTGAATATTATCTGCAAATCTCAATAGGAAAGGTGGGAAGCACTGAACTGCTTGTTCATGGCTTTCAACAGTTGAATCTGTAGCAGAGGACTCTTCTGTATAACATTTTATACATTCTGTATAACATATAACATTTTATATCTAGAAACCCTGCCTATTTTAGTAAGCAAAAATGATGTTGAAACTGAAGCTGGATGCAGAGGAACAAGATTATTTTTACAACTTGGGAGGCTGTGGGCCCTCCAAATGGCTTGGGTGCACACAGTAATGTGTGCAGCATGTATAGGCCAGCGTTACACAGCACATGTATGTAAAGCACAGGAACTGTGGTGCAATAGCTAAACCGATCAGCACAAATTCAGGGGATTGAAAGGTGTGAGCCTAAGTCTGCCTGTAGCCTTAGGAGAGCGTGGGGACTTTAATGTCCTAAGGAAACTGTTAATGGTGGGTATGCTGTTATTACTGTGGACACCCCCCCGCCCCCCAAGTAGCCTGTACCCCAACATCCACAATACATTTTTCCATTCCATGGTAGCAAATGTATGCACATCCCTTTTTTGTTTAGTGAAAAGAGAGTCGTGATTCTCTAATACATCAAATAAAGTCAGTTGATAGGATTTTATTTGAACTTCATCCAGGTTATGCTTCTACTTGACTGTAACTGTTTGAAAGCAGAAACACTTTCTCATTTGTTGCAAAATGCTGCTTATGCAAATGAGTTGTGCATTAACCCCCACAATGGGCAATGCCATCTCTTCTGGCCGTGAGGCAGCTATTTCGGGTGCAACACCTGTGGGCATAAACCTTTGCTCTGGATTGTGAAAGCAGTGAATACTTACTGCTGGATGTATAGGTGGGTGCTATAGTAGATTCCACTGCCCTGCACTTATGATCTGCCCTGTTTTTCTTGTAACTCTACTTGAATTGTTTCCTAGAGAAAGATGGCACTTACATTTTTTTCTGCCCTAAATACTATATTCTGATATCCCAAAGAGGTGCAGTCATGAGAGAAGGTTCCAGTGTAGAAAGAAATAGATTTTTCTCTTGCACAAGAATGAAATTAATTGAAAAGAAATTGCAGTGAAGCATGTGTACAGTAATTTAATGATGTATCTCTGTTATTGTATCTCTAAAAGTAGTGTTTCTTGCAACCGTGATGTTTTGTACTTTGTAATTTGTAACTTCTCAGAATTGGGGTCCTAATCACCTTTTGATGTGCACTGTGTTAGTTTTTAAATGCTTCACACTTGCAGATTTCTAAATTCAAAGTTTGTTTGTAAAATCATTTTATTCTGAAGATTTCCTCTCCCTGCAGTGCCCTCACCCCCTGCCTGGAGAATTCAGTTGAGGTTAATACAGAGTTGCAATGTGTATTATGTGAGCTAATAAGTTTAAAGTCCCAGTTAGAGGATGGCTTAAAATGTTCTATGCTCCATTTAACATGAGTTGTAAAACCTCAGGGGTAAGGTAAACTTGAGCATGGAGCTCATTTTATGGCTTTTGAAATTTGGACATAGCATTTTGAGTTACTGTTTTTGTAGGCAGACAAACCTTAAAAAGCCTGAGATGTGTTTCCTTCTGCAAACTTGTCCTGTTCAGGAAGCATTCTATGGAGATAGTTACACTGACCATAAAAGCAATTGGTTTATGAAGCAAATAATCCTTGTAATTCAAAGTTTTAAACTGGTTTACTCTTTTCTTTAATGTTCATAGATCTGTACTGTAATTTATTTAAATTTAAATTGGGAAATTTAATAACTTAACTTCCTGTCTTCCAGCTCATCAGTGGAAATACAGACAGTGTTATCATGCAGACAGCAGCTCAAGAATCCCCAATTTCCTGCTGTTGCTTAAGTGAAGATCTTAAATTTGCAGCTTTTGGACAGGAGAGTGGAACAATAAAGGTATTAAACTCTAAATTTGATTTTTAAAAATAGTAGGAAAACACATTTTTTTTAAATGTGACTGTACATTAACATAATTCAACATTATACTTTAAAATACTTTAAAATTTTTCATTTGTGAATGGTACCTAAATGACAGCAATTTAAAGGTAGTGTTAATAAGGTAACTCTGAATTTCTTTTTACCAAGGAGTAAGCCAGTATGAATTCTCGATTGTTCCAATCCATGGACTGAAAATCATGTATTTATAATCTCCTGTTATTTAAAAAGGAAATTGCATGTTCTTTTCTTCCTTTCCCTCAAGTATGTAAAATATTCATTGCATTCTTCATTGTAAAGGTGTTACAGCTGTTGGATGGGAAAGTCCTGAAGTCCCAGGAGGCCTACAGGACATCCGTGCAGCATTGTCGATTTACACCTGATTGTCAGACTCTCATCGCAAGTGCTCATGACTCAGTTATACAGGTTTGGAAGAAATTGAAAGAACATTGTCATAACTTCCTTATAATTTATTTAAAAAGATCTTTTATACTACAGCTAATGTAAACTCAGTAAATGACTATTCTGTATTTCTTCATCTTGGGACAAAGGACTGTAGAACTGTAGCCTCTATTTATACCTTTTGTGATAACAAATATTACACAATTTCTGGTTTTAATGCTGTGGCTGCTAGAAAGGCACCAAGTCCTTTGAGATGGCTGAGAGGGACATCAATTTTTCAAACAAGATAACAGTTCTAATTGCCTAAGTGAAGGTTTTGGGGGTGTGACCTGGAACTGGCTATATATGATAGGTCTGTCATTGGGCTTCCTTATGCCATCTAAAGGAATGAGGTAAAAAGACCTGTCTCTGAGCAGGCTGGTGTGTCCATCTAGTCCAGTACAGTGCTGAATACAGCTGCTAGCTTGAAATAGAATTGCTGCAGCAGTGTAGTCTCAAATGACCTCTTGTCTCTCAGCAAGATAGGTTGGCTCTGGAGAAGTGTTCTGGCATGTGTGTGTTAGCATCTCAGCTCACCGCAGCGATGCGCTTTTGAAGTGAATGTCCTGGTCTTTTACTTGTGCTTTGGTTTGTGCTGCAGACCAGTTGCAGGCGTGTTGACAGGATTCTCCAACTAAAGCACTGCTCCAGCTTCTGACAACTTCTTAGTCTAGACAATCAAACCTGAGCTGGCTTGCAGTAAAACATCAAAACCTGTGGGAGCACTGTTTCGCTCACCAAATTTGTTCCAGCCTCAGTGTTCTACCTACTTGCTGTTATAGGTATAACCTATGCAGCATCCCACTTCACTGTTTGTCTTGATCTCATGCTAGCTTGAGTGTAGTTAGTTAAGGACTACAGACAGCTCTCCTGTTGACTGGCTTTTGGAGCCTTCCTTCAGGTCTAATGTGGGTAGCTTTTCTTCTGGGTTCTCAGCTCCTTCTAGCGGACAGTGCCCCCAGGATTGGCACTGAGCTGCTCAGCTTTCTGTTCTTTGATGCAGAAAAGGTATTGATTTGGAAACAGTGAAATCATTAAATTAAATTGATGCTTAATAGGATCTGTAAAATAGAATGACACTTCTTCAGTTCTCAGTGATTAGTTGAATTAAAAATAGAAGGGTCATTTTGTTATTTAAAAATGCAAAACAAAATGGCATTTCATTAAGAATACACTTTATAAAAGAAAGTCAGTTTAAGTATAGAAAACATGAGGTCTGCCAGATGATGGAAGTTGGTTTGTTCCTATAATCAGAGGTTTAAAACCCGAAACTTCCAGGGTGCCCAGAAAGTGATTGTTTTGCTTTTTCTTTTTAAATTGCTGGTAAATTTTAAGCATCACATTCACTTTGAAAATCAGATTATGTGCGTATTACAGGGAAGTTTATCATAGTATTCCATCCTCAGTCTTCAGCACCTCTACTATGAGTATCTTCAATATCTAAACTTTTAATTAGTGGCCACCTCCATAAAAACTTATTAGTATTTTTATGACTTAAAAATCAATCAGTTAATTCTTTATATGTTTGCCATTATTTTTTTTTTAAAACGTATTCCATCTTTTATGATTAGGTCTGGAATTGGCAGTTGAATGAATGTATTTTTTTAAGAGGGCACAATGAAGCAATCAAGGATTTCAGACTTTTGGAAAACTCAAAACTTCTTTCTTGGTCATTTGATGGAACCGTTAAGGTAAAGAAAAGGTTATGAATTGACAAATCACATAAAATACGTTTTAGTGTAACATCTGATATTTCTTGCACTTTGTGTGGACACATGTTTTGTTGACTTGATCCTAAAGTGCAAGCTGACTTTTAAGATATATTTTGCATTTTCTATTTCCAGTAAGATTTATACTCTTGTATTTTAGCTATACCAGTAAGTATAGCAAAATGTTGGGCTTATTAAAACCATGTAGCTGAGTTTAATCTTCTGTATATTGTTGTGCAAGATGCAGGTTTTTTAAAAACTTTTTCCAGTGTTGCAAAAGTAAAGTCTCTTTCCTGTATATTTGGCAGGTTTGGAATATCACTACTGGAAACACAGAAAAAAATTTTGCATGCCATGGAGGTGCTGTTCTTTCCTGTGCTGTTTCACCTGATGGTAGTAAATTTTCATCTGCTTCTGCTGACAAAACTGCAAAGGTTGGTTACTTTCTGTACAAAGATAAAAATGGTGCCTTATTTGTTCTGAAATGTATGCTATATTTTTTTTTTTTATTAAGTAACTAGTGATTAATTAAGTCACACTAGTATTAAATTTCCTGTACTTGTGAACATGTTTCTAAAGCTGTTAGTCATAATTGAATGTCACCATCCTGGTGACAAACAAAATGCATGTTTAACGCACAGATTTGTGCAGAACACTGTTTAGCTCCTCCTGTTGATTTGTTAATAGCCTGGCATTCTTCATCTGGCAACCTGAGTTAAGAAACACTCCTGAAGCCTCCAGTGACAGTGCTGTCTGTAGTTTCTGGTATTCCTGTTTAGAAGCATGATGCAGAAAGAAATGAACTGTCTATTATTCTGAGGGTGCCCCATTAAATTTTTTTTAAAGCATTAATCCTTTTTCTATGAACAGCTTTAAACTTTCTAAGAAAAGGAATCAGTTTCATTAAAGAATGTATTCCAAGGGAAAAAAAATACACTTGCAGTTGGTTCAGTAATGTGTAATAAATGCATTCTTGTGTGAACCAGGTAATACAAAGAAACCAGACTACACTATAATAGGTACATACAAACACACACATGTATGCATATACACAAAAAATCTTATGTACATTTGAATTTTAAGGTCTTTTTACAAAGAAGTCATAACTGTGTGTTCACTTTTTCACTCTTCTGTAATGTTTTCTGTTTAGATATGGAACTTTGAAAGCTCATCTGTCCTTCATGAGCTGAAAGGTCACGAAGCCTGTGTGCGATGCTGTACTTTCTCTCCTAATAACAAATTGTTGGCCACTGGAGATGACAAAGGAGAAATAAGGGTATTGCTTTCACCTTGCTGTTTGTTTTATCATTTGATTGGCAGTTCACAGGTGATAGAGTTCTCATAGTTAGTGTTTGTCACAGATGAAAGGTGTTTGACGTGGTTACAATTAGTCAGTCCAAATTTTATTAATAGTAGGAGGTAAATTAAAACTTAAAGTTTAGCAATACTTTATGGTTGACTAATTTTAAAGATTTACAAGTGATTCAGTAAAACACAATCAAAAAAGCAGTTTAATTACAGATTCAAAGATGACAAGGCTCACACTATGAGGTATCTTAAAGTGTGTATGTATAAAAGAAATATATATATAAAGCCAGAAAATGTAATACAGATACAGACAGACAAATACTTGTGCTCAGGAATGTATGTCACCCTCATTTGTAAATGGAAATTTTATATGGTTAAATACATATGTAAGTAGAGAAGTGGCTGAAGGAAGCTAGTTTATAGTTAGGATTCCCCTCTTTTGAGTAGAGAGTGAAAACTCTGCAGTGCATTGACATTCCTCATTGGGCAACAAATGAGACTAGAGAAGGCTGGCTTCACCCTGGTGGGTGACTCTTGCAAAGTTTGTCCCTGAGAAGTGTCTCAGCTTGGGGTGAGGTACCTGTCACAGCCTGCTCTCATCCAGGAACGCTCCAAGGGGTCTCAGAATTGCTATTTAGAAGGTCTGAGATACTTGACTTTTGTCAGGTACTTTTCTACTTCAGCCCAGCTGAGATGATGAAATATTTTGGTACTTTCCTCCTGTTGTGAGACTTGGAACCTTTCTGGTACCCCCCTTTTTGGGCCGTGTCTTAAGCACAGGTGTACTGGGTTGTTTGGGGTGATTGATTATCACTATTGCTCCCAAGTAATGAGGGAACAAGAATGCTGTCATTCAAGCATGGATGTACCAGACTGTTCCTGTTACCAAGGAAGCAAGAACCAGGCACATTTAAGGGGTGCCATAACGCTCTGGTGTGCCACTTAGGTATGTGGCCCAGAAAAACGGGGAGAGATTGCACCAAGTACCAAGCAGCTCAAGAGAGGGGGAGTTGTGCCACCTCCATATTCTGCATGTCTAATTCATGAGCATTGTGGTGAATATCAGGGAGTTGAAAAGAGTGGTGTGCCACATGAGACAGTAGTGTGCAACCATGTTGATAGATTTATGTTCCATGAATGCTGAGGAACTGATGTGACATAGTCCTAAGAGGATAATCCATTTTTTTTGATTATTCTGTCACTTCAAGTACAATGCTTATTTACAAAAGTGTTTTTTTCCTCTAGTATAGAAAAACACATTTCAGATCTCCATACTGAGATTTTTCCCCCCCTTTTAAATTTACTTATATATGTAATCTTTTCTCTTCTTCAGATTTGGGACGTTATAACAGGTGCATTACTTCACTTCTGCTCCCCAGCTACTGTAGAGGAAGGAGAACCAACACATGGTGGTTGGGTTACAGACCTCTCATTTTCTCCTGACAGCAAAATGCTTGTGTCATCTGGAGGCTATCTTAAGGTAAGCCTTCAAATATCCTAACATACCTAATTAAATGGCAATACTCTGATAATTCAAAAAGAAAAGGTGAAATAATTCAAAGAAACAAACCTGGAAAGTGTTACTTCAGACAGAACTGTTCCATTTTCGTGACTCTAGCACTTTTCATTTCTTTCCTTCTGAAACCTGAACCCCCCTGAAAAGGTCTATGAAGAATTCAGACTTTAGACTTGGAGTTTGGTTTTGAACTCCATATATGCAATTTTTATTAGTTTCAGAATTTTATGAGCAACATACTTCATTAATATATTTAATAACGAAGATCCCTGACACTTTTCTCTGCCTTAATATCCACTGAGTTTCAGCAGCATTTGTGCTCTTTATAATGAGCAGAAAATTGCTCTGTCAGCCTTTTTTTTTAAAGATATTGAAATTTATTTTTTTTCATAAAGAGAAATTCAGAAGTAATTGCAAGTGGTAATTTTCTGCTTTGAAAGACATTCTCTAAGCAGTCTTTGGAAGCAGGTGTGTTGAAACTGAGGAAATCAGTGTTTTCATCAGTCTTTCATTAGTTCAGGTATCTACTGGTTACGATCTCTGTATGTCTGTGAAATGAAAGGTTGTGGAGCTCTTGTCTCCCAGAATGCTGGAGGTTTGTTGATTGTTGGCTAACGTTTAGCTGTTGTATGTGCTACCAGACTACTTCTGCCAGTATCCATTTCAAAAAAAAAAAAAGGATTTTCATTTTTCTTATGAGTCTTATAATGGTCCTAAACACTTTCTGCTTAAGCTTGCTCATATTTTTATTTTTAATTCTGCCTCTTTGGGAAAAGCAGTTAAGTGGGGTCACCATGTTTTATAGAATTTATTCTAAACTTCAGCTAACTGAAAACATGTTGTATTTTATAGTGGTGGAATGTAACTACTGGAGAATCCTTACAAACCTTCTACACGAATGGAACAAACCTCAAGTCGATACACGTGTCCCCTAATTTCAGAGTGTACGTGACTGTTGATAATCTTGGTATTCTTTATGTATTACAGAAGCTGTGATTGGTTGTGCTGAGGAACACTGCAAAGATAATGAATTTCTTTTTTTTAGGCTGGAAACAAAATTTTGCTAAATGTTTCCCTGGCACTCATTAAGCTGTGAATGATATTTCATTGTTGTATTCACAGTGTTTTCATGTGTATTTATGTACACTTATGCATGTTTACTCAGATGAGCATGCGTTTAATCTTGGTTTTAATAAGCATTATCATAACATTAAGTCTTGATTTACATCTTAAACACGTTGCTTCCCATTTTGTAAGAAAATTGTATTAAGATTTATTCAAATTAGTTGGAATTAATGTTAACAGTGAAGAAATAATAGGACTATGGTGCTTTGAAATTGTACATTGTGCTAAGGCTGACGGCTCGCTGCGCTCTAGCCATGAACACAACTGTCTTGGTGCCTGTTGTTGAAAACAAATCAAGTAGCTGTTCAGTTCACAGCACCACTGTGGGGTTCCCACTGTGGGGTAAGAACCTCCATGCTTCTAACCTCGTGGAGATAAGGTGCATTGTGACACAGAAGAGCTACTCTCATTACGGGGAGCATCTTGAGCCTCGTTTTCTCAAGGCAAAATCTGAAAGTGCATTTGAAGTGAAAGAGATGGTACCACATTTCCAGTGAAAGGCTGACCACAGCTAACCAGCTAATTGAGGATGACAATTATTTGAAAGCTGTATATTGAAAAAATATAAGGAGGTGTGATTTTTAGTTATTTTTTCCTTTTGGATTTAGCATCCAGTTTATACTATGGGATATTTGATTGTCCTCAGCTTTGTTTACGATGGGATTCTATGCACAGGGATCCCTTACTAGTAATATGTGATTTTTCTCTCTAGTTTTTTTTAAGTTATTTTGTATTTTTTGCAGCCTATTTATAATTCAAGTTGAAATTTTGAACTTTTTGTACTAATTATACTTGCCATATCTTTTGTGAATGAGAAGATAGCAGCTTTTCTTAGGTACATAGTAAGTCTTGTTCTAGTAAATTATGTCTCAACTGCTCTGAGCAACAGCACAAGCATTAATACCACAATTGTCATATTTTTGTAATGGCAGTAGGACACTCCATATAAGTACTTCATTTGTAAAAATGATAATAATGAAACCCTTTGTCCCTCACTTTTAATATTTTGTGTGTGTTTCAGAAGTTTTAATATACAGCCTTAGTATTTTCCTGGTTTTGACAATTGCCAGTTTTTCTTTAACTTGAAACTCCACCATTTCTAAGGTGCTATGGAATACGGGTCAGTATAATCAAGGTACTGCTGGCAGATATATAAAGAAAAGATATTAAACAGAAAAAAAAACACGTGGTTTTGTATCCTAAATATGTACAGCATTCAATAAAGATAATGTGGACAACATTGGCTGAAGTTGTAAATGAATTTGAATTCATGAGTGGGGGTTTTGGTTTTGTTTTTTTACTAGTGGGAGGGGGAGCACTTCCTCTTTTATTGCCTTTTTATTGTGGTTTTATTTCCAATCTAAATACACTGTGGCTTTACAAATTACATGTAAAAAATACTTTGACAAATAGGCAGTGGTATTGCATATCCTCTTCTCAGTGATGTCCAGTGACAGGACAAGGGGCAACAGGTGTAAGCTGGAACACAGGAAGTTCCCTCTCAATATGAGGGAAAAACTTTTTCACTGTGAGGGTGACAGAGCACAGGAACAGACTGCCCAGAGAGGTCGTGGAGTCTTCCTTCTCTGGAAACATAGGGAGGTGGCTCTAAGTCTCTGTAGCAGAGGTCAAAGATGAGAAACACTGTCTGGATGTGTACTTGTGTGACCTAATCTAGGTGGATCCTGCTCTGGTTTGGGGGCTGGACTAGATGATCTTTCCAACCCCTAACATTCTGTGATTCTGTGATATGAGGATGGAGGAAAAAGTGGGGGAAGGGCGGGAAAGAGCGAAACTGAAGTCTTGGACTGTGTTCTCTAGTCTTCAGGGCAGAGTTGCTTCTACTGTCTAGCTTGTACAGAACTTCACCTAGTAGCTGGAGATTGAAGGAGCAGGCAGTGGCTCTCAGCCAGTGTCCCTTGGCTGTGGAGGCACAGGACTGTGGTGGTCTGAACTTGGACACACAACTAGGTAAAAAGATCCAGGATAAATGTTTCATGTGAGGAACCAGGGCAGAAAGCTGTCTTTTTGTGACAGTGCTGTTGAAACTGCTGCTAGGAAAAACTGATGGTGGTTCAGTGCAGAAAAGTGAATGAACAGAGTTCATAGGCAATTTCAGTTTTGAAGCAAATAGCACAAAACCTTGAAGAAGTGCAAGATAAATTGTGCATCCTTGAATTACTCATGACACCACAGCAGCATCGCACCTGTTGCTGGAACCCAAAAAGTTGTGCTTGGGAGGAGGTGGTGTTTCTAGGGTGGGGATGGTTGCATTCATGTGCAAATCTATGAAGGTGGCTCTAAGTCTCTGTAGCAGAGGTCACAGATGAGAAACAGCGCTGAGAACATCTGAAGAGCCAAAGAATAGATGTGATTTGCAGGAAGAGGATGGCAAAACTTAAACAAAAGGTTGCTAAAATAGAGGCCAACCACAACAGTGAGGCCTTTAAAATATTGAAGAAGGTTAGGGCAGTTTACCATAATAAATAATAAAGTCCTGCTGTGTCATCAGATGTAGCTGTTCTCTTTGATGTTAGATGTATTTTAAAGGAAACAAAAGAAAGTTGGGCCAGAAGCAATTTTTATGCAGATTGAACATTAATGCTTCCATTATCTCTCATAATTCTGGATCAAATTGAATCAGCCTGCATTCAAATTTAACTAATGAGCATTGCAGATTTTATCTAGTTCTTTAACTGGAATTACATGCTGTTGTGTAAACAATTTTTAGGTACACTTCCTATTAATGATGCCTATCAGCTTCAGTAGAAGTTTTGATTCTCTTCATTTTTACAGACCTTTGCTCCTTTGCAAATCTTTTTCGTCTTTTTTAATGTTTTGTTTTCCTCCCTTTGTATTAACAAGGACTTGTACCCCCATGCAATGCAGCTGCTGTAAAGAATGCTTTGCATTGCCTTGAGTTGTAACCGTTCCTTTTAAGACAGGCTTCCCCTCCCAGCTCTCTCATCTCATGCAGTTGTTTGAAGTTGAACTATGCAGTCATGGCAGGAGGTTTTCCAAAGTAAAGGTTTATAGATCTCTTGTAGCATTGGAATGCGTGGGTAGAGCTGGACCTGGCAACCTGTTGGCAGCAGAGGAACATCCTCCACACCAAAATTATTCTGCCTCCCCTAAACAATATGCAGTGAAACCCTCTGTTACAGAATGCAGTGCAAATTGCTGATTGGTTTTTCCCCATTTTTTTTACTTACTGAAGTCTCTCTATGGGACCTAGTTCTGCAGATTGTATCAAGCTACAACAGCTTCTGTCCCCTCATCTCTGCTCTCCTGAGGTGTTTTACAGAACCTGATGCCTTTGCAGGTTTCAGAGGAAAGGGAAGCTGAGAAAGCAGCCTGGCTTGGGTGATGTCTTCTTGGCCTCTTGGAACAGGACCTTGTAGGGAGGTCATTCTGCCCAGCTTCAAGAAGCCAGTAAATCCAGAATACTACTGGGTCACAGAGAACTCAGGTATGTTCTTACAACTGCTTACTGGGACATGAACCTCTTACACAACCTTATGGTTGCCCTTGCTCCATAGCAATTGGAGATGCCACAGCAATGCCAAGGAGAGCAGAAGTCAGCCCTGTGGCCAGGAGGTGCTTTTAGGTGTTTCCATCTGATAGCACACGCTCAGGTGTATTTGTCCACATTTTACATTCTTCCTTCTGTCTACAATCAAGACACAAATTTTTCTGGCTCATAGATAGATGGTGATGAAGATGCCCAAGAGCTCTGCGGACTTGGGACACCGTTTTTCCATCGTGGTTTCAAGAAGAGCAGAAGCTAAATGAACCCTTACGTTTGGAGAATGGGGAGTGTGCCAGGTACTCCAAACACTTCCAGTGTGATTTTTGTGCTCAATTTCACTTTGTTCTTTCAAGCTGGGAATGGGACACAATCACCAGCTCTGCCGATGTGCAACAAGATACTGAGACCAGGCTTGTTTGTGACATGAGTTCTGCCACAAAAATACAGGTTGACCTATATTTTTCAGCACTTCCAAGCTGCTATCTGTGTCTTTGCATGTCGGTGTGGGGGTATTTTTGGGGGGAGTGGAGAGAGGTGGTTTAAGGTTTCTTGGGGTTTGAGGGGATTTTTTTTCCAAATTAACTTCCTGTACGCCTTATTTCTCCAGGGCCTTTTCATGAGAAACCTTGCAACTAGATTTAAGAGAGGCCTAAACTGGGCCATCAGGGTGTGCCCTAGGAGAGCCATTGAGCTTCCAGCCTGCACGTGCCACTAGTGACAACGTCAGCACTTCCTCTGTCATCTCCTGCAGCTATACTGCTGGACTAGCTGAATGCAGAGGCGTGTGTGTGTTTATTCAGAAGGGGGAGAGAGCTAAAATACCTTGTAAGTGTTTCAGTAGGCACTTGCTCTCTTGGGGCCTGGCTGTTTACACACCAAATTAAGCTTCCTGCGCTTGTTTCCGTTTAACAAACCATACACAGTAGGTATAGCAAGTGCTCTGAGAAGACTGAGAACCACGTCCTTCAGGCTAGGAGGAATCTTGCTCTGTACTCAAGAGGGATCATCTGGGTACTTACATAGGATGCCACGATTGGACTCTGTGTTTGTGCATGGCATTTTTCTTTACTTCTGTTTGTTTCTCTGTTTCTTTGTGTCCCTCTGTGATTTATTTTTTTTTTAGCTTGGTCCAGTTTCATGTAGTAACATATAAACTCAGGTGAATTTTGCGAATCATGGTCTCTGAAATGACTCAAAATGAGGCAAAGGCAAATTTACCAACCCAGCTGGGTAAAAGTAAATACGGTGCTCTTTAGGTAAAGCACGTGTTATTCCCAAGGCATCAGTGCACACGATGTATGCTTGAAATTTAAAATATCTTCTTAAAAACGTATCTTACATTATTCACAGAGATTGGTAGCACAGCTAATCCAGAGCAGGGGTCTGTTAAAGGAAAAGGGGTGATTGTGCTGGTGCTGTTTGCACAGTGACTGACAGAAACAGTATTTCTTTTTTTAACTGTTAAGCACTTTTTGCTTTTCATTTGAAATATCAGATTGCTCTTGCAGATTCTTGCACATTGCTTTTTTTTTTGTCTAAGCCAGTTTTAGAGGCTACTTAGAACAGGATATTAAAACAATTCTGTCCTTTTTCCTTAAGAACAGAGTAGAACTTGAAAACTGCATACCTTAATCTATCTTTCCCTTTCAGAGTTGTTTTTAATCCCCCTGGCAGATTCTTGCTACGTTAAACAAGTGGAGCCATAAGAAACATTTCAGTAATCAGGCCAACTTAAAGTACTCATAAATTATCACCAGACAGCTCTAAATCTGTCATAAATTCTTACAGACTTGTTCACAGGAATGTTTATGTAATTGTAAGAAAATATAGAGAGGAAGTGAAGTCTCCTTTTTACAAGTTAAATCAACTACAGCAAGATGAAAAACACCCACACCCTTGGCTTGGATTCCTGAAAAGCAAACCTTTTATGAAACCTTCAATCGGAAATCAAATTATTAAATCAAATTCAAGGTGTAAAAATCATCAGTCTTCCAGGGGTCACTGGCTGTGCCCTCCTTGCACATCCCTTGCACCATAGGGCATCACCTCTGTCAGGGAGGCACAGATCTCAAACCACTCCAGCAAAAAAGAAAAAAAATTGGCATAGCTGGGAACATAGATGTAATGTAGGATGTCTTAAAGCTGGGAATCATTGGAAGGGGTCTGTCCTGGTTTTGGCTAGGATAGAGTTAATTTTCTTTCTGGCAGCTGGTGCAGTGCCATGTTTGGAAGTTAGGATCACAGCAGTGCTGATAACACAGGGATGTGTTTAGCTGTTGCCAAGCAGTCAAGGGCTTTTCAGCTTCTCACACTTCCCTGCTAGGTGGGAAGCACCTGAAGGTGGGGAGCACCCAAGAAGCTGGGAGGGGTCACGGCCAGGACAGCTGACCCAGGCTGCCCGAAGGGATATTCCGTACCATATGATGTCATGATCCATTTCTAACTGGGGGTGGGCTGGGGACCTGGTGCAGCAGCTGGGAGTTTTGCACAGCACTGACTTTGGGGTGATGGCTGAACTCTGAACACCTGCCTGCTGATGGGAACTAGGGAATAAATTCCTTGATTCACTTTGCTTGTGTGTGTGGGCTGAGAGGCTGGGCAGTCTGGGGTCTTGCATGGCACCTGGGGGGCAGGTCTCATGCAGCGTTGACTTCAGGTGGAGAGAAATTGTGCTGTTCAATTGTTTTGTGTATTTATTACTATTATTATCTTCCTTCCTCTGTGTGTCCTATTACACTGTATGTCTCTCAACCCATGAGTTCTTTCACCCTTCCGATTCTCTCCCCATCCTGCTCTGCAAGAGTGAGCGAGCGGCTGTGTGATGCTCAGTTGTTGGCTGGGGCTAAACAGTTACAGGGTCCAAGGAGTTACCAATCCATAAGTGTGAAAAATCCCCACCCAAAACACACCACAAAACCCTCTGTCTTAATGGACATCCCTTAAAAAGAGGTGTAAAAGCTGCAGTGAATTACAGATAAATATGTCAGGAGATGTTCATGATATTTTAGAGCATAAATTACAAGTTAAATGATAGGAGCAACTGATAGAGGTTAGTACATCAATGGAGGAAATATTGACTGATAATCAAAATAAATGAGAAGCCCTTAAACCTATGGGATTAACAAAAAGCAGCTTATTCCATTGATCAGAGTGACACAGTTGTGAAATACAATGTTAGAAAGTCAGAATATTTGGAACATATTAATCACTGGGAGAGGAGGTTTGTAATCTTAACAGAACAGGTGGCAAGGATGCATTTGTTCAAAGAAAAGAGTTTTGAGTCAGCAAGACCAAGCAACAAATAGCCAAATGTCTGAGATGGGTAAGATGAAGAGTCTTTTGGATCGCGCCTGGTAAAATTAATCAGTGTCTTGAAAAAATGAGAATTTTCTAAAGGGTTGTGAATCATGAAAACTCTAGTGTCTTGCAAGAGGTGACCAAGGCAGCTATTGACCTGCTGTCTTGAGTAAAACAGTGGAATGGCAGATTTAAGTTTATATGGAAAAGTAAAACATGCTCTGGACATTGCAGCATTTTTCTGGATATTGCTGATTGTCGTGGGTTTATGATACTGGTTCCAGCAAACATTGCTGGCAGATTTCTGTTTTGCTTGTAGTTGGGGTTGTTTTGGTTTGTTTGGGTTTTATTTACCATTCCAGTGTTGATACAAGAACTTTGGTTTACTTCAGGGAATTTGATTTATTATCACACATCATTTTGATTTAAGAGAGCTTCTATTCTATAGCACTGGTGGAGAACATATTAGATGGATTAAAATATAGGTCATGTTACTGGTACAGTGTTATTAACTGCTTTTTTTCCATGATCTATAAAGCCTCTGATGATAATGCTGCAGATGATATAAATTGGCTACAGAGTGAACTGCAAGAATAGGTAGCTATCACAATACGACACGTGGCTGCTTTCAACATCCCACAGCATGGTTTGGTTATGTTACAAAGTGTAGCTTTGTCATGCACCGTGGACGTAAGAATGCCATGAAAAACATCTTGAAACTAGTTGATGGTATTGTCTGTACAGACTCTGAAGTGCTGCAGTGGTGTGTAAACAGGACATGTGGGTACATAAAAGGGATCTGTTTCAAAGGATTGAGGAACTGCTTCCTTAGTAAAACATCAGCTGGGGTGGCACATATCACAGAATCACAGAATCGCAGGGGTTGGAAGGGACCTCCAGAGATCATCGGGTCCAACCACCCTGCCAAAGCAGCTCCCTAGAACAGGTTGCACAGGAGGCATCCAGACGGGTCTTGAATATCTCCAGAGAAGGGAGACCCCACAACCCCCCTGGGCAGCCTGTCCCAGGGCTCTGTCACCCTCACTGTGAAAAAGTTCTTCGCATGTTGGTGCGGAACTTCCTGTGCTCCAACTTGCAGCCATTGCCCCTTGTCCTGTCCCCACAGACACTGAAGAGAGGCTGGTTATTTCCCCTTGTGTCCCAATATAGCTCTGGTATTTGTATTTCAGGGGCAAAAATGGATTCAACCAAAATTTAGAAGAGGATCCCACAAAAAGTGAGCCATGGGCTGGGCAAAAGTCGTGCAGTGTGAAGCCTGAGTTGAATTTGTTTTCTGAGTTGGAGAGGTGGCTGAGGAGTGGGGTGTGGGGAAGAGGCAGGACATTTCAGCCGACAAAAGAATAACAAATGCTATTGTCTGGGGGAAAAAACAACAAACCACCTTGTAAAATCATGCCAAGCAATTCTTAATTTCTACTTCTCTGCACAAAACTGAGTCTAAACAAACGTCTCAAAAACCCATTCAGTTTCTACTTAAATGCTGCAGCTGTTCTGTAGGCTTCACATGTTATGGATTGCAACAAAGCTCTTTATTCCCGTCCTCTGCATGTCTCACCTAAAAATAGGTATAGAAAGAGAGTTCCTTGTCTCAGGTCTGCATACAGGGTTTTGTTGGTCATCTGTGGATCAGGAAAAACTTCATTTTGGTATTGTATAATTTTCCCTTCAGATCTTTTCACCTTCCTTTGAGATTGGCCACTTTAGGAAGTGCAGTATTGAACATAGGTGACCTGTGCCTTCAGGTGCAACAGGTATTTTTCTTTTTACTTTCCCAGTGCAGTTTCCCTGCAGACTACATTATGTAATGACTAGACTTCTGGCTGAGGAAGAGATTTCCCCACAGTCAGATTGGCTGGGATTTTTTCCCCCCAACTTTTTATGTCTCATGGTGGTGGTGGGGGGGCATCGGTACCATTGGCTGGAATTACTGAGGCACTTCTCACCTAAGGGATTTCCTGCCACATCAGGGGCTGGGTGTAATGGTGGCACCTTAGTGGTCTCGTCTCTTTACTTCTTATAGCAGTCATCTTCATTTTCTAGGTTTAAGGTATTTGGCCCAGATAATTCGTGAAGCTTTACGTAGATATAGCTGAGTGAAATGAGATGGATGCGATAGAGTGGTGAATGGTTGTGCTGAATGATCTAATGCCTTTTCACATTAACCTCCAGTCATATACAGCATTCCCATAGACTTATGGGTTTCAGTAGATTCACGCAACGCAGAATTACTCACCTCATGTACCACTGATACCTTCCAGTCAGCACATAATAGTACAAGTATATAAAGGTACCATTGAGACAAAAAATAAAATTATCTTTGAAATTATCAGCTCAAGAAATAAGTAGTCTACCCTCATTTATATACATGAGGCTATTTTTTGCTTAGGACATGCCCAAGCCCTTAATTCTGCAACCTAGCAATGACCAATATCCGATATCAGGAGCACAAGAACGAAGACTGCACTGCGTCTAATGTCTCTTCACAATTAGTGTGGTGTGTTTCTTTTCTTCCTCATGGTGTCACTATAGGATAAAGTTGATGTTCTTTGAGTATTCTCTACACTGGAGCATATTTCCATTTCCTCTGTCTCAACTGACTTTCTGGGTTTTCTATTAGAAAAGAGATGGTGTTTAGAAAAGATGGCATTAAGTAGGCTGCCTTCAAAGTTGGACACGCTCTTTCAAATACTGACCCATCCTTAATATCGTGCATGAATTCTTTGTTTTTAAATGATTATATTAGAATAAATTTAGCGTTGGATCTGGAGAATTAGAGCAGTTCTTCCAGTGACTTGAAGGTGTAGAAATCACCACATTTAGAAACAGTAACAAAAAGGCATGTATCTTAAAGTGAAGAGAGCTTATGATGATAGGCTTTCTGTGTGTGAGGAAGAAGGCTAAGGCCCTGAGTTCCTGCCTAAGTTGCACTTACGTGGTTGCAAAGTGTTTTGAATTCAGCTTACCTGCTTGACAGAAAAAGCAGTTTTCTTTTCAAAGCTCTTGGTTGCGAGAGTAGAAAGAGAGAATTTAGTTTCGCTTACGTGCCGGTAGTGTTTTTGTCTGTCTAGTTATTACCCCTTCCCCCAGACCCACATTCTCAAAGCTATCTAGACACCCAACTTCTGTAGTGGGAAGGTGAAAGACATGGCCCTAACGAATGCATATACCTATTAAGTGGGACTGAAGAGAAATTTGCTGGTGCTATCGTACGAGAGTGGGCGCCAGGCAGGGAAGCGCTGCTTGCCATTCCTGCTTTTGGCATGTACCCTTCCGTACAGGCAAGGGACACAGGGCACTCCCCTGGTTTCCCTCTTCTGCCTCTTCAGCAGGACAGTGGTGTTTGGCTGGCTGCATTTATTCCTTGTCCTAGTGCCGACTCTGGCAGCCAGTGAACCTTGCGTGTCCATTTGGTCAGCTGAGCTTGTGGCTGCTCCAGCCTGGGCTATGACCTCAGGTGTGAAATGTCACCAGAACTGGTGTGTTCAAGTATTGGCTTGATAGTAGTATGGCCAGTTTGCTAGTTTAGCGAAGGATTCAGTTCACCTAAAGACGTGATAGAGCACTGAACAGTTACAGACCTTTTCAGTAGAAGCCTGCGCATTATCCCCTCCTCATGCTGAAAATCCTACACACGTTTCCAGCAAGTTGTAAGTCCTTTTTCTCCCCACTCTCTTCAGCTGGTCTTTTTACATGCGGTAAGATGTCCCTCCTCTTAGATAAGTCCCCACATTTAAATATTGTCTCTAATCCTTATGTCATGTCTTTCACTTACATGCTTGTCGCTGCCACGCAGTTCTTCTGTAGAGGCAATTGTTCTTTGGGCTGATAGTTGGGAGGCTGCTGAAGTTACTATTTCTAGACTGTTGCCTTGATGACATCTTAAACATCATCCTCCAGTGAAGTGTGAAGCGGGACAGCTGAACAGCACACTTTGAAAGAAATCTAGGGCAAAATTAAATGCGAGTTCCTCACGTGGCACAAGCTGCCTGTTTTAATCTAGAACGGAAGTGATAAAATATTTCACTGTTGGATGTGAAAGTGTATTAGCTATATAGCATGCTGCTTTCTTTCCAGAGAAAACCTGCTAATTCTCTTCTCCACAGTCACCATTTTAAGGTGATGACAGTGTTTGAAGCGGTGATACTGGCTTCAGGCTGCAAGACCTGTGGTTCTGCTGGAGAAACACCCTTTCATAAAATTATTGGCGGAGCACTAGTACCAGATACACAAGTGTCACCTCCTGCCAACTTTGAGCTGTAGCTCCTCTGGCTTTTAATGAACACCCAGGCCAGGTTGGAGGAATCACCACGTCCATCCTGAACAGCAACATCTGCTTTAGGAAATTCTCCACAAGACAGAGTTTCTCCAACTCTACCCTCAGGAGTTTCTTCAGTCTTTAAACCTTCTCCCAGCAGCAGGTTTTTTATCTTGCATATTGGAGTCCTTACTACCCAAATAATTCTCCAAATCCTGTCACCCACACTTACCTCATTTTGAGTCCAACTTCCTTATCTTCTCATGTCAGATGCAATCTACTTCCATATCATGTCTCCTCTTCTGCCCATTCTCCACCCCTCCCACTGTAAGGCATTATCTTGCAATGAACTCCTGGTTTTCCAGCATCCAGACACTCTGGTTTCTTCACATAGTGTCCTTGACTGCCTTTGCTTCCCTCTTTACCTTGAGCAGAGGTCAAGAATTGCAAATTTCCTCACTTTCTGATCTTTTGGAGGTGTCTGTCTTTTTCCCTTCCTTCACTTTTAAGACTGACCATTGTCCCCTTACTGCCTGTACACTTCCAGGAATCTGAATGGAAAGTCACCTTGACCAAAAAGTGATCAAGTAGTATCTGCTTTGTGTTAGTAGGATTGTAGAAGTCTCTATGGATCTGAAGAAAGGAATGTTGAATCACTGTCCCCTGCCAGAAGTGACCCCTGGGACTTCTCTCCAACTGGCTTACCCTAGCATGAGTTAGTGGGGGAAAATTTTCCCTCACATATCACAGGTTTCTGCAAATACAGGAGTGCCTTACACCCGTTAGTTCTTCTTTCACTTTCCAGTTTCAATTCATGTCTGCTGCACAGGCTCCAACTATTCACTGCCTCCCTGCATCCCAAAGCTCTTCTCTTCACACTCATTCCCTGCCCCACCGGTCTTTCATCCGCCCCATCTCTCATCAGCATTGCTTGCCATCCTCACTCTCTTTTGCCCCAGTTATCCCTCCCAGACAAGTTCAGCTGCTCATTGTGCCACCTTACCGGGTCTTTTTGATGAACCTAGAACAAATTCTTCCTGCAAGTTGCCAGTTCTTCCTGTCATTTCACTCCTTTCCCTGACATCTGCTTGGAGTTGTGCTGCAGCTCCTGTCTCATCCTTTCATTTTAGGGGTCACTCTGCTACGTAAGAGCTGCCCCAGTTTTACAGCCTAAAAAACCTGGCCACGTTGTACTTCTGGTGTCTGAAGTGAACATGTTTTAATGCAACTCCCTGCGTGAGTCCTTACAGGGTGCGATTAAATACGGCAAGGCTGCAGGTCATTAGTGCACTAAAGAACTAGTTAATTAAGGACTCTAAAGCATTCGGTATTTACCATCCATTAAAAAAGCCCAACCTCTGTTCTAAACAGAAACTGTCTCCCCAGCAGTGCCTGGGTTTGTGGGGAACAAGATCCAAAGCCCAGTGAAATGGAGGAGAGGGACTTTCACTGATCTCAGCCTCCTTTGGATCAGGCCTCTCACGTCCTTTGGCAATGACAAAACGATGCACGAAGCACTGGGACTGTACAACTTCATTTTATTTTGTGTGCTTTTATAGGATATAAATAAATGACAAAATTACAAAATTTATAACTGGAAGCCCAAGCATATTTACATGAGTATTTGTTGCAGTGAGGCTACTATTTACTGTTCTCCTATACAATTTTTCTTTTCTTTTGGTACCATATTTTTAGTGTTGGGGTTTTTTTAGTCTTTTTTTTTTTCTCCTTTTTCTTTTACTGTCAGTTGACTACGTACATATCAACAGTGAAGAGGCAAAATATGTACACGGAACTATTTTGTTCAAGTAAATTGAATACTGTATTAAAATTATGTCATCACTCAGCGCTATGATGAGGTTTAACTAAACCATATACAATTATCAGGTTTAAACCAAGTTCAATTATCCTTTTTTTTTTATTTTTTTATTTTTTGGAATTTACCAACTGATGATTCTTAACTGAAAACCTCAGCTGGATATGAAATAATAATTAAAAAAACATTAAGACAACCACACAATTTATCAATATCTCTATAATGAACTTCAAAAATGATTCACAATTTGCCTGGATAGAACAATATACGTTAAAATGTCATTCTTCTCCTATAGTGATATTTGTACTGTTATAATTTCAGTTCTACATAAATATACATCATGGTATTATACAAATACTCCACAGACATTAAAAAAATTAAAACACTCCAAAGAAAATGTAAGTAAATATTATTTAATCAAATATTAAGCAAATGCTTAACTATTTTTGTTCCATGAAAACTTTTTTATTACTTTGGAATTTTTATTCTTTTCTCACTCTTTTTTATTTAGAAAATGTTTTGCAGTAGAATTTTATCAACATTCTTCCAAACAAGCTTTCTGTGACAGAAATCTTGATAGCAAAATCCATGGGTTTGGCTTTTTTTTATTTTTATTTTTTTTAAGAACCACTGAGATTATTTTCTTTTAAAAATACCAGTAGAATTCATGGCTATAGCAATGTTGAGCTGCATAAATATATGTGGGTGTAGTAAGAACGACCATTCCGCTTTCATTCCAGACTGATCACACGGAACATCCAGTGCACTGATGCTACAACTCTTAAAATTTTCATAATGCTGCAATAGCAGTGGTTTACTTAACTTTAAAATAAACAATATTTTTTCATAATTAATCTGGCTTCCTTCCATAAATATTCATATGTTTTCCTATAGTACTTCTCTTCCATAAAAAATATCTAATAAACGTCTTCTGTGCATTATTAATACCTTTTTTTTTTTCTCTAACCATTCATAAAACTCTGATCCTTAGTTACAATGCAAGAGGTTCCTATTCTGCAGAGGATCAAAGGACACCAATGATTACATATAAAACCAGCGCACACAGAAATCAGGGTGCCTAATTTCTTGTCACTTTAATGAGTTCTTTATTCAACACAGGAATTATTAATTAATTCAGTGGTTTCACAAATACTCTATTTATTAATTCTGGTTCTATTTCAATTAAAAACTGCCGAGATTTAAATAAAAAAACCAATCAAATATTCTACCTATAGGCAGCATTAGAGTTAGTTTAGAGACCTTTTTTTTAAATCTTTTTTATTTTAAAAAGTAGAATTCCTAAAATAAGAAATCAAAGAAAGCACTGTGGCAGAGTCACAAGGGAGAACTGCGTGAAAAATAAGGTTTCTCACTCCTCTTGTGGACTGTGATTTTAAAAGTCTTCGTATAGTGTCATTCTTCTGTCAGTGCTGGAGGAAGAAGAACATCACCAGAAATGACTGTCAGCCTTTTTTTGTTTTTGTTAGTTACAAGGCCACTCATACAGTGCAGTCTTCCTCGCTGCTGGATTGAAATGTTGCCATAAAGGAAAGGCTGTGCTGTGACTGCTTGGCGTGCAAGGCACAACAGGGAACGGGGGGGGACAGTTTCATATCAGAAAATGGTAGTTTCATACTTGGTATTAATGCCTCGTTTGGCTTCTTGTCCAGGTTCAACAATCCATGGTAGATTTGCAAGAGTCTTTTGTTCAGATGGATCTATCTGCTTTAAGACAAAAAGCAAACACACGGACGGGTTACCATCTCTGTGCATAGTGTTTCTAGCACAAGTTTTTCTTCAAACAGACACAGTGCACAACTAATTCTGTACTGATGATGTCCTACAGCAACACATGAGGTGTTCTACGCTCCCATGTACCCAAGGCTGCCCTCTTTTTACTCTTAGGTCAGAGATGCGCCTACCCCCAAGACACACGGAATTAGAGAATCTTTAAGGTTGGAAAAGACCTCTAAGACCATGTCCTGGAGTGCCACATTGACATGCTTTTGGGACACCTCCAGGGAGGGTAACTCCACAACCCATCTGGGCAGCCTGTTCCAATGCCTGACCACTCTTTCAGTGAAGAATTTTTTCCTAATATCCAATGTAAACCTCCCCTGACGCGACTTGAGACCATTTCCCCATGGGGCATCAAAGTTTGTTACAGCTACGATGGACCCTGAGAAGTCCTTTTGCTACTGAGACAAGTCGTGGTCTCAGGAAATGTTCATTAAAATGTTTTGGTTGAAGGTTCTGTAGCAATGGATGACAAAGCTACAGTCATACTTTTTTTCCCTCCTCTCATCCAATAATTAAATATCAGAGAGTAGGATTTCCACTTTATAGCCAGTAAATATGATCCAGTGTGCGGTCGTTTTCCCCTTTCCCTCCCAAATCCCCTGTGCCTGTATCCTCACTTGATTTAAGAGTTTTCATATTTTTTTGAAAAGCCCTATCATAAAATAGTATTTCTCTATTGCCTATGAAGTTCAGGAGGGCGTTTTAAAGACCATCAGTATGTTGGCCCCAACATGAGATGCTTTCTTTGGAGTTTGGGATTTCAAAGAAAATATTGAAATGATACATAGAATTCTAGTTTTGGAACAGGAAGATTTGTCAAGGGTAAAAAAAATAAAAAGGGTAAGAAAATAAGTTGTTTGGTGTGACAAGGCCACTGTAAATTGATTTGGATATGTACTTTGATTTGGACACATATGCAGGGATCATGTGTGTACCAAAGAGGTTTGGTGCAGATTTTATTTCTGGCAACAAAATCAGGGAAATCCACAGAACCACCTGGTTTCAGAGGTACACGTTGGCTGCGACCCTCAGCACTTAAGCACAACACATTATAATTGACAGAACCAATTAAAAGCTCTGCAACTATTTTAAAAGACACTTGCACACCACTAGCCAAGGAACATCTGAAACTGAAGGAATCTGAAAGGAGCAGTTATGCTGCAGTGACGCAACCCTACCGCTGATGAGAAGAGGTGGCACGACCGACACACAGAGCATTTCTGACTCAACAGGTAAATTCATTTATACACCTTTCTACATATATCAGAGCTCTTAACCGTGTAGCTGAATTCTGGGATTTTTTTTTGCATGTGCTGCAGGTTTCTACTTACCACTGACTTCCGAATACTAACACGTGGTTTGGGAATAGGCTTGGAGGGTTTATTTTCAAAGCTTTCTGGGAGGGTTGAAGAATGGCCCCCTTTTCGTGCTTGTAGTGCAAGCTGATAGGCCACCTCAAACGCTTGTCCTAGTGTAAGGATGATTTCATAAGCTAAATTCTGGAACAAAACAGAAGAACAGTTATAAGTGGAGGCTGAATTATCATCAGATACATGAAGTGGGGTAGTACTGTCTAGAAAGTCATTTCTAATGTAAATAATCAAAAATCACATTGGTCATACCTTCCAAAGTCTCTGCAGTATTTGCACCTGTCATTTGATTTTGCATTGATGGAAAACAACCTAAATTACCGCAGTTGAAAATAATTACTTTGAAAAACCTTGAAAGCATTGTCTTGCTATGCATGAAAAATGAAAGCAGGCGAGTGTGTGTCATCCCTATTTAGAACCCGTACATTAACCCCTACACAGACCCTCCCAGCTCACCCCGTGTCCGCTGCTCTCAAGATCCCCACCCCTCCTTGCGCTCCTGTATGTACTTGCCATGTTGCCTGCCTTCAGACCTCCTCTGCTGACCCATCCTCTCCCTAGAGCTGTTGGCACCTTCCCTGAGCGTGCGCCTCAGGATGCTCTGTGCTGTGCTCTCACCAAACAGCATGGAGAAGAGGATGTTGCTTTGGTGTGATGCTACCAAAAAGTACACAAACAAACACTGGAAGTGAGCCCCCCGCTTCACGGACGCAGCGTGCTGACACGTTGTGCTGATGCGTGCGTGGAAGTCAGGGGTCCACTTTGGATGCGTGTTCCAAGTGCTGGGGTGACCTTCTCATGGTTTTGTTTTCTAGAGGTAGAGCGTGAACTGGCGTGCCAGAATCCTGTGGGGTGCTCGTGTGTGTGACAGAAGTCGGGCTCTTAAGACTAAGACCAGTATGGTGGCAGAACTAGAATACTCTAAGTTCTCATTGTCTATGTGGAAGAAAACCTGTTGAAAGGTTTATAAAACATGAATAAGGAACCAGGGCAAATCATATGAGAAACGGCTGAGGGAGCTGGGGATGTTTAGCCTGGAGAAGAGGAGGCTGAGGGGAGACCTTATCACCACCTAAAACTGCCTGAAGGGAGGTTGTAGAGACGTGGGCGATGGTCTCTTCAGCCAGGGGACAGGAGGTAGGACAAAGGGAAATGGCATGAAGCTGTGCCAGGGCAGGTTTAGATTGGATATTAGAAAAAAATTTTTTACTGAAAGAGTTGTCAGGGCCTGGAACAGGCTGCCCAGGGAGGTGGTTGAGTCACCATCCCTGGATGTGTTCAAAAAAAGGGTTGATGAGGTACTTAGGGATATGGTTTAGCACAGGATGGGAATGGTTGGACTTGATGATCTTCAAAGGTCTCTTCCGACCTTGTGATTCTGTGATTCTGTATAAATATATTTTCAGTAGCTTTTTATCAACTAAAAAGCAACTGTGAGTTTCAGATTTAACCTTAATTTCCAACTGCAAGTGAATTTCTACGGTATTTTCTTTTTCAGGTTTGTGGGCTTGTTTTCTGGGCTCCTACTGGAGCCTATTCCTAGGTTCCTAACTTTCCAATAACGTTCTGACCCCCTGCAGAGCAAATGCCAGCATGTGGGCTTGCCTCCTCCTGTCCTACAATCTCCTTAGAATAATTCATACATCTCTGATGCAATGCAGAAGTTACCCTCTCTGTACTGAACCTCCACAGGCCACAGTTGGAAGCAATCCTTCATTGCTTTGAAATGAGGTGATCCCTTAAAATTCCCACGTGTTTCTGATCCAACTTTAAACGAGCTATCTCTTTAGCTAGCCAAGTCTTAACTGTTGAGTTTGTTGAGTACGCTATCTGCCCTTCGCTTGTTAAAACACAGTTAGAAAGACAAGCATTCATGCCATACACTGTAGAGTCACTGTAGTCTCAAAGAAATCACCCCCCTTTGTTATCAGACATGCACTGAGATTGTGTGGCATATTTATCCCATTATAAGAGCTGCCAGCTCTGGTCTCTGTTAGGGCAGACGGAAAAGAATTGTACTCCTCCACCGGGATGTGCTCCCAGCAGTTATGGCTGCAGTTGTAACAGCCAAAGTTGTGTAGTTTCTCAAATAAAAATGTCTGCTGAATTTGATAGCAGGAGTCTCCAAATTGTCTCCCCTTTAACTTATAGATACCACCCAGGACTGAGAAATGCTGAGGATGCCTAAAGACTAAGACTATACTAAAGTGCCCAGCCTTTTAGCAGAACACTGGCTGCAGAATTAAGACCAGCAGAGTATAAATGTTAATAATGTACAGAATGATACTATTTGAAATCGAGAGCGCCTGTTAGCAGGACAAGAACACTACTCTAAGACATCTTCATCAGTGGTAGCGACAGTCAGGCAGCGTACTAGATGATCACAGGATTGTCTACAGTGGATATTATTAAGGCACAGGACAGGGTGAAGTAATGGCCTGGAGAAAAAGCAGAGTGTGATACTATTGAGAGCGAGAAAACGCGCCATCCAGGGTGGCATACAGGAAGGCCATTGACAGACAGGCCTGAAAATCCAGCTCTGAGATGAGAGTGGAGACAAGCAGAGGGTTTGTCATGAAGAGACACGGATCTAGTCTGGGTCCTGCATCTCGTCAGAAGCCACTATGATTTGTTTTCTTTTGTAGTTTGTAAAATGAGGAAAAAATAGGCCTGCCTGAAAGCCATCAGAAACAATTATTTGAAAGACAGCAAATAAAACAGAATGTTCCATCTTCTGATCAACATTTGAAATGTAAACTAAACCTTAACTTGTATGTATATTTCAAGCATTGTGTATTGCAGTAGAGCTTGGGGAAGAGAAGACTGCAACAGAGGGCAAGGAGGGCTTTAAACTGTACCTTGTAAAATATAAAAAAGCTACCTGTAAAATTGTATTTGGAAAAAAAAAAAAACCAACCCAGAACTAAGTTTGGTTCAAGGATTTTCCCAGTTGTAGTATGGGGAGAAGAATATGCGGATTGGAGGTGGTATGGATTCTTCCAGCGGCTATAAGGGAGAGATAAGACCAGGTGTCCCTTATGGATGGGGATTGAAAACCAAACCACAAAAATTGTCATGGAAACTCATCTGACAGAGCAAGGAGACTACTTGATTTTTACACGTGGCACAAAAGAAAGAAAATAGGTTTGGAAGCTGCTTAGAACAGAAGTTGTAGACCCCCTGATCATAGTAGAAAACATCAACTCTTAGAGCACACAATCAAACTCCTCAGATAGGAAGCAAAACCTTTAGGACCATGATGCTTTCGAGGCTGCTACAATCCAGTTCCTTGCTCAGTGAACATCAGTGAAGAAGAGTTAGTAAGCTAACATCATCAAGCAGCAAGTTCTGGGAGATGAGAAATTGAGGTCAGTTGCCTTGTTTGCAACCTAATGTTATAATTCAATGCCTCAGTGCAACTCTGAGTTGGATTCTTCAGCCACTTCAATTCAGCCAACCTATCACAATGGCAAATTATTCTGTTACTTTTTAACTGATTTTATTTTTACTGTGGAAGTTGCAGCAGGTACTGCTTCTTCCTTGTGCTTTCCTTCCTCTATAAAGCTATGTTGAGCCTTCAGGAATATTTTAAGAGAGAGAGGAAGATTTCTGTCTTTTGAACTATAAAAACTTAAAATGTCACTTGCAAAGTAACTTTGGAAAAAAGATAATGTTTTGCCTCTTTGGGAAAGCGCTTTTGATACAATGAAGATTTATGGGGTTTTGCTTTTAGGTGATGATTTTTTTCACCCCCTTCTTTAAGATCAGTGTCAAAGCTGGTGTTTTTTGAAGACTGATTTTACTGAAGAAGCTTTCTTTGGACTCTCACATGTGATGAGTGTGAGCTACCCATCACATCATATGTGTAACAAGGTCAGTTAGGACACCCCGTCCTATCTTAAAATCACAGCTGGCAAAACGAAACAGAGCAGACTATATGGAATCTTCACTTGAAAAATCTCAATCCAGTTCAAAATATCCATCCCCTAGGACGAAATCAGTGCTCAGTCACACTAGACTCTTCAAGGCTAAGCACAGAGGACTTCTACTGTAAAAACCTGAAAGAAGAGAAGGCTATGCACTACTAAAGGGAGTTATGAGAGATGCAGCACGTATATATTTACACTGATAAGTGTACACAAGCTTTATCCCTCCAGACCACAAAACATTTACTTTTGGGGGGATCTGGAAAGGATGTGTGTTTGTCTGCACTCTCCAATGAGTCAGCCTTTGTGCATCCAAAGGCAAGGAAGCTCAGCTCGCCAAGATGAGAGTATGATGAGAACGACTTGGCTGGTGTTTGCTTGTAACAGCTGCGGACTCCTGGGCTGCATGAGGCCTTCATGACTCCTGCAGCTTAAATTCTCATCCTGGATATAAAGCAATTGTGGATGGCAAACTCTTCTCAATCCATCCCTCTCTTCTAAAGTGTCACAGGAAAATATCATGTATGCAATGGAAGGATAGAAACGAGCCTTCAAAGTGAGCCTCTCTGGCTGCTGCAAAAGCCATTGATGTAGAACAGAGAGGAAAGCTGTGTCTGCTCATGAGCTGAAAGCTCCTTGCTACCTAAGCGTGCTCTGTCTCAAGAAGTGTGCAACTGAAGTGTTTTTACATATCCCACCTAATATGTCTCTGGATACTGCAAAGGAAAGAAGTTTTCTGTTCTGGAAACGTGAAGATGCCACGCTGGATGTACCTGGATGATCATGTGAACAGAGAAAAAAATTATGAAGTCCCCTAATCCCCAGGAAGAAGGCAATAAACAGAACTTGGAGACCTGAATGCATGCTGCTTCCTCTCTGCTAAGTATGTATACTAGCAGTTTCCAATTTTTACCCAGCTGAAGTCTGTGCAACGAAGGAATAAAGAACAGAGAAAAGAAGGAAAACGTCTTTGTGTCACGTAGAGCACCAGTCTAATCCTGGGCATGAGCAAGAGCAGAAATTGTTCCAATTTATGCCAGTTGTCTTCTATTCATAGGTACACTGAGCTGGGAGGGAATATCTGACAAAAATGACTTTAGATGCCTCCAATATATGAACCAGAATTTGATATAGGAACTGTTAGGGTGGTTCACTTCTCCAGAGGGATCCTCCACTGGTACTTTTAGAGCTGCTTTATAAGTGAATGAGAGGGAAGTGGATTTCAAATATTTTTCAATACATCTTCTCCTTTCCCCAAACCTTGTCCCCTTCAATAGCCTTTAATCAAGTCTGATGGTTTTGCAATTTTCATTACAAAATTTTAACTCTGAGTAGAGCAGTCACATGTCCAGTCACTCGGAATAGTAAGTATCAGCAATGCTGGCAGTTGACATGTCTCTACACTAAAATCTTTTCCCATCTGCAAAAAAAAAAAATGTTCTTGACATTTCCTGAGGAACTAAAGGACCTAAGAGAGTGATTTTTTTTTAAACCATTGTATATATTGTATTACCATAACATATAAGATTTAAGATGCATCATTTTTACACATTTATTATGGATTTCTACCATTTTAAGCCTTTTTTTTCTTAACATGATTTGACTTCTACCTATTGACAAATGGGTAGAGCTGTTTCTATTACCAAACTGTAAGTGCTAGACTTTAAATAGCAAAAGTAATTTATTGCATGCTTGTGTTCTGAATAGCACTCTACTTTTATGGAACTTGTAACTGCATCAGGAATGCTAGATCCTGAGAAATAAAACAATACCAAACGAGGATATTTGAGTGGGTAACACCCCGCCGAGGATTGTGTTGCAGGAGAAGACTAAGTTAAGACAGTTGGACATTAAAGTTTCTGTATTACTTAGAATAGCCATTTAAAGTGCTTGGGGTATTAAATGCTTCACCTAAGGTATGGGAAGTGAGCAAAATGTTGTAATTATTTCTGGATTGCTATTCTTGCCTTGCCAAGCGAGGAGAAAATGAACTTCATTTGCTGTACCTGGGTCTGTGTTTGTGCTTGATTATCAAACTTACAAATGAAACTGAGGTACTGTGAAACCATTAAGAAGTATTTAAATGGTCAGGAGAAATAACCACCTCCCTCATTAGTCTACTTTCAGTTAATTATCATTAAAATCTATATAATGTAACATCTTGTTGACTGTAGTTTACCTATTTTTAACACAGATTTTCGAAGTTTCTTTCCTACTTTCTTTGGACATTAAAATGTCAGCAGAGAAGTTAAACAAAAGCCCTGAACCCAAAAGCTAAAATTCCTTCTAACTCCTGTACATTTTGTTATTTAAACTCTCCTGCATACTATGGCTCTGCAATGTCAACCATTTCCCCAGTCACAACTAAAAAGTCTCAGTTCAGACTATTTTTTTTATTTCACTTACTTATATTAAAGTAAGTATGTTTCAAGAATTCGTACATGTTATACTGTATTAAATGCATTTTTCCTTGAATTATTTTCAAGTTTTAATAGCATCTGAAATCTCTCTTGTCCCTAACTGAAAGGGCAAGTATACCTGGAAGAGCTGGACAATAAGTTCTCTTAGTTCTAAAAGTTAGAGACATTACTTATTACACCAAATTTAGTTAAAGTAGCATGACTGCTTAATTGACATGTATTCATGATCTCTTGAAACACTAGTAGTCCATGCATCACCACCTGAGAAGCATAAGTATAGGAAGAACTTATCAAATTTCCACAAAATAGCAGGAGTTGTAAGGAATTTTTTTGGCTAAAATAACATTTTTGAGACTTTTAGACAAGAAGACTGTAACAAAGAAGTAAGAATTAAAGCATTAATTTGCCATTTTCAAAATAAAGGCAATCTTTCTTAAAAAGTAAAGGTGCTGCTAAACTAAAACTTCCCCAAATGCTGTAGCTGCATCTGTTAAGCTAAAACTCCCACTGACATGACAGAGAGCAGAGCAGAGGGGCCACCTAATAATAATATTACTAATGCTACTAACAACAACCATCACCACCACCATCTGTTGACAGTTAGAGGGGTAACTTTGAACACAGGAACACAGAAAGGACAATGCTCTGCATGGATCTCTGTTCTCACAGATGTTTACGATCTTTTGGGTTCAGAGTGGTAGCCAAATATTCCTACAACCTCTTCAGACAGGCAGTAGGCTACCTGTGGGGTCTCTTGTCAGATCTGTGTTTCAGTTCTTTGGTTAAATTGAACATGAAACTTTTCATGCAATGTCTGCATATTTGCAGAGGAAGCTTCTCTCTTACAATTTGTCCCATATAATGTCAAAAAGTCTAAACGATATTTAGAGAGATATTTGAGTTTTGGGGACTGATCCTGCTTAACACTGAAACACTAAAAGCCATCGAGCAGCAGGGTAAGAAGTCTGAAGAAATCACTTCTGGTGATGACCTCTGATGCAAAAAGCAGCCCACATCTACTTCTTGAAGGTGGGATGTGTCGAGGCTCAAAGGACCCCCAAAAGCGAGTGTCCAACCCTCTCACCTGTTGTTGGCCAGCAGGGTAAAAGCCCGAAGTCTGGACTACACAGCAAACAATGCAGGACACTGCTCCTGAGCTGACCCCTTAGCAGGATTGAGTGCTGCACATAATGTGCACTGATCCAGTTCTGGTTCGTTCAATTGGCGTGCGCTGAGGTTTCAGAGGAGGGCAGCTAAGCCTGCTTGCTACTAATGTCTCAGAAGGCTATTGCTTAGGTCAGGAGAATTACATGCTAAGGCTTGTATGCAAAGCTGCTCGCTAAGTTTCTGGTTTACAGCTGAGATCACAGATGTGAGTTATTTCAGACAGGAAATGAGATGGTATCAAAGAAAATCTTTGCTCTTCTCCAGAAGCGTTCTTTTACTAGATTAGCTTCTTCATGTGGTAAATGAGTAATACCTTCCATTAATCACCATATACCCTCAAAACGTTTTAACAGAATTAAAGAACTGTCACGATTAGAAAGAACTATTAAACAAAGTATCTTCTGTACACTGACCACATCAAACGCAGTGAATACATGGCAGTAGTGGTGATTAGTCTTCAAGTCTTTAGTGATGTACGCAAATGTAGAAAGGTCTTCGGGGTCTTGTGCAGCACAGGAAATGTTACGGATTTCATGTTCAGCAATAATATTCTGTTTAAAGAAAACATTGTCAATTAATTTAGGAATTAAAGGTAAACAGAGTCATAGAAGATGTGAGCTTAGATTTGCATTATGTTCATCTGCTGTGCTGAAGTATTTCAGAAGTTTCTTAATGAGAAAAGATTTAATACACCCCCACATGTGACCTTAGACAGGTCATTGGAATTTTGACCATCTCCAATGATAGCTGAAACTGCCACTGCTCTGGTAAGGAACAAAGACATCCTAAAGCCTTCTCTAGGAGACCGCTTGGGTCTTGTACAGTTTATTCACCTTCCTATGACATAGAGACATCTTTCCATGCATACAGATGTAACTACAATTTCAAAGCACTATATGCATTGTATGACGCTGCTGGTTTTCTGTATCACAACTGCTATGTGACACTGTTTCAGCCTACTGATAAGACAGGATCTAATGAAACCCACCAGGCTCAACATCCGCGGGTTTTCTTGCACGTGGTGTTACACAGATTTCAGCTATATTTGTTCAAGAGGAAAAACAAACCCAAACACCACAGCACTTATTATTGAAACCCTGTACTCTTGAAAAGCTTCTGCTTAGTAAAAAAAATGTAACTACAGGAGGATCTGGCAATTTTTCTCCACAACAGCATCCTGTAAGAGAGATTGTAGGAAAAAACGAAACCATTCATGCACCGAGCAACACTACTTGCAGCAGCCAATGTAAGCTACAGCACACTACTGAGGTACAGGTGGGGCATGTCTCTCTGATGAAATAAATTAAAAGAAAAAAAGCTGTCTTAAAGCTTTGGAGAAAATTATGAATATTCATTACATAAATTGCTGGTATGTAATTATTGTGTTCAGGCCAAAGGAACCATGAAGCCAGAGAAGAAGATACTGCGGAGTGGCTTATGATTAGGCCTTGCTTCAGCAACACGCGCGTTTCAAATGATTTATTTAAACAGAAAGATGATTCACTGAATACAAATTTACTCAGCAGTTAGTTTACACGCTATTCTGAATTGTGGCCCCACTGGCTGTAGCTTCAGCTTTTCCACAAAACCCCCAAATGAATAAGGCTGCTGCAGCATGACATCTCTGTTGCACCACAGGGCACGTGACACCTGTAGTGTCCCAGTCCGTCGCAGAGCCAGTTTGCTCACGCATCTGAGCATCTCTGGTTTTCCCTCACACTTGTCTTTTCCTTCCCACCTCCTCTCCTCCCCCTCTTTTTTTCTTTTTCTTTTTTTTTTTTTTAAGAACAGGAAATATATGCAACTAAATCGCTGAAGATGTTTTGCCATATCTTCTTTCATTCGCTAAGTGGCAACTTTCCCCCCTGCATGTAGGTGTCAAGTTTTCAAAAAGACGTATTAATGCATCTAATTGAAATCATGGCTTAGGAAAAATCTTAATAAAAAGCATTCTAAATTTCAAATTATGGAAAAACCAAGATAACGAAGAAATGAAATAAGCCTCTTAAACTGTTGCAACATACTTGATTATTTCTGTTTAATGCATTATTCATAAAAATGACAAAACCAGTACTTAAGTCTCACTATATGCCAATTTATAATGACATGTATAATCTCTGCTTAACAATCATTGGCTTTTTATGTTACTTTAAGCATTTTATTTTCTTTGTTCTCTAACTGATAACTTTTACCCTCAATAAAGATTTCGATGAGAATTACAATTATACCAAACCCAGGGATTTAGATATCCACAGATAAAGCCGTAATATACCGTCATAGATGTCGCATCGGCGACACCGCAGTTTAAAAAGCAGAAGGAATTAAAGCTCGGAGGGTCTTAAAATCATGTGAAATATTGATGCCAAATCATGAGCCACAAAGGAATCATCACCTGAGGTTATGCGGTGTATGTGGAAGGAGCCCAGGTGTACTGAAGCCTTTCCTAGGTGACCAGGGGCTGGCCCAGGGCTTTGCACGTTAGTCAAAACTCAGGGAGATTATTTTAATGTTTTAACTTTAAATCAGGTGAAACATATCCATAGCAAGTTTGTTTTGAGTAAAATGAGGTACACCTAAACTAAAGCTTCTGGATGAAATTTTGCTTCTCTCTAAGTTCTACAGGGTATCCTCCGTGTTCTCCTTTCAAAAATAAAACATGTTTTCAGTGCATGTGTTTACTGTTTCCTTGGGCCGCTACTCCAGCAGACCCATCGTCTTATCCTGTTAGAAATTTCAAGGCTATGAACCAGCTCACTGTTCTGGGTATGCTCCTCAGGCATTGACTGACACTGTACCGTCGGTGTTCTAAAAATTGTCACTCAGTTTGGCAAGAGCAACCTCCGGCGCTTCTCAGAAAGCAGGGAAGCTGAAAGTGGGTTCTGGTTCTGCCAAGGAAATACCTTGGAGACATGAGGTTTTTTTGCTAAGCAGCCTTCCTTTTGCTTGCCTGCCTTGTGTCAATCCCCCCTACTCCTGGCAGGAAACATCCGGGAGTTTGGGTTAGCTGTGACCCACGGGAAAACTCTGCAAGTCTGCTTTTTTCTAAGCAGCAATTTCTTTCTGGCCTCACTTCCAAAGAAATGGTGTCATGTCAAAGTGGTGTCATGCCAAGCTTCAAGGCGCCACTGAAATAGCTGCCGTGGAAGGAGGTCAGGGCCCCTTTGTCACCTGAAGCTTTGCCTGCTACGACTCGGAATACAAATCCTTAGCTTGGTGGCATAAAGGAAAAGGATGAAGAGTCATGAGAGCCGAGTTTTCAAGCACATAACTGCTAGCTATTTTTGTCATTTAAAAATATGCATTTACTGCTAAGTGGTGCCCAGCGCTGTCAACTAGAAGCTCATGTGGAAGCGGTACAAGTCTGAATAGGATCTCACCTTAGTGCTAATCTGTTTTGGGTCTTGAAGGAATTGGGTACAGCACACTGTGGACAAGGATGGTAACAACGCTCCTGGGAGAGTTGCAGGCTATTACCTGGGTTTTACAGAAGGGAAAGGCAGTGCAGATTTTGAACTGGAGAGAAAGCAATCTACCGCTTGAGAAAAAACACAGAGGATGGTGGCATTATTTACCTCCATTAAATACATCTATTGCACTACTAGGCACAAGATTTCAGAGGGACCGCTCTAGAGCCGATGCAATTTGCCAAACTTCTCTTGAGTTTCCTTCTTACATAAGATTTTATGCACTGTGCAAAGAGATACTGGGAGCTCCTTTTGTTCTCCTGATTTTTTTTCTTTTCTTTTTTTTTTTTTTTTTGGAAAGCTCAGGACTTTGCAGTTACATCCTTTACACTACAGAAGGGATTTAAGAGCTGAATCCAGCCTTATCCAAGTTAGAGTTAATAGCATTACAATGTTCTGATTTATGCCCTGCCCATCAGAAAACATAATGGAAATTAGGGCTGTAGAAGCTCAATTTTGAATCAATGGAAGAAAAAGGAGCTAACAGGAATCCCTGGCCTCTCTAGTCTGGCAAATAAGCCAGACTTGACATTAACAGTAATTTCACTGCTGTTTTTCTTTCATACCGGCTTCTAACCCTGGATACGGCTTCCAACTTCTCACAGAAGTTCATGAATCTGCTTTTGTTCCTTCACTTAAAACCCAGTTCTAGTTAAACATCTTGAAAAACTGACTGATTTGGCAAGTCTGACAGACACTGCCTTAGACGTGTTGTGGGGTCTGATTGTTCAGCAGCACAAAGCAGTTATAAACATCATTAACCTGGTCAGGTAAGCTGGGCTGTCAGATTTAGTTTTTATATTGCTTGGTGAGCGTTAGTCACGTAACAGAAAAAATATTATTATCTTCTATTCATATGCAAACATCAGGATGGACTGCATTCCTTTGCCATTTTTGACATCCGAAGAAGAGAAATACATGTATTACTTTACTCCTGTTTACAGAGCTTCTGCATTTTACTTTGGCTAAGTATTCTCTGATCTATCAATTTCTGCTTTTTTTTTTTTTTAGATGTTGGATGTATTTAAAATGTAAGAAACAAAGCACAGGGGCATTGCCACACAGGAAGATGAAAAAAATATGGAATAACAACAGTTAAGAAGCTGCTGCAGTTCAGAGAGTCAAATGGCTCGTACCAGCAAAACAACTCTTGGAGAGGCTCTGACATCTGAGAAGGACATTTAAGGCTCAGGTTTCTTAGTCTTACAATGGCCGGCCCTGCATAAAACCTTGCATCTTTATGAGACATCTTTTTTTTTGGCCAAAATTATATCAATGAATAAATATATATTTATTTTCTGCATCTTTAAGGAAGCGTACAGGAAAGAATATGGTAAAGGATTCCATAGAGGCTCCCTGCCAAACATCTTTTGTGATGTTTGCCTTTTAATGGCAGAAGGTTGGACACAATGTTCTCAAATGAGCCATTAAAGCTGCTTCACTTGTCCTCCAGACTGAGTTTCTGGAGAATGACAATAAGATTACATCCATTTCGGAGAGAAAAGATGAGGGGAAAAAAAGAGGAAATCACAAAGTGCATCTCTATCCCCTCTCTGGCCTGGTGCTTTTACAAAGCCAGTCTCACAGATATCCCTATTTGTGAGAAATAGAAGCTAATATTGAACAACTACACATACCTTATTTGTTGCATCAATAAATTTGACTCCCTTGTAAGAGACAGACAAGACAATGGTTGGCACTTTCTTCATTTGTTCTGTAGACTTCTGGAATCAAAACAAAGACATTAGACATGTGTTGCATTGCAAGAGCAGGGCTCTTTCTCTTCCTCTGACAAAATATGTAAGTTAAACAACAGGTTCTTTGTTTAATACGTTGCTTTTTCTTGAGCTGACCACGCTCTGGGCTTTCAAAATAGCTGCCTTGTAGTTACAAAACTAAAGAGAGCTTTATGGGTTGTTGTGAGGTCAGTAAAAACTCTCCTTTCTCCCAGCACGAAGGGAAGAGAATGAACTCAGTTTGTCATGCAATCAGGGTTTCCCAAAACGTGCGTGTTTAAGATGTCTACTTGATGTGCCCCATTCATTGCTGCCTCCCCTCCCCACTTCCTGCCCTTCCAACTGTAAAACCCAACAGCAGTCCTGTTTCTTTGCTGCAATTAGTTGTTATTTAGAAATACTTCGCTCTCTTGCCTTCTTGCAGCTGTATTTGTGACAAGAGCTATCCCTGCAGCCCTCCAGACCTGCCAGTCAATCTGTCAGTCCAACATTGTATCTTGTCACATCTGACCGTCTGCACTTCCTTGAGTGCAGATGCTACTGGAGCTGCTTTACACATGAATTAGCACGGAGGCTTATTCTGCATTCCCTCAGAGCCAGGTTCTGCTACCTACAGTTCATGTCTTCTTTTAGGGCTATTTTTTTTTCTTTTATCTGTGTACCTTCAATGTGATGCACACAGCAATGATATTTCCTGCCACAGCCTGGACAAATATTTGGGATATATTTAAGTTCTCTACAGGAGACCTGTTGATTAGTTTAGAGGTAAAATTTACCAAAAAAACCCCCAAGCCCCCAAAAACGAACAACCAAAAAATGGCATAATAGTTTATAGTCAACTTGAATTCTTTTAAGGCGGAAATCTTTGACAGACAAAACTATTCTGTAGGGAAGTATGGCAGATGGATAATGCAGATAAAGTTCAGAGAACACTCACTCATGGAGGTATCTGCAAACAATCACAGAGATGGAGCAAACATTTTCTTGACAGGAAAGAGCAAGTTCGGTACAGTTACAGATAAAGAAATATCAGCACATGGAATGAGAGTGTAAACACACTGAAAGGTCTAGAATTTGCACCTAGATGAACAGACTTAGCAGTGATGGTTTTGTATTCTCCAAGAAAAATAAAACGTGGAAACACAGAATGTAGCTGAAAATCTGTCTGAAAAATAGGTGATGTTAACACTACAGAGCAAAACAATAAGCTGAAAAGACAAAACCAGGGCAATCAAGTCCCCTTATCAGGTTTCCTTCCTTCAAGAAGCAAATGAGACTCCATTTTTTTGCCAGCATAAAATTCAAAGCTCCAGCTCGAGCTGTGTTCTACAATTAATGTCCTGTGCTGCGACGGCTGAAACCTCTAATTAAAGTCTCAAGGAGAGTCCCACCCACCTGCGTAATGGTGAGGACTGCTGCATCCCACCATCAAACGCCAAGAGACTCGAGACAACAGCCAAGTGTCAATTTATCCTGGAGAAAGCTTCTTTCCCCCAGAAGGCTAGGTGCTTTCAAAAACCGAAAGCTTAAACGGCAAAACATCCCAAAGAATCAACCCAAAATCTGAAGGGAGTTACCAAGCTGGCTTTTGTGTCTCTGAACTGAGAAACAGCGTCCCTTCAAAACAGCAGAGCAAGGAGGTACCTGTGTGTACGTGCACATGTGAGTCTCTGTAATAGATCCCAAATGAGGCTTTTCACAAAGTTCCATTTCAACGCACAGAAAGCATGACAGTGACTGTACAGAAGCAGCAGTACCTACATCTATCAGAATAACAGGCAATATACCCCGCATACGCTCATAGCCAGACAAAATATTCGCAAATATGACAACATCACTTTAATCATCTGGCAACCCAGCAATCATCCAACTTTTGTCCTTTCTTTCTATCCCGACAGCTACATGCAGGAGCTCTTTGTCTCCCATTTTGATTATTGTAATTATCTCCCTCCTCGCCTCCTTAGCAGTAAAATTCCTCTTCTCCTCCAACACGCTATACAAACACAGTTACCAAGTTTATTTTAGCTTTTTTTGGTCTAATTTATGTTATCTTCCATGTGCCATAAAGGTGAAGCTTCCTGTTAGCAAGGCCACGTTGTACTGACCACCTGAGAGCCCTCTTCCATCTAGCCTGTCATTTAATCATCTTCCTCATCTGCTCCACGCTCACCTGGGTTTGCCTCAAGCAGACCTGATCTTCAGTATTTAATCGAGGTCATGAACTTCCAGAAGACTCTATCTGAGTGAAACAGCTCATCAAGATACTATTAAATTATATCTGGCAAATTAGGAAATGAATCAGAGACTGATGGACATTTGTAATTTATAAAGCCATATTGTCTCAGCTGATAAGGAGCAGTGCACGTCCCTTATCAGCTTGTAAAACATACAAACCCCAGGATTTGCACAAAGGTTATTCCAGAAGACGATCGTCCAGTGTAGGAACATGATTTTGGGAGACAATTCTGCACTCCTATTCCCATTGCAACAAGCAGCTGGGCAGGGGGGTAACATCCTAGGGTATGATGCAGGGCTGTAGCGAAAACCACATGGCTCTATTCCGTCGCTAGACTCTGGGTGATGGAGTAACTGCAGTCCACCATACAATTACTATTTCCAAGCAGTTTCCAGACTTCCACAGCTCTGAGTTGTCATGGTGAGCTCATACTATTTGCTTCTTGTTCCTTTCTTTTTAATGAGGGAGGTGGCTGCCAGGATGTGTAACGTGAGTTTTCAGAGAGGCAAAATGAGTATCATTCGCTCAGACATTGTAACTGCTTTGGCTCTCAATTCTAGGACGCTGAGATGAAGTCCCACAGCTTTCATGGTCAGACATTTCACACCTCTGTGCAGGCCAAGTGGGCATCTCTCCCTGTGCCTGTGACTAGAGTCCAAGAAGAAGGTGAGACACAGGAGTCTGTATTCCCTTTCCTTGGCCTTTTCAGGTTCTAGCCACTATATCAACCCTGTGAGGACATGATGTGAGGACAAAATATTCTTGTCCATCTGGTGCCTCTACAGGAAGCATATGGATCTCAGCCAAAGTTACAGGAGCCACAGCTGAAGGCTGGCACTGGATGTCATGTGCATGTTGACATATGGCCTGATGCTCCAAGGCGTGTTCATACCATGGTAGCAGGATTAGATTTTATCTCATGTAGAAGCAATCATAGTGACAGGACCCTGTTTCTGGGCAAGTGCTCAGTAGCTTGGAACTGGTCACAGCTCCCATGAACTTCATCATTTTTGACTGCAACTTTGGCTCTTATTTTAATACACTTCTTCAGGAGAATCATCTGGATGAACAGCAAGCATATTCTAGGCTCATTGCCACTGCCTGTCTCTGATCAGCTGGTCATCTACATAAGGACAGATGTGTTTGCTCTGTCTCCTCAGGTGCACTGCCCCTGCAGTGAGGAGTCTTAATGCTGTTGAGACTTCATGACAGAGCAACTGAGCTTTGGTCCCACTTCTGAAATACTTCCCACAGGACAGGTAGATGACTATGTGAAAGCAGGCCATGTGCAACTCAAGAACCACAAAGCAGGCTTGACCGCAGTCACAGGAAGATGGAAAAAAACATCACTGGCCTAATTAAATGTGACATTTCTTCCACTTCCCAAACCTCCTGAAAGACATACAGACTCTTTTTCTGTGGAAGAAAGGATATCACAAAGAGCCTTGCCTACATTTTGATGGAGCTGCTGCAATGAAGCTGCTTCGTCCCTTCAGCACTCAGAATGGAGGTCCATCCAGAGGAAGGAGGTGGAAGGCACCTCTTACAAAGCTGCCTAGTTGTCATAGTGCGTGTTTTTACAACAAAGGTCTGGATTTAAGACGTTTCAGAATTTGCACCTGAACCCATTGCTGCCATTATGCAGGACAGTGCCAAAATGCTGTATGGCTTTGGACAGGGCTGCTCCCAGTTCCTCCTGCAACCCGGTCATAAAGGGGTGCAAGAGCAGTGGTGCCAGAGACTGGAAGAGTGAGAGAGCAAGCGTGCTTCTGGTCGTGTTCATGAATTTTCTTTAGTTTCACTGAAAAAAGCACCATTCTCACAAGCAGACTCTGAACAGATTTCCATAGGTCAGTACTACAAATTGTCCAAAGTGAGTAAAGCATCTCCACCTGCATTTTGATTTTGAATTAGCAGCTGTGCAGAACTGCTAGGTACTTATTTAGAGTCCGAATTAAACTCCAAATAATTTGGGATCCACCCAGCCAGAAAAATCAAGATAATTAACAGCGGCTTACGAGGCACAGGGCTTCACTCTAGGAATAAAGCAATATAAACTAGCTGTTTGCTTTTACAAAAGCAATATATGCAAAACCAAAACATGTAACTTAAAGGGCCCTTAATCCTTTCGAGACAGGGTTGTACTGCAATACCTTGTTCTGTGCAGAACCAAGAGCACTAAACTTACCCCTTTCGAATAGTCCTGCAGAGTACAAAACATGTTATCTCTGCGTGCACAGACACAGACACACAGACACACACACATGAGCAGGTGGGTAAGAAATTCAGGAGCACATGAAGAATGGTGTGTAAGATGCTCACCCATTAACTCGACACACTGTAGCAGGCGGTGTAATGCAGCCCACTCTCCTAATGCTTTCATCTCATCCTGCCAAGAGGAAACGGGATACAGAGGTATCCGCGCTGCCCGCTGCCATGCACTCCTATATGCATCTGTAACTGGATTACTCAGCTCTCATACAAACCCAAACTGCACTCATTTTTAGGTTTTACTGCGAATGTAATCATTCTCAATCTTGCAAATACACGGTAAAAAGACATTATTCAACTCTGCCAAGCCACTAAAAATTCCACACATAAATTCCAAGTACAAGTTTATGAGCCTGTAAAATCTTCAGATTTCATCTTGGCTTGTTACTTTTGCAAATGAATCTGCTAATTCTGTCCTATACTGTTTTTTAATAGCTACCTGAGGACTGTTGCTGGCAATTTTGCTACTCAATTATGTACTGAAATCCACTTCACTAAGAGAATCTGAACATTTTCCTATACTGGTAGCAACTATTAATTCCAAAAGGTATTAAACTGCACATTTCAAAATAGGTATTGGTACCACCTACTATCATACCCGTAAGTCTGTTAACTTATTTAAGGCTTATGAAGCCTCGTTAAACAGTTCCTTTTGAGTGAATCACTCTGACAGTATCATGCATGAGTTGAAACTGAAATAAGAAGTCAAAATTCACATTTGCCCCATTAGCTTTGAAGCCAGTTTTAAACCAGAATCTGCCTTGTAACAAATGTTTACTAAACTTCTCTCAGTCCAAAAGGCTTAAAAGTGCATCACTGACATAATTTAATACCACTTGGAATATGATAGCATCTGTAGTCCCTGTGGTACAAGACTGTTTACTTCTCTACAATTAGTGGATGCCTCCAAGCTACATCGTTAATATGAACATAGCACTGGGGATGCACCTGCAAGTCATCTGCTTGAGAACTGGAGGATTTTTGCTTTTGCAGTATCTGTACACACTCATCTGCTGCTGAAAGGGCAGCGCATCCCTCCTGCACCTTGGATTCCTTTCAGCCAGGGAGTTCAAGGTCACACAATCCTCTGAAGATGGAGGAACAGCACAATGTGGATGTGACTATGGTCTGAACATGTTTAAGACCTCCCATAACTTTTATTTTTTTTTCATTTTGAGTAACATTCATGTGCTTGTTCCACTGCAGGCCCTCCCAAAACGGTGGACACAAGTGAGACAAAGCTATGAAGCCCAATGAGAACAGACTGAGGAATCTAAATTCTCAAATACTGTAGTTGATCCTGACATGGCAGTTCCCTGGCTAGTTTCACTAGGTGGCCTATGAAGGACACTTCTACTTTTGAGGGAGGAATGAAATGGAAATTGAAAAACTGAAAGGGATTAACAGAAACAAGGAGGCTGCCACCTAGATCTAGGTCTTCCTTCTTTATATAAGAAGAAATCAGGAAGGAATGCTCCCGACCCTGCCTATTTTTAGGGAAAAAGTCAACTCTGCATCATCTACCTCTCCAAAGATAAGAGAGGCAGATTTTTTTTTCTTAAGTCAGCAAGATATTTAAACACCTGCTTTGTGAACAGATTTATGTCGCTGGTTCCCCAGAACTTTGACTTGAGATACAAGAACCTCTTTTCTACCAAGAAAACCTTTAAGAAAGATACATAACGTTCAGGAAGGTGGTAGGATACAGGAAGAGTATCTAAGTTCCCTACCACTGCAGTAAATACCTGCTTGGTTCAGACCATGCAATCGGTGTATGCAACATTATTGATTTAATGTTACAGCAAGGAAAGGGTCTACCTTGCTGCTGTGCTCATGCCAGTAGGTATAAAACCATCCTCTCCTACCTGGTCAAGGAATGCGGGTATGTAAAAGCCAGATGGAGTCTACTGTAGGGAACAAGTCTCTTCCTGGCTCCAATTAAACTTTTTTCTTTTCTTTATTTTGATGTAAACACATTCTATTCCCACTTCGTGTTCCTATGGTGATTTGAAGTGAAGGCAGTAATCTGATTGAAAACACAACTTGTAATATTTCCTATTCCACGGTGAGAAAGATGAAAGCTCTTAAGTTCTTGAAGGCACCTCTCAAATATAATTAATAAATCTATTCTGGCCAGGACAGCAAGATTTAATCTCCAAGTAGCAAAGGTCAGTTTACAGCAGGTGGGGAACGGAGATAAGGAGACAGTGCTCTTGACTGCAGAGGGACTTTGTGAGAGAAAATATCTGGAAACAAATAGGAAAGCCTAAAATATAAATCCATCCTTGGAGTGCAAATATGTGAATGGAAAAACAAAATATAATCCCTCTATTAGGCACACTTCTTGCCAAATATCCATAATTTTGGATGGCTGCAAGAGTCTGAAATCTGGGTGGGAACAAAAAGCCTGTATAACCTTGACCCCCGTGCTGAGCTCAATCTACTGCATCTGCACGATTTTCCCCAAACAAATCCATCATCATCTGCCCTGCTGGAGCATGCTGCTGCATGATGCTGAGCAGCACAGTGGATAGCCAAGAAGAGTTATTAAGACAGAGGTCCCCAGGTTTATTTTTCTTTGCTTGTTTGTTTTTACATTATAGAAGATTTAGGATCACCCTTTGGTCTGAAGCTACGAGAGGAGGAGGCTGCTGTAAGCCCCTCTGTGGAGAGAGGCAAGGGATATCTGCACAACTCTTCCCTTGAGAACCAAACCCATCAATTGCAATGACTGAAAAGTGCAGGAAGCATCTACAACTAACAGGGAGCGATCTGCAGTCAGCAGACATGTCATTTTTGTTGTTTCTCTCTGTCTATGAATGATTAAGGAAGATCAAGATACTTCTTTTTCACTGACAGGCTTCTTTCGTCCCTGTGCATCTGCTGACTGGAATACAGCCAGTGAATATCAACACTTTTTTGAGAAGCATTAGGTGAAAGACAGAAAAGCTAAAGCCTCAGTGACAGAAAAATTAGGTGCCTAATTTTCATACATTCTCCTTAAAAAGCATTAAGTGGCTGACTTGAGAAAGACTAAAAAATTGCTCAAAAGGACCTCGACACGATACAAGAGATGCACTCTTCCCCCCAACACGTTTCAGATTACAGAATGCTATAGAATTGAAAAATATAAATGGAAAAAAAAAAACAACTAAAAATGTTGCTGTGTAAAAAATCTCACTGACTCCAAAGACACTGGGTAAGTGGACAGAATTAAATACCTGAGAAGCAGTCAAATAATGTATCTAGCTTTTAACTTCTTTTTTGTACGTGGAATGTCACTTTTGGTACATTTAAAATAAAACATAACTATAGAAGAAGCCACATTTTCAACAACGACCCAGTGGGACCTAAATATACTAATGAATGTAACAGCAAAACTTCAGAATGTCTTAGGGCTACCTGGACTCCCAGTTCACAGAAACCAGCTTTCAGAACACAACCAGATGGAGAAAGTTTTGCAAAAAGATACATTTTTCTCACCAGGAAACTTACTCTAAAATAATAATCTGTTCCCATTAAGTCAATGTTTTCACTTCTGACTTGAATAGGCATATGATTAAAAGGGCTACATAGAAAGCATAGAAAGAATCCTGATTAAAACCTGTTTTATTCAAACATCTTTGCAAATAAAAAACCCTCAAACCAGAAAATAAACATTCTCATGGCACAATGGTCTCAAAAGAGAATGTGAAAAGTAAATATATATATATATATAAAAACCCCATCACTCTGTTATGCAAGTGCCCTGTTTAGCACTACAGTGCTATAGCAAGTCCACTATTGTTATAGAAAAATTGTATTTTAAATGAAACATGTTTTCAAACACTTGGGCTCTTTTTTTTTCAGGTATATAATTTAAAATTGCTAAATGTATTACTTAAATGAAAAGCTTTAAATAGCTACAAACTATTTAGAGTGACTTTTTCGATGTTAAGCTTCCTAGTTCAGTCAAATAACTTACTGAAGTTGTCATATGCTTCCACAGTGTCAAGTTCCACCCTAAGATCTGCACAGGCATATGCCTGAAAAATTGAACTGCAAAGTCTGACAGTTTGAAAACTGGATCGGAAGATTGTGTGCTTGCAGCCCCAATTAATTCCCCAGAACACGTGCATGTGACTGCAGATCCCTCTGTGTCAAGTTGTTGGGGTTCTTTAGAGGACTTTAAGCCCAGGTAAGGAATGATTAGCGTGCAATTAGCTGAAAAGCCACAGATCTTCAGGCAATCTAGAAAGCATGAATTACTGCCAGCCCCCAGCTAAAGCAGCTCATACAAAAGCCTGTGTGCTGCAGATATGTAACCAATAGGAAATGGTTGTCTGATTGCATGAATTTTACACGTCTTCTAGCTTTCTAATTGATCCGAACGCCGCGTCGAGTGCTCAGAGGCATCTTCCATAAAAGGCTCAGGGTCTACAGAATTAAGGATTTCACTTGTTCATCTATGTGATTCTACACCTTCGGTAGACCACCAACAATTACATTCTTCGCTAATTAATCTCGCCAGGCCGTGATATGTTTGTTGTCTCTATGAACAGGTGCGATCTTATTACAACTACAACTGGGAATAAATCGCGTCGCTGGCCTGTGGCTCGTTATGACTTTCCAGCAGCGGCACGTTTGCTGGAGACACGCCGAGTCTCACTGTAATTTTCTACAAACCAGCATCAGGCCAAAGAGCCACAGGAAAGCATATTCATCCCAGTCTGAAGGAAAACTAACTGCTCTTCCACCATCAGGTGAAACGGAATTGGTTCCCTTTGCATCCTTCAATCGCTGGGCATGTAACTCCCTCATAACAAATGGATATGAGTAAAGGCATCCTTAGAATTATGTGACTGCAGGATTAGACTGTATGTAAAAAACAATGGCTTTGGTAACACGTTAACATATTTACAAGTACTCATTTTCACATAGCAGATTCACTCTGGATTATTTTATATGAGCTATAAATCCTGTTTATAAAAGCAAAGTGATATGGGCACATTTAAAGTGTGTGGAAAGTACTTTGACTTGAAGATTCAAGAGGAAACATAATGCATATGTTTGCTTTTATTTTCTTCTTGGACACAACACACAAAATAAAATCTACCTTTATGTTTTGGTATTACTTGAAACTGAGATAAAAGGTAGAACAGACTGCCTACTGAGAGCCAATGTAAATTCAAGGGCAATGGAAAACAAATGCAGAACAGAAAATTATAAAAGCAAACAGAGCACAATACAAGTAATCACTAGCTAATGTTACTTAATATTAAGACAACAGAGAAAGGAGTCTGTTTAGTAACTTACCCTCATCTTTGCACATGCATCCTGTGTTGACTCTGTGCCTCTTAACTCTTTTACCAGCATAGAACCTAAATACTAGAACAAAAAAAAGCATTAAACGTCATGTAACTAAAATTTCTGAACAAACACCTGGAGAGATGCCTAAAAACACACAGTGGTAGCAGGCAGCCTCCTAGTTTATGATTTCAGAGCTTTTTATACTCCACAGTTCTCAGATCATTCAAATCTGTGTGTTAATCAACTTATGAAATGGGATGCACAGCAACAAGTATTCTGCATCAGACAGAGTCCTTTGAAACGGTATTGGGAAGTCATCTAGCTTATCATCTTAGTCACTCAAAGAAGAAAATACTGCAGATTCCATCTTAAAAACACCCTTTCATTAAAAAATGAAGAATCTGCTTTTTTTTGGCTGCCATCTGCCAAACTCATATTGGTATGTGTGCGGTCACGTGGATGTAAAGGGCAGCAGAGATGTTAACCTCTGTGTACTCAACCTGTAACTAATTTATGTGCAAACAGAGCCCAGTGTCAGCAAACAGAGAAAATAAATCTGAACTGAAAACTAGTTTAAACCATTATTTCTTCCTAAGGAAAGACTGACCCTGAACTACTGCGTCGAAGCCTTTACTGATCTGAAGGATGGCTGGCTGAGAGCAAGCACCAGGGTGCTGGTGTGGGGTCTCGGCTCAGCTTGCTAAAAGCCACTGTGCTCTCAGAGAGCCTGCTCATCTCTGAGGGCACACAAGGTACCATGTGCCTTACTGACATGTCCTCTTTCCTACCTGCCTCTTCCTCACTCCAGCCACTTGCTGGCATGTGCAGCTACAGCCCTCCTGCACCCTGACAGCAGGTTCTGGATTTCTTCCTCTGGGAACTCAGTATCTGTCCCCAACATGTGTAAACGGCACTGCTTCTCCAGGGATGAAGCTGTCTGCATCATCCCTGCCATTCTTGCCTACCAGAGAGTGGTCTCGGTACTACTAATGGAGCTGTGTGAGAGCTATGCTCTGCAATTCAGATAGAGATACTATAGGCATGTGCACTTGTGGATGTGCACATGTTTGTAGAGGTCTGTGTGAGCAGGATGTTTCTGTATTTCTATACAGAGTCACATGCAAATCTGGTTTAATCAGGGGAAGAGGACAGGAAGACATCCATCGTCTTCTCCTCCCCAGATACAGAGATGTCTCTTTGCATTCACACTGAAGCACAATGTTGTTGCTTTTCTTAAGTCATCAGTCCTACATGAGCAAGGTGGGAGCTGAAGAGAAGTCATGCCCTTGGTGGGAACGAAGCAGGTGAGTTCCAGGAGAAGAGAAAGCATTGTGGGCACAAGCCTCTTCCCAGAGGATGCTGCAGCCCACCATCACTGCCTGACCCCTCTCACTCTACCACACTGACTCCCCTTGGAAACAGCCTATGCCAATCCAACTAGATGGTGAACCAGCTTCATCTTAAACAAGAACCTATCAAAAGTAACTTCAGTTGCAGTTGAACGCAAGCTGGAACTGAACAGAAAGCATATTGGCTCAATTCTCTGGTCTCCTGACCTAAACTAATATATCTTCTTTAAAGCCTTCAGTTCACACTGTGTACTGCAGGAGTCTCTGACCTGCAGGAAAATGTATAAATATTTCAACGTAGACAGTAGCCAACATGGTAATTAGTGAGAAACACTTTACAGGGCATTATAAATGGAAGGGTGAGCAACACCAATACCACCAGATAAGCACAAGCAGAAAGGAACGAGTGAAGGGCATTCCTGGAGGACTGCAGATGTGAAAGATTTATAAACCAAGCAGCTGCGAGTCCAGCTGCGGGCTTGATGGTGACATGAACAGGGCTTTGGGCATTAATTTGATGGGACGGCTTGATATAGCCCTTGCAGAAGAACAGCAAATTTAAAGCAAGTTCTGAAATGAGGAAATTAAACAAAGGCATATTGAGTCGAATGGTATCTTTCCCTGGATCCAGCTGTCTGACACCTCTGGCATCCTTAGCTTTCTTTGGGGAGGATGTGATTAATTTCATGCTTTTTTAAAATCTTATTACTGTTTTATAGACTATGGCACAACAAGTCGGTATTTCCTTGAAAGCTATCAGTCAGTGAGGCATCAGGGAAAAAAAACCCAGTGCTTTTTTGCTCATGGCAGATTAAGACAGAGGGAAAGACAGGCAGCTCCTGTCCCATCTGTGCAAGAACAGCAAAAGGCCTCAGCTGCCAGCATCCAGAAACGCTTCCAAGGGTAGACTGTTGAACAGACATATCAGAGAGGTACTGTCCAATTTAGTTGCCAGAAAAACCTGAAATTCTAGGAGGGAATTTTTCTTTCCTTTGACCTACTGTACTTTTGGAAATGCTCATTCTCAAAGACTCAGATCATCTGGGAGCAATGCAGAGGACATCCAACAGTTCGACTGAGTGATGTGGTACACAATGAAAGCTGCCCCATTATAACTTCCAAGTCAGGGTTTTGCTCCATAGGGTCCTTATGGCTCAGAGAGCTCAGAGAGTGTAGTGACACACTGTCCTTAGGAAAGGAAGATGATTCCTTAATCAGCTATAACTTGGTTATCCATTTTGATTTGGTGATTCCTCAGTCACCACTAACTTGGGTATTCTTGGTCATCTCACCTTCATTTCTTTAATGATCCACATGCCTGCCAATCTACTACAAAGGTTACATATGCTTATGAATTTACTGCTGGATCAAGTAAAGAGATAAGAGGTACTTTTGAGATAAACCCGGTCACTTTACTGAAAAACAGTGGCAAATGTTTAAAGAACTAGAAACCACTAAGCTTCCTTTTCAGTGTGAGGTGTTGTAGAGGTTCTCATTACTGTCCAGGGACAGTCACTGCATCCATGGCAATTTCCACACCATGAAGGTCTGATGGAAGATACAGATGTGCTCCAGCAAGACAGGCCTGTAACACCCTTTCTGCCCCTTTTCAGTGAGAGGCAGGTTCTGCCTCACCTGCACTTGGTCTCTAATTCCTGCTTTTCTGGATCTGCTTTAAATCAGATCCCTGCACCCCCCAACTCATCCCCCAAATGTTCCAGTGTTTCGTGAACAGAAAATCATCCTGAAAAGGATCCAAGTGAAGAGGATCTATATCCCATGTCTTGTGCTGGGCAAGTGATTAGACCCCCGCTATTATGCTAGATGTGCCACAACCACCAAATCCCTTTCCTTTGTACAACAGCCTCTGAAGAGGACACAGTGGTCTGGGAAGCACCTTCAGCAACTTTAACAGTGCTTTCCAGCGAAGTCAGAAGGGAAAATGTTAGAACAGGTCACCTGAAGCATATCTTCAGATCCTCAGAAGCACCAGCCCTTCCACTCGATGGGGAACTCAAGACTTCAGAAGTGTTTTTCATTTAAAAAGCAAAGTCTTCTAATATGACTTCCTGTACTTCAGGAGACCTTCCATTCACCAGTGTTTATATGAGCCAGAGAATACTAATCATCTTTAGCTATAGAGGGAAGCACTGTTTCTCCAGGGAATTGGGAATCAGTTACAGCTATCAGGAGGTGAAAATAATTACTCCCTGCCCTGAGGAAACTGCTACTGGTACTTCAAGTAGTCGTTGGTTTGGGAGAGGTTTGAATGTGCCCTTGTCCCATGTATGGAAACCACTGCTTCAAGACCATGACCCTACCTTCCCTACCCCAAAACAGGTGTATAAAGTTCAAGCAGGGCAATACTTACTTTAACTACTGTGCACAGAACATTAAGATAGGCATAAGGATCCCATATTACATTGTATTATTGTCCCATAAGCAGTAGACAGAGATTTGTGACGGAAGAGAATTAGGGGTGTTGGCTCTGACTATCACTTCTACAACAGCCACTTATTCATAATGCTATTCTTCCAACACTATTGCTACGTGGATGGCAATATACCACAAAATTCATAGTCAAAAGTGCTGTGCATCCTCATTCATTACAATTACACTCTTTCAGAGGAAGTGGACCGTCTCATTCAATGTGACTTAAAAATACTATAACTGAAAAAAATCCAACAGTTTTTCAAAACTAAAGATGAATCTGTCTGCCCCAAAATCAAACCACTAAATTTATTAAGACTTACAAATGCTTTATAATCGCATGACTGGAAGATGAGTTTCTCTGGATGATGTTGCCAATATTGTACAGGTGTTGATGCTGTGGCTTCATTTGGAGGTCTCAGGGTAATTGAAGGCTCTCCCCAGTCTCCTGTCTGAAAATCACAGTCGTTCAAGATATAAGATAATTTGCAGGCAAATTCACTATAAAGTAGCCCTCCATTGTTGTGCTCAATTAAGAATAATTTATTTTCAACACATAAAGCCATGTTACTAAAATAAGGGAACACAACTCCTACAACATTTTTCATGATTTAATTTATAATCAAAGTCATCTACTGTAGTGTTTAATGAGGCTTTAATTAAATCTATTTGCTTTGAGAATAAAATCATTAGGCACCGGAAATGTTCCTTAAAAACAACTGTTTACAATACATACACAGGGATGAGAGCACTTGAAAAAGAAAAATCAGGGGATGCAGAAAAATGCCATTCAGAAATTCCGCTATGTGTTTTACAAGCTTTTCTACACAGTTAATTAGTCTTCCATTATCTAGCACATATAACCAATAACTAACTTTCCTAAATGGCTAAATAACTGAGACTTTGCTTTGATCTGAAGACTTACACGTTCTTCAAATGCATGAGGCATTCTTTAATCTCTTTATGGATATTTACTTTGATCACTTTCTCTTGATGTCTCATTGTAGAGTTACTAACATTGCCCTTCCACGTTCATCATCCTCACTGATACAGGTGATTGCCTTCCTGAGCTGTCAACTCCCTTCTTTCCTCAAAGCCCTCAGAGAATACAGGTAGGACTGCAGTTTGCTGAAAAATCCTTTCACAGGGGACTCTTCTCCATTCCAAAAAGAGCCAGTGCAGGCTTTGGTACAAGAATGCCCCCCAGCATGGCAGTGCTGGTCTGGGTCTCACCTGCCATTGCATATTCTTGGACATGACTCTGTCAGACCTGGAATGAACTCTGGGCCCTTTGGGGCTCCTTCCACCTTGCAGCCTCATACAACAAACCAAAAACCAAAACTTATTTTGATGTTATTTATTTTTTAACTGCGATCTCTCTTATTTTTGGTTCACATTTTCCCACATTGCCCATATCCTTGACACCAGGGATGCCACCAAACTAGCATCAGGTCACTTTACCTGAAAATGACCCATGGATGGTTTCCTTCCTCTCCTCCCTCTGTCACCAGTTCCACTTCACCCCCTATCCTGTATTGTCTGGTCTGTCTCTGAATTCCCCTCTGCTTCCCACTCTATCTTTTGGGGATCAGATTTCTCCTTCCTTATTTTCTCTCCTCCTTCTCTCTTCTCTCCTCCTGCTGCTTCTCTCTCAAACTATTTTACCCTCTTCTATATAATTATTTCAATTTGGATTATGCGCCTTCTTTCTTTACCTGCACTTATCTCTGTGTATTTTCTATGCATGTCATATTGTTAAAATATGTGTTGAAGCTGGCAAGGAATTGCCATCAGTATTTCACACAGAATATGGCTAGAAGTTAAGAGACTTTTAAAGCAAAAAGAAGTTAAACATCAAAAACACATGAAAAAATTGTTATCGAAGACATTCAAAAGTCTGGCAAACTATCACATCCTACTAATTAAATCAGAACAGAGTAAACAAAACAAGTACATCATTTTCATGTGTCACAAAATAATGAAAAGACACACATTTGCACGAGTCTGCAATGAAAAGCAAGAGATAAATCTGGAAACATCAACATTCCCCTGCCGATATGGTAGCTTCAAGCAAGTGAACATCTTAAAACAAGTCAAACCTAGTTAATGGTGGCACTATTAGAGCATGTACAAATTATACAGTATTGTAATTTCTGGTTTGCCTGGTTAATTTGCCTACATGCTATAGATACGATCTCAAATTTCAAAAGGAAAGAAGCAGCAATTGCTCCAATTTTTGGCATGCTGGATCCACAAAAATGAATCCTTCTGACCACTAATGTATAAAACCCTTCATCATACTTATTCCAAAGGGGGAATCTGATTTCTTTAAGAAGTAATTCTCCCTATAAAATAAGGTTTCAATCATATTAGAAGGGGTAAGGATCTGCAGCCTTATTAGTGGAGTTTGTGCATGACTACAAGAGAAGATGGATTGCACCTACCACACATTCTCTTTCTTATAAACTGTTCAAGGCCACAGTTAACAGACCACTTGAAATAGTTTGGGGTTTTTTTTTTTTTTCCTAATAAAGACACACTCCTGCATGGTCCATGTAAAGAAGCAGCAGATCTCAGGAGGTACATCCTATCTGTTTAGCAAAAGGTTATTATGATGGAAAATGAGTAAATCAAGGATAGAGAAGCTATAAAAGTACATCTTTTGACCACTGGTCTTTCCACTGAGGAAGCACAAGGAAAGCTGAGAGATAGGAGCAGAATTTCTATGTAGTAACTGACTCTGTATTGTGCTCCAAACTGTTCTGTTGCTGTGGTCTGCAGGTGGCTTTCCTCACATGTAGAAAATGGACAGTACTAGCAAATTAAACAGGGTGTATGAGCAGTAAAATGAGTACCTCATTTTACAGTTTGACTTTGCATGAAAGACATTAAAAGCATAGAGACCTGCGTTGTTTCTGTCTGTAAATGAAGGGCGGTAACATGAGGAACAGTGATTACCTCTCATATTTGTTCAATTTTATAGAAGAGCTAGGAAGCAATAATCACGAGGAAATGAGAAATAATCTTCAACCAGGCTAATAAAAGTAGTGTACCAGACACTTAGGGGCTCTGTGGAGACCACTGACTCGTATCCATTAATTGGTCCATAAATATACACAATCAGCCAAGTACCTGCTCCTTTTAAATTAGACAAAGCAGAATTGATATGATTGCTGTACATGTCTCTAGGATGGTCCAGACATGCAATACAGTTGAGGTTAGGGGCAGGCAGAGGTACAGGGGTTCTGCTGCTCCTCACAGGTCCACTGCACCCGAAGACCCTCCATGTACTTCGGTGCATCTTGTAGAGGGAGCAGCTACTCAGAAAAGCCACATGGAATTAAATGTCGCAGATACACATTATTACGATGGATGGAGAAGACACGTTATACATAATCACAGAGTTTTCTTTTGTAACTATTACTGTAGTTTTTTTAATATTCATCATAAGTGGCTTCTGATCTCATTTCCTTTTATTTCTCACCAAGCTCTTTAAATTTTTAAACCATATTACTCCTAGTATCCGTTACCTATTTAAAATGAGTTATAATAGGGCAGTCTCCAAAGCCCAAATTGATGAAGGTGTTTAGAAGTTCCTATCATATAGTCCCCATGCAATTTCCCTCTTTTTTTTTTTTTTTTTCCTAAAGGGAAGAAAGGCTTTTAATCAAGATTTTCACAGCTAAATACTTTCATAAATCTGGGTCTTCAAAACCTCTACAGGAAGAAAGGGAGCTCCTCAGCTGACTGACTCCAGTCAGAGACTGGAATCCTGAGGTTTAGGGAGTGATGATTGCAATTAACTTCAGGTAAAATACAAAGTAGGAACATCTTTGACCTAGAGAAGACTTGAAAAGGCAAGTCTCAAGTCTGGGGCAGAAAAATATGAATTACTAGTAGTTCTAAATCTGAGGAATTGGTGTGGAACAACTCATGGGTGACGTATCGAGATTCAGGACTTTCACAAGCACTTAAAACTTGCAAGCAGTACAGAAATGTTCATAAATTGCCAGGCAGGACCAACTATGATGTTTGATTTAATTTTTAAAAATAGATATGATAGGATAAGGATTTTCTGGTTTGAATATTTAATTAGCAATTATAAGAAATAATCAAACATTTAAGCTTATGTATATTTTATGACACAATATACGTATGGAGATTTTTATCTCTCTGATGAAGTAGAAAGGCAAGAGATAATTTATTCTTCATCTAACTTTACAGCTCATCAGACAGCTGTGCAATTTATCACGTGTTTTTTGCTGTACTGCCTGTGTTTTCGGTATTCTACCCTCCCTGTGCCTTTAACCAGTGCATTTCCTCTCTCTGGCCTGAGTCACCTTGAGAAAGACTTTTTTTTTTTCCTCCACATTTTGCAGATAAAGAATTAACAATCACAAACCGGTCTCAAATCAGGTGCCAGAGCAGTAAAGATTCAACCCTTTTACAGTGACAACTTTTAACTGTAAAGGTCATAGCCTTAAAAACTAATATCACATGCTCTTGCAGAGCTCCACAGCCCTGAAAATGGGTAGATGTACACTTCACAGTGCTCCAGAAAGGACCAGATGCTTGATGTCAAATGGGCTACTGCTATCAGGTAATATTTTTGCAATTGTTGCACATTTCTCTAGCTCATCCCATTCTCTGAGAAACGTATTTGACTCACATTAAAGGCACCCGGATGCAGAGGCAGTCACGGGTAAAAAAAAGTAATCTCAATATGACTCCTATAAAATCTAACACCTGCCTCATCTTTTTTAGAAAAATGTCAAGTTAAAAGCCTGCCACACCACAAAAAAAAAAAAAAAAAGAAAAAGAAAAAAAGAGAAAAAAAAAAAGGCCTGGTTTGGAGCGCCTTGAATGTATTCATTTTTAACAAGGACCCCATCTTATAACTTTTCGACTGTTAAAGCCTCATGCCTGGTTATGGTAACATGCATTAGTCACCATGACAACAATAAATTGGAGCACACATAGATACAACGCTTCTGGCTGAAAAATTAATAATTTTCTCCTTGTAAGAATTTTAAATGTTCTGTGGACCAGCCAAATCCTCATTACTTGCTTATGTTTCAATTCCTGGACTGACAGAAATTCTTTTTAGCCCTTTGTTATCTTTGTCCTTTGAAATAATGGAGACAGGTTCGTGGTGTACTTGTATTTTAAAAGCTTCTAAATCTCAGTGGCCAAAACGGCCCCTCTCTGGCAGAAAGGCTCCAAGGAGGTGGTTGTCTGAGGGCAATTAGGAGAGATCTACAGCTCCTCTGAAACGCTGTGCTGAACGACTGGCTGTCGTCCTCACCAGGCTGCAACTCGGATCGCCAGGTCTGCTCTCACGTGCGTAGCACGTGACGCCGTCACAGAAGCGATGAAAATTCAGAGCACCGCCAACGTTCCCTCTAGTTCCCCAAAAAGCACCTCTGCAAGCACGGTGTGTCCCTCAGCTAAGCGAAGCCTATAGATCAACACAGAAAGGGCAGCACGACACGGTGTGTGTGGGGGGTGAAACTGTGCAAACCGAGCTGTTTACACGGTTTCTCGCTTTGGAAAAGCGAGCCAACAAAAACACTGGGAACAGAAGTCAAAGCTCCCCCCTCCACCTCCCCGAGCAAGGCTGCTGCTGGCATTCCCCCTGCGTCCTGTATGTGCACCATACAGCCGACAGACGCGAACCACACGGCACGATACAGGGATGCGCGCACACACAATCCCAAGGGAGAGCGGACAGGTTACGAACTTTTCCGGTCATTTCAGGGACGTGACACCCGTAGATAACAGCACGGCAACAGACTGTACATCCATAGAGTGACAACATAGCCATTTATCGCTGTTTTTCTTACATTATGAACCTGATGAATCGATGAGAAAGGATATCCTGCATTCTGGTTGGTCCAGATCTCACAGACAGAGGACTGCTAATATAAACAGAAAACTACATCTCATCTTGTAAATATTAATGCACCGCAACTGCCAAAAGGCAAGAATAATTAAGAAAAGGCTTGCAATAACATTAAAGAAGGAAGTAAAACAGCTGTTAAAAGTAATTTTTTATTTATTTGCTGACAAAATATTTCTGGACTGACTGGAAGGAAACATAGCGGATTGAGAGACTTTAGAAGAGGTTTCAAACTGTGAGTACAAGAAAACAATTTAGTCAGAAGTGCTGGTGATGTAAAGAGATAAAGTTATGCAGGCATAAACAGAAAATGCAGGGAGCAGAAGAAATAGTGGTTACTTTCAGTTTTTTGGCAGGGAAGAAGTTTGAAGACAGCATCCCAATTAAGTTCTGAGATTTGAATCTCTCTCTGCTGGAGATTTTCACAGGGAGAGAGGAAAGGAAAAATCTGGCGATACAGTCAACAGGAAAAATATGTTTTCTTTGTAACAATTACCAGAGAAGAATACATTGCAATTAAGCGAAGCAGTTGCCCACCATCTCCTTCCAACAGCAGTTCCTTTGTATACAAAGATACAGATAATATTACCTTTCGTATTGACCGTGACTCCGCTGTATAAGTGAAATGTTTCAGTCTACCTTGTACGTTATTTTACAGGTAGTCTGTAGTAGCAAAGCAAGGTAAGCATACCGTAGCATTCCTAGCAAAAGCAACAGAACTAGGCAGGCACAGCATTCACCAGCATCTTTTACATATTTCCTTGTTTGGACACTCATCAAGAAAGCATCTGTGACACCTCAGCAAAAGCTAAGATAACATTTTACAGTAGCCAAGCAACTAAAACAAAGCATCAGATGTAGGATCTGCCCACAGTATCTTCAGCAGGCAGCAACAAAAGGCAATAAACAAGCATGAAAAATGCAATTGCAGCATCCAGAATAGATAGCAATTAATATATCAGTAATTTAACAACAGCAAGAATGTGCATTGCTGGTTCTTGTCAGCAGCAGCAGCAAGAATTTAGCACTGATGCTCGAAATAACCCAAAGAAGTGCAACTCTTCTTAGAAATATGCCTCTTGCTCTTACCTTTTGTAGCCTGAAACCTTGCTGCCTGGCTGGTGGCAGGCTAGGTTATCACTGCTGGTTACTGTCAGGGCAGGCTGGCATCCTCTGCACTGTCTGCCAAGCGCTGCCAGACAGGCTGGTGGCTGCCTAATGTTGTTAATTGTCCCTTATTTCCTTCATGATTTGAAATGCATGCGCACACATCCCTTCCCTCAGCTGTGGCAATTCTTTAACTTTTATGTAGCTGGTTAATTTCTTCTCCCCCATGATGTTTTTTAAGTTATTGTCTTCTCCTTCGTCATAGCACAACAGTTTGATAGAATTTAGCTAATAAAAACACAGACTTTGGTTCACAGTCCTCTACATCCATCCTCTGCCATTTGCTACAGAGCAGTGCCCCTCCATGTGATGAACACATACTCTCAGTGCAAGGCCACCAGCAAATACTGTGCTATTATTAGGACATTGCACTAATTGGTACTAATGAATTCTTTTCTGTATGTCAAACAAACTGACTTCTGGATGCTCTGGCCACGACCATCACTGTGATGCCTACATTTGTCTGGAGAAATCCTGAATTGGAATCCATGGCGGGAGGTTGTGCCTCTGCTTTTCCAGAGTAAAGAGGAGGCATTTCCATGGCAGGTGCAGTGTCCCCGAGCATCTGGTAATCAAGAAAACATACTGCAGTGCTATTTGGATACACTTGCTGAGGTCCTGAAAGGAGTTAGGTAAGGCGGCTTGGTACTGTGTGCTAGCAGATGTTCTATTTCTCCCCGGTGCTAGTGGTGCTGGCATGGGGCTGTTGAGATGCTGTCATGTTGTACTGCTTGTTCTCACTGTATTGGGATTCTGGAGACAAAGGTGTACCCAGAAGTTCTGCCCTTCCCAAGGACTTGCCTTTAGAGAATGGTGTGGTGCCTTGGCGGGGCTCTCTGGGCAGCGTGACCTCAGCCGCGGAGTGGTACAGCTGCTGCACTGACACAGGGATGCTGTGACAGCAGCCCTACCGTGCTGCCATCAACATGCAACTGTGTGAGACGTGTCGATGGGCTCCTTTGGTGCCAGCTCAGGAACAGGTATCAGGACACAGCAGTAAACATGTATGTATGCAAGCTTTAAGGGCAGGGAATCAATACATCAAACCTTTCTTACACAAGCTAATGGTAACCACCCTGCTACTCCCTCCCTGCCTAGCTGATCTGTGCCCAAACACAAACTCACAGGTTAGCACACTCTCCCCAGGAGCTAGGAGCTCTCAGTGTGGTACCCTGCTCAGACTGGAGGTAAACACACCTATATATTTCACCTTCACCTTTCACAGGTTCAAGTGGCAGAAGGTAGGCAGCAGCTTTCATAAACGAAGGGAAGCCCTTCTTATTATTTTTAATTCTCTGAAGAAAGAAGAGTGTGTAAAAGCAGACGTTTGGAGCAGAGAGGCAAGTTCTAGGGCCAGGTCTCTGCTCCTAAGACTGTTCAAGTGACCTGCCCCCAGGACACAGACCTACCTCCAGAATTAAAGGTTTGGAAGATCCAGGATTAAGCTAAATCATTTTTAAATACAGGTGACTTGATTTATTGAATCAATAATTAATCAAGTGGACCAGCAGAGAACGAGAACTTCCCATGACTCTATGAATGCCCAGTCAGAAGGGCAGCGATGCAAAACTCATTATTCAGTTCCGCACTCATTAATGTTTGAATGACTAAGATACTGAAATGCAGTACAGAAGGGACATTAATTTTACAGAAGGTAATGAATTCAAATTCAAAAACCAACCTTTTCCTTGCACCACTGTAAAAATATTTAGCATTTACTATATACATATTTTATGTCTTCAAAGTGCTGAAATTTTTAATGAATTATGAAATCCCCAGGAGAAGTACTTAGAGTTGCATACCCCTGTGCTGAAGAGGGAGGAATCAAGGAAAGGAAAAAGGTTAAGTGAGTATCTGAGGCCAGAAAATAAGCAGTAGGCAGGAGATTTGGGATTAGGCTTCAAACACGCATAATTTTCAGCTCCCAAAACATATGCCCTCAAAAAAAGAAGGAAAAGAATTCAATCTGTGCATGCACTTCCACTGTAATAACCACAAATACACTTGGGCACTTAATACCACTGATGCGGTGGTTCTGTGAAAAAGAGAGTTTAACAAAGAATATTTTCCTAAGCACTAAAGTAGAAGGTAAGGAAGAGTAAAAAAAATAGCACCAGCTATTGCCCAATTAGTATCAAACATACACTTCTTTTCTTCTTCCCAAAAGACAAATGCTTAAGAGTCACACTGTGACAAGAATCTGCTAACTTGATACCACAGTTTTGTGATAGTCATAGGTGTCCCATGCATAGAAGATCTCCCCATCTAGTCACCATGGGACACAACTTTGATGGGCAGCAGGGGCAAAAGAAAGGGGGAAAAGGATGGGCCTGCTCTGCATGGCTCCTGCCATCTGCCACCCATGATACAAGTGGCTGGTTAATGGTGTGGGAGGGAAGAAGGGAGGTGAGGCTCCATGTTACCTGCTCTCCACTCACCCACCCCCCTTCAAAGCAATCCCAGTTCTGACATGGTCTCCTGACCATTTTACGGCTGTCTTTTTCTGAAAGAATTAAGGACATTTTCACTTCTATTTATTTAACTCAACCTGCTTGATTTCAAGACAACCTGTGCGCAGACAAAAGAGCATTTCTTATTCTCCTTGCTAACTTCCTCTGTGACAGAAGACAATAGGGCATAATGACTTCAGACACCTTTTGCAAAGTCAGCAGCCAACTGTGTCACAAAGTGCACATTTCCACCTGCTTCAAGACTTTCTGATTATTGAGATGTTTACTGGAAATGCTGTAAGACAGTACATGTACAGGTCTTTGAAGTCATGGACTCTGTTGGAGGCAACTTAGTGTTTCATAAGGTGAAGAAAATTATCTAAGAACTTACTTTAGGCTCATCCCCACAGATAGGGAAAACTTGGTTGATAATCTCAAGACAGAAAATAACTGTACTGAAACTGATTGCAAACCAGTAAGATTGATCATGGAAATTATACACTTTCTAAGGAGAGGAAAGCAAGAGAAAAGAATGCCTGGACAGCAAATGCAGAAGGAGCAGGAGCTGGGTGGAAGGCAGTCCCGAGGTATTCAGCACAGCTCAACAAACTTCATTCACTGCCACTTCAGGAGATGTCAAAGATTTACCTAAACTAGGAGCAGTTACTCTCAGAAAGTCAGAGAAGATGTTGAAAATACCAAAGCAGGGCTAAAATAATATTTAGGATGGGAGAGAAGAAAGATTCAGAAAGTTATAGCCACCCTAACTGCAGGGGCTGGCAAGTTACTAGAAATGTTTACAATCAGTCACCACCCCCTGGTCCTCGTGGCCCATGACACCTTCTGACATTGCTCCTGGCCACCTGAAATAAACCCTTAGGAACAGGTACACACACGTGTGTATGTCTATGTATCTATTATTGAGGATAACAAAGAAAACGCATGATATTACCTGCTATGTGTTTATCCGAGACAGCTTCTATAGGCCAAGAAAGGCTCACAGTGTTTATAATGAGGTTGTTCAGCACGAATCACCTCAGATCAAATCTCCTTCCTTTGTTGGAAAACTGGCTGACTAAATCATCAGCAGCGAAGAGATGCACAGCAGGACTTGGACACTGACTGTGAGACTCCTGATGTGGCAACTAGCCTAAGTCAAAAATGCAGTGGTTGCACAAGAAGTAGAAATGCCTGTTTAGAGAATAATGTTGTGTATTTAAGCACAACTGGACTGAAACATGCTGAGGCAATCCGCAATGACCTGCTCCATGCAGTGGCTTGGAGGAGAGTTCAGGTTCTCTGGGGAGGATCCTGGAGTCAAGGACTCTCCAGAATGGGGTAAGAACTGAGAATGGATTTGACGAACTACAGAAATCAGTCAGATGAAATTCAGTACTCCTTGGGAATGACAAGGTTAAATATGTAAATAAATTAGGAGAGCAATTTAACAGGGTGGTGGGGAGAGGACACAAAAAGATCTGGAAGTTTTAGTATACTTAGAATTAAATACAGCAGACTTGAAAAAGAATAAGCAAACAAATCACAGGATAATTCAGGCTGGAATGGTGCTCAAGAAATTTCCATTTCAAGCCCAGCTCAAGGCAGGAGCAACTGTGAGATGAGACCAGGTTCCTCAGGGCTTCATCCAGTCCGGTCTTGAAAACCTCTAAGGACAGAGACTGGACAGCATCTCTGAGCAACCTGTCCCCCTGCTTGCCTGTCCTCATGAGGTGGAAGTTTCTCTTGCCATCCAGTCAGCACCTCTCCTCTTTCAGTTTCTGTACCTAATGTCACCTTTTCTCCAGCCAGCTCTGGTCCCTCAGTGCCTCCTCTCAGAGGCCAAGTGCTCCAGCCCCCAACCATCTCGGTGGCTCTCTGCTGAACTGCTTCCTCCTAAATAAAAAAGGAGGTATTTAATAAGAGCAGCATATTGTAACCCATGGGAAGGAACTTCTGTGCCATACACAGTCACCAGCGAGGTTTCATATGGGGCTGTATCCAGTTTTAGCCACTGCAATTCAAGGAGGATGGAGGCACACTGAGAGAATCCAGGAGAGGGTAGTAAGAAACAGAAGTCTAGAAAATACCAGGGCATAACCCTGGTTAGGTAAACGTGGTTAGGTCCCCAGTGGCCTGTTCATCCCTGAGCTCATCTGAGAAGTTTGTTGGTGGCTCTGGATCACCTGCTGCATCTCTGCATCTCCCCAGCAAGGCTCACCCTCTTTCGTACTTCCATGTTGCAGAGCTGGTGCAAGGGGACAAGAGGAGCTGCTGAACATAATTCTGGGTTTATTCCCCTGCCACTGCTTCTGCTGTCTCATTGCAGGGCTGAGCCTTGGGAAATGGTTCCCGTCCCCTGGCACCGCAGCCCCAGCGAGGCGCGAAGTAAAGGAGAGAAACAGCAGCAAACTCTGCTCCCTCCAACGTGCATTATCTAGCTCGCTAAATATAATTCAGCCTAGCTCCAGAAATGAGGAGAATTTTGGAACAAATCCCAGAAAAATCACTCCTGGCATGGTGAACAATCTTTAAAGGTGCAACAGCGGAAAGAAACAAATGAAAACCAGATGAATGGGGCTGTCTGGCCCCTTTTGTAGTCGTCACTCCTAATGTTTTAGGACCGTAGGAGAGCAGTTGTGCCATCTCAATAGATACCGCTCCCCTGAATGTTCCCAGAGCTCTGGGGAGAGCATGTCTTACTGGCAGGAATAATCACAGATTCTCCTTTGAAAACAAGATCTTCAGAGACAGAGAGTGAAATTTCAGATTAGTCTTTCTTCTGGAGAAGCAGAAATTAGAAATAGCACTTCTTATTAGAATCAGCATGTGTGGTTTACATTGGTGTACTTTTGCTCCTCCTGAAAACACTTAACATGAAGATTTGCAGAAAAATCCCTCAGCACCCCGGAACAGCGTTGCTGCAGGCAGGCAGTGGGTGACAGGTGTGAGCAGTGACACTACGCTCTGGGTCAGTGCACCCTGTCAGCAGCTCCCAGCGAGGCTTCACAAGAAGGTGCGTGCCACGGCCAGCGTACCCCAGGGAAGGGTGACAGCTGGCTCAGGACCACATCGAGTCCGCAAAGATTGTCCCTTCCATCCAGTGGCAAGATGAGAAGGAAAGCCAACCTTGGTGCCAGGGACGATGCTCTAGGTCCTGTGCACCTCTGCCTCTTCCTCTGCGCAGAGCCGTACTTGAACATTTTCTTCTTGTGAGAAAAGACTAATAATGTGACTGTGCTTCTCTCTCAGGAGCTGTGTTCCTGCCGGGGAGGACAGACTTGAGGGCTTCTCCCTGTGCTTTGCTAAGGCTACAGGTGCCCCGCTCAGCTTCTGGAGATGCAGCTTCACAGCCACAGCTCAGGCCCTGCAACCCAGGGTGAGCAGCCAAGTGGCTTCTGACTCATGACACCCCTTCTGCTGGTGCTGCCAGCTACAAATGCACCCCAGCCTTTTAGCCTTGCACAGAGGACACAAACTTCTGGAAGAATATCACCAATAAAGATTATGAGGCTTTGGTGCCTGCATATTAGGCACAGGGATCTATGTTTTATCCCAAAAATCCCCCAACAACAAGAACAAGAAGTAGGCTCTTTCAGAAGAGTACCCCAAACTCTATGTACAACTTTCTCCCAGCAGCTCAAAAAGGTAAACGTTGGATATTAAAATTCAGCTTTGACTCTGAAATATTCAGATTTTCAATAAGAATAGTTTATTTGACAGTAGACACCACCTCGTCTTCTCCATTTTTCATACAATCCTCCATTTTTCATACTGTCTTTCAAATGCGGAGCTTCTAGCTAGCAAGACTGAGTGTGAAAAACAATAAATTAATAAAGAACATCTGTCTCCATCTTGAAAGAACATCTGTCCCCTTCTTAGTGTAGTATTTATGGCTTTAGTTTGGATCATTAATACCAAATATAGAAGCGGCTTCCTTAATTCCATATGCTGAAGCAGCATGTAGGTATGATCCCCATCCCACGAGTTTATTTCTAAAATGCTGGCTTCTGTAACACTCTTGAAAAAAATCCTATCTTTCTATTCAGGCAGAAATTACTTAGATTTTTCATAATGTCTTTTTCAGTTTACTTGTCCATCAAACACACAATACTCAAGCGATTTACAGATGAAAGTTGGCTGGAATTTACAGTTCAAGATACAGCCCTCTGTGGCATTAGTATCTACCGGAATTAAAGACAACTGTCAGCAACACCTATACCATGCAATAAAAATAGATTCAGTTAGGCATTTTTCTTTTGATGTTAAATTGAAGGTCTTCACAGTTCCGTCATGTTTCCATATTAAAAATAAAATGCACCTAAAATTATGAACCTTAGAGCATTTTGTTTGGATTTTATATATTTGTCTTTTAAATGGCTGGCTGTTCATCCTCACAGCATACACTACTTCATGCTTATAAAAAACTGAAGTAAGAAACCTCAGAAGTAACAACGGAATGAAATAATCAAGACAACTGTATTGTTGTATTTATTGCTTGTTAAATCTACTAGTAAAGAATTGTGTTATTTCACCAGCAATTTCAACCATTGATAAAACCCATTCTTCATTGCTTCCTAGATAATCTCATTTTCCACACTAATATTCTCCTGGGTATATTTTCCTTCATTCACCATAATCTTGAAATCCTTCCAAAACAGAGAAGGAGGAAAACAAACAGGAAACAAGCAAATAAAACCGTGTCATACTGTGGTTAAAAGTTAAAAGACTAAAGGTGTGTCTTCTGAGCCAAGAGTTTTATTTTTGGCTCCTTCAAACTTTCAGTGTCATCTTAGCCAACCTTCAACATCCCTGTACCTCGATTTTATTAGCTGTAACATGGAAAATATAATTTTAAGCCACATAACCCCACAATGCATTAGAAACATGACTGCATTAGTGTCCTGGTTTCAGCTGGGATAGTTAAATTTTCATCCTAGCTGCTGGTGCAGTGCTGTGTTTGGGATTTAGGATGAGAATAACATCGGGAACACACTGATGTTTTAGCTGTTGCCAAGAAGCCAAGGACTTTTCAGCTTCTCACACTGCCCTGCTAACGAGAATGCTGCAGGGGGGGCACAGCCACGACAGCTGACCCAGACTGGCCAAAGGGATATTCCATACCATATGATGTCATGTTCAGTATATAACTGGGGACTTGCCCAGGAGGTGGTGTGGCTCAGGAAGTAGCTGAGCTAGTCTGGCTGGTGAGCAATTGTGCATCACTTCTTTTGCACATTCTGTTACTATTATCGTTGTTATCAACATCATCTGCCTCTTCTGTCCTATTAAACTGTCTTTACCTCAATCCATGAAATTCACCAAATTCACCTTTTTCTTTTCGATTTTCTCCCCCATCCCACTGGGGGTGGGAGAAGTGAGTGAATGGATGTGGGGTTGTTTTAGCTGCCTGGCAGGTTAAACCACAGCAACTAGTATCTGTGAAGTATTTGGAAGATATTATTGAACTGAAGATATCATTTCAGAAATAATTCAAAATTATTTCACAATTGTCTTATAAACCTGCCTTTTCTAATGCTGCCTCTTGTTTTTATCACACTTTTCTTCTACTGTAGATAAAGGATCTCTGGTACTGACTCCATTTAAATGACTTGTCTCCTGTATATCAATCCTGATCCCGCAATGAATTACTGTATCTCACAAAGCAATGGCACAAGGCAGAATCCCAACAATCTGGGGAGCTTTTCTTCAAACTTACTACAACAGCTTTACATTTAAGCTACCTTATATTTTATGAAAAAAAATAAAATAGTAAGAGCCCTCAGGCCATGGGACTAAAAAACCCTGGAAGTCTTTCAAAATTAAATCTGGGTTCAGTATCTCTGGGAACAAACTTCTGCCAGCCTTTGTGAATAATTTTTCCAGCTCCCTGAGTTCTTAAGGGTTCTCTTCCTTCCATCACAGCCCACTGGGGTGCCCCCCATCTGCGCCATGACTAGGATTTTAGGTTTATCCTACCAGAAAACTTACTCTGACTCATTACCATACTCTTCTCTCCCAGAGGCAGACACAGCCAGGAGCTTTTCCCCAGAGCCCCAAAGAAGAACCCGCCCACCACCTCCCGAAATGGCAGACCTCTCCCGTCTCAGGCTGCACCACAGGTACAGCCCTGTGGAGAAGGTATGTGTCAGCATCGGGGTGAGGGGAGGCATGGACAGAAGTGCTCCCCACACCTCTCTGCTCACCTGAGGTGGGGAGGATGTCTTTGGTCCCTGCTCCCTGCTTGTCCTACGGTGCGGGGCTCTCAATGCCACCACGAGAGGCCTTATAGACCATGGTGGCTACAAGTGCCCTTCTGTCACAGGTTGGAGCAATAAACAGCAACAGCCTCGGGGCTGGCAGCCTGGGATGTGCTTGCATCTAGTACCTAAGGCTTCTCTGCTGCCTGGAGAATCATGAATCCAAAAGACCTGACATTTTAATGAACTTAGCTGTGCTCCCTTTGAACCTCCAAAGTTCTTCATGCAAGTATTCCCCCCCACCCCACCATGATTTCAGGGGTGAATGAAGAGATTGAAGAGCCTGATGCCTTCAATAGGATTCCTCCTATTGGTTTTGGTTCCCAAGTCCTTAAGCTTTGCCTGTATGATTTCAATTCTATTTTAAAGGTTTAGGCAATCTTAAGCGCAACCTCAGCTATTTTAAACTACATTAATTTGATCATATTAATCTACAGTTTGCAGGCTCAGAATTCAACATGCACAGTCAAAGATGACTCAGACTACTCAATCCTTTCTGGATTTTGTTTTGTTTTTAAAGCAAAACATCTTCTGTATTATCTTTTTGGAATATGTGATTTGTCCAACCAGACATCAAAGACTTTCCAAGTTGGATGACCAACTGGAGAGCTGGATGACCAAACCTATTCCAGTGGTGAACCTAAACTGGTTAGACTCGTTGTTTATATTACGATTTTCCCCTCTTAGGTCGCAAACAGTCTGCTAGGGAACTGTAAATGAAGGTACATGCTGGCCTTGAGACAAAACCACCCACACTAAGTAAATTTAAATCAGCGCTTCCTCCAGGAAACAGAGTTTTGTATTACTTACAAGCAGATTTGATTCTGGTTTAGAGAATTGTTTAAACCCATTTAGCAGATCAAAGGAAAATAGATTTGAACTGACGTGCTCATCGTTTTAACAAACACTGGTTGGTATCCGACGCAATGATTAACATAAACGATGACTTCCATGCAAAAGATTAGAGAAAACACAGGCCATAGTAAAGATGGAAACATCACATCTCATCATTTTCTCAAAATATCTGCAGATTTTAGATTTTAAATTGAGGTTAAAAATAGCTTTATCCCAACATTTCTGAAACAAGATCACGTTCATGAAAGCAATACTGTGAATAAGCTCTCAATACCACACCGGCCCTTCTCTTCAAGGTCATAAAAATATCCATCAATGTCATTGTAAAGAACACACCTAAAACCCTTCCCAAACGATTAGCAGCTTTCAAGATGGCTTTATGAACATCTGCCCACTAGAGCATCCAGTAAACATGCAGATTCATACAGCAGCATGCAAACAGCCTCACAAAGAAAGGGTCAAGACAAAGAATATCCTCAAAGCAATTCCAGTAAGCACTCTAGATTATTCTCTTTGTGAGAAGCATCCTAGCTGGAAAGCAGGACTGGAATCAGCTCAGAAGTTGTTGTTGATCTGGCAAAAGCCAAAGGAACCTGCAAACTGCAAGGAGGAAGCTGCTGGATAAAACATGGAGCAGAAGGCTCGTGTTAAGAGTCAATTGGATCACCTTTATTTCCCAGAAACAATTATTTTACCTTTAATTTCAAAGGGGCTTTGGGGGAAAAGACTGAAGGAAATAAGGTTGATTTTAGCAAGCACATATTGCAAAAATAGATTTAAAAATCTATTTTTGGTCCAGAATGGTTGGAGAAATCCCTGATTAGCCTCTTAATGGGGTGAGTCCAATTTAGTGAGAATGATCACCAGAGGGAGTCATTGACTTTCCCATTAAAGTCAAAGGGAATTTTACATACATCAGGAGTGCAGAATTTGGGGGCACAGCTGAGAAAGACTCCAAACAGATTGGAGTTCAGGGACTAACACAAAGCGCTGTTTTATAGATTTCATCTGAATCCATTTTCCCCTTTGGAGTCCCAAAGGATGATTGCTATATTCCACGGTGAAAGTTAGAGAGAAGGCACCGAAGTCATTCATTCAGTGAGTACACGCTTCCACAAAAATAAATCCCAGTACTTAATTGGTTTTAAAGTGGTCTGGAGTGGTGCAAGTACAAACCGCTCAGTCTTCTCTTTGGACGCGCAACATATCACAGTCCTTCTGGAAAAGCAATTTTTAACAGCCCAAAGAAAATCTCCAGGTGCTATATATGAGAGCGTGTCATACCTCTGGGGAATATCAGGGCTTCAAACAGGAAAATAAAAGAGTGAAAAGGAGATGGGAAGAACTGCTAGTGCGTTTTTTTTCTAGTTGTTTTAGGCTTGGCTATTTTTTTACCCCCACCAATGTCAGTGACTAGAAGAGGAAGTGAGAATAGGGATTTGTGAACCAAGTGATAAAATGAACTAAGTAGAGGAAGCAGTCTACTCAGCCATGAGCAAGTCTGTATTTCACGCACAAACACCTAAGTTTCATGACCTTCAAAGAAATAGTTTCACAGTAAGAACTCTTCTTTGATGGTCTTCAGTTTAACCTTGCTCTTGCCACCAAAGCCCAGCAGACTTTGATTTGAAAACAAGCTCATTCACCAGGCAACTTTCCCCTTAATTCTGTACAATAAGATTATACAGCAGAAAATTAGGAGATTAAAACAAGGCAAGGAAACAGCCCCACCCAACCAAATCCAATTTCACCTCCCTAGAAATATCCTCTGAACAAATGGAATTCAATTTGTTTCTGTGTTCCCAGGTAACAGCAGCACCTTGTTTTGCTTGTTTATTTAATTACTTCTTCTTGTTCATGCAATTAACTGAGAGACTGCAGCCTTTTGTTCATTATGTTAACTGTAACACAGTTATTTGCATAGCTGTTCCCACTTTGAGGCCGAGTTTTGGATAAAGCCTCTATTTTTGGGCTGTGACAGGCAGAGAACTGCTGGGATGCCTCACACAGGGCAGCGCACCGCAACCTGCACCTTCATGGGGACGGTCGCTCCAGGAACCTCACTGGCTGTCTGTCTGCTTTTGATGGCAAATCAAAGCCCAATTTCCAACGTGCGCTGCAAAATGCCACATGGCTTAAGACCTGGCTTAATCACATGCACCACCAAAAACCCAGCCAAATTCATCCTAAGGTGCTTTTGCCTATGGGCTCTGCAAGCTTAACATTATCACCCTTTAGAATGGTGCAAGGCATCACTCTGGTCAACATATGCTTGATTTACAATTATCAGTACCCATACTACAGTTGGGTGGAAATTTAGATGGAGGCTACTTCAAACTTTCTTTCATAGAATCACAGAATCATAGAATGGTCTGGGTTGGAAGGGACCCCAAGGATCATAGAGTTCCAACCCCCCTGCCACAGGCAGGGCCACCAACCTCCAGGCCTGGATCTACACAAGGTTGCCCAGCTGTTCATGAACAGCTTGATTGAATGTTTAGTTGAGTCTAGTACCGTTGCAATGCTCAAATGAGTTGTTGCACAGTAAAATCTTTTTTTTTTTTTAAAAAAAACCCCTCCAGATATATCCCCAGATCAGAAAGTTCAGTGGAAAGCTGACCCTCTGCAGCAATCACCCTCCTGGCTCCCCCACCCCCTCCAAGTCCTCTGAGTTTCTGGGGGTGAACTGGTAACAGCTTATTTTTATCGAGGTTGCTCAGAAATTGAGGAATCTGCACCTTCTTACAGAAACCAGAGGGGGAGTCGGTGCTTGTGGGATCCTGTGTGCTTTCATCTCAGCCTCTAGGCACCTAAACGTCCGCAAAGTTCTACCTCTCAGGAGAAACTGCACACCAACTTCCACTATTTGCGATAGGCAAGTGGAACAGACAGCTTAGAAAAAATTGCCAATTGTTGTAGTTTACAATTCAGCCTTTACAAACAACCCACAGCTATAGTTAGGATGAGTTCTGTACCCAACTGCAGCAAGGTGCAGCCTTTTAATGGCATCGATTTAATCCTACCTGTGCCATCTGCCTCTCCAACTTTGACCGGGGAATATCATCGAAATAGTTTTCATTTCTTCTTCTCCTTGCATCGCCCTGCATGATAATGTGGGGAACGTCCAGGGAGCCACCAGTAGTAAAAGTGCTTTGGCTAAGTGATGGAGACAACTGAGGAGGAGTGTGGTTACCGCTGGGTTCCTGGACAGAGAGGAGAAAAGCACAGCCTAAGAAGAATGGCATAATGCTCGCTTCAAAACACACATATAAAAGTTACTATTTGAATTATTTATATGAAAAAAATTAAGGACAGGTTCCTGAAGTAGAGGTGCTATGGATAAACTTTCAAGATTTGCTACCTAAGGTGCAGAGCCCACATGGAATGAAAAATAATTCACTATTTGCATGAAGTAGTGGCTAATTCCCTGTCCAAAACCTCCTCGTGTAATATATGTTCCCTTCTAGGACTACTAGAGAGATAACACAGGGAGTTACTTCTTGCCAAGGCCCAAATAAAGCCATGATTTAGGACTAGCTATTTGTAAGATGAAATACATTCTCACCACTTCTGAGCAGCCGCTCTGAGCAGTGAAAGTGATTTGAAAGTGATGTGAACTCTAGCTACATTTCTTGCTGGAAAAAAAAAAGAAAATGCACAAACATTTTAAAAATACAGACCCTTTGTTTGCCATTTGGATAGGTCCTGCAGAACTTCCGTTTGGCTGGAAGTACTGGGTATCAGAAACAAGCTCAGTAACAATTCCTAGAATGCATGAAAGCATCAGCGTACAAATATTTCACCGGGCTTTCCTTGCAATCTGTGTTGAACTGTGACCTTGTTTCAGTCCGTGGGCAAACACCACAGCCAACTGATACATTAACTCTGCCTAATAAAGCGCTAAACATGTCCTCCAGATCGTACATTTTACCAGGGTCTGCTCGCAGACAGCCACCATATGCATGTTGGGAAGCATCTGTTCCCATGCATTTCACATCACTTGCTCAAACACCAATCGCTAACGTCGGTGCCCAGCTCCGCCGTTCCGTGCTGCCTCAGAGAATGCAATCAGCAGGAGCAGAGCTACAGTGAACCAGCCCACCACTCCGCAGACATACCATCCCGGTGCAGACCGCCAAACCCTGACGTAGCGACTGGATGGGGAAACATGTTCCTCTCTCATGATGTAGGTTACTGGGCTCAATTTATCTGGCAGTAGAGATTTCTCCGACAGTAAGTTCCTTGCAGGCAGAATGCACCCAGGAGTGTGCTTCCACCGTGCCAGACCTTGTTTACAATACTGTGTCTCAATAAGGAACAACAAAGAAGGACCTAGAAGTATTTGAGGAAGCAAAGACCTCCTCCAGTGTGCAGGGAGGTTGAAAAAAACCCATACCTTTTTATTTAAAGAAAGAATTAAAGTGGGTATTTCGTGCATGATTACACTGAAGCAAACCTAATTCTGAGAAACATGGAGGTACTTTACTCCACGCTGTTAAGAAACAAGATTGGGAGTAAGAAATCAGAGTGCTGTAATCTCTTCCAAAGGGAAAGGAAAACTGCAATTCTCTGTATGTGTTCAAGGGGTAGTAACATCTGATGTTAATATTTGAAATGTAGGAGTCTATGTGACATTATTCCTCACAATCACAGTAATGGATTAGTATTTTTCATGTTGGTTGACTAAAATCAGAGATATATAGTTGTTTGGTAACTTTAATTACTGGGGTTTTGTTTTGGTTTGTTTTTTAGTTCTCTAGCTTTCTTATGATCTGAGACAAGCGCTTGACATTTCCCAGGGCAAAGAAAGGAGTGTTTTCCTCTCAGGAATTCTCTTTTTCCCTCCTTCACAAAAATCCACCTACATTTGGCCCAGTTAAAAGCTGCTGAAAAACTGTAGTTTGCACATGCTCAGAAGGTTCAGTGAGGCGTAATCTCTAAAACCTACTCTCCACGCGCCCAGCTCTTGACTAGATGATGTAAAAACCTCTGCCCTGAAAATAACCTGAGTACAGGGGCATCAAACGAGATCCTTTCTAATGACTGCTACCTGCTGCTCCAGCCAGGTAGGTAACCCCTCTCTGCTCCAAATCACGCCTCACCCACTGTTAGTAGACTGACAGGGCCATCAGTGCATTGAAGTGACAGATGACCGTGTGATGCACATAGAGATTCCAGCTTTCATTGAGCTTTTCATGTTTTATCAAACTGCAAATAAAGAGGAAATTCACTCAGAGACCTGTATAAGAAGATTGCTGGCAAGGCAATACGGGCAAGAATTACAAAGTCAAGAAATAAAACTATGGTGCCTCTGCATTATGGAACAGTATGTAATTGTATGATTTTATGCTATTTTCTCAAAGTTGTCCTTCACAGCACAGATGGATCCTCAACTGTGCAGCATGTTGTCATATACTCAGCACGGTGTTATCATTAGTTATCGTGTAGTCAGTACTTTATTCTCACCTCGTTTCATGGCCCCAAACCCCTTTCTTAAGCTCTACTCAAATCCTGCTCTGAAGACAGGATGACTAATATCGTCATTTCATGACGCTTGTAAGTGCTTTACAAATGTCAATCAACTTCTTTTCGCCACACCCCGTGGCTTCTGGCATTTTGTAATCACTGCTTTAAGTGTGGGGGACCTGAAACACACAGACATCACTTTGGATTCTCAATTACAATATCTATTGCCTGACTTTCCAAGTGCTTGTATTCAAAACTCCACTTGTGTTGATCTAATTTGCAGCTCTGTGTGCTCAGCACTTGTATAAATCAGACTCCAGACTCCAGTCAAATATGCAGAATGTTGGTAACATACAATTAGTGACTGTTTATGAGGCAATTACCTAAATAACTTACCAAGTGTTATCCAAGAGCTTTGTGGCACAAGCAGGTGTAAATCTGTGTTTTCATAACTACAGCTATTCCTCTAACTGTGCCTCTCCCATTCTCCCTTCATTCCTCTTCCTCACTCCATACCCACTTTCGCATCTCCTTAATGAATCTGCAGACTAGGCATGGTCTATCATGTCCTCAGTGCTGTCAGTCACCAGGTATTCATATCATGCTTCCACCCTGTCATGAGTGCATGGATACATGCCCTGCAGGGATATCCGATCATATATTTCACTATTGAAACCTGCCTTATCCCTGCTGGTCACATAAAGCTGGACCCACATAGGTCAGGGCTGGAAGGGACCTTAGGAGATCCTTCCCTGGGCTGCCCAAGAGCACCTCATGCCCCACAGATGCTTGTCTAACCAGTTCCTAAAAACAGCAATTCTCACTAATGAATTAATTCTTGTGTTAAACTGACATTACTTTTGTAATGACTCTTCTCCAAGTTTTCAGCCTAAATCAGTTGCTCCTTCAGCTTAGATTCCAGCCTCCAGTGCTGACCAGGTGAGGATGGGGTTCCACGGATTAACATGGAAACTGGTCCTATAATCACAGATTATAATACACTCAAGGAAAGAAAGCAAGATGGCACAGGTAATCTGAGTTCCAGCATTTTCTAGCTCTTGAGTCTATGCCTTTGAAATAAAATTTTTCCTCAGTACATGGTTATTGTAGGAAGGCCATATTTTGAGGATATTTTTAATGTTAGTACCTTTTCCTCAATATTTAACCACTTTTCCCTTTGAAATGTTTTAAAAGCTAATACAAGAAATGTCAAAAAAGATGAAGTGTTAGCCACACTCAAGTTGACCTTGAGGCCTTAAAATAGACTTTTTAAACAACAAACTCACTTTTCTACTGGAGAAACCTGATCTAGTAGAAGGTATCTCTGCCCATGGCAGGGGGGGTTGGAACTAGAAGATCTTCAACATCCCTTACAATTCAAACCAGCCTGTGATTCTATATAGATTTATCTTCTAGGAACAGCAGACAGTTTATTTAAACCAATTTTCAAGCTAAAAAATTACTGTAAACTACAGACTAAACACAATGTCTTCATTTTGTGTAAAATGGCATAGTAACAGTTGATGGGAAAGAAAACCTTCATCCAAACTCATGTCCTCCTCTTCAGGATTCTCTGTGAAGACTCCAATACCACAAGGTGACGAATGACATTTAGCACTTGCCCACCTCAGTAGCTCTAGCTGTGGAGCAGCAGACTACCTTTTATCATTTCTGACTACAGATGGAGGACATCCAGTTTTCCATTTACTATTAACTGAGAATATACAGTCCTAACCAATAACTTGGGATGCAGAAACTTTCCCACCTGCTGAAGGGGAACTAATTCCCCAGTTCCAAACACTGAAAGTATTGAGCAAAAACGTGTGACTTTTAAATGATTCCTTTTTCCTGGGAGTGTTTTAACACCTGCCATACATCAGGAATCATTCACATAATGCATAGAAAATAAAATACAAGGAAAATACCCACACTTTTATACAGTGTGCCTTAGAGCAGGATGCTACAGACTTGTGAGGCCTTTTTTGACATGGTGTTAGGCATAAGTTGAATTTGGGGGGGATCTAAAATGTCTGTACATGGCATCTGAGAATAAGCAGGTGAAAACAGGCTGGTCATAGAAATTGTAGGTGTGTGTAAAAATAAGTCCTCATTCTGTCTTTCTCTATTTCTCTTTACACCAGAAAATTAAACTTGGGCATACGGACACTCTCTGACATTTGGAAATTTAGTCCCAAATGAGATTCCAGTCAGAAAAGCAGCCCCATGGAAAATAATCAGATCCAATCAAATGCAAAAAGGTGTGACCTAAAAAATCAGAATAAAAAGTGTTGATATGAAGTCCCTTGGAGAAGACACAGAAGGAATGGGTCATCAGACCACAACTCGGTAAGGGCATCAGACAGCAAGGAAGCAAAGGCATCAGAACCCAGTGAAGGTGTTGTAATGAGAGGAGATTAAATCTGGTCAAGTGTGGAAAAACCCCAGGGACATTGAAACAACATTTCTGAAAGAGGCAATACAAATGAAAATTAAAAACATGATGAAATTTTTGATACAAAGAAAACAGCTTTAACGGCATTTGTAACGCAACAATTTTTCTCTTTAAAGAAAACATAGAGCATATGTCTGAAAAGTAGGTGCAGGCATCTGGAAACATGAAAGGAAAAAGGTAACTCCCCTTCTGCAACATGGATCGGCTGTGCCGGGATTCCTGTGGGCAAATGTAGACGTGCAGCTTGTACACACCTGGTCCTGAGCTAGTTCCTCGAGCAAAGAAGATCAGCTGGCACTTCTAAGCTACTACTTATCTCATCCTAATGTAGACATCTGAAACAGGTCAGACCATTCATCCTGTAAAAATGTCTATTTATCTCTAATGGCTCTATGGGAAGGTACAATTGAGCAGGTCAGCCTAAGATATCTACACCACAAGTTTCTGAAGTGAGGTAAGTTGAACCACACTCGAAACAGCTGTTGTTTCCATGTGAGTGCTATTAAATGTTTACTGACTTTTCAAGAAATTCAAGCAAATTTTCATGGGGACTCACCCTGAGGGTTATTGACCGAGGTGGTTTCTGAGGAGGATCTTCGTGAAGCCTGTCTCCCAAAGATGCCAGAACGCGCTTCCGGTGGCCAATCAAGCTAATTTTTAAGACCTAAAATATTAACCAAAAATGCTCGTTAATAAGAACATTCCAATCATTAAATGAAGAACCACTCATAGTGAAGACATTTCATCTTTAAACCTTTTAACAGCTTAATCCGCTACACAGGTGAAACAGACGGAGAGCATGTGAGGCAAACAATCAGCAGAGAAAATGAGAGATGAGATTGTACAGAGGAAAAAGCTCTGTAAAATGAAGGAAGAGAAGGCAGCGGAGTGGGAGCAAAACCAAGGGAAGGGGTGAAGGAGGCTGAAGAAGGAAACAGAGAGGCAAATAGCTAGTGATGAGGATTAAAGGGATTCACAGGGTGGACGAGGAAAAGGGTGAGGAACATGCAGCAAATGCTTAGAGAGGGCAAGAAGGGAGAAAAAGAACTACACATCAATAAATCTTATCACTTTCAAATCTATTCACAATGCCTTTCATGGGTAATCTCTGAATGACACATACAGCATGTACAATCATCCTGGTGTAGGAAATACAGGGTGGAAAAACTTTGTCCTGGAGGTCTATTACTTTTACCAGATGCACGACAAAAAACTCTGTTGCACACAAACGTGACTTTCAGTGGACAGGTTCAAATAGCTTGTGCTTGTACAAAGTCTGAGAACACTGCCAAAAATGTGCTCCAAATTTACTGCAACTACTCCCCCACTTGTATCTCTGTGTCCATGCTGTACACAAAACCATCACAGCTCTCAGGAAAAGGGCAGCAGCAGTACGATGGAAACTTAATCATTAATGGAAAATAAACCTAATTTTTGACACTATCCTTTAATGGCTACAATGGATTGAAAGTTTCAAGCAGCCCTAATGGTAGAAGCAAGCCTCTGCTCCACAAACATCAGTGTCCTCATGTAACTCTTCCAGAGTGTATATATGGTTTCATACACCAGAGCTGCCTCCATTTCCTCTCAGAAGACAGTACTTCACACTATATTTAGGACCACCGTGTGTTAACACCCTTCAGTCGAGAGGAATTTCTGACTCGACCTAGAAAAAGTAATAGTCCCCAAAACCCCCTGAAAATGCTACCTCTAAAGTGAACAACTGCCTCAATTTAACAGTACTGCTAAGAACTACCATCCATGAGAACAAACTCCAAACCCCAGCAATTCCCCTGCAACATCTATCTCTTAGATCCAGCACATGAGGGTACGGTATAGCAACACGCCATTATTCTGGAGGGTGAACTCCTGCCTGTCCATGGGCACCTGTACTCATCCACGCTTCCTCTGTTGGGTGCCTCTGTGCTATCTGATACTGCTGAACGTCAGGAACATCTTCTTTCCCTGCATCTCCTACGTGATGGGCTGTGGCGTGAAACAGATCAAAGCCTTCCTCTGAGAAGCATCTTACAGAGCTGTTGCAGACCCTGCGGCTCGACAGCAGACCCAGGCTGCGGAGTCACACAAGCCAGCTCCGTGCTCTCCTACAAGTCTAAATCTGGAGAAGCACGAGTGGAGCTGAGATAGTGCAGCACACACAAAAATGCCGGAGGCACGCAGGAGACTTAGTTATGTATTCAGTTTACATTGAATGTTAAACAGAAGGGCGCACAGTTTATCTCCGTATTTAACTATATAAAACACAAGAATGAACTACAGCTGCTTGAAGCACAGGTAAGGCACTTCAGTGAACTTCTTTCTTTCATAATGCTTCCCCATCATCAAGAGCATTTACCCAGAGATTTTTAAGTCAAGCTACAGTTCTTAGGTCGTTTCAGGGTCCTCAGCACTGACTGCCTTATTAGCTGTATCAAACCACACAAAGCGATTCTCTGACTTCACAGAGCTGTTGAGTAACAGGAGAGAAAAGGACACGAGTCATGAGGGACTTGGCACATAAGAAACCACCAGACAGATCTAAATGGTTATATTATTTCCAAAACTGCCCTCAATTTGAAAGCAATACAGGTCTTTAAACACTCTAAGTGCTGCTGAGCTTATTCCACATTTTTTTTCCATTAAAATGGTGGTCACCCAAATCTTAAGTGGTAGGGATTTAAAGATGCGACCCACAGAAACATATGGTGCTCAGGCAATAGGCAGCTGTAGCCCAGTCTCCTATGGCTCACATACCCCATTAACTGAAGACAGACGTGTTCTTGTGGAAATGGGTAACTTTCTTACTTAGAAAACTCATTACCCAACTCAACAAACATAAAACACTGTTTTGTGAAACACTTCTATATTTGAGTTGCGAGAGTTTAACAAACACCCTGAAACTCTAAAAACTTGTTCTGTGATGAATAATCCTTGACAGTATTAATAAAAAATGTCAAGTATCAGAAATATAGGTCAGCGGTGTGTAATGGTAACGTTGCCTAAAGCAGTATCTTAGAAATATCTTAAATGTTGTGTATCTGATAACCATCTCGCACCTGTAAATAAATAATATATAAATAAGCCTATATATATAAATCAGCTACACGATGTCATGGAACTGTTAAGGAGTAGCTTAAGGCTTTCCACAGCCTATTATTTCACCACTGGGACCAGAAAACCCAAACACATATGTGACATGCCTTTTTCAGTAGGATACCTGAGACAAAACCAGTGCAACTCCATCTCGTGTATTTGCTTATATTTGATGTTGCAATACAATTAAAAGAGAGCGGGGCATGTCATTAATCCAAATGATACATGCACACAAATTTCATCCTAATTTTACCTCCATATTCTCCAATGAATAGTATACAAGATGAAATTCCACTGGGAAATGCAAGAAATCTGCAAAAGTAACCAATGCAACGGTTCACATTTAGACTCCTTGCTTAGTTGACAGATGTTTTAAAAAACAAACACATGTAGTCCAATAACTCCCTGATGACTGTGGATCTGCAGATGCTGGAATTAACAATTTATTCCATGTAAAACAGCATTATCTCTGCAACATTCTTCTGCCTAATCTTTTCATCTGATTGAATAATATGATCCAATACTGTATTTTTATAATTCTTCTACATTTTAAAAAATGGATATTATAAAGGTTACTGAAATTCAAGACATCAATTCCCTCTCTTTTGGAATGATCTGAAAAGCTACTGTGTGGTGTAAAATGAGTACCATAATAGCACACACGGTTTGGGTTAAACTTGCAGTGGCAATTAAACATTAAGAACTAGCTACAAAGTGATCAGAATCGTGATTGCTGTGGTAGCAGCATCAGACACTTCAGAATTTAAGAGGAAAAAATGGTAAATACAAGCCAACAAGGTTTGATCTTCTTATTTCTACAAGCAAACAGCCCAAAAAGCTAGCTAAATTAAATTTTATTAGCCAGTTTACTGCTGGTCATATTGGAATAAATGACAGGCTATCTGGCATCGTGGGTGATGGATACACAGATTACTATCACTTTCCTGCCACAGTGCCCTCCCCACAAGGCTAATCCTAAAATACAGCAATGCCCAAAATACCTGGGAAGCAAGACCAGACAAACCAGTACAGTTCACCTGAACAGCGTGACTGATTGAACTGAAACTTGACAATCTGACAATGATTTAAATGCACTTGCTATATAAATTCCCAGCATGGGCAACTGTTTGTAATTTTACAAATCCTATCCATAGAATGGTTTCAGTGATTTATAGATTAGGGAAAAAATAAAAAAAATAAAATGGCAAGAATGTCCCATACCCCACACACTGATAAAGATTACATCATGTGATAACTGGCATATTTGGAAAGATACAGACACATGAGTCAGCTGTGATACGGAATGCCCGGCGGCTCACCAATACCAGACACAGCCAAATCCAGCCCAAACCGTCTTAAACTTCTGCTGCATTTTTTCACACAGGGATACCTCATGATCCTTCGCATCCTCACTGCAACTGCTGATGCCTTCCAATCCTAAATTATCACAAACCCTTGCCATTTTTAACAGTGCAGGGCTTTTTCTGCAGAGCCCTGACCACCCAGCAAAGCACTGGCATGTGTAAACGGAGAGGCTCCAAAGCAGCCATGGACCCCAGACTTGCTGCAACTCTGCTCGATGCAAGGCTGCTCTGGTTGCCACAACTGCGGTGGAAGCGATTGTTTATTATGCATATGAAGAGACTCGTAAGAGACTTATGATTTCATATCATAATGATATGAAATATGCACCATTATCCCCTTGAATTAATTACCCAACTGGAAACAGATGTCAGTTGTCTTAGTGACAGCATTTCACAGATGGCTGCCTACTAAGTCCCACTTCTACATGTTACGAGGGACTCACATTTGTTTGTTCCCCCCCTGCCCCTCAAACATATAATTTAGTTGCAGATCTCTATTTAACTGGTACTGAGAAGTCTGAGGCCAAAGGTCTTCTCCCCAGAAAGGTAATTTTGAATCCCAGGTCGTTACACTCCTCCAAGCTGCAGATGAGCGTGCTGCCAGACCAATGATGTTATGGTGCTGTTCAGCTGCTGCTATCCCAGGTGAGGTTCAGGGGGGTGAGGACTTCTTATTTTTTTTCAGAAGTTCTTGGGACAGCCTTATGTACTACCCAGGACACTAGAATTTTTTGCCTTGGCTTGACAAGACAAATTGTTTCTGTCATTGAACTGTTTTCCAAATTCTCATTAGTTTAAGTCTGAAAATATCAGGTTCTCCACTAATGACTGAAAAAAAACTAATCGTGATTTTGAGCTTGTAATTGATAAACCTTAATATTTCAGTGGAAAACAAATTAATTCAATTTTTCATTAATAAGAGTCAGGAAAATAAAATGAGACGGTACCTGGCTAGCACTCAGACCTCGCCACTTTGCCTCCTGAGGATCTGTCTCAGGCTACGTTCTGAACCACTTTTTGAAACTTTTTCTTTTAAATTAAAAAGAAGTTAAAATAATGGCCTTAGTATCTTTGAATGATTTTGCAAGCCCCAGATGTAATGACAAATGTGACATATGTGCATTTCCATTACACAAGGCACAAAAAAATTTATTGGAAATCCTAGAAGAATATTATACGTACAAAGACTATTACAAGAATGATTACCTAAGCTAGGAGGCAAAGCTGAAAATATTTACCTGAAGAATAGAAAACACTAAGCAGATCTGTACATAAAGTGAAAACATTCCTTCTATATTCACCTGCAACAAGTGGAAAAAAGTATTTGGAAACCTGAAAGGTGGAAAAATTCCCTAATCGAGTCCTAAAGGATAGACTTTAACTTAGACTGTTCCCTCCACCAGTGATTCGCATTTCCACTTCTACATTGAGCTAATGACAGGTCTAGTCACTGGTTCAGATCAGACTTGGAAAAATGTTTGCTTACAGAGACCAGGAGTATTATTCCTGGCCAAGCTCCTTGAGGTCTTCAGTGTTAATCATACAGTACTAGGAGAGAGCAATTGCTCCAATACCAATTTGTTATCCCACAATATTTTGCAGGATTACTTGCATAGCGGATAAATTATAATTAAAGTACTACAACACATTTCATAATGAGCTAATCATTTATTTATCTATTTTTAATATGCAATTATCAGCAAAGCACATTAATCTGTATACAAGCATGAAATATAGCTAGTGTAACAAGAAATTGATAAAATACAAATCTCATTTTAACAGCTCCAGAATTGATCCTTGTTCTGATTTTGATTCAATTTCACCAGGGACTTAATTCCAACCAAAGGAAAAAAAAACCCACATTCAAGACCCTTGAAAGAATGCGGTATTTGTCTACTAAATATTTTTTTTTGTATTTAATACACTCAGGCTTTCTAATAACATACTGTAATGAATGTTTCCATCATATCAGAAGCAACAAGCAGCCATTCGCTGCTTGGAGTAAAAATGCAGATTACTCTATTATACAGGCATTAATATATTAGCAATGAATATTGATTGTTTATTTCTATATCATGCAATTACATGCTCACATAAAAATGGCAATAAAATGAATGAAAAACCTACGATGGTGTTGAGCATCCCCTTCTAACACTAGAATTTAGTGGAGGTTCTCTCTATGCATTTTTAAAATTTTAATTATCAACTTGTAGACACACAATGACTGCAGAACAAAGGTCTTCAACACACAGAAAGAAAAGCCAAATATTGGACAGGATAACCTGGACCAAGTACAAGAGCAAATGCTGTTACAAGATGTTATTTAGAACACACTCCGTTTCCTACTATACTTACAAGTTACCTGCGGTATGTATGAAGACCTAACTATTATCATACTAAAGCATTTTCAGTTCAATAGAATTCTTTCCCTGCATTGTAAAAGATTCATGTTAAAGCATGGGCACCACCCTTGGCTCTCTGATTCAAGCCAAAGCGATGCACAGAGGCTAGCTCTGGCTTGCCTCAGCCCACGCTATGCACCGGTTCGCACAGAACACCACGCATGGAAATCCAAAATACACTTATCCCCTCGAGTATTAAATATCCCAGAGTTACAAACTTGGTTATTCATTACTGCCCTGTTGCTAGCATTAATATTTATCCACGCTTTCAAGGGAAGAGCTGTGAAAGAATCATAAAAATAAAAACATGAGAAGTGTTTGCAGCCTTTGATACAAATGCTGCCACTGGCAATGACAACACCATTATGAACTGACAGCAGGATGCTAAGGCCACAACCCACCCAAATTCACTGCCAAAGTACGGGTGACTTGACCTATAGGTCTTGTGAAAACTGCACGGAAATGCGTCCTTAAAAGAAAGATCTACAGAAGAAAATGCCAGGGTTTGGTCCAACTGGAGGGCTACTGGCCTGCAGAGTGGGAGATCCCAAGTATCTCACTCCAGGGATCCCATCAAGCATAAAAAATGGACCTGGGAGGCAGGCAGGGGGCAGTTCTCTGTGTGGCCAGCTCCTCATCTGCTTCTTTGCTTGACTACAGAAAAGCTAACACCAGCACAAGTAAATAGGCAGGAAAGTAAGATCAAGGATGGTGGAAAGGGGCAGGGGTGGATATCTGCTTTTCAGCAGCTGGGTGTGCTTATGGTAGCACAAGCAAAACAGGAGATGCATCCACCACAGTGAAATTTTAGCTTCTCTTCACACTGGACCACCTAGACAAAGAGGACACCTAGCATAAAAGAATTAAAATTGTAAAGAACCCCAAAGTCAAAATTTTCACAGAAACCACGGTCTATGAGCCTATGCTTTTTTAGCATTCAGCAGTTACTAAATTGAGTTTTGAAGTTTTTCTGTCAGGTATTTTCCCCCTGAGGACTGGAACAAACCTGTCAGAGACAGGGTGGTCATTGCTTGAAAAATGTTTTCCTTCTCGTAACTGTTTCTGTCTTATCAGTAACCAGTGTGGATTCACCCTACTGCAGAGCGGCTGCTTAGACTTGGCCACACCATGTTCTTTGACAGCATTTCACGCGCTGGATGAAGTAAAACACATTCTGTGATGTGCTAGTATAGGCGCCGTTGACTCTATTTTGGGTACCATGTGTTATGCTGTCCAGGGATGTCACCTCTACCAAGATCTTCATTTCATTACTTTACGGGAAATAGGCACCTACAGATATAACATGACGAGACCCTCAGTTATTGCTCTACCTGCTCTCCAGCAACAGCCAGCTGACCAATTTAATCACTTTTCTTACCTAAAAATAATAAATAAATAAATAAATAAATAAATCCCCCGTCAACTTATTTTCCCAGTTGTCTTATACTATCCTGGTGTGCAATCTTTGCTCATTAAACAATTATTTAACTAAACGCATTAAAACTATTACTGCGGGTTCTGGAAGAAAACCATGGCTTGAAATAAACTGTTCCAGCCCTTCTCCCCAGGTTTCACACCTCTCTCCACCTTCGTCAATCTCATCTTTTAACACCAAATGGAAGAAGCTACTACATATGTAAAAGCTCCCAAACAATAGCAGCTGCAGCTATCACAATCTACTGTTCTCCTTCAGGTAGAGTAAGTGATTAGCATAATTAAAATAAATTAAGAGCAATTTTGTCTAACCTACATATATTCAGCCTGGATTGTGATGTTGCTTGTCAGATTCTGAACCCCAACTCTTGTCCACTTTCCAACTACATGATCTGGCTTTTAAAACAGCTGTTAGTTCTCCCTTAGATCCTTGCTTCATTTATATCCTTTATGCTATGACAACTGTAGCAACACTACTACTATCTTATAGAAAAAAAGGCAATGGCCACCATGGCAGAGCAGAGTCATACATCATAGGCAGAGCCAGCATCATGCTGTACTTTGACTCTTAATCTGTGAGGAGGAAGCACCGTGGGTGGGAGAGAACAGGCTCTATGAGCACAGCAGGATGGCTGGATTAACTCTGCCAGGGGCTGCAAGGGGACAGCAAAAGCATTTCTCAAAATATCTTTTTCTTTCATGCCTTGAGGTAAGAGCAGGAAGGAACGCCATCAGAAAGTGGGGTTACAAAAGGATACAAATAAAGTGGCAAAAATATTCATCCGTCAATAGCTCAAGTAAGTTCTTCCCTTGTGGCTCCAAGCAACACACCAAAATTCAACATGAAAGATTCGAGGCAAACTGAAACCACAAGGCCATTCGGATCATGCACATCTTCTCGTGCAGATTCCTTCATTAAACATTGAACACTAGTCTGGCTTAAGGAAGAAACATTTTTGTACATAACCAAAATCAGAACAAAGTAAGAGGGAAAGCTGTACTGAAGACCTCCCCAAACAGGAGGCTGATTTTGTACTACAGTTTAAAAAAAAAAGATAAACTCAACTTCGTATCAACAGTGAAAACCAGTAAATCTTTGGCCATCTTGAATTTGTTGTCCTAAAGTTATTTTATAAACTAAAAAGAATACAGATGTGTGCATCTTTTTGAATTTCACAGTTTTGGCAGATACATTATTAATGAAGAATTCTGGCAAAACCCACCAGTGAACAGGTTATCACGGGACAAGCTTTCTTGCTATAAATTCTATTTGAATTTTCTCATTGAGAAGTGCAGGAGTCCTGGTACAGGCTAGAATGGCATGTTTTCTTCCCCTCTGATCTTTCTCTCTTTCTTCTTCATCCTTATCAAAAGTTCCAGAAAAAGGAAAGCTCTGTTCACAGGGGGCATCAAAAAGAGGATAAAGCTCATCTTCACAGCTCAGACTTTGCTTTACCTTGCGCCCATGCAATGATGTCAAAAGAAGGAAAGATAGCGCCAAGGAGTTAATTTCTCACTTTTCCCATCAGCAGTGGTAACACCAGCAGTCCTGATTTTGCAGAGATTTTTAAATGAGCAGATTTTTGGATGTGCATAAAGTCAAAATGACTTAGCAGACCTGTGCAGCATGTCCAGCTAAAGGCAGGACAGTGGTCCTGGGCTGCAAGAAGTCAGAGGTCCCAGATCACATCTATAATGATTCCAAAACCACTCTTGATGTTGTCAAGAATCTCCCCAATGTCTGGTCATGAACAATTCTAATATTGTAATATTGTAATGTAGAAAACATCCTTGATCCTACAATTAACCATTCTATGAATTATGTTTTCGTTAATATTTAACCTAAATTATCTCTTCTCTGGCTCTTGGTCTGTCCTCATTGATTTATGAAAATAATTTGTCATTATCTTCTTTATACCATCCATTTACATGGTGGCAGAAAGTTACATTTACCCTCAGTATTGTTCCCCCTAGAAGAAACATCCTTCTTACACTAGGCATCTGGCTACAGGCTTTCCAACCGAGACACAACTGGGATTCTAACATACAACCTGAGCAGAAAAAAGCCAACCATCCCTCTTCCCCTCATCTCAAAAGCAATATAAACACTTTTTTTTGTTTTTTAACTTGAAAAACCACAGAAAAAAGACGGAACAGTGTTTGGTTCTCTTGCAAGTCATTTATTACAATGTGCATGAAATTTTGCAAAACTCTTCTACACAGAGTAACTCTTGTTCCTAAATTTACTTTAACTGGGCATACAGAATCCAATGTAGAAGTGCATTATCCCAGCTGAAACAAGCAAACCACATCAGGGCATACAAATCTCTAAGTTTTTATACACGCTCCTCTTGTTAGTATGCACAACATCCATGTATCGCTGTATTTTATTTGTGTTATGCTGTTGACTGATGTTCAGTCAAATATCCAGCAGCTCTACTCCTCCTGCCCAGATTATTTCCCCAGTACTGCTGTTTCAGTAATATACTCAGAGCTCTTTATAGTCTCTCATGTGATCTGTACTTCCAAAATAAATCCCTTTCACTTTTCTTCAATTAAATCTTATATAACTGATTCAGCCTGTTTATGCGTTACGAAGATCATACTCTATTTTAATCCTATTTTACAAATGTTACTACAGTGTTAAATAATCACCCTTCATATCAGAAATTACACCACGAAAAGCCACATTCATTTGGGATGACAAGTTTGCAGACCTTTAACTTTGCTGGAGCTTGAAACATTAAACCTGAAAGAAAAGAGATTAGTTTATACGTGTATATATGAGGTATAATAACCAGCTGTATTATTGTGAAGGCAAGTACGATTCTGCTTCATCTTGTCACAAACATACACTAGAGTACGGACCACATTAACTCACTGTAACATAAGAAATCCTGTCATGAATGTTTTATACCAAATCACCACATGAACTATGATTAATAATGAATCATGAGAGTAGATTTATATGAATAACAAGCAAAGAGAAAAAAACCCACCACCCTCTTATTACGGACAATTAGATGATAATGTGACTTACATATTTGCTATGTTCTAGTATGTAGCCACTTGGGATATCTTCACATGACTGACTTAGACTTAAAATGTATTTCTGAGCTGTACCACAGAATTAACTAACACTTGCGGGTTTTCAGATGAATAAGCAAGCCTAAATTTAGCCACTGTTAATTAAGTATAGTTTTAGAAACTCTACTATTCAAGCTCGTTCATGTGGGGTTTTTTAATTCTTCCTCTATTTGAGATCCAGATCCAGAGAAGTGCAAGGCTTTTCTCACATTAAGAACCCTGACATTTAAACTTGTCTCTGCTGTAATATGAACCTTTGAATCGGAAAATATTTTCCATTCATGATCTGCGTTCATATGTTCTCAGATTTCACACAGACACTGAACATAGAACCACAGAATATCCTGAGCTGGAAGGAACCCATAAGGATCATTGATGTCAGCTCCTGGCTCCACACAGGGCCAGCCAAGTCAGAGCATGGGACTGAGTGCATCGTCCAGATGCTTTTTGAACTCAGTCAAGCTTGGTGCTGTGACCACTTCCCTGGGGAGCCTGTTCCAGTGCCCAACCACCCTCACACTACAGCATCTCTTCCTATTATCCAACCTAAACCTCCCCTGTTGCAGCTTCATCCCATTCCCTTGGGTTCTATCACTGGTCGCCAAAGAGAGGCGATAGGCGCCTGCCCCTTTGCTCTCCCTCGTCAGGAGGCCATAGACTGCAATGAGGTCTCCCCTCAGCCTCCTCTTCTCCAGGCTGAACAAACCAAGCGACTTCAGCCTTTCCTCGTAAGAGTTTCCCTCCTTTGGCATCCTCGTTGCCCTCCTCTGGACACACACCATTAATTTTGTGTCCCTCTTGGACTGTGGTGCCCAAAACTGCCCACAGTACTTGAGGTGAGGCTGCACCAGTGCAGTATAGAGCAGGACAATTCCATCCCTGGACCAGCTGGCAATGCCATGCTTGACACATCCCAGGATACGGTTGGCCCTCCTGGCTGCCTGGGCACACTGCTGGCTCATGTTTGCTGTCGACCGAGACCCCCAAATCTCAACAGCACAAGTAAACCACATTTTTGTGCTGAGCTGAAGGGAAATGACAGTACTTTAGTAAGAATATGTAAAGGAAATGTTTAAAGTATGCTTTTGAAATGTTATTTAATGCTTCTGTATCACATACAATGGGCTTACTCAGCTGGGGGAAAATCCTCAATTTTCAGGAATTCATTCTGTGTTTCACCCTAAGTTGTTCTGAGATCTTTTCCGATTTAATACCTATCACCAGAAATTTACCAAGTGCTGATGTTCCCAATGAGCCCCCAGGACTCAAGTCTCCTCTCTAGCCATGAGCCCAGAGGATAGGAGCAGCGTGAGAGCTGTGCAGCCAAATTTGTCCTGTGGAAGCACAGCACGGATGGAGGGGAAAAAATTCTCCATACCATACTCTTCACGCTTGAGGACTTTGAATGATATGTAAAGTTAAGATAACTTTATAAAATAAAACAAAAGGTACTGGTGCTCCAGGGCTGCCTATGAGAAAAAAATCTTTATTTTGGCTGGCAAACTGAGGGACCAGAGCACAGTGTGCCCACTAGTGCCCTGAAATGTCAAAATTTGCTCCCCAAAAATAGCTCTCTGCTGGCAGAGCCCTCTGGGGATTGACACAGAAGCACCAGTTCAAAACCCATGTGCTGGGAGGCTGCTGGATGTCTCAAGCACAGCAGGATGCTTTAACACACCCATTTCCCTGCCACCGCCTTGGCATGACCTTCTCCCTCAGAGCTCCTTCACAGCTGTCCCGCAACTCGATTGCTGCAAACCAGCAGGGACACTCATGCAGCAACAAGCACCTTCAGGGAGAGCTACAACTATGTCATATTGCAATCTCCACTGGCGTTACAGACCACAGAATCATAGAATCATAGAATGGTCTGGGTTGGAAGGGACCCCAAGGATCACAGAGCTCCAACCCCCCTGCCACAGGCAGGGCCACCAACCTCCAGGCCTGGATCTACACAAGGCTGCCCAGGGCCCCATCCAACCCGGCCTTGAACACCTCCAGGGACGGGGAATCCACTACCTCTCTGGGCAGCCTGTTCCAGCACCTCACCACTCTTTCTGTAAAAAACTTCCCCCTAATATCTAATCTAAACCTTCCCTCCTTTAGCTTTAGTCCATTCCCCCTTGTCCTGCCATTATCTGCTCTTTTAAAAAGTTGATTCCCCTCCTGTTTATATGCTCCCTTCAGGTACTGGAAGGCTGCAATGAGGTCCCCCCGCAGCCTTCTCTTCTCCAGGCTGAACAAGCCCAGTTCCCTCAGCCTCTCTTTGTAGGGCAGGTGCTCCAGCCCTCTAATCATCCTTGTGGCCCTCCTCTGAACCCTCTCCAACAGTTCCACATCTTTCTTGTATTGGGTGCCCCAGATCTGGACACAGGACTCCAGATGGGGCCTTACGAGGGCAACGTGAACTAAGACACTGCACAGGGATTCCTCTGCAACCGTGGTCAGGGAGCAAAGGAGAAGTCAAATAAATGACAAAGCACCCTGTACAGATCATAAGCCATCAAATGGCAAGAGACACCCTGAGCTACAACCAAGTCCTAACTGTACAAGGAATTATATACGTCAAGAACTTCAAACGCGAATGTTGAGTTTTGTTAATCCACTTAGCTACATATACAACCAACGCAAGCTCCTGAAATAATAAGGTAAAATGGGAATTTGGAACCTGTGAGAGATAAAGTGAGTGCCAGAAATTTTAAGAAGATGAATAATACAGGAGAAGAATAGGAAGACCAGAAAATGGGTCATTATAGTAATCAGATGAGAAATAGCTAATGGAAGGATTTACATTTTACAAAAAAAATTTAAAAGGTAACTATTTGAAGGACACCAGTAGGTGACATCCAGAAGGCATTCGTAATAAACCAGAGTACATTATTTTAGTTGTCTGTTCTGGCTGTTGGACAACTTTCCTATTTTCTTCTTTATAAATTCAACTTCGCTCTCTCTCACCTGTCAAGCTTCTCCCTTTCCTTCATCATATCTTATTTTCAAATTCCTTTTCTCCTTGCAGCTTTTCTCCAGGTCCCCTTTATTTCTTTACTACCTTCAACCCAGCTCAGCAATTTAATCTGCATTTGCAATCATATTCCTGCCTCATTCAGCTGACCACGACAGAGGTGACAGGGAGAAATGACAACAACAAAATGAGCAAAAAACGCTGACCAATGAGTAAGGTAAAAAGCCCAGGAAAGAAAAAATGGAAAAGAAGCTGTTGGGTTAATAATAAAATCAGATTTGATTTAATGGCATCTGTTCTCCTCCATAAGCAGCAGAATAACCATGTAATAAACATTTTTAATGTATGTTTAATGTCTATTATATATGTCATTTATGGGATAACCACCCAAGCATGCAGAAAGAGACTGCCTCATTCTTCAGCAATCTCTGTCCTTATTTTACACCTCTAGGATACCGTTGAAATGAAGAGAACAAACACCCACATACGTTTCTATTCTTTCGTAGTCTGTACAGTGAGTCTTCTGTACAATTGGTGCTGCTAGGAGCACTGCAACCAGCTCCCCTCACCAGCTGTGACCTAGGACGACTTAGTATACTACCAGGCATAGTATGATTGTCTAATTATCTCTACATGAGATAAAACACACAGAAAAACCAATGTTTTACCAACAGGAAGCATTTTACAGAATGGCTATTCAATGTTTTGAAGAAAGAAATGATTTTGTGAACATGAGCTCCTGCTATGGATTTTTTTTTTAATTGTGCATCTAATTTGTAGCTATTTCAAATCCCATGAAATCTCTTCAGTAATATAGATTTCCTTACCCTCTAAGAAAATTATTACAGTGTCATGATGCAAGAAATACTAAGAAAATAATAAAAATGTAATTGGATCAGCATGTTATTGTTGTATCATGGTTTTCTTTTGGAGACCAGCAGTGAGTGGCATTCCTCAGGGGCCAATATTGAGACTGACACATTTTAACATCTTTGTCAGTAACATGGGCAGTGGGCTAGAGTGCACCTTTGGCCAAGTTTGCTGACAACACCAAGCTGTGCAACACGGTTAACACGCTGGAGGGAAGGGATGCCATCCAGAGGGACCTTGACAGGCTTGAGAGGTGGGCCCATGTGAACCTCATGGTGTTCAACAAGACCAAGTGCAAGGTCCTGCTTGTGAGCAGTGGCAATCCCAAGCACAACTACAGGCTGAGCAGAGAATGGATTGAGAGCAGCTCTGAAGAGAATGACTTGGGGGTGTTGACTGATGAGAAGCTGAACGTGAGCTGTCAATGTGCACTTGCAGCCCAGAAAGCCAACCGTATCCTGGGCTGCATCAAAAGTAGTGTGATTTTGCCTCTCTGCTCCGTTCTCATGAGACCCCACCTGAAGTACTGAGTCCAGCTCTGGGGACCCCAGCACAAGACAGACACGGAGCTGTTGGAACAAGTCCAGAAGAGGCCACAAAGATGATCAGAGGGCAGCAGCACGTCTTTTGAAGACAGGCTGAGAGAGTTGGGCTTTTTCAGCCTAGAAGAGTTCCAGTACTGGGAGGTGCCTGTAGGAAATCTGGAAAGGGATTGGCTACAAGTGCATGTGGTGATAGGACAAGGGGTAATGGCTTTAAACTGAAGGAGTTTAGATTTAGTCTACATATTAGGAAGAAATGCTTCCCTGTGAAGGTGGTGAGGCACTGGTACAGGCTGCCCAGAGAAGCTGTGGCTGCCCCCTCCCTGGCAGTGTTCAAGGCCAGCCTGGATGGGGCTTTGGACAACCTGGTCTTGTAGAGGGTGTCCCTGCCCATGGCGGGGGGGTTGGAACTATGTGGGCTTTAAGGTCCCTTCCAACCCAAAACAGTCTGTGATTTTCTGATTACAAATTTTGTAAGCCCCCAGCAACTGGCATATATGTTAAAATTACCTAGGGTCAGCCTTAGCAATTTACAAGCTTCAGTGGTTCAGAATTTCATTTTTTAAGAAAACATGGCATGTGTTTGTATCAGCAAGTTTCATCCGTCATTATCCATCTCCCTCCTACACCTTTCTAGTATAAAAACCTCTTCTGCTTGCTGACAGAATACTAATTTGGCTTCTTTTAAATGCTAGAGCAGCATAGTCCAGCTATCTCATTTAAAATATGTGTAAAGCTGTGAAACAATTGACAAGCACAATGAAGAGTGTCTACCGTAAGATCTGCATGGAATTATTTTTCAATAGACACTAAAAAGTCAAAAGCCTACACCAGCCAATTTTTTTTCCCCATACATATCTCTTAAAATCAGGGAAAGGAAAAGGGTAATATTTACCTACTAGCTCACCACTTCATACCACCTGTTAAGATTAAAGGCCAGGTGATGTATACCCAGTATGTAGGCTTCTATTTGTACAAGGGCAGTCACTCATTCCTGTAACTTCAAACACAATTTTATTCTGTGTGTGCAGTAAGAAAATGTGCATTAACAAACCCTGCAGCAAATAAAAATTGAGGGCTAGAGGAATTTCCATATACGAACAGTCCAAAACCCCCTAAATGTAGACCACTCTATGGACGACACCTGGTCTGCCATAGAATCATAGAATGGTCTGGGTTGGAAGGGACCCCAAGGATCACAGAGTTCCAACCCCCCTTCCACAGGCAGGGTCACCAACCTCCAGGCCTGGATCTACACAAGGCTGCCCAGGGCCCCATCCAACCTGGCCTTGAACACCCCCAGGGACGGGGCATCCACCACCTCTCTGGGCAGCCTGTTCCAGCACCTTACCACCCTCTCTGTAAAAAACTTCCCCCTAATATCTAACCTAAACCTTCCCTCCTTTAGTTTTAGTCCATTCCCCCTTGTCCTGCCATCATCTACCCTTTTAAAAAGTTGATTGCCCTCCTGTTTATATGCTCCCTTCAGGTACTGGAAGGTTGCAGTGAGGTCCCACTTCTCTTCTGCAGGCTGAAAAAGCCCAACTCCATCAGCCTCCCCATGAGGAGAGATGCCATCCCAGGGGATGGCAAATCTCCCAGACCCCCCCTCCTCATTGAACACAGTTTTAAGGCATAAAATGGAGAGGGATAATGAAACTTGAATTGGTGTGATTCACCAAGTTGTTTCCAAATACTTGGTGTGCAAGAAGTGTGTATGTGGGTTTAAATAAACACATGTACAGCCCCCTCTATGTTAAAATGCCTGATGTGCGTCACCATATTTGTGCACATAGATGCAAAGAGAAAGCAGAAAAGAAAAACATGCAGGGCACCCCTCGTACCACTGCAGATGAGCTAGACCCCCTACACACCTGAAGAACAGCGACCACCCAGGCCTGCATTTGTTTAGCAGCAACTGCCCCATGTGAGAGCAAACTGGGAGCTAAACCTCCTAATGCTGGGGTGCGCAACTGAGGAGTTACTCATTCAAATGTGCTCGCAGAGGCATTTCAATTTCAAAATCAAGGCAGCTTAGCTTCCCCCTCTGCCCCCCAAGTGAAAATGCAGGCACAAGCTAGTGTGCTAAAATATGCCTCACAATGGCAAAGAAGGTACATGGGCAAATGAATGACAGCAAAACCTGTTAAACTTCACAGCTGAGATTATGATGAAAAGAAAGCAACCATCTTTTCTTTTCAAACTCTCTAATTTCTGAAAGGTCAAAACCTCCAGAGATTTATCAGAAAAAGAACAACTAGTAATAAAAAAAAAATAAATAAATTGATTCAGCAGGTAAATATAATTTTTCCTGTGCGGGTGGCCAGAAGACTGTAACAACTGTTGGACACTTCTATATTTCTAAATATTTAATTTACAGTTCAATATTTTAAAGAAACAAAACCATGGAGGACCTGATGATAGTTTTAAGCCTGCTTTGCACAACAAGACTAATGCAGGACTGAGTTAAGGAGCTGACCCATATACTGAAAAATAGGATCTAAAATTAAATGGGAAAATGTACATCATTATTTTAACTTAGCTCAAAGTTGCATAGCTAAATCTTTGTGCAGCAAACTGAAAAGTTATCTATACACTGCAGATTATTATGCACTCAGTGAACACACAACATTTAAATCATGTTTGCTATGTTAGTCATATTGAATTTTTCATGCATTTTAAAGTTGGATAAATGGTTAGGAAAATAATTCAATAGGTCAGACATTTCATTAACTTAAATATTAACAATAAAATCCTCCAAGCAGAATAAAAATATTTTTTTTCCTCTTTTCTTTCTCCCCTTGCCTGTGGACCTATGTACTTGTCCAGGGCAGCAAAATCCACTGAGAATCTTTCTCAGCTTGCTAGAAGTATCAAGGTGCTAGACATCTGGGGCTGCACAACCTACATTCCCTGTTGAAATTATTTAAGCTTAGTTCCTAGCTAACATTTTGCCTCTTGTCTGGATTTACCCGTATGTTCTTGGTCCAAGGTGCCTTGCTCCCAAAGGAACTTTTGCTTTCCTGTAATTTCTGAATGCCCACTGAATAGCAGCTTAACACTGTTTAATAACTTAATCAAGAATTCATACATTAGGGTTTTGATCTTATCTAAAATAGTTTCCACAAGTTTATAAATTACCTGCCTGCAGTTATCTGGTGCCAGGGAAAGAGTCTCTTTCAAACACCACTTAGTGGTGGCAAGGATGAGAACCCTGGTTTCTTGATGTCAATGGCAAAATACCATTGACTGCAATGAAGCCACTGTCTCCCTTGGACATGCTGTATTCCAATAAAATAGGGATTACACTGCATTGCAGAACTGAAAAGGATGGGTACAGTTAAAATGAAATGCTAGAATGAAAGCTGACTGTGTAAAAATAGTATTTTCTTATTCAGTAGACCTACCCTACACATACATTCAATCTCACAGCTGTTTATACTCCCAGCTAGGAAAAAAAAAACCCATAGGATTGCTTTTTATTTCCATTTCAGGGATGGCACATTTATGGTGAAAGCAAGCAGACCCTGTTTATATTGCCTCTCACTGTTGTGATTTCATCATGAGTTTCACCGAGTCTATCTTTCTCCCACCACCACCAACTTCTGAATCTCAGCTTCCATCAGGAAGAAAAGTGACCGAGTCCCAGTACTGCCCTGGAAGTTTTGAATCACCATATCGGTGTGGGAGCAAAAAAACCCAGCATCTTAATTTTCCTATGGAATTTGAAGTCCTAGCATTTCATCATGTATATAATTGCTAATTCAAGGACAACTGAACTTCCAAATTCTACACACAGAACAGTCTGCACAAGCCAGAGAATGACAGCCTTCCAGACACCAAATTAGACTTGCAGGCAACATGTGTACTCTAGTTAGGAGAAACCTTTTCTTTCCAAACGTGACAATTTTTTACCTTGCAGTCTGTAAGACAAAACAAACAGGACACTTTGTTACCCTTCAATAAATCTTCAGCTTTTCACAGCGCTGGGTTATGAAAGGTTCTAACTTTCACTTAGGTAAAAGGAATTTATAATCTCCCAGGGATGCAAAGAAAAGCTTGGAAACAACCCAAGCGTAATCAAACTACTAAACCCAAAAACTACATACAAATGAGGGAAGTTGTATAGTGATTCTTCTCCCTGGCTATGCTCCATAAAGGACTTTGCTGAGATTTGGGTGTAAAAAACACCGCTGTTGGTGCTAACCCTGTCCTCCAAACCCACTGATACATGTAAAACTGAGGTAGATCTGGGACAAGGTGGGGAGAACCTGCAGTTTTGACATGCTGGTGGAAAGCAAGAGCTACAGATCAGCTAATCCCAGCCTGAACATTAGAATGAGATGTAGATGACAGCAACTTTTACTGATAGCTGCTCTTGATCCTATGGTGTCAACTCTTAAGCTTTCCAGCCTGTTAACACCCGTATTTTACTAGAGCAGAGGCATACAAGGAGCTAAAGCAGCCCAGGTCTTGAGAAGAACGATGCCCATGGTGGAATGAAGGGAACAGATCCATCCAATTTGGCGAGCTTTGTCCTTGCATCTCAGGCATTCAGGAGTTCTATCGCCCTATGACATGGGATGAGAGAAGACACAGCCCAACAAGATGAAATGAAAAAGGTCTGTAAACTGAACATCAAATGAGTTTGGAACTGGAGAGAGCAGGGAGCAAAGCACATGTGTTCAGACGTGGCCTCCTGCTTCACTAGATAAATAAGAACAGGGTTGAGCAATGTGCTTTAAGAAGAAAATGTTATGACGCAGTATGTTTTATTTCACAGCGTGTTAAAAAATGATTAAAGAAATGTGAAGGAGAGTAAAAGACTTGCTCTTACAGTTTTACTTTCAAATACAGCAATGTAACACAGAACCATTCTGATATGCTGCTGTATGCATCACTTCCATGCCTATTATCCAGCTTCTTAAAAAAATGAAATCCAAACCTACACATTTTATCTTAGAGCCGCAGCACAGGTTTTGTAGCGTTGAGAGCTTATGAATGGTAAAACAGGAATTTAGTGCAGTGAAAACACAGTCCAAGCTCAGGGATCTATTTTCTTCTTCTTGCTTTTATATACTTCCAGTATTCAGGAAAATTACGTAGAAGCATTAAGAGTAGAATAGACTCCTGTGAAATGAGCTCACAAATGAAATTAAGAGAGGGAGAAAGCAGTGAATAAATGAATCCCCCAAGCCAGAAGAATGCCATGCCGGAGTGTCACAGGAGGATATACAACATGTGCTATTGTGCACCCACTTTTCGGTGTACCTGTGTAATTTATGAACCTGACAGCAATGCCTCACGTACCCACAGGCTCTTCCTAAACCCCCTCCTGCCCATCAGCATGATTCCACAAAGAACTGCCAAGAAGAGTGACACAATGAAAATGCAGTGGTTTGGCTGCCTTTCAACCTTCTATATACCCTGGAGACAGGAGGATTACTTATTATTAGCAATTAGGAAATTTAATCCACTATACTACATTGCATATGATCAAGCTTTATTGTACTCTAGTGAGTCTTGCCATAGTATAAACATCAGATTATAAACCTATTTTTTAACGCGTTGATTTTAATTGTATACACCATCATCTTTCCCTGTTGCAATGTGGTTACTTCATACCATAGAGTGGCTCCTGAGTCACCGAACAATGAAAGTGTACGCTTCTATCGGAGCAGAGGAGAAAACCAATTAATTTATCCTTCCTATTTTCTTCTTAACAAATGAAAACCTGAAGCACATGTGGATTAACTGATAAACTTAAAGCTGCAGATAAAACTTGGGATACTAACAGGAATGAAAACCAAATGATCTCCTAAATCCTAATGCCATGCTTTATTCACAAAGTCATCCTGGCCTTACTTGCTGCACCCACTATTAGAACGGGGGAAATGAGAGCCATAAAAAAAAATAATAATCATTTGCCCTATCTGCAGTCTGGCCAGGCACTGTAAGAAGTGGTTCAGTCTTCCCTCTCTGCATGCCCAAAATCAGATGCTCCACGTTGCTTTCTTACACTGCCCTTTGTTCTCATAAACTGATGATGATATTTATGAAAATCACAACACTCTCTCATGGACCGCTAGTTTAAGTGAAAAATGATCATGATTACATAAGTGACACTGCACTTACAGATCTCGACTATGAAGGGGAAAAAAACCTTATGAAAATACGTACTCGTTGTCCAATCAAGGGCTAGCAAACATTAATCCTTGTAAAACAGTAAAATATCTGATTAAAAGGAGACGAGAAAGCAAAAGTGAATTTTTAACGTAGCCATCTATCATGCCACTCCACCACCTTCCATTCCGAGTGGAAGGCGTATTTCTCTGCCTGTGCTTTCTCTACCCACTACATAGCAACACGCACGCTGAAGAACCCTTTCCCACAGACTAAATCCTTCTGCTAAATCCAGCTACGCTGTGCCATATGCTTTTCCCCTGGGCAGCAGACAGGGGTTAGTCACATCACGCTACCTGAGGGCACTTGGCACGGTGAGAGTGGTATGAGGAGCCACAGGCAACGCTTAAGTTAAGCGAGCGCTTTTACTTAAGCTAATATGTCACTCATCACACAGTGACTTATTTTAAAGAGCCATCTGGTGATTGACATGTGCCACCAAGAGCATAAGTAACAGTACAGTTTGCTATGGATTTGCACATGTCTCCACTGCCCTTCCCATTCTCCAGACCACAGCTCCTCCTCTCCTTACTTCTTTCTGCTCCATATTACCTGCACCCTTCCCAGTCCCCACAGCAGTTTCAGCTTCCCACCACGGCTCTATTACTCCTTACCCGTGTCTTTTTCCTACCCCCAGCACTGCAAGCAACAACATCCTCGCCACAATGAAGATACTAAGGAGAGTTCTCTCTGCTTGCTTTCATGACAGTTGTGGGAACTTAATACCTCTGAAATAAGCTGTTCTTCCAGCTCAAATGCCCAGTTGATTCCAAAGTTCAAAAGACTGGCAGCATAATTGCAAAAAGCATACTTCTTTCGGGAAAAAAGTATTCCCCACAAGGAAGCTTTAATGGAGCAAATCAGTGACCAAAAATTCTAAAATACATGTCTTTTAATAATAATTATAGCTCAGAGCAAGAACCTCCAATCTTGTTTCTTATGTAACTTCAGTATAACTGCAGTTATTTAATCATGGTTCACTTCATAAAATAAAAGGAGTGTGATACTTTTAACACTCTTTTGCCCCAACACAGAGAAGTTAAAGCACCCCAAAATTAGACTCGGTCCTGTCCTTCAGCAGTGATAAACGCAACTCAGCGAAACAAACCTAGGCTGTGCGTTCGTGTCTACATCAATGACATGTCGTTCATGTAGAGTGAATGTCATTCCCTGCTCATGCCTGAACGGTGATTAATTAAGCATCTGTCTTCAGCGATCTCTCTCACCTGAGCACGCACATCCAGAATTTATACGCAGGATTCTTTCCACTGAGACTGGAAAAAGAGATGTGCTGCTTAGGGCAAGCAAGCAGCAGACCAATGCTTACAGTGCACTGTAAGCTTGTAACACACTAATGTAATCATATTAAAGCATTTTGAAATTAGGAACAATCCCGTTATTTGATGATTTATCCACTAAGGAAAGCATTTTTATTGAAGCAGCCATACAGATCATTTTCTATTCAGGGAAGGACCAAGTCATGAACCTGACTGTTCAAATAACAAAAACATCAAGCAGGCAAATGTTGTCCTCTGTCAGAGACTGATTATTACGACTGGGGAATTTTAAACAGCAGTGAAATAAATTATACAAAGCCCACTAAATCTGGGGAGTCTACAGTTCAGGTTACCATGCCTCTGGGTGAGGCATGGTGATGATATTGCTCCAAGCACTCTCTCGATGCTCCCGCTGCCCAGACAAAGCACCCAGGGCAGGTGCCTACCGAGCACCAGCAAGCTGCAGCCAGGCACTGTCCTAACAGGAGAGACTTCTGAAAGCGAAGGCAAGGATGAGCAGACAAGTAGCAGCCAACCCTGGATGCATAAGCTTCCTTCACTTGATAGCACATGAAAATGTAAAAAAAAAATAAAAATAATTCTTCTAACTTCAAGACAATAGATTTGTATATTCTGAAGGCCTGATCTTTCAACGGCTCCAAATACCTTCTTTTTGATGATTCACAGAAGAGTCCCATCCTCCTGTGTCCTTTTGACTCACGCTGAAGCATAATTGCTGCTCTTTTTTTATTGCTGCACCCATTTTCTCTCATCTGTCCTTTCTGTTTTTATTTCTTTTTATCTTCTAAATGTATAGATGTAGAACTAGCTTTCTAACTTTTATTCTTTTTAACTCTCTTGTGCTTTGGCTCTTCTTCCTTTTCTGCACCTTTTCAGGAAGGCAGATACTGTGAGAGTGCCATTTTGCCTCTTCTTACTTAATCTACTCATTTCATTTGCTGAAATGAAAGCCAAAGGATCAGGGATACTTTAGCTGTTAAGAAACTGCCCAAGCCTGCAGGTATTTACTTGTGAACTGATTATGTGAATGAGTGTGTTAGAAGCCATTAGAGGGCCGGGGGATAATGTCATGTATGAGAGAATATAAAAGGTACAAATAAGTTTTCAGGCAGCAACACAGTATGTTACTTGTAGCTGCAAATCCTTGTTAACACAGGCACATCGAAACCAACTTTACCATCTATACTATCCCTTTTTTGCTTGCCCATCAACTTGGAGACGTATCTCGCTCTCAATCAGATGGATAAACACCACTTTAATTCCATTTAAATAAAGCAGGATCTTGCTTTCTAAAACAAACCCCAGAAACCAATAATCTGAATGACCAGGACCATAGATAATAGCTTTTTGAAAGATAAATCTACGAGGATAAGAAAAATCAGTATGAGGACTAATTCCTTACTGGAGGTGAGCTGTAGCTTTCTGGAGCAATGTGTGAATGTCTGAGAAACAAGCAGAGTCCAGCAGGTGAGCTAGCAGGTTAAAAAGATTTGCAACTGCTAAAACCCGACTGACAGGAGGAAAAGGTCAATGTTTGCTCTAAACACAGCAGAATTATACACATATATATGTATTACACATATATCTATATATATGTGACGGATTATTAAACTTCAGTCCTTGCAAGGAGCAAAGGTGTCAAAAATTCAAGCAAGAGTGACTTGAACCATGCTAAAAAAACCCCACCTGCTCAGCTATACTACTTTCACTAATTTGGCTAATGCTGAAGACAGCTTTCTTCTAAGCCAATATGGCTTCCATCATCCTGAAAGAACAACTGTTCTTCCTCAGTGAGACCACAGAAATCCTACTCTATGTGCTCAGACACAGTCCCCCTGGATCCACAAAGAGCAGCAAGATCTGGTTAATACATATCACGTTAACAGACAGCTAGTTACCTGGCTAAGAGTAACCTGACTAGGACTATATAGGCTTCTGTCTCCCAAACAACAACAAAACTGAACACGATGAACAGCAGTGACATTCTGATCATGGATTCAGCATCCAGCATCACCTAGCCAGTCACGGTGCCAGGCGTGGAAGCAGGTGGCATGAGCATTTGCCCCGAAGGCAACTCTGGCCATTCTGAATTTCCAGGCCCATGTGAGAAAGGAGGCGGTGGAGCGGCCTGCAGGCCACCCACTGGTCTTCTTGGAGGCAGAACCGAGATGGCAACCTGCCACTGGGAACGAGCCAACTTCTGCCCTGGTGACTGACAGGTTTGGTCTTGATCCCTGGAGGAAAACGTATTGCTCCTGGAAAAGCAAGATCATCCATGAAAGGCCAAAAAAAAATGTATGAATGGACAATTTCGGAGAATAACTACTCCTTATCAAACCCCTTTTTGTGCTAATGCTTCTTTTTGTGTTTTTGAAAGAACTCATTTTAAGACAGTAAATAAATGATACAGACTCTGCTGCTTGACTAAATAACTGGACGTTCTTAGCAATTAAGCAGTTTTTCTACACACAGAAGAAGGAAATATTAAAATGAAATTATTGTATTTTTTCCCATGGCATGGAACACATAAAAATAAGCAATTTCAATAATCATTATTATTGCTACAGTATATATTAATACATTTTGTATAAATCACTGCCTCTACTATCAACTCAGCTACTGCTCCTGCAAATAAAGCAATACCTTGTTACCTAGCAACTGAACAAGTCCCTGCTACACTGCAAAAAAAAAAAAAAAGGGAAATATATATATTTATATATCCCCCTTGGTTTCACGTTGAGAGAACATCCATAAAGAACAAAGAATAATCCACTCAAATGCCCTGAAATTCAATATTTAAATAAAATGTTTGATCCTTCATGTTCCGTGAGCATCTTCAGAAGCTGGGTCTAGATTAAACATGCATTACTTCTTACTGACAATATAATGTTCCTGCTATGCATTTCTTGGAATACTTTATTAATGCATATATAAGTACACAGACATTACACGTATAAGTCATGACAGGCTCTTAATGCTGCATCTGATCTGTATTAAAATAGCAAAAGCTATCGCAGGGCTTTTAAAAAGTCCTTTTGCTTATGCTAAATCAGTTCCTTTCACATTTAACATAGCAATGCACCGTATCACCTCTTACTGATACAGCATCTCTTTTTAGGGTTCTGTCATTTGTACAAATTATTCCTTGTGTTCCCCCTATGCACTACAAAACCCACCACTTCCCTCACTTTATATTTCGTGTCTGTTTCTGACAGACTGCCAACATTGTGCTGGTCAAAAACCAACAAGAGTGTCTTAGGAGTTCTACTTGTGTGGATGAGCTACTGCCTGGGCTAACACATAATTTGGGCAGCAGTCTCTGACCCCCCGGGTTACCAGCATGTGTTTGGTCCACCCTTTTCCCCGAGCTGGAAAAGGCAGCAGAAGGATTCATGGCCCCATGACGGCACAGTATGAAGATATACCCTTCCTTCACTGTGACAAGGACTGCCAGTAAGCTTGCACAAAGCTTATGAAACATGACAAAGTCATGAAAACTGCTGTCCTGAAGGCCCACGCTTGCATCAGCAGGTAAGAGTTCTCACATTCATCTGGGTCATCACGCTGCCCCTCAGATCCAACATGAAATACATCTGAAGACAATGCAAGTTTCACCTCAAATTGAGTGGCTAATCACAAACCACCCCAGCTAATCACAGACCAGATCAACACTAAACACCAGGCAAAAATTTTGAATGCTGGTCCCGGTAGCAACATCCACAGTGAAAATATTCCTGAAACATGCTGTTAATGTTCTCTTGAAACTTTTAAAAGTCACCTGTCTCTTCGAATACCGGGATATTGGCTCAGTTAATCATAACAGGAAAGTATACACAATCTATATCATGCTGCCTCAAACATCTGTTGCTGCTGTAATCCTCGATAATTCATCGCAAAAATACTCAGAAAATGATATGCTTGCACCCAAAGGCACCTCATTTTGCGCAGCTCTTACCATTATCTCCAAGCACTATTTACTAGTTTGAAATCTTCTGCAGCTTGGCTTTGCCTGTGTTTTCACATTCTTGCAGTCTTTAACAACTAGGTACATAGTTCACCTCCCAGAGGAATGGGGAAGGGGGGTTTCAGTGGAATGCATAATGCATACAGATGGGCAAGGTTGAAGTATTGGTTGCTGTGGCATTCAGAAGCCTCTTGCAATAAAAAATTTAGAAGTCAGCAAAACACCACAACCTATACATCTCAGAAGGATAAAGCAAATGTGGGAGACCACACCCTCCAGGATTTTCATGAAAAAGTCTCGGCATATTGTCTCCCCCTCTGGAACACTGTCTTCAGTGACAGATGGCACAACCACTACCTACAGATGGCTCAAATGGGGGCTCTATAGCTTTGATAAATACTGCAATCAACTCCTAGGATAGGTACGGTTCAGGCAGCAGAGCAAACACAGGGAATAAATCCCTCAAAAACTTATTAACTGTAGAATAATCACACACATGGTATTATCCTAAACAGACAGATGAAAGTCCCGGGCTCTTACTGAGCTGAGAGAAATTCAGGACTACTTAAAAGGAGGTCAGTAGTTTAGGATAAAAGTGTCTGAAATGAGCATCACTCAATTTCTTATCTACTTCATCCAGAAAACCATTTCCACTTTCATCATGGACCAAGCACTCCTGGTGAAAGTATTCTTGCTTTCCAGTGGGATTTGTTAGATTTTGGAGGAGCAATCAACCCTATCACTGACAGAGCCTTGGCTTGGTTGGTAGAAAACATCCTTGCCTCAGACGGATGATTCACTACAGTGAGCAGAAGTATTTGAATCACTACAAGAAGAAAATCAAAACTCGTGGACTGATAGTGGGGCTATTTGCAGCAGGCTACCATAATCTTTCCTAATCTTCTGTGGAAAGCTGGGAATAAGAGAAACCAGAGTGATTTCATAAAGGAGCATTTGAGCACACATCTCGGAGACCCTGGTCTCTCACTCCCTACTGCAGAATAAACAGACAAGACTCTGCAATGTCTCTTGTGGCAACATGGGACTAGTGATGGGCCACATGTATCACCTGTCTTTAGCCACTCACACTTCGTGCCATTTGGGTAAGAGTTTTCTACCAAATGGCATCTACCAGAATGTTCTTGTTGACCAAGCAAGGTTATGCTATAGTACTTATACAACACAAGATACACTAGCTCCAGAAATTTGTGGACAATCGACTAAATAAGAATATTGCATTTTCAAGCTGATGTCAGGACATGGCAGGGATGCTCTCTGAAAAAAAAACAAACCCAACATACCCTTTGCTCTAATACATACTCCCTGTTAATGTAGAAGTATCTTACACAAGATACAGAGACACAGGTATAAAAATATCTCCCAGGTACATTAGGGAGGGTGGACTAAAGACTAAGTTTCCCAGCCCACACCCGGAGTGTAACATAACATAGTATCTCTGCAGAATCCTCACCAATGCAGCTCACTAAATCTTGAATCCCAACAAGCAAAATAACCCCATCATACCACTAATAGGAAATTTGATGTTTCAAAGCAGCCCTACCAAAATCTAAATTAGAATATGATTACTGCATTCTCATCTGTGGAAGAAGATACCAGAATACAAATAAAACCTGTAATCATTTAAACCTTGATTATTGTCCAGTTACTACCATACCTGGAATCTCTCTTGCCGACCTAGAGATTTCCATTCCCTTCTACCATCACTAGCTTTTCCAGAATACAAACAGACAACATTAAAATTACCCGTTTTAAACTACTCCTGTCCACAGTTTAACAAGTTTACTGTCCCTAACTTCCAAGCTCCACAGCCTGAAAATGTACTGTAGAGTTCGGAGGGACTGCACTTTGTCAGAGCTTCAAGCAGTAGGAAAAACGGTATGAACTTTTAATTTATTTATTTATTTATAACTACCTCAACTGTTATCCCTTTTCACATTATAGAAAACCATGACTGACATTTTCTTTTTGAGGAGCTGCCGTGTAGAAGAGGGAGACAGAGATCGCTATAGTGTCAATGTAATTTCTGAACGCATCACACAATCTTTTGTAATATGTCAAAAGTATAAACAAAAACACTCCATGTGTCATAGTCAACAAAAGGTATCAGGTTTTACAGCATAATAACACATGACAGCTCGCTTAACACTTCTGATAATTCAGTAATTATGCAAATACCTTCAAGTTTGATTACACAGACACATACCCTCCCCCCTTAAAGTTTGAGCCAAATTCAGACTGCTTTATGTGTCAGTGCAGCAACATGAACACCTTTAGACTGAGTTCAGTTATGCCAGATTTCACACTGCTGGACCAGACCCTCTGCTCACGGCAGCAACATGTGATGAAAAGTGATTTATGATCCCCTAATCCTCAGGCTGAACCCGCAGGATGTGGGGATGTCTCGAGGCTGAACTAAACTTCAACGTCCCTCTCCCTCCCATGGGCTGGGAGATCCAGACCACCATTTCATCGTCTTTAGTGAAGCCCTATGCTGAGGTGAGAAAACAGGACCAGAAGGAACAACAAGCTGGATGGTAAGATACATCTTGGAGACCATCAGTCAAGGGGAGTCTTCACAAACACTCCAGTAAGGCAGCTTCACCTCTCCTTCGCCCATGGAGAAGCAAAAAGGCACCAGACCAAAAGGTTAGGATTTGTTGTTTGGAAATGATAGATATGAATACCGAAGTCTAAGGTGTTACATAAGCATCTTATGATGCTATATATAAGATAATATAAAAGTACAAACTTCAGACTAAAGAACCAGGTGGGGAGGTGAGTGGCAGAAAAATGTACGATAAACCAGAAGTGCTAAATTCCACTTAATTTACATGTTTGAATCAACTGTTTTCTTACTCCTACCCCCTCTTTAGGAGGACCTGACAAGTGAAGATCTCCTACATTCCTATTAAATTAAAGTCATACTTCAGGTATGGTACTAGTTAACCAGCCCTCTCACCCTCGTACCTATGTCATCACTGCATTAGGATCAACATAACAGGGTTTTAACCAGGACAGGTTGTGGCAGCTGAAACACGATATTCTAAAAATAAGATTTATAAAAATGTGACACGGCACCCCCAAGCAATAGCAACAATACCAGATACAGGTTCTGTATCATGCATGAACACAGGATTACTTCCATGAATCAACAGTTTTGTACTAAAGTATGAAATCATCATCACGTCCAGATAGCAGGACGTGCATATTGGTTGGAAAAGGAGAAATTTTCTTTTATGTGTCTGTACCTCCAGTGATACAACGAGATTATGAAGGTCAAATAACAATCCTATTACTTCAGTTACATAACTCAAAATAGGGTTCGTGTCAGCGTAGGAACAACACCAAGACAACGACTGCTGGTTTGCATTTATCCACTGCTGCTAATTCAGATTGTTTCTTTCACATGGCTTCTGTTCTCTACTGCTCTAGCAAAGGAAATTTTCTTACACAAAGTTCTTAGGCCATAAGGCAAGACAGACATTTATTTAACTAAATTCTATGCAACTCTCTGCAGATAAAAAGGGATTCTTCTCTTGAAAAAGTCCCAGCACAGATTACCAACCTTGGACACTGAAGAGCAGCAAGCTGGGGAAATCGCTTCCCAGTCTGACGGAGCTTCTTTTCCTCAACTGCTGTGGTCTCACTGCTACAGGGCCATTACCAACCCCTCAGCTACCCTGCATGTACATTGCTGAGCCCACACCAAGAGCCAGCAGAAGCCAGTTGGCAGCTTTGCTTTACTTGCCAAAATAATTAGGAAACTGTTTCTTCAAAAATTAAGAAGGTTCCCAACTTTCTGTTGGCTGAAGTGGTCTTAGGTATACATAACATTAGAGAAAATCCAATCTCAATGCTGTCAAGTGTACAAACAGGAAAAATTGCTATTTTGGGGGACATGGCTTGCTCTTGAGCTAATGTTTTAAACTGCATTTATTTTTAAATGAACATTCCAAATTCTGTAATTACAGAGGTATAGTCCTGCAATACTATCTTTAAACATCAGGACCAAAGGACTGCAACAAAATTTTTGCCCCAGGAAGGTCACTTGTTTGTATATATAATAGAACATGGCATATTTAATGTAATATCGTTCACAGGGAAACTTAACACACTAGAGCCAAGCTTTACAGATTAGAACTGCCTAACCTTAGTTTCTTATTTTCACGCCTGGGCATTTAGAGAGAGTATCAGCTACATTAATGCTTCCTCTAAACACACCTTTCCCTTTGAAAACCACACGTATATTGAATTAAAAAGTTTAGAGCCTGATTTTTAGCCCAAAAGGATGGAAAATACTGGTCTCCAGCTCTTCTGTTCAACATTTCATTTCCTCTGATGTTTTACCCAATTAACTGGTCAATGCAAACAAATTAAGAAGTAAATAACATCACATTAAAATATGGCATCTTTAGGAGGAGTCCATGGGGCTTCTATCAGTGTTGGGGCTCTCCTGACAGTGACAGCAATAGGGGGATGCTTACCACCTTCAGTAGGGTATGTCAGGAGCTGCCCCAATACTGCTTCCCTGCATCTGCAACTGAACGCACTCTGTTGCTTGCCCTTCTTCCTAGTACCCAGGAAGACGACTCCTGACAAAGTATGTGAGACATGGTCTTCAGCCTGCCCAGTCAATGAAATCAATGGTGCCACAACACTCTGCACCAGCTGAGAACCTTGTTCTAAATCTCTTGAGTGCAACCCCTTGGGGTACGTGATGCTTTCTTCTCCCGCCCTATCCTTCCTTGTGCGTATCATCACTGCAGAGTTACCGCTTAGTCCCAGACAGCTCTGTAAAGAGCAAAAATGGTGACAGCAAGCCTTGGAGAGGGAGCAGGAACAGGCAGGGCTAAGGACTAGAAGTGGAAAAGGGAGTCCTTTCATCCAGGCCAATGCTAAAGATTATCCTCTGCTGGCTGGTGGATGCATATGAAATGAACAGGATGCGGACAGCACTAAACAAATACTCGTTACTACCATGCTGTGATCATGACTGCTGCATGCACATGGTATTTAAACAGACTGTGAACAGTGGTTCGGAAGCAGGTGAGTAACGGCACCACATGATGACCCCATCTTGTGCTAAGGTAAAGGGCCCGATAGTCTCACACAGGTCATAAAGATACTCTTCTGAACAACAAAATTTAGAAACAACAGAATCCAAGCAGAAAATGATTGTCATAGTATTTCGTGCTCTTCCCACACTTTCATGCTTTAAAAAGTACAACTCTGATGATTCCAGATCTCCAGTATTAGAGATTTATTGCCGTTTTACGCAGCTATGTAAAAATCACATGAATAGGCGGTGGGGGGAGCCCCCAGAAAAAGGTTGGAGCAGGCAATACTTAAACCCATGAGCACCTGTTAACACATTAACCATGACTTTTTAAATGAAGATGAGGTTTGGAAGTCTTTTGATGACGTGTTCCCTGTCCAGCCAGTCTTTGCTCCCAAGATATACTTGAGCTGGGCATGATATGGATTGGGATTGACAAGTACTGACAGAGGTCCATGAAAATCCATGAATCCTCATTTCTTGCTAGTGCTAAGAACAGGAACACCAACCCATTCAGATTTTAAAGAAAAATAATAACTCGCATTCAGTTCTGTAATGGCTTCAGTAAAAATACAAATGAGTCATACAATACTTCCCTTAGGTTTTGCTCAAGTATTTTTCTGTGTGACAATTCACTCCAATATCCACTTACCTCTGTGGTGCTTTATAAATATTAGTACAGAATGTTGAAGTTCTATGTATTTTTACCGTATAATAACGCAGGTGTTTCATGAACCAATTGGGTACTCATTAATAATGAGCTTTCCAGGTGACTGCACTATTAACAACGTAACACTTTTCCTAGATTTTAGAATTACCTCTGAAAACATACGTGGAAAATAAAAGCATTAACAAAACATGACAATGGTACAACAGCTCTTTGATTACGGGATCCTGAAGGAGATAATTAGTTTTCAGTTATCTTAAATTTAAAGTGTTTTAACTATTTGCAAACTGACATTTATCCAGCGTATTTATTTATGCAGTGTGACATTATCGAAGCCTGTACAAAACAGTAAGAGGTTGCTAGATTATTTCTACAAGCACCTTTTATAAATCTATTTAAAACAGAGATCGCCTTTATATCAATTTCAGTGGCGTAAGATGAAGCCTAGAAAACAGTCAGATCATCGTGCATTACATCAGTAAAGCTTCTATAATTAGAGTTATTCCTACAATACATGTATATACACACACATATACGCACACATCTTAGTATTATATAATAAATCCTGATGAACACTGGAATTGACTTTGCACTTTCCTGTACTAGGAATAATTACATCCAACCCTTTTTGTGGCTTACCAAATTACCAGGGGCTTTTACCGTCATTCGCAATACTTAGAAATAAAGAGGTATTACGTGTAATAGTATTCTTCACTGAGCAGCTACACAAAGAAGAGAGGAATTATCTTCAGTATATCCTTGGTAGAAAAGACATATATTCTCACTGACGTCTTCGCAAAAGCTTTACTTCAAAGTACACAGAACCAGCCAAGGGCAGCATACATGCAGATACCCAGAAGCGTTGAAGGTCTGACTCCACTCTGCAGTCTGGAGGACCAGTCAACTACATGAAGAGTTTAGATGATCGTCCACAGTCGGACAAGCAAAACAAGTGTTTATTACCTTCATGTTTCACCAAGTTTAAATGTACTGAAAAGCTAAATGTTTATTCTCCACTTTAGAGAAGCAGTTTCTGGAAGAAAAGTACTTCAGAAATTAAACAATGGGCTAAAATCTGCTGTCAAACTGGCAAAACTCCCTGCTGACTTCATCTACTATTACTGCAATTACTATTAAATCTACCCTTTTTACAGCATCAGAACTTAAAATATTCTAAACAACAGGAAAACCTCTTTGGACCTCTGCTGACTGTGGGAACTAGGGACATAATGAAGAAGAACAAACCAATTATATGTAACAAACCTCATACAAATCACCTCGGATTTCCTCCATCTAAAAGCTGGAAAAACATAAGCAAAGAGATGCATCTTCCGTAACACATCCCAGCTTTGGTTTTCCTAGAAAGAGCAAACTCCAAAGGCAAAGGCCTGGGAGAAAGTACTTCCATCTCAAGCTTCATATGGCCTTTTATTTCCCACCAGACACTTAGTTTGGGTACTGCTGACAAACACATAGCACGTGCGGTACATTCAGGACAAACAGGATAGTTACAATTACTTAGTTCTGGACCAGATGGAATTTCCAATTGGTTTTCCCAAAGAAAAACTGCCCTTCTTTTTGATTGTTTGGCAAAGGGACCACGGAAGTCTTGGAAACAAGTCAAGGGGAAAAAACTATATGTCTTCTACAAGTCACAGAGTGAGCATGTCTCAGTGTTGAAGGCTGCTTTATAACATTAAGTGCCCTCAAGTGATACAATGGATGGAGACTTTAGAAGATCCTCCGATACACTGCCCTTGCTGATTATCTCTTCTCTTGATCAAGCTATTTGACTTTAACCCAATTTCAGTTTTCAGTGCATGTTGGGATTTAACCCCTAAGAAAAAGAGGAGGTAAATGCTGGGTATCATTGTTACATCAGTAAGACAGCAGCCTATGCATTCTTGTGAGTTCTCTAGAGGCATCACAAAGATATTATTCAACCTCAGAAGAATGGGCCAAGCAAGGACCATGTAGATATCATCTGTCTTTAACAAAAGCATTGCAAAAGTCTCCAAGACGTCCGTCAATCAACTGAGTTAGAAATATCCCACTAGCAGAGGGCTGAAAGCACTTAAGTAAGGAATGGAGGAAGACCAGAGACGGTTCTGTATTTTCTCATTTGCTCTTGAGTATTTCCATGACAATATGAGCCTGTCTCACTCCGTGATCCAAGGACAGCGAGAGCCTCCAGGAGGTCTGCCAGCACTCCTCAACCCAGCTCCATTATTCTTTTACAAAGGAAAAAATGCTGTCTCTCTGACAATTTTCCTTCAGTTTGGGTTTGTTCAACACTAGCACCATCTACTCCCTTACGCTAGACATAATGATTGCTATCTTCAGCTAACATGAGGTTGGGCACAAATGCCGTTTGCAATATCGCAAGACACTTCAGGGAAATTCATTGGGGGGGGGTTACAGTGTCAACAAGATCCTTTCCTTTCTTTAGCACTATGCTCAAGCTTGTGAGAGAGAATCCAGCCCAAATTTGAAGATATTTTTAAATGAAG